>NC_079288.1:111107186-111707186 GCF_023638135.1 Falco biarmicus
CAAATCCTTAATGTTGAGAAAGAGGTTGGCTGTGCTTATACTTTAACAATTGGAACATATGAGAAAATGAAGTAATTGCTTCTAAAGCTTTGCTACTAACTGTGACTTCATCTCTATGTGTTGATGAGAGGAATATGACACACTCAAATGTAAAATAAAAAAGCTTGCAACTATGAAAAAAAGAGGAAAAAATAAATAGCATTCCAGGCATTCAAGGGATAGTGAAGAGAGCACTGCATTCCTGATGCTGCTTTAAATGCAAGGTCATCAGCTGTAAAAATAAAAACACAACGTTCTGTGCAGTGCATAGGATAATTTAAGAAGTGTTTTCCCATTACTTTGTTAAGAGTATCTAGTTACTTTAATTATACCTACATCTTCTAACGACATGAATAAATCTCTTATATGTTAGCCATCCCCCCCAATCCTGAAATGGACTTTTATAGTAGTGATGTGTCTCTCCTGAGCCTCGCTGCATTACCTCATAACCATCCTTCCCATGTTTGTCTTAAGTTTGCTACAATCACAGGAAGGAATGAGGCTTACGCTTTAGTGTGTTTGAGACCAATTTTTGAAGATGTAAGTAACAGATGTGATTAATATAGTCTTGGATATCTATAGCAGATCTGCAACTGAATATGTTGCTAGGGAATAACATTGTTATCCTTAGAAAAGGGGAAGGTTGCTCAGAAAAAAAGTCATAGGTCTCAGCTCCCATCTTTGTGGGGGTAGTACAGCATGTGTGCGCCGTGGAAGTTTGCTCCAGGATAAGCCCCTAGCAATGACAGGCTGAACTTCTGTGGGGCAGTCGGCACAAAAGCCACTCAGCGACTGTAGAAAATAAATGGTGTGGTGGAGCTCCGTGTGCTTTTGGCACGCCAGGGATGGTAAACCATCTTCTGGTGTGAAATTTTGTGCTGAGACACTGAACAAATTCATGGTGATATTCCCTAGATGGAGAGGGCTGCCTGCTGGCAACAGATACAGGAGTTCAATGTGTAAACTCTGATAAGGATGACACGTAATTTGTGTTACAGTTTGACTGTTAATTGTATATAAAGCAGCAGCCTTTACAGATCTTTCACTGAGAGTCATTAATTGGGAAAAGTAAATCCATGTTATTAAGGATATATTCTTTAAGGAGAAGGAAGGTAACTTTTTCTGAATTAAGCATTCAGGGTGCTTTTGGTTTTGAATACTTCCTTTTAGCACAGTAGAAATAGGCCAGCAGTCCAATTTTACTTTATTACGAAACAAAGTTTTTCCCCAATTTCACATGTAAAATGTCTGTCTCATCTACTTTGTGCTTTTCCTCTTACAGTTAAGTATTCTGAAGTATAATCAAAATTAATTGCCATCACAAAGACTGTTTACTGGGGGGGTATAACTGCCTAATTTGAATAACTAAGATTTTGAAAAGAGTCACGACTTTTCAGCAAATTACAGTCATATCCATTTGCTGCAGACAGAAAACTGCCATGAAATTTTGTGTAAGTACAAGGAGGAGTCACCATGTCAGCAGAAATTTTTATTTTTTCCTAGGTGTGGCAATACGGAATATTCATGGCCAAAAAATTTAAGCAGAGTGGAGCAGTTTGATGTTTGAAGTGTAACAGGGCTAAGTATGAGTCTGACAGATAAAGAGTACAGGTTGGGGGTTGGTTGGTTGGGTTTTTTTCAGTGTTCGTTGTACTTGTAATTGTGTGGAATGGTGGCATTTACATCAAAAATTGCTGGACAAGCTACTGAATATGACAGTTTTGCAAGTTCTATTAGATTAAATTAACATTTTTTTTCTTCTTTTCCTTTTTTTAGTGTGAAAGCAAGGCTAATTAACCTATTAGCTTTCCTTCTAGATTCTGTCAAAAAATAAGTGATACTTGGTACTCTGTATTCAATATTGATTTCCCAGTCTCTTCCTTTGTATACTTTTAATGCTCAATTTATTGGCCTTTATTCTCAGCTACAGTACTGGAATTAATGTAAGCTTTTAGTTTTGCACCTTAAGGTGGCTTTATGATGAAAACATGGATGCTCTCTGCTTATAGCATTGGAGAAGTTACCTACTTTGGTAGTTGTAAATGTTTTGTAAAAGATAGGCAATCCAGAGGCATTTGAATTAGCCACATGTTCTAATTGTCACTAAAGAACACTGCTACGTTGGTGTACAAATTTTATTATATTAGAATCTGTCTAATTGTGGGGGTATTTTTATAACCCAAAGTTATGTAATCTTTATAGTTGGATGTTTCTTGGAAGTTTTTATGAAGTTATATTCAACCAAAGCTAACTAGGCGAATTGTTTCTTCTGTGGCATGTTCCTATAGCTAGCAGACAAAAGTCGGGTGGGAAAACAGCTGTACAGTTGCAATGGCAAGATATTTTCAGAGGCACAAAGAAGTATGTAATGGTCCGTGAAACTGAGAGGAGGGTTCTACCACCACTTTAATGCAAACGGGATCTGGCACAGAAAGAATTGCTGGACCCATTTCATGGCTGCTTAGTCCTTCCCCCCCACCCCTGTGCCATCAGCAGCATTTACCTGATGAGTCAAGTGAGGCAACTGACCTGACAGGAAGCTACATTTTCTTCCCTGGATTTTTACACAGCGATTCCCTGAGGCAACTACCTCTGGGGCCATGGGAACATTAGTGGCAGGAGAAAGGAGGCAGTGGGACCGTACAGTTTGGGGCAGGCCGGAGCATCCTGCCGTGGAGCCATAGCCATAGACTGTCACCTCAGCCAAGTGATTACAGGTGAATCAGGATTTTAATCGAGAACCTTTAAATGGGTTGGAAACTTAGATGAGGTGTATTGTGATCAGAATCATGGAAGTGGAAAGTTCAGCCCTTTCAGACTTAAATCACTGTGTTATCAAGAACACTGTCCTTTGTGGGGGAAGTGCCTGGTGTTAAAATAGTATGAGGATATGCCAGCTGCTTTTGTCAACTGCCACTGATTTCTACTGTTGTTTTAATGTAATAATTATGTGGTGGTTTTTTTTTTAAAATACACATATTTCTTGTTTTGGGAATGTTCCTAATTACTGGTTTGGTGGTTTGACATCCTTCTATTTATGTTGGATGCAACATCATTTACGCTGTCTCTGGATTGCTTTTCAAAGACAGATCCCAAAGCCAAAGATACCTGCTCCAGAGAATACAATCGCATTGGTATCTGAGGTTGTGCGTCCTTATGTAACAGTCAGTTATTTCTTCTGACTTCATGCTGAAGTTTCAAAGTTGCTCCATCCCATGTTCCTGGGAAAAAGTTGTGACTTCTACCATTTCTCCCTGGTCCTTGCAGTGCTCACAGGACAGCTATTAGATATTACAGGTATGGCACTTTGCCCTAGAGAAGGGAAAGTCATTAGTGTATAAGCATTAAATTGTTGCTGGCTCTATGAAAACAGCCAGAAGTTTATTCTTGTAGTCCTAGTGCAGGGTTATATGGTCTGTATGGCTGCAGGTACACTGATGCTATTTAGAAACATCTTTTATTTGTGGCTATTACTTGTAAAAACTGTTCTGATATACCTTTGCATCTCTTGTTGTTTAAACAACCTCATGTAGAGGTGCTTTTCCTTCGCTGCAGAAAGTTTTCTAGACACATAATACTTGGAAAGTAAGAGTTAAGTTTTACTTTTTAAATTATGGCTTTTTTTTTACTTGACAGATTTTAATTTTTAATTATTTTCAAGTCTTATGTTCAAGTCCTTTGGACATTCCTTGGCCCTGCATTTTGAACCCAGACATACCTAGCTAGTAGTGCTAGAAAATTCTAACAGGAGCCCTGATTAAAGGATTTTGGTAAAATAGTTAAGATACATGTTAGGTTCATTTCTTTCCTCGGCCTATGATTTTTGCATCTTAGCATTATGGAGAGCATTGCCATTATCTAAAACTGGAGTCAGACTTTTTCCGTTTGCTTTTAAAGAGATTCCAGTGTTAATTTCCTTAACTATTTGCAAAGCTGCGGTATATTTTCATTTATTTTGGTTAGTTTATTTTATATTTATTGCCAAATGGCATGTTCATAAATGCAAAATCATACAATGTGATGTCTGTGGAAATTCCCTTGGCATACTCAATCTAAATTACTTTAAACAACTCTATCTGATTGCCATTTTCAAAAAGAACTGAATAATTACTAAATGATTTCCAACAATATACACAGGCTTGCTGGAAAGAAAAGTAGATAAAGCATATGCTTACATGACTTACACGATAAATGATTTCCCTATACAGTTTGCAAATAGTGATTGTAATTTCATGTTAATAAGATGCAGGAAAATGTGCTGAAGGAGTAGTGCTTTGCTGCTTTTGTCACAGTTTCATCAAACTGATTTTGTCAGCACTGGAGCATAACCCTTGCCACATCAGTTTGAGTGCTCATTAGGCAGCCGATTTGTCTGAATCCTCATTAAATTGATTAACTCATTTACTTATAGATGATGACATGTTATGTGGTACAGGAATGGTGGTTAGAGACTAGAATCAAGACTCATGTTGACTTGCTTAGTATTCAGTTGTTCATTTATTTCTGCAATAAATTGCCACAATCAAGTACTATAGCATCAGTGATTTACATTTTGCAAAAGTGTGGCATCAGCTGAAGGGTTGAACTTACACTGTGTAAACTTGCACCTCTATTGGTAAATGGCAGACAGCAATTTAGAAGCTTCTTAGGTTTATAGCTCGTGCTAATTCCCTATTTATTCCACTTGGGTACTAGACTTTCTCATAAAGAACCTAAAGGCTCTCTTGAACATCTGTTTTAGTGTAAATTAAATAACAAAAGGGAAACAAGTAGAAAACCTCTTCAGTTGCATATTTAGAAGAAGATGCCGTTATTAAGAGGGGATACTTAAAGCAGTTTTCTGAAAGATAACTTTCAGAAAAATTATCAAAATGAAAAAAAAAATAATTTGATGATTCAGATCAAATTCTGTGTCTGCACATGGTCTAGGAATGCATGCTTTTTAGATTTGTTATGTTGATATGCTTCTATTAGTTGAAGGTGCTACTTGGAAGTGCTGACTGTGCATTTCATTCTGAAATTTGTTTTGGATGCCAACTACAATTTTGGTCTTCATATGTGAAACTAGAAAGTTTAAGCATGCAGGTTTTAGCAAATAATCAGTATTTTTGGTCTAATTCAGTGACTTTGCAATGAGCGGATGGCATGCACATTAACTTGTTTATGTGTTTTTGAGTCAAGATTAAAAGTAGCTTGGGTAGCAGAAAAAGTAGTTGAGTACTTCAGACTTTATGAAGATGAAGCAGCCTGAATTCTTGAGGGGTCAAATTATTTATTTCAGTAAGAATTGAGTTTTCTTACTCCAGGGCTGAATCTGTCATGAACACAGACGGAGTAGTGTGCAGATGTTCTATGCTTTGAAGAAGCAGAATGCTTTTTGTATTACTAGGGTGCAATACAAGCCTAGTCATGGACTGTGGCAGTATCAGAGAACCATCATTTACAAACACAGTCCAGGTATCTTCCTTTCTAAATTAGAACCAGAAGCATCAGATAGCTACATGTTGGCTGAAGTATGAGAAAACAAGAAAGAAGACATTTTCAAAGACCAAAGGAGAGATTTTCAACACAAACCCAGCAGCTATCTATATCAACACACTTGGAAACTTTCAGAGGTATGGCATTGAAGGAGTGCTTTGAGGCAGTTTCTAGAGAAAACGCACAGCAGAGTTTCAGATAATAACGAGTGTCTTTTTTTTTAACACGTAGAGAAATGGAAGAAACTGGAGAGGTGCGTGACTGAAAACCAAACTAATCGCAAGCAGATGCTGTTCTGACTGGAGTCAAGTTTTTACTAGACCAAAGTTTCAGAAGCATTCATTTCAGTGATAGTACTGGCTTAAGCAGTCCTCAAGTGCCATCCAATCACCATGTTCCCATCCCTTCCTCAGGTGTTCCTGGGAAAGTGTTTTGAGTGGGGAAGTGAGTCTGAATAAAACTGTTCTCATCGTCTCCTCCCCCCTTTCATTTTTTTCCTTCTGCCCATCCTAGGTTGATTTCTATCAGAATCACTTACCCAACTCCAGCTTACTGCATGACCTCAAACATACTGCTGTTGGAACAGAGGGTTTGGGGTAGCGGTAGAAAGTCGCTGAGGATGGACAAGATGAGGTGCAACAGGAACTGGACAGCCACCTGCAAACGTGCTTGTGAAGTTGCAGGTTGAATGGAAGATGATAGAGCAGGAGTGAGGAAACACTGTTTGAAAGGCTTGGGAAATAAGACAAACTTTTAATGGATAAAAGAGTTGGAAAAAAGGATGACCACTGAGGGAAATGTAAAAGTGATTTTTCATCTTTTTAGAATTTAATTAGAGCTGTGTGTTTGTGCTTTGCTTTGTTTTAATGTAAAAGACAGCCATTACTTCATTTTTTTAAATAATTAGTGTATATACGTACTGTGAGACTAACTACTGTAAGTTTTTATGGTAGAAATGACTGTCTCCCTAATTCGATTTTCTTTGATTAAAGGTAGGATCTTTGGTGTTCTCAGGCTTCTTAGAAGGTTAACGCTAAGTTTCCATAGAATTGGGATGAGACAAAGCACAGGAAAATATCTTTTTACTGTAATAGTTGTATGGCATTTGTGGTTAAATTTGTTTGTCCTGGTACGCAATTTTACGGAGGAGTTAGTCAAACTGGTCTTGTTTCACTGAGATGATCTCCAAAGTGCAAGTGGAACTTTTTCCAGGGGGATGCGAGATCAGCAGAGAAAATCTTGCTCCCCTTCTGTAAAAGGGATTACTGTCGCAGAATTAAATAGAGCTAGAATTTCACCCACCCTTTTATTTTTTGGAAGAAACAACTCCAAACATGTATCATTTGGGAACTTTTTTTTATGAGATGGACTTTCTTGTTCATTTGTTGTTTTGGGGTTTTGGGGTTTGGGTTTTGTTTTTGGGTTGGTTTTTTTTTTTTGAGAAATATAATTTCTTTTAGTTTACTAAGATATGCCTGTATTTGGAATGATGATGAGAGTTCACAAACCAAGTTCTGGGACTCTTATTTCAATTAGTGTTTCTGTAGAATCATTTTAGTATCATAGAATATTTGCGAAGTGCCTGTGGAACACAGTTAATATTCAAACAGGAAATTGGTGATCAGAGTTAAATTATTGGGCTCTAAATTTTTCTGCATCCACCTATTTTCCCTCCTCACTTGCTCTGACAGTTACAGACCGCTTCTCTAATGGGGCTTGCATTTGAAGATAAGCCTGCATGTAAACAAATTAACTTTTCTTAAATGGAGAGCCATTTCATCTGCAATAATGTACCAATTCATACACTATCAGAAGCATATTTTTTTTAAAAAAAGATAAATGACCCATTGTATAACACTTACTATTAGGCAGACTAGATGTCCCTGTGTTCTGGGAGATAAGGCTCTTGTATTATTACACCCTAATAAAATGAGTTAATGTTTTAGTATCGGAGATAAAAGGACAGTTGGATATATTTAATAACCAAACTGAGAAACACTTAATTTTAGTTGTCTGTAGCAATATAACACAAATTCCCCTGTAAAACAAATTGCACTTTTGGAATATACTTTAATGTGCATTCGACAAAGGAGAAAATGAGGTGATTGAAGTTCAATTTGTAGCATGTTATTAACCATTTCCGCTTGACTAGATGCGTAAAAGGATAATGGATGAGGGTTTTATTATTGCCTTTCTGCTAAAATGAAGTGGTGTAAAAGATAAGGTGATGAGATTAATGAACATAAGGAAAAGGCGTAATCAATCAAACTCCAACAGGGAGATGAGATGACAGTACTTAAGATTTGCAAGGGTACATGTTTTAAAAAGTGGATTTTATCAACATCGACATTTTGTTTGGGTGGAATGCTGAGAAGCAGATACTTGCCAATTTTAGTTATTTTTCACTAGACTCTTTATGTTGCTGTATATTTGAAACTTCAACAATTAATATAACAAATTAAAGTTGATAAGTCTATCATTTTATTTTAAATCCACATTTCAAACCCGCTATAATTATTAAATAAGGACAAACAAATACAACTTCTGTCAAACAGGAACAATGTTTTGTTGATCAGTTTGTCAGTTCTTTACTGGTGGAACCCTATGAGGTATGTCTGGACAAGTTGCTTTTAGTATGTGCTATTGCCTCAAGTTTTGCGTCCTAGTAATTTGATTAGCTAGTTCTCATGCACTCAAGGAAAAATAAAAATTGCTTTCCTTGCCCTGTAAGAAGTGCTCAGCCATTAAACTACACAAAGTTTCGGTTTCCAACTCCTTGAGTAGAAATTGATTATCCTGTAGAGATAAATCCACAAAAGTTTCTAGTTAGAAATGTGTTCCTTCTTGTAGGGTGTGATATTTTTATATTTCAGATTCCAAAGTCAGTACTTCTTTCCTTTGACATATATCTTAAAATTATTAACCTACTTGAATATCTGTATTGCTGACATGTTATGGCAAGAATTGGTTACAGGTATTTTTATTTTCACGGATGCCAGATCCCGAATCATTAAAATTACTTACAAGTACTCCAGTATTTATTTTTACTCATAGAGAAAACCCTCACTAACCCTAAGGTAAGTCTTCTGTCTTAACCTGCATGTTTTTGTTACAAAAGAACATCGAGTAACAAATGAAATCACTTCAGAACTGAAAAGGCCTCTGCAAAATCAATTTCTCTTTTGCCTTGAATCTTCTGCTCTTCTTAAAAACCTTACACCTTTTTCAAAACATGGAGCTGACTGGGAAGGGAGCCGCTATCCAGTTAGTTTTTTTTCCCCACTTAAAAGATGTAAGAAGGCCTCCCACATCATTCCTTGAAATGCGGTTAATTTACTTGATAAGGGTTGCCTATGAAAGTGCTGCCTTAAGTTAGTTTTGTAAATGAATTATGCACGAGCAGAATAAATGTTACATTTTCTCAGGAACTATTAGTTCTTGGCAGCACTTTGGGCAGGATGGATAGGATATTGCTGTGAGGTTAAGTTTGTCTAAAAAAAGCAGTTTTTCCCCTTTTGACTTTAGCATTTATGAATCTGTTACAACTTGGCTGGAACCTGGTGCTTTGTAAATACTCCCATGTTAGACTGGACTTTTCCTGGCTCTTAGGAAAACTTCCAGTTGTGCAAAACAGCGTCGTGGATTTGTCAGAGAAATGCGTAGCACAGCCCAGATTACAGCTCTTCACAAGAGCTGTTATATTCACAGAGACTTACTGCCCTCCCTACTCCTGTCATCTGCAGAATTCTTTGATAGGCCTATTTTTTATTGGGCCCTCAGGAGCAGCAAGTTTTAGATTTAATACCCCAGGGGGAATGGCAAGGCAAATCATGTTGTTGGATCAATTGTTCAGCTATCCCCAGACTGCTGTCTGTGTATCTGTTACACTTGAATCACATTTCCAAGCCTTTCTTATCAATCATTTGGACTAGAAATGCAGTTTAATTTTCTATTGCATTTTTAAACTGAAATTAGGGTTATGTTCTTGTTCTGTTAGCCTAGATGTGGTTGTAGACCTCACGTTAGCTATGTCCATGGCTTGTTTGACCTTGGAAAAGGGTCTCTACTCGTAGATATGCTGTAAAGCTGAATTCATAGTACTTTATTTTACCTTGTCTACTAAGATCAAAAACCAGAAGTTATTGTATGAAAGCTCTTCACATAGCTTTTTGTTCTTTACAAACATGCAATAAGCTTTAATTGGTCAAGTTATTTCTGTGGGTGATCTGGAAAGAAGAGATTCTCCTTTACAGTCACAGGCCATAGCAAAACCTTTGTCACTGACTGATGGCAGGCGGTTCCTTTACCTGAGAAATGAATCTACTTTTACAGGAATATAAGGTAAATGTAAGAATGCAGATAGAGAATATGAGGTACGCTCATGTGGGTCTTGATGAAAAAGAAGTGCATGTAGGGGACATGTCCTTTGATAACCAAGAACAATTTCTCTGCTTTGTTGTTGTACCTGTGTTATGCTTTGGTTGACAGTAAATGGACTAGCGGTGAGCGGAGAAGCACTTGAGCAGCAGGGGGTTCATTAGTAGCACTGTGCTATCTTCTGTCCCAACTTCTGAAAGCAAGAGGGAGAATTTCTATAGCATTAAGTCCTATACAGTCCTGGGCTACAGGGCAGGCCCCAGGCATCCCGAATAAGGCCAATGTATGTAATGACACAGCAGCCTCTGCTGCTGCTCTGTATTTCTCAAGAGGGATTTGGTTCCTGCAGCGGTCTAGAGTCTGTGCAGCATAAAGGTGGCATTAAGCCATGTCTACATTCCCACCTCTTTGCAAGCCTCACCTTCTGTGCCACATCTCTCATAAAACATAGCACAGAATCTTTTAATGTAAACTGCTGGACTGGCAGCTCTGGAGTCTTGACTTCTCTCTTTGCCTTCAAGAGGCACATCTGTTCTGCTGTGTATGGGCTTGGTTCCCATTAATGAGTGGATCAGATGCAGTTTTTCATGATGACTGGTACTCTAGCTTCCTGCCAGATGTGTGGGGGTGTTTGTGTTTTTGTTTATGATGAAGGGATATGGAGGTCAGCGTACAGGTCATTGATAAAAAAAGAGCCTTCTTTTTGGCATTGGAAGTTACCTATTCATTGCCTATTTGCCCATTGATCTGGAGGACCAGGTGACAATGGCAGACACTGGACAACCGCCAGGATGGGCAGGTGCATTAGTTCGTTCTTGGTTGTAGTTGCTGCTTCCACTTGCACGTGTTCTGGCTGGATAGGCCTTTGCTGGATACGTGGAGAAGCAGGCAGTGGGAGGAATCACATCCTGAAAGTAGTGAAATGGGCGGTGCAGGGAACATCAGTGGGAAATCTAATAGGACTATTCTCATTAGCTATTCAAAATAGGATTTTGAAGAGCCAGTTACAGCAAGCATGAACCTCATTTTCCTAAAAATCTTTCAATGACTAAGTGCCTTTAAGAGACAGCAAAACAAAGAGAGCTTTTACATTGTTTTCTGTGCTCTGCCTTTGAGGTCGATGCTCCTGTACATTACTTGTACCATATCTAGTTATACTGCTGTGAATATGAACTGCTGTGAGTCATTTGTCTGGCAATTGTCCTGGTTTTCATACTCTGTACTTCTTAGACATCAACCATTACAGTCTGATAAAAATTATCTCCAAGGCTTTTTTCTGTGGTAGGAATTTTATAAAAGAGGAACCAGCCAGAACTTTAAACTTAAAAGAAACTGCACCCCACACCATGATAATACCTTCTTGTCATAAAAAAAGAATCTCTGCTTGATTCCTTTTATTAATTTCTCAGGTACTTAAACAAGAGAAAGCTTTTAGGGCTTGTTTTGAGATCCTTTAAATAGTTTAGAGAGGGTTTTTATTGCGGTAGTGTTAAAGCATCATGGCATATATTAGAGCCGCTACTAGAAATAAGATGAGCAAAGCACAACAGCATAATGTGTTCAGAATTGGAAAGGGACAAAGTCCTTTGCTAGGTGCTGTAATTTTAATTGTTAGAAGTTTATCAGATATTACAAATTGCTTCTGAAATGCGAGGAAAAAAACCAATTGCCTCAGAACTATGAAAAGAGGGGCCTGTCCAAAGAGTCTCAGGTCTGATTGTGTAGGAGAGAGTAAGACAGTAATTCCCACAAATCAGTTTTGATTTTCTGAAAAACAGACGGACTGAAAACTGAAACTGATCTCAGCATGAGTGATTCATCACAGATGATGAGGCTGCAACCCTAGCACTTACTTTCTCTAATTTTACTTCAGTTGTCTTATACAAAGAACAGAAGGAATTGGTACCCTTTGCTGGGTAAGATCTTCCCAGGAAGAAATCTGATCTTGAGACCCTTCCAAGGTATCCTGTACTGGAGAGCTCAGACACAAAATGGTTAACAGTCCTTGCTGGTATTCCTCAAGAGTATTTTTAACTCACTTATCTCAGACACACACACCTGGGTATCTGCCCTCATAA
The DNA here is from genome assembly GCF_023638135.1 of Falco biarmicus. Classification (NCBI taxonomy): domain Eukaryota; kingdom Metazoa; phylum Chordata; class Aves; order Falconiformes; family Falconidae; genus Falco; species Falco biarmicus. Next base: position 111,119,159 of record NC_079288.1, read on the forward strand.
ACTGCAGCTGAAGGAGACCTATATGGGTCTTACTTCTATTAGGGAGCTTTCTATATGATCACACTTCAAGTAGATCAGCAAAATTTGTATCATGGTCATACTTACTACCTCAAAAAGGTGCATCTGTTTTTTGCTTAATTGTAATAGCCAGCGCAAGGGAGTACACTAAAAACTTTTGAGGTGAAGTTTTAAAAGAGTTTTTGTTTTATAACCTCATTTCCAATAATAAAACATTTCCGTAACGATCACTTCCACATGATCACAATCTGAATTTGGATTTTCTTTTTTGTTAACTCCCAAGGAGACAGGAGGACAGCTTAAATGATCATTTTTCACAAAGGCAAAATTTGGAACATCTGAAGGTTCCTGTTTGTCTTTTAGTTTTCTGTATTAATAAGCTTGAAAGTGGGCTAGGTAATGAGGTAGCAGCATTTGTGCTGCATAAAAGTTATGTTGTTAGCACCATGATTAGAGAGTTGCGAGGAATTTTTTGGAGAGGCCTAGACACCTGCTCCTCGGTTGCATAGGTGAGATGATGGCAAATGGAGTTTCCCCACCTAATTTTCCAAAATTCTGTCTCATGTACAGTAGCTAACATGGAGTGCACCACACCAGTTCATTACTACAGAGGCTTAGTATTAATAATACTTTCTTTCAGCATTTTTTATCCAAATTCCACATCTTAAGATGATCAGCTTCTTTGGTGACTTCTATACAGTGAGAAATAATTTCACTGAATTTTGCTCAGGGATGCTTAAACTGTCATCTTGAGCTTTTGCAGGTAATGTCATTTCTTCAATGTATACAAAATGAAATCAAGAAACCTAGCTTTTTTAGTATTTACATTGTGTATGTTTAACTGGCAGAATTCATTGACATATGAAATCATGAAGTTGTATAATTTAATGCAGTTCACAAGGGGGTTATGGAAACTGTCAATCTATGTGGACATCAAGACTTGCCAGAATTGGACTTATTAATTAGAATGGATTAAAAGCACTCTCCAAATTTTAAAACTTATGATCTAATGAAGGAAAAAAATGAGAAAATACTCTTTATTCTCTGTGCATAACTATATGTAATGCTTTTATGCAGTCTCTCACTCTTATTTTAATAGGTGAACATTTATACACACACACACTTGTGGCTGTACCTGTGTGTACTGATGCACTTTCGTAAGAGTATCTTCAATCTTAGATAATTTAAGCAAACATCGTAAGCAAATCTAGACCCATAAAGACCCACTCACGAGGCAAAAAGGGTAATTCATGCTTCAACATGGAAGGCACGATACACATCTCAGAGGCTTCTTTATACAATTTATGCTTATGAGTATCCTGAGTTATTTCTGTACGATTAAAAGATATCTCAGTTATGATTTGTTAAGTCTTTTTACTCGCTAGTACTTGAAGTCTGTGTAGGTATTAACATCAGTGCTATAGCAAATAGCGTAACAGCTAACCCTGGCAGAGTAAAGATTGTCACCATTCTCCTCCTTTATGTGTGGGTTATAAACACTGCCACAAATAAATAGGGGTTGGAGTTATGAACTTCCAGGTTAATGCATGTACTTTTTTCTTGGTGATCTTCGTATGATCTAGAATTGGTGGTGTTTGTGGTGGGTTTTTTTACAACACTGTTTTGCAAAATTGCATTTCAGGTGTACTGTAAATAAAAATTACTGAGGCAAATGAGAAGAGGATGATTGGCTAGAGAGCTGTCTGTCTGAAATATTCTGTACAAAAAAACCCTGTCATGAATTTCTGTTTTCTTATATATGTTTTTGCTGCTTGCTGGTGTTGCATTGACATTTCTACAGTGCATGGCTTGCAGGTTAGGTTGGTAGCACACTGCTTTTTTTAGTGCTTCTGAGGTATGTTATGGGAGATTGCTTTAGAAAGGCTGCTTTTGGTAGTCTCGCTAATAAATTGTTGCTAATTCTTACTTTCTAGACTTTCACACCTCAGGAACTGATAATTATTGCTTGCGTGTTTATTGGAAATAGCAGAGACTATAGATTTGTTCTGCACATGTTGGTAAACAACTTGTTGGTCACCTAGCCTGTTCTTGAGTTAGCGATTGAACCTGCGGACAGACACAGAAGCTGAAATAACCATTGTTTCAGAAGGTTTGAGCTGAATCATTTGTAAACTGTTACAGCTAGATCCTGATGGGAAACCGTCCCAGATGATGTAAACAGCTCTTGATGAGCAGATCCTACTAACTCTTAAATCGGAACGTAACAGGTTCACTATATCAAGACATCAGTCAGCTCCGATGAGAATCTGTGAATTCTTGCAGTTGTGGCTCCTTTTGATCATAAATAAGCCTGCTGTCTTATTTTCCAAAGAAAGGCATAACTTTACATCCTTAACCTTGCAGGACTTGGACAGCCACCCAAACCTATACTAATCTTCTTCTTTTTGAAATTCCACTTTCTAGGCTGCATAATTTAACTTATATACCTATCTTTAGCAATCAGATCTTCTTGTCCTTTTTGTTGATTAAATGCTGTCTGCCAGTGATAATGAACTCCTGCTCCCTAACAGTCAGCAAGGTTAATCAAAAGGGGGTAAAAAAGTTGTTTGTGAAGTACTGGATACAGTAGAAAAGTTGGTACTAACTTTGCTGACATTGTTCACAGATATATTGGTTTATGTGAGGCGTATAGAGCCTCGGCCAAATCAGAAAAGTTCTGAATGCATTTTTTTTCCTGAGTTAGCTCTTGATAATTGGGAAGAAGGTTATCTGTAGTTAGTGGAATCATAGAAACATTTAAGTTGGAAAAGACCTTTAAGATCATTGAGTCCAACCATTAATCTAACACTGCAAAATCCACTACTAAACCATGTCTCTAAGCACCACATCTACACGTCTTTTAAATATTTCCAGGGATGGCGACCCAGCCACTTCCCTGGGCACGCTCAGAAAATCTGCCTTGCATGCTTTGTTCACTTTGAAATATAGCTTGAGTGTGAGGATAAAGAGAGAAAATATAGTTGTGCATTCCTCTATTTTAATCATCTGGGAAGTATTTTTCATGTCATCACGTGTGTACTGATCTGTGGTCTGTGACAAACTATTAATTTCTAAACAAATGGTGTTTTTATTTGTATATCATATACATAGAAATTATTTCAAAACTGAAGAAGTCTAGAAACAAAACTGAGTCCTAACTAGAGATTAAACTGTTTACAGGTCCAGAGGCCTTAAGGTATATGAGGCTAGTATAAATAGTATACTGTGAAATAGGAATTTCGGTTTGTGGTAAATCTGTCTGTCCCCAGCAGCTTCAGATAAAATAATTTTATCCGTCTAGAGCACATCAATTTGCTAGTCTGTGGTTCATGTATCAAAGAGCATTCTGTGAAAATATCAATATCATTGGTTAATATAAATGAAATTAATTTTTAAAGCTGGGCTAAAGGTTGACATCTGAAAAATTGCATTACTTTGCAGAAGAGAAATTTCTGTCTTCCAGTGAAATTTCAGGTCATAAGGCCAAGTAATTTTCACAATCTTCAATGGGAACCAGTGAAATATGAACTTCATTGTCACCTAGCCCCAAAGCGATAAGATAAAATGAGCTGATACATCATTTGCTGTGGTTTTATCATCTCCCCCAGTAATTGGAAGAGAAAACATGAGAGTCCTTTACCACCCCCCTCCCCAATCCCTTCACCACCCACACCCAGGCATAAGCCATTTTGCTCTGATCGATACAAAGGTCACGGAGTATTTATTTATTTATTTAATTTTTTTATGCTGGGTAAAACTGTCTAGTGGAACATTAAAGTAATTAATATGTTTAATTGAGTTTGTCACCCATGAAAATGCTGAACAGGATTGTATAGCAGACTGTGCGTGCTCACAGGAGGGACTGGGTGGGAGATTGCCACTGTTTGCCTGTGGATTTCAGTGGCTGATTGTATAAACACCTGAGATTTAAAACAAACGTCTTATTTGCTGTTCTGTAGAAAGGTCTAAAATAGACTAATAAGCACTGTGATTTATTTAAGAAAATTTGGATATTTAAAATGATTACTAATCTGATCTAATTCCCAATTAGCCTGGTTGGATGTGGACATATTTGAACAAAGAGCAGGGTAAGACCATTTCACTGCAAATCCTGCAGCCAGGAACTCAGTAGTGCCTGGACAGTTGGACAGGAGGATCTGAGGATCTTCAGTTGCAGGGTGGAGATTGTGGGGGAGATCCAGGTTCCTCGTGAACTCAGAGTCAGATTTTGTAACCTCTAAGTGCTGTAATTTTGCCTTCCTGATGTCATTCCCAAATGACAAAGAATGCTGCTAGAAAAAATGTATTTATGGATTTTATCTCTCAATTGCAGTCAAATTTAAATGCAAATTCAATGCTTTATTTTTTTTATTTGGTGGCTTTTTTTGGTATTTTTTGTGTGTCTGGTACATCATAACTTTTTTTGGAAATATACAAATGTGCATTGGCTTTTTAAATAAGCTGTTTAGTTTTTATTTTTCTTGTGGCCATTAAATTGGCTGGCACATTAAAGTAATATAATTATTCAGTTACTGTTTCAGTTCTGTAACCCATTTATAGACTTAATTACTTCTAGCCTATTCACATTTTGAAGATCAATAGTACTTTTCTCTAAAATCAAATAAAATATACGGTAGCTGATTGGTTTGCTTAAAAGGTAAAGCAAAATGTTCATTTAGTCTTCAATAAAATATTGCTTTTCTAATTCAGAAGGCAACTGTAGTGATGGTATCTTTTAACTATTGCACGTAATCTTGTATGAGAGACATTGTTTATGACCAACATTCAAGGAGGTTTTGAAGGAAAGGTAGGATGGGGCATCTGTTTTCAAAACTGTACGTGGACAAAAGAGCTGCCCAGTGAGCGCTTTAATGTTGGGAAATTATTTGATATACAACTATGAATCATGAGGGGAGGACTTCTCTATGTATAATCTTATGAACAGCACTATACTACCTGAATTTACATGCAACTGATTTCAGAATCTCCTTGGAGTGGGGGTTGAAGCTGGCCATTCTTTACTGACTAGTTTCTTGGGGAGTTGCTTCCAGCTGTGCAGTGTCAGGGCCTGCAGCAGGAACGTGAGGGCTGGTTACAGGTTTAGACCCTCATTTCTGTTACGTGAAGTAAAGAAGAGCTCCATGCAAAGGTGAAAGTAATTTTGTGTTTGTACAGTAATTTGTAATAGTCTTGTTGTACCAGCTGTTCATCTAGTGTTGCCAAAGTCTAATCACAGAACAGTGTGTCTAATGAGATTTTTAGAACCATAAAACTTTACAATTGGCTCATTTGATTTAAGTATTTTAATTGAAAAGGTAGACTATATGAATAGTGTTTCCATCCATAAAGCACAGTATCTTTTGAAATAAATGAAATGTGCAGTAGATAAAACTTCAATCTGATGTGTCAGATCAGCTGAAATTCTATACTTTTTCATGTGGGGAAGGTGGTACTATTTGTGCAGGATAAATTAGATTGTATGCCCTCATTAGTCTTTGCTCCACAAGTTGTTCCCAAATAAATGAGCTGGGTTTATACTCAACGTGTTTTACAATAGTATGAAGAGGATAGTGTTCTTAAATTCTTAAGTAGAATTCTGTGTTGTGTGTCTTACAGGTGAAAACAGGAAAATGCAAAAGTAGTTTTTGAAAGTTGTGATTCTGATAATATCAGAGGTAGTAACACTGATTTTAAAAAAATAAAAAAATCCCTTTGCCAGAATAAAGATGCTGAATTTAATTTGAAGTCAGAGTCAGTTTCTGCAACTAGGTGGTCCTATTAATAAAATCAGATATTTGTCAGGGAATAAAAGGTAGGATTGGATTTTCATAAGGTATACTTGGTAATACACATGAAAGAAATGTGTTTGTCTTCTGGACCTTTCATCTACTATAGGTGGTGTGATGAGCGCAGAGCAGTGGTAATGATGCAGTTTCCATAGCAACTGGTTCATTGGCGGGCTAGACCTCTGTCTAGGGTGCTGTCAGTGTGCCTGGAGTTTCAGAGAACAGTGTGTCCCAAAGAAGGTCTGCTTCCACGTAATCCAGTTTTAATTGAACTCCAGAGACTTTGAAGTGAAGCTGCGGACCAGGCAGACGCTATTCCAACCCGAAATGAAGGCCTTGCTCAGCTAGGTCTCAGCTGCTTCTCGTTCCTGATAACTTCTGTTAATGAGTGGGTTAAAGAATTGTTACAGTGGTGGCTGGTAGTGTTTCTGCAGTACAGTTCCAGTTGCTGCTGTAAATCCTGTTATACTGAATTTGAGAACTTTATGATGGCTGTACAAGGTGCATAATGTAAACTGCCTCTGCTATGTTCAAGCTGGTGCTTTTCCTTCCAGTTCTGCAGCAGTTGCATGCAGCAAGCTTTTGGCCATGTTCAGGGTTTCCATTGTCACAAAAAGTGCTGGCTTTGCAGAGTAAAAGTGGCAATTATTTAACCTGCTGATTTTACTCATGGTATCCATGTAAGAAGCGTTTGCATTTGCAAGGCACAGACTGATCGTGACAGGCAGGCTGTTGCATTTTATTTGTTACAACGGAAAAGCGGAGGTCATCACATTCCTGTCTGTCTCAAAAAGTAGTCCTTGAAATTATAAGCTCCAATTTAAACATTGTAAGATGAATGAATACCAGCAAAAAGTACTTTTTTGCAACTTTGTCTCCTTTGTTACCTCTTTTGATGTTGTGCTCTTTAAAGGATATTTATATGCACATGACAAAGCCAACCGTGGTGGTGCTGAATAGCACCACAGAATTACACAAATCTGCCACTTAGTGTGGATGGGCTATGGATGTGGTATGGAAAGTGGCAGCGTGGCCCAAGTTTATTAGTTCCCCTGTGCCAGAAATTATTAGTAAACATCTCTGGTCCTTTCATCGTATTTCTAGAAATTTGTGTCGGAATAAGTACTTGTTCTTGCCTTCTCTTTCTCTGTGTGTGTGCGTACTGGGGGAGAAGTTGTCTGTGGCAGTTGTATTGAGGGGAAGATGAGGGATTAAGGAAAAAGAAAGAAGGTGTGGGAGATGGTTTGCTTTGCACGTTCTGATCTTCTTTCCTGTCTGCTTGTGGTTTGCAGGCATCTTTGCTTTTAATTCACAAAGGTGGTACAGTGTTTCATACTGCATCGTGTAGTGCTTTTATAATGGCGTTTCTTGCTCTCTGTGCTACAAACATGCAGGTTGGTTGTGAACATACGCTACATGTGAGGCAAAATCCTCTTTTGTTAAAAATTTATAAACAAATAATTGGGTTCATTAATAGCCTTTGTTATGTCAAAGGGTTGAACTTCACTTTTGTTTTTTATACACAAGATATTGCCCAAGTGAAATTGCAGTAAGTGTGATGTTAACTAGGATTATATCTGAATCTCCTTTTCTGTGGTGGATTTCTATTAAGTGCTTTTGTATTTGCTAAAATTGACAAATCTCACATTTTCCTTTGCTTATGGTTTGTTAATCTGAGGTAGAGAAGTGTCCGATCTCGCTGTCCCTTAACACTTACATAATTAAGCTTTGAAATGAAAAGGAAAAAGTGAAGCAACAAAGAAACAAAGTGGCTGAGGACTGAAAATGGGATTAGTCTGAATTCTGAAGGCAGACTAAGCATCTGTGTCTGTCAGATGGGATGACAGGAATTGTAACAAGTTACTTTGACAACCGCTTACTCCATAGAGAGATTATGCTGAGTTCATTTGCAGGTTTGTGTTTAACCTTAGCTGACAAAATGATACTTAACCTCTTATACAGCCAACCTTTATAGTTCCAGAATTAATGAATGTTGCCTTAACGATAAACGTAAGGAACATTTTTTTCTTTAAAGCCATTTTTTCTTGCAAGACGTTTTTTCTTGCTTATTTGTTACAGGCCTGTTATTACCTGCTGAAGTCAATGCAGATACATCTAATGGCCCTAGTCATACATTTCAGAATATCTGTTTAAGCTTTGCTGAAGTGCCAAACATTTCATATTGTTTCTGAAACTCCCTTGGTTAGGGAAGATAGGCAGTTGTCTTTAAAGGCAAAAATGCAAAAAAGCTGATTTTTAAAACACTTGACATGAGTCGTTGAATTTAGGACTTCAAAAATGCATTTTAGGTTCATAATGTGATGTGATGATTGAGCATATCTTAATTTTGCTGCAGGTTTTGTGTTCAGTTGGTACAATCCATGTTTGTGGGTCAATCAGTTTCTCTTTTACAAGATATTACCTATGCTGACAATAAATTTAAAACTTTATTTCTCTGTCTCGTTCTACTAGATTCTGGCATATACAGAAGGACTCCATGGAAAATGGCTCTTTTCAGAGATTCGATCTATCTTTTCTCGACGTTATCTTTTGCAAAATACAGCACTGGAAATATTCTTGGCGAATAGAGGTACTGTGCATTTAGAGGAATGGCATGTGTTGGTCTGGGGTCATGTGCATTCTGTTTGGTTCTTTTTGTTATGGATTTATGTAGATAGCAGGAGGGCTTGGATTGAGTGTCTCATTGTTTAAGTATATTTTTGTAACTTAAGTTTCCCCTTTTCATTACCTTTTTTTTTTTTTTTCAGTGAGGAATTATGATCAAACATGGTAACTGGGAATTAGCTATGCATCACTTCCATTTATTTGGCATTCTATGGAAACTCTTGCTTAAGGCATATCTACCTCTGATCTGTAATGCATGAAGGGTTTTTTGTCCCTTGTGAGGGTTAATAGTTGTTAGCTATACACATCAAGAACAATGTGGTGAAAGAACTTCACTACCAAAACAGACCAGTGACTGGTATACCTTCATGCTTTATTTCTAGTAACAGTATCTTTCAGTTAGACCTTAGTGCAACTCTAAGAAAGAAATGTGCATTTACCTTGTTTATGAACCTTTTTTTTACCATCCCCATTCTTCAGTTCCTTTTGCAGATGCACATAGGCACTGTGAGAATCACTCAAAATACAGTTGTTGAGAACTTTCTTCTGGATTTTCTCCCCCTAAATTTTATTTTAAACCATGTTATATGATGTCTTTGTGGTTTAAACTAAAATTCTTCAGGTACTTTTATTGCTTTTATAGTGATAATGAAGTTTTGAAAAACAAATTTTGAAAACTGTATACAAAAACACCAAATAAAGTAGGTCTTAAGATGACACTTTTACAACGTAAAACATTGTTTTTGTAATAATAGGAAAGGCGGTTGTCTTGAAATCAGTAAAAGTTTCATAGGATAACATGTTTTATGCAGTTAGTGTGCTAGTCAAAAAGTTTTTGCCTGAGCTTAAAATGGTCTCTAATCTTGAACGTGACTGGTAAGTATTCAGACACTTATCTCATAGAGCATTGTTGTGCATATCTGAAGGGGATATTGTCCAACAGAATATTAATCATGTGCATAAAACCTTTCCTATTTTGTAGCCTGTAGTACTACTCTATGAAGTCATAAATGACCACTGGTGATACCATAATTAGATTGTTATTTAGATTTTTAGGTTGCTATTTCTCAAGTGTCATGGGATGTTTCAGGCAGAATATGAAGATAGTATTTTGAAGAATATATCTTGAAAATATCTATAAAGTAAACTAGGAAATGTGGGATCCAATTAATATATAATTTTTTTTTTTCAAATCCATTCCAAACAGTCAGTCTGTGCATATAGGTTTAACTTCTATTCAGAAAGAAAGACAACATTAGACCTTGTGAGATTTGTAACAGTGACAACTTCTGCTGAACTTCCTGTTAATAGTAAATAAAAACATTTCTGGAAATGATAAAAAAATGTATCTACAGTAACCTGCAGGAAACATGTCTAATATTTTATCTGTTCAACATCTAAGCTTAGGATTAAATTTTATCGGGTCAGAAAGCCTCAAATAATAAAAAAGAAAAAGAATCGTGCCATATTTCAACTCTTGTGTTCACAGTGGGTGTCATGTTCAATTTTCCTGACCAAGCGACAGTAAAGAAGGTGGTTAACTGTCTGCCTCGGGTCGGCATTGGCACTATCTTTGGACTGCCCCAGACCAGGTATTTTACAATTTGAGTTAATTTTATCTGTCCATTCTAAGAGTCGTTTTTGCATCAGATCAGCCTATCTGCTTTGAAGCATTTACACCTACTGGTTTACAAAAATGCATAACCTCAGCCCATCACTTCTGCATGCTGTTCGCAATGTGTTCGTAGACTAAAAACTTTCTGATTTGAGATTTGTTGGTAATGTCTGTCTGTTATAGGCAAGATAGCTTCTTTTTGGCAGTGAGACTCAATCACTTACCCTCCTTGAGGAAAATAGGTTTCTTTATGCCTGCCAACTCACTAAGATTTAAGACTGATTTAAGACTGATTGTAGGACTGATTAGCTTTTATGGCCGTGTTCAATTATATTAGCTTGACTGTAACATCCTTGAATCTCTGTAGTATTTAAACGTAGATGAAAACGATCGTTCCTCTTCAGAAGGATATTGTAGTGATGTGTAGTACAATAGAAGCTGAACAGCGTGTGAGGGAATGTTATGGTGTGCTTGTCTTTTAGCTCTGAAGGACATTGTTCAAATTTTGCATAGTGAGAAATCAGTATTACAATGGCAGGCTGTGTGTTCGGATCCTAAAACTGAAGAATATGAATCAGTTTGCTGCATTGTTAGCAGAAGGTTAGGGCTTGATTACCAGATATGCTCTGGATGAAACACAGCAGTTCAACCCAGTTTAATGTTCACTGGGGCTGATGGAAATAGAAGGTTTTGAGGTATACCTGGTCTCTAGTTGGATTGGTTACCTCTTGTATTTTAAGGAATTTTAAAGTATTTTTAAGTAGATTGATTTTTAATTTTTCAGAAGAAACAGCAACCTTTAAGGAGTATCTTGACTGTTGTTAAATGTTTTATTTTTTAACGATTTCTGTGCACAGAAATGGCATTAAAATAGCTGGGGATGTGCTTTGTTGTGTTTTGTACTTTACCTTATTTTTTTTTATCAAGTACAGAAGAAATTCTCTTCAATTGCAATTATAGCTACTCTGTAAGAACTTAAGGATTTTTGTTTACAGAAGCAAATCATGTGTGAAAACTTTACATGAAAGTATAGACACCCTGTTCAAAATTTCATGTCCATTTGTCTTGATAAATCTTTTTACAATATAATGCAGTGTATTAATTTGAAAAAATACTCAGTTACTGTAACTGTTTTCTTTAATTGTTTACCAATAACTGCAAAGATCTGTTGACTAAAACTATATCTAGATTTTTTTCCCCCCTTAAATGATGTGGCTCTGGTATTTACAGATGTTTTTATTATGAACAAAACTGTCTTGGGAATTATATGATAAGCTCTTCTGTGCTTGATTTATCACTCCAAGGAATGACTCTGTAGTCGTCTTTCACAAATATTAGGAAATCTGGCATCAAATTCTAAAAGTTAAATTGAGTTATTTATGACTAACTCCCCAACACTGCCCAGAATTTAAATCTCAAGAGAATGCACTTCAAAATGTAATTCTATCAATCTTACCGTTGTTTTCCTTTGTTCTTGAGGGATTTGAAAACCTCTCCTAAAAATTACTTTATTCTTATGTGAAATTCTAAAAGTTGTGTAATTTTCTTATTTAATGGTCTGCCATCTCTCTAAATCACTAGTAACATATTTCTGTAAGACATCAAGCCTTCATGGAGCAGCTGAATTTGCACATCTGTAAAGATTTCTGTTTGAAAGTTTTCAAACCTTGACATATCCAGCTGTCAGATGTTTTAGGTCTTTTGTTCTTTTTAGATTATAAAACTTTAAAAATGAACTTCAAGTATCCAAAAGAGCAATTTGACCTCTAGAGAAATTTAGCACAGAACTAGTAAAAAAAATATGTACAACTGCTACTAAAATTCAGATGAGTTAAAAGGAAGACCCACAGGTTTTCTCATTATTTTTCCAATGTTGTTTTGTTGTTTTGGTTTGTTTTTTCCCCAGACGCATTTCTTTGGCTAGTCCACGACAGATTTTCAAAGCTTCCAATATGACCCAGCGGTGGCAACACCGAGAAATTTCCAACTTTGAATACCTGATGTTTCTAAACACTGTAGCAGGTAACACAAATTACTGTAATGACTCAGAAAAAGAGTTAATGGTTGCACAGTCTCAACAGACATGGGGCACTACTAGATGTTGTCCTTTTAATAAATAACTTTTTCTACATACAATTTTTTGCTGAGGAACGTCTTCACAAAATCCTCCTAAATGTAATTTATTCGTAATTATTTTTATGTTTATGTAAGAATAGAGAGGCATGCGATTTATAATGCTGTACTGAACTGCAGTTTATCTCTTAAAGTCAGAATATCTTGACTGTTGTAGGAGGACAGGCTCTACACCGACCGTCTGCTATTTAGCAGAGTCTCAGAAAAGTAACTTCTTTATCCCTTAGTATTCTAAGTTTTGGTCTTCAAAATTACTGTCCTCCGTAAATACCACTGATGTAGCAAGTTTAGGGCTGGAACCCTCTGGGAAGTCTCAGCTGGGGAGCAGGATATTCCTGGAGTGAATAAATACATCTGTTGCAAGATGTATGGTTGGTCTCAGAAAAGAATGTAGTGCCTGGATCACCAGTGCTGCTGTGCCAGGACACCATTCATCTGCTCCCAAATCCTAATTCTTATCCCTGTATTGTTTCTCTAGCCCCTCATTCTGTAAATGTGAAGCTATATTTCGTTCAACCCATCTTAACCTATTAGCTTCTAACCAGCTTGACTTCAGCTTAGCAAATGGAGGCTGTTAGGTCTGGTGACCTCTCTTATTTTCCAATGTATTTTGTTCTTGGAACAACTTACAGAACTTCTCAATTTTCAGCTTTTTCCGATGGTATTGACAGTGTTGAAAGGTCTGTTAATTCCCTTTCAGACTTGGCTCTTGCTAACATGATTGATACAACCAATGCCTCTGCTCACACTAATTACATTTTATACAAATGGTCAGTTTTGCTAGTTTCTGTAATCAGTCATTAAGTCAGAGATGCCAGGATGCTGGCAGGCTTTATAAAAGTAGGGGTAGATCTGCTTGCCTTGCCTCCTTACTGCTGAGCTGGAACGAGGCAAATCATGACACTGTTTTCTGTGTCTCCAGTGAATGATCCTTTTCAGCTTAAATATATCATTGAAAAAAATAAAGTGAATTCTTACCTACTTGATATTTGAGGCTAAAAGGAACAGAAAGATACCCTTCTGGAAAAAGAGAAGATGTAGTTGCCCAGGATGGGGAGGTAAAAGATTATTAGGATGGCTCTCAATTTGAAACAAATACAGGTAGATATCACAGTGTCATGTAAGTAGACTTAGTCCTGAATAAGAGATAATGTGCAACATAACTAACTGATTAGGGACAGAAAGGATCTAGCTATACCATTCTGCAAACCAGGATGGAAAAATACTGAAGGTATAAAAAAACCTAGAAAAACTCAGGTGGAGTTTTAGAAAACCTTTTCTGACAACCTGATAGATTGGGTTGTGAAATAATATTCCTTTGAAAGAAATAAAAACCTGTCATTTGAGACTTTTAAGACCAGGCTAGAAAAAATCTGAGGACATACTGATTGGAGGTGATGTGAATGAATGAGTTTCTGCAGCAATGTCATAAAAAGAGACAGCATCCATGTAAAAATTGTGCATTTAAAAATTATAAACCAGGGTATGTGTGTATGTATGGTATATGATTATTCTAACTGAATATTTTGTTTTTACTGGAAGGAAGAATATTATTTTCATCTTACAGATGCCTGAAGGTGCGTGTGAGAAACCAAAACAGATTTTCTGTTCTGGTAAATGTTGGCATACCCATGGGTGGTCAATGGTCAAGGGAGAATTCCCCTCAAAGTGAATTCTCCTGATGAAATGCTATTGTGGTTTAACCCTAGCTGGCAACTAAGTTCCACAAAGCCGCTCACTCACAAACCCCCTTCCTCCGGTGGAATGGGGAGGAGAATAGGGAAGGGAAAAAGCAAAAAACTGGAGGGTTGAGATAAGAACAATTTAATAATTGAAAGACGATAAAATTACGATGATGATGGTGATAATAATAATAGTGATGATGATGATAATAATAACAATTACAACAATACTAGTGAACAGGAGCAGGAAGAGGAGAAGAATAAAACCCAAAGGGAAGGGGAAAAAAAACTAAAACAAGTGACGTACAATATAAGTGCTCACCACCTGACCTGCTGACTGATGCCCAGCCAGTCCCCGAGCCGCGATCCCAAGGCCCCAGCCAGCTCCCCGCAGTTTATACACTCAGCATGATGTCCCATGGCGTGGAATACCCCTTTGGCCAGTTCAGGCCAGCTGTCCTGGCTGTGCCCCCTCCCAGTTTCTTGTGTCCCTCCAGCCCTCTTGCTGGCAGGGCCTGAGAAACTGAAAAGTCCTTGACTTGGTATAAACACTACCCAGAAACAACTAAAACCATCGATTTTATCAACATAGTTCTCACACCAAATCCAAAACACAGCACTGTGGCAGCTATGAAGAAGAAAATGAACTCTTTCCCAGTGAAGCCAGGATAGTTTACTTGCATAATTTCTCAATCTAAAATCCTGAGCTGCTTCAATCTGTTTTCATGTATTGAATTCAATAGAGTATGTAAAAAAATATTGCTTTATTTTTTTAGTATCAACAAAAGTCATTGGCTCTGCATTTTTTTAACTGTTTCACGTTAAAGTAACGGAAAACAAGATGACATAAACAAGGAAAGGAGAAATGTATAGAAAATGAATGGATTTAACTGTCACTCTTAATATATGCAGAAGTTCACAATTAAAGTGAAACGGGCTGCAATGTTTTAAATTAAATACTAGCAACTGGAACTTTTTCTTTATCCTTTTCAATAAATCAGAGTAGAATATTGAAATGATAAAAGATCTGAGATATATTATGGTTACTTTGAAGAGCTCGTAATGTTTTTTGTATCTTTAGAGGTTGGTGTTCTAGTTAAATATAACTCTTTTAACTCATGGTGGTTTTTTTCTGTTGTTGTTTGTCAGGTCGAACTTACAATGATTTAAATCAGTACCCTGTCTTCCCTTGGGTTATCACCAACTATGAATCAGAGGAGTTGGACCTTACACTTCCTAGCAATTTCAGAGATTTGTCAAAGGTATTTGTCATCAGAGATACCTTTTTTTCTCTGCAGTATTTATCACAGTAGCTTTCAGTCTGGTTAATGTTTTCTGCTGTGTTTGATACATTAATGTTAAATGCACAACCGGTAACAGTGATTCATTTCTATATGCTTAGACTGATAATAGGGATCAGATTGTGGAAAAATGAATTATTGATGTATTCTTAGTGCTTCTGATTGTATCAATTTAATACTTGTTAATGGAAGGTGCTCTTAGTTGGAACATATGCGTTACATTTAATTTCAAATTTTAATGAAGTTAGGAATGCTGAGGCAGCTAAAGATTAAAAATCAGCCAAATAATTATTTTTTTTTTTGGATGAAAATTGTGCTTTTTTAAGTAGCAAAGCCTGTGATACCATTATAATTTCACTACTTTTAAATCATTGCCCTTATTCCCATAAGTAGAAACATTATTTTTTCCACTTCTTCTGATGGTCCTTCAGGTGTGTGTGGTTGTCCTTTGTCAGACAGACATTGTCAAATTTTAACAACTTTTCCAAACAACTACAAGAGTAGCCTTGTTTTTCTAAGAGTCTTTCCCAAACAAATGTATGCAGATACAATATTATACAGCCTGTTTCAAGCTGTATAGAATTTGGTATTCTTTTTCAGTGTTTTCCAAGAAAGGAATATTTCATTTTACACAGTGGAAACCTCTCATTTTGTCTAGAAAGACCAAGTTCACTGATCATCAAACGGGATCCTTTTCTATAAGCTGACTATTATGGGAAATGATTGGCACACAGAGCAATATAGTTAATTAGTTGAAAAGGTGAAGAAGGTATTCTGATTATAGCTTGTTTTTTGCAAGTCTTCCATACAAATTGGTAATTTGATAGAAAAAAAAATCCCCAAAGAAGTAAGGCAGTTCTTAAAAGTTCTTGTTTTCAGTGCACAATTGATTAAGCTAAACACAAGTCTGTGAAAATCTCCAAATATTTTTTTTTACTACAGATGTAGTATTTTGACCTTAAAAAAGGTACAGTATAGTCATAAAATATATATACATGTATATATGCAGATATGTATGTGTGTATAAATACATACATGAATATGTATTTGAAGACTGTATCATACCTTTTGTGTGTGTGTATATACGTACAAATAAAAATAAAGGAATAATTTTTTTAAGTCCAAAGCAGAGAGATACTGAGGTACTGTCATTGTAACAGTTTCTAATAGTATTATTTGTGCTTTCTCAGAATGTCTGACTGACACAAATCCATATTCATGGATAAATCCACACGTATTTTACACTTTAACAAATCTTGTGAAGGTAAATTATATTTAAAATAATTTGTTATTGTGGAATTTAGTAAATACTTTCTTAATAATACACAGGCCAAAAAATGTCTGAAGGTAGCTTAAAACTAAAAATACCTACCACCAAGTTACACTACACTTGTGAATTACACTTAAGTGAAAATTGAAAACTTATGAGTAACATCAGCTTTGTGTAGCTTGAATTAGTACATAAATTAGATGTATTAATCATTAATAACTTGATTATGACATGAGTTTTGCAACCTCATTTTCCATTAACTTTTGTTAAGTGACACTTCTGCATATATCAATCATGTCATTCCTAAAGTAATTCAAGACAGAAAAAAAGGATTCTCCAGCTGCTGTCCTTCCGAGGCATCTCCTTTTAATCGTGTTTAATTTGTAAATTACTCAATTCTGTCAGCACTGTAGTCCTAGTCTTTTTTCCTCCACCCTGAAATAGACCTAAGTGCAGTGCAGAGCAATTTTTCCTCATTTTAGGTTAGGTACCACTCTTACCTCCGTTAAGAAATTGGATAGCAAACGTGTTCTTTTTCTGTGCGTTTTATTATTAACAGTGACTGGTTATATGGATTTCTCTGCTCGTGAAAGTAGTCTTTGAGGATTACTAAGTATACTTTAAGTTCTGAGGGAATCTTTGCATTGCTGTTGCTGAGAGAGGACGTTACTTAGGGACATTACCGAGTGGACATTAATTAGGTTTTATCTATTATCTATACTTAACCTTCTTAATCATATGTTTGAAAGCTATGAACCTAATACAGGAGACAATTAATACAATATTAGATGTGAGTCATGCTGTATTATGAGTAGAAGGAGTTCTGTTAAAATTCTTTAAGCCTGTAACATGACATTCTTGGCAGCTTTTAATCTTTAACAGGTGATTGGCAGAGAATCGCCCTGGTTGTTAAAGAACAGTGAATATTTATACATATATGTATATTTACCATGCATTTTCCCTTATGTTCTGCTAAATGTTGTTGATCAGACAGTGTGTCTTGATCTCTGAAAGTGTAACTGCTGTTCTGATTGAGTGCCAGTCCTTCCCATACACACAATGGAAGCCTTGATGCCATACCTGTCTGTTACAGCATACCATTACGGCAGTTCAAGCTTTGGCTACTGTTCACTCATTTCTCTGTAGTTTAAATGTTAAACTTCATGTCAGGTGATGAATTAATGGCAAATACCTGAAAAGATTTGCTAATATTCAGCTATGAAAGTGTTTGAATGTCACTTACATTGTGATATTTTCATTCTAGTACTGTTACCTTGGACGTAATGCTTCAAAATAAGCACAAATTATTATTGTAGCATGTCTATGCTTTTGCACTGCTAAAGGTATTAAAAATATTTAAACATATTTCATTTAACTTTTTACATGGTTTAAACAGTTTCTTACTTTATTTCTTTTCCTTACCCATGTCCAGAAATGCATTACAATTTAGTGCTCCCACTGTGCAAAGAAAAGGAAAACTTTGATTTTGGTCCGGCAGAAAGGATGTCAGGTCAACATTTTACTTTTTTTGGTACCTCAGAAAACAAAAAAATAACAGTTTTTCTTTTCTGTGTGTGTGTGTGTGTGTTAGAAATTGCTAGTTAGGTTTAGGTATTCTGAAGTGTCAGATATGAATAACAGTTTTGTTAATATATTAGCTAGAAGTCCACAGTTAGTACAGATTTAAAGAATTACAGTGTATAGGTTAAACCAACACTTTATTTAAGCAGCTTCTTATGGCATTGTTTTGAACATCAGTCACACCATGATAAACCAAAGCAACTGAAATGGATTGTGGTTAATATTACTGTCAGCCTGACGAACGCTCCTGACAAATGCCAGGAGTGCACTGCCAGTCTGTTACCCTGCTTTGACTCAAGTGTTTATTTCTTAAGAGGTGACTGTGGTTTGGAATGAGTATTACATATTACATTTATAGCTGTATATATTTTATTTATACAACAGACACTGTTTCCCACCAGAATGTGTCCCATTTTCTGCATTACTTATGTTATTCAGAAGCACATTTTTTTCCTTTTCTTTATTCAGTGGAAGCAATAAATTGTGTTGTGTTTCTGGACTTGGATAAGGAAAAAAATAGAAGTAAAACCACATGGAAAATACTGAGATCAAAGCACAATTTTATACTCTTAAAAGTTTGTTACAAGATCTTGCTGTATGTGAGTAGCTGTTGGTAATTTTTCTTTCATAAGGCACAAAATTTCTGTAAGATCATAAACTGACACTGCTAGAAGAAAATTATGCCGTTCTTAAATCTTCTTTTGTCTTCACTGTAGCTACATGTGTACATAATAATATTTTTATTCTCATTTTTATCATTTTCATGCAATATTTGCTAAATCATCATCGATTTTATAGTGGCTGTTATGTACGTAATGACTTCTTTTTCAGTCAAGTGTACAAAAGCAACAAATAGCTCTCACCTTCAGTGAACTGAAGTGTTTAATTGGTATGTGGGAGCCACTGATGTCAAATACACTTTGACAGAAGAGAAGTAATAGATCTCTTTTACTATGACAAATTAGACTAGTTTTGTTGTTGTAACGTAAACTTCACTGTTGACTGTTCTTCAGCACGCCAGCCTGAATTCTGTTGCAGGGTGCCCATTTCAGGAGCACAAATTCATTGCATGTATAACTAGTGCTTGTATTTTCCCCTGTAAGGAAGTAGAATGGGATGGGCGCTTAGCTATCTCTTGTTACCCCTCGCCAAAGAGATAGAAAGTAAAAAATGTTTCATTGTGCACCTATTATACTTTTGCAATTTTTTTTTTTAAGAAATCTTTTTGTCTAGAGAGGCATTTAAACTTGTACAGGGATTCTGTGAACCAGTTCTTTTCTTGTAGGAAATGAAAATTATGTTTTATTCAGCTTGTGCTCCAACACAAAATCAATCCAGGTTGCTACCAGTTAAAACTGATAAACCCACTGGAAGGACACAGTGTCCTTGTAGATATAAAGCGTGTTCCAGAATTGGTCCCTAAAAGAACACAAGAGGAACAGTGTTTGAACTAACAGTAGTGGGTGCAGTGGTAATGACTTACTCGGATAGGCAATTACATCTGGAATTTAGGTTCTGAAACCTACGATGCTTGATACTGCTGGGCTCAGCATCTGCCCTGGTTGCCTTGTCACTGGTATTTCAGGAGTAAATTTGTCATCTGTACCTCTGACAAAAGATACCACTTAATTAAAAAGCATTGCAAAGCCTGACAGGATAGGCTCAGAAATAAGGTACAAATATTTTTCCTTTCATGGCAGTTCATTCCAGCTTAGAATAGGACAGTACAGGAAATAAAATATTTCAGACTTTGTATCAGAATACCTGGCAGTTAAGAAAAGATCAGGTGTATATTCTAGAATTTTGCATCATCTCTAGAAATGGTAGAGGTATCAAGGCCAGCCAATGTCTGTGGTCAGCCTGAAGCAGTGATATCTGAAAAGGAGACACATTTTTCATTATTCATTTATCAGTCTTATGGATTTTGATATTTTTAGTATAAAGTATATTTAGCAGATTCTCTCCATTGTCAGATAACTTATCATGCTTTCTTTGTGAAATGCAACATGCTTCATCTAGGAGAAGGACATTCCATCCTCTCTTAAGTTGTATACAGAATAGGAAGTTGTTGAGAGAAATTAATCCAAACCTGGTTTATCACCTTGTGGTAGATGTACATTTGATCTCCATCCCTGTTTGTACAAAAGGCACTGACAGATGTAGACATTTGACATCATCATGTTAAAAGAAACTTTTAGGGGCAGCGAAACATTCAAACAGGTAGCAATACGCTGAGCAGTACCATGATTTTTGGGGATTCATGTTTTGGTACCATTTAGAAAACCATAAAAGAACAAAATCTAGCTGAGAGAACAGAGACCTGTTCTTCCTAATCTGTCCTCTTTGAACATTAAAGAGAGAAATGAAAAGGGATGAGTGGGGGGGATATTGCAATTGTGATTGGTCTCCTTGCTTGTGATATGATAACTCAAAAGCAAAGTCCTTCTTTGAAGAAAGCTCTGCAACAGTATGAAGTTCTCCTCTTCACATCCCAGGACAGGGCTATAATTTTAGGACCATTGTGATCTTTGGATGAGAAAATCTATTGTGGAATTAGAAATCATACCAACTAAAGCGCTGAGTAGTCTGTTACATTCCCACAAAAAAGTTGTGCTGTAATGCTGTAAATTTCTCCCTGTTCTAGGTGAGGGGGGGAAGTGATTTTGTGAGTCTCCCAAATGCCAGCGATTCTCAGACAGCTTCCAGTGGGGACTTCCGTAAATGATCAGATTGGTCAATTATCTTTTCTGACAGATGAGTCAATCCGTTGCATCGTTTCCTGTAGCACCTCTGCCGGAGCCAGGGGCAGAGCTGCCCGCGGTGCCGGGGCTCTGTGGCTGCCCCGGGCGGTTCGCCGCGCCGCGGTGCAGCACCATGGCCAGGGCCCGCCGGGCCGGGGCGGCCGCGCTTCAGCACCATGGACAGGCGCCCCCGCGGGCGGGGCCCGAGCCGCGTGTGAGGCGGCTCCCTGCCACGGAGCAGGCACAGGTGATCGCCAAGCCTGACCTAGACACCAGCCTTAGAGGCACCGGGATGTTCCCTCTGTCTGAATCAGTTCTACCTTTTTCAGGTTTTACTTGCCACCTCTGCTTGATACCCACTTGTTTCGCTTTCGAAGGCGGAGATTCTTCTGCTGAGATGTTGGTTTGAGCTTCATGCAGCACCCATCTCAGGACCTTTTTCAGAATAAACATGTGATTTCCATGCATTTTTAGCTGCCTGTTTCTCCACAGCTCTATTTGTAGAGACCTGCTGAGACTGAAACATCACCCAAATACATCTCTGAGACGATTTATCAAAACATACTTTCTGAAATCCTGCTCTTAGTCCAGATAGAATTTTTAAACTAATTTGGGATATTCTACTGCTCTATTACGGTTTCATAACCATCCTTCAATATCTTTGGGTTTTTTTCCTTGTCATTAATTGTTTTTTCTCTGTGTCAGACTATCTCCTCTAAAGAACATGTAAGTGGATGATAGAGTACATCTTGCTGCCAGTCTTCCTTTCTCTTCCCTGTTCAGTTCTTTCCCCACCAGAGGCTTATTTTTTGAAGTCACAAGAAGCATACTCTTTGCAGTTCAGATGCATATAGGAGTTTCTAGGATCACTTAATTATTTTCAGGAAATCTTATTTTGTAGTTATTTAGGTATTAGAGCAAAAGTCAAGTTTATAGGATCAATAAGAATCATTTTGGTAATGAGCCCAATAATCTTTCCCTGCCTCAAGGAGAGGTATTGTTTCGAATGCGAAAATACTCAAGACAAGAAAAACAGTCACTCGGAATTAACAGTGAATGTTCAAAATGCTGCTCTTAGTTTTTATCTGATGTTATTGTCCATTTTGCTCTTGTTTCAATTTTAGGTGCCCTGAACATATGTCATCTAATTGGAAATGAACTGAGGGAGGTTCATAACCTTTTAAATAATCACAAGAAACCATGGGGCACATGTCTGGTCATAAAACGTACTAGCAATCAAAATAATTTCACACACATGTCTTGGACCATAGACATTTTGAATTAGGAAGACAGGCTGCTGTCTTCCTAATCTAAAGTGAATGTTACTTTCTTGACACAGTCTTTCTTCCTTTTTATATGCATGCATTTGAACTCCAGAAGATTATGAGCTGCCGCAGCACACATCTGTATAATTCAAATTTCCAAACAAGCATGCTGGTGGCTAAGTTGAAGATTGCACTCATCCTGGAAGTGAGAATGGGATTTATCTCACTTAACTGTAGCTGTCTAAAACTGAGTTGATCAAACTCCTAGGAGCAGGAAGCCTGCTGGGGTCAAAGGATAATCCAGGTATAAATATACTGGTCAGAGAAAATCAGAGATTGGTGAAGTAATAATTATAGTATTTGTTTAAGGAGGAGTTTAAGGTGGTTCTTAGACTGTAGACTGACTTTGATGGACACGTCAGATGGTCTGTCTCAAGCTCAAATATCAGCAGATGAAAGTGTGGATCAAATGAAGGAAAATAAATGGGAAAAGATCACTAGGAGAAGATGGTATGGTCCTAAAAGTTTGAGTTGAATAGTCTAATGAGATTAAGAAAAGATAATTTACATATAATATCCAGCCAATCACTTGAAACTGCCTCAGTATGAGAAACACAAGTTTAGTTTGCAAAGTGGGGTTGTCACTAGCAGTCCAAAGGTCTTTTCTGTACTTTATACTGTTCAGCATATATAGTAATCTGAAAAAAAAAAAAAAAAAGATGAAAAGGGAGCTGATGAAACTTTCTGATGATACTAATCTGTTGGTGGTATTGAAGATGATGGCTGACTAATCAGGAGATGTTATGAGATGGGTAATAAAATGTTGGATGAATTCACCTTAGGAGTGAAGCAATGCATGTGTGAAAAAATACACATTGATGGGCTCTTAGCTGACTATTTACATTCAAGATCGATATAATGTGATGGTAATAGTGCTATGAAACATTACAGATTACAGTAAAATACTTCTTTATACTTTCCCAAGTACATCTTTGTAGCCTGCTGTTGCTTTTTTTTGTAGGGCTTGGTGCTTTCATCTGGTACGCAATAACATATTTTTTGTGTGCCCTGACAGCGTTTAATCTGCAGAAAATGCAAGTCTGCATCAGCTTTTAACTTCAGGTCCTGTGCTGTTAGTACAAGCCAAAAAAGATTATGGGTTTAGGTCTGATTGTCTTCTATAGATCTGGTGTTTAGGTATAATGGCTGCTGTTTGCTGCGACAGTGGCTTGTACGACGGGGTGGCAGAGGAGCATGGTCTGTGAAGGGAAGGCAGAGAGAATGTTTTCATCTCCTGCAATGCTTCCAAGTGCATGTGGCTTCTCACTAAATCCCGTTTCTTGAAATCCATAAAAGGATTATTATTTTTTTTTTTAGTAAGTCATGTTGCGGGGATTTCTTTCACTTGACAGATTATGTCATGGATAGAGTGTGCAAATGGTTGCTTTTGGCTGGCAGGGTTATTTTCCAAGCAAGGCAACTACAATGCCATGCCCTCCCCACTGCCTGCAAGCAGCTTGATTTCTCCTCATGATTCCCAGTGACATGCAGCTTCCTTTCTCCCTGACCTTTTGGAAGGGAACAACATAGAACAGGTCTCTTCAGTTCGCCTTCCCAGCAGTGGTGATGTGCAGTCATACCTCAGACACGCAGTGTGTGACACATTCAGTTGTGCTGAACAATTGATTAAACCTTATGTAAAAGCGTATGCGTGCTTAGTTTGCAAGTTTGCAGTTCAGCAGTGCATTGTTTTGAACCTGCTACAGATGGTTGTAAGAGCATTTGATACTGTGGTTAGCAATATGAAGGTATGGAGATTTTTCCTTTAAATTCAGTTTCTTCCAAGATTTTAGGTGACCTGAGTTGTATCCTGTCACTACTGTATTGCTAAAGCATCGCTAATATGGCTAAACATAGTTTTTCTTCATTTTTTATGCATAAGATTAGTTTATGATCCATTTTTGAACCACGGACTTTGGGAATCTTCTGTGTTTTGCACCACTAAATATTTTTTATATTGATACGTTCAGACATTCTAGTTATTAGACCACCTGTAGATCACTTTTTTCTGACTCTTCTTGTGTGAACTTTTTAAAAAAATGCTAATAATAAACTGTATGTACAAATACTTTTAATTTAATTTGCATCACACAGATATTATCTGGTTTTATTCCAGCCCTTTACTGAGTTCTTAGTTTGCCTAGAATAGAAAATAGAGCTTTTAATTATTTTTTTTTTTTATAGCATAATGCGATCTGGTAAATTTCATGACACGATTTCTGGTAAATAGGGTCTTCTCAAAGAAAGCTTCTAAGGACTGACAAGTATTTTAAAAAGCATGTTTACATAAAAAAGCTCAGTGGTTTCAGTATGTACAGATTATATTAAATTTATCTTGGAAAACATTGAGGATTATAGAATTTCATCCCATATGCAGTGCATCAGGAAATGCCCAGGGATCCTACATTTGATAAAAATGCTGATCGCAGTCAGCTGGTTATACTTGTCACTTAGTTAAAGGAGCTGCTGGGAAATAGCTGCCTGCACCCTAAGCTGTGCATGCAAGTATTAAATGCGGTGGCTGGTAGCCACTTATATTTGCGCTTCTTCACTAGTGTAAATAAAAAGATCTATCTAATGAAAGAAATCATTTGCATGTAAAAGTAACTGCAGGTTTGTTGTACTGGAGTGCTCCCGACTGGCTTTTATTGTATCATGTGCAGCAGCTCGTGTGTGTGTGAAGATGCTGAGTCATTTAATGTGAAGTCCTAAGAGAGGAGTCAGTCCAGAAGCTCATGTAGGTCAATGTCATGCCTCTGTGAACATCCAGTAGCAGGAGCCCAGTAAAAAAAGAAAAGAGGGCATGTAAAGCATCATCCTTCCCTTCAGATAACCTCCCAGGTTTGGCAACCAGTTTAACTACTTTGTGAACTGCAGAAATAATTTAGACAGTAATGTTTAGTGGCCGCTGATGGGCTAGCTGTGTAGTTGTTTTTTCTTTCCCTTTTTTTTTTTTAAACACATATTTATATTTCTTCTGCCTTGCTCCCTGATGCAATGTGTCTAGCAAATTATATGAGAAAGTATAATTTCTTTGCTTTGTGACTAGTGTAATTATGGCTTTTTTTTTTCTTCTCTGTGGACCATATGAAGTGTTGCTTGCTTGCAACTCTTATCTATACTTGAAAATTGTTTTAGTTCTAGGTCTAAAAGCTAAAAGGGACAGAACTTGCTTTACATTATTATTTCATTTGTTTCCCTTCTCCCTACAAATTTTCAGTTGTCATAATTATTTAAAATACCTATATTCAGAATAATAGATTACAGTTATAACTACAAGCATAATGACCTGCCAATAGTAAAGGTGAAGAAGCTTACCTAGATGCAACATTAACAAATATCCAGAGAATGCCTATTCAACGAATTCACCAGAGATGTGTCTTGACTTAGTGACTGGAAAAGAAGGCATCACAGCTATATGAATTTTTCTGATTTCATATCTTGATGTCAAAATCAGTAAACTCACGAATGCTCATAATTATTGCAGTTTCAACATTGTGTATACAAAAAATGTTTGACCATAGGATTCCTTATTCCCTAAGAAACCACATTAGGTTCAAGTAGCTGCTTGTTTTGAAGTTCTCAAAAACTAAGTGTTATAAGGGACGAAAATATGATTTACAATTAATAGTAAAATGCAGTTAATCAGTTTAGAATTGGAGCAGAAATTATCTCATATCTCCTAAACCAGGGGTCCTCAAACTATGGCCCGTGGGCCAGATACGGCCCCCCAGGGTCCTCAATCCAGCCCCCCGTATTTACAGACACTCCTCCCCCCCCCCCCCCGCCGGGGGTTGGGGGGGAACCAAGCAGCCGCAGATGACTGCCTGCCGCTTCATCTGCGTGCCGGCCCCCTGTTTAAAAAGTTTGAGGACCCCTGACCTAAATAGTCACTGGGGAAGAATACAAATGTTTTGTCAAGTTCTGTCCCTTTTGGCTTCAGCCAAATTTTGCCATCGGAATTCATAGTTCTTCGCTCCTAGCCTAGTCTTTGATGTAGGATTTGGGCATCTGCTGTGAAACCATCAGTTTTGGGAATGAATTAGTAAGGATTGTTTTTCTCCTTTAGTAGATTGGTTCCATTTTTTAAATCTTTCCTGGAGCAGCCCAAGGACCAGTTTAGTTGATCACTGAGAGCAGTTCAAACAGTTCAGCAGATAATTGTGTTTTTTTCCTCTGGGATACAGTTCTTCAGTGGATTTGTGTTAGATACGGATTAAGGTTAAGATGCCCTCTAAAGAAGATGGGAGAGTTGCAGGACCTAATTTTTAAGAAAGCAGTACTTGGTTGTTGGAGGAGAAGGATGGTGAGTTCTAGCAGTGAGTGAGAATAGGTTCAGGGAGGGGTATGGCATTTTGTGACTGATCTCCAACACAGAAATGACAGATGAGAGGAGTCATCTACATTCTAGGAGTTTATTCCCAGATATTTCCCAGTTGACCTGAGTTATTAAAGTTTTGGTATAATTAAACCCTTGTGTCTTGTCTTTATACCTCTGTCTGGGAAAAAGAAGTTTTACTTAGATGATCAGGAAATCCCACTGACAATATTACAAGTATTGGCGTGTTCTGGGAGTTAATTATATGTTGGTAATACATAAACTAAACAAATAGTCATCTAAAAATGCAGTTGTGGTTAGATTGCAGCGCAGTATACAGCAATTGGTGTATTTACGACAACGAGAAGGCTTAACACTGGGACACACTGAACACATTTCAGATATCTATATATTAGAATACTTTGATGAGTGAGCAGGCTGCAGAGAAATCTGAAGGCTGAAAGAGATGCCTTACAATGGAAGACCTGAAGAGCTCAATTTTTTTTTGTTTGTTACAATGTCTAATTTAGTCTGTAAGTATCTTTGTATACAGAAAATACTGGATAAGCAGAGGCTGTGATATGTCAGAGAGAAGCATTATAAGATTTCTTTGGGAATACACTAGTAAATTCTTAGTGGAACTGAAGTATGGTGGGTTTTTTTTGGATGAGGACCACAATTATCAGTAGAAAAAGCTTCCAAGAAAAATAGCAGTTCGTCCATGTACTCAAGAGTCAGATGCCTTTCTGGAAAGCAGATTGGCCAAATACAGCTCATGCTATAATCAAGTATAAACAGTTGGGCTCGAAATCATGTAATGGAAAGGTATTTAATGGCTTGTCATGCAAACACAAGGCTTGATGAGATGACCTAATGGTCCCCCTGGTCCTTTAAGCTCAATGAATATATGAAAAATATCAGTAATGCAAACCAGATAGTCATCTTGAAAATAGAACGTACGAAAAAAAATCATCATACTTGGCAAGGATGCTACAAAACATAATTCAATGATACAGACAATTGTATTCACAGCAATCCAAATACCTGATTGGATGTGAAGTATAAGAAATCATAAGGAAAAGCATTTTTTCTTTTTTCCCCATTTTTTTCTTCTTGTCTTTTTTCTTTCCTTTTTTAATTTTTTCATGGTGAAGAAGTTTTGAAATACAAATTTCAAGAAGTAATTTTTTCATTCGTTTTTAAATTTTCCCGTTTTCACTGGTCAGCATGGACTGTTTCTGGAACTGCCTACTTTTCAGAACTGAGGCACTCACACAGATCTCCTGATTTCCAGTAGTAATTGTTCAAATTGCCATCTTCCCCAGAAGAGGTAACTGTTAACAGTGAAGAAAAAAACATGGCATCTTGATCACTTACTGTTTGCAGTAGTTAATGCAATTTACTGCCATAGTGCTCCAGTCTCTCCTGGATTTTAAATATTAATGAGTTTAAAACTTTTCCCAGTATTACAATGGGTAGCAGACAGTAAAAGTGAAGATGCTGTTTTTACTAACAGAAGCTTGTCTAGAAGCCAGTAACAAAAGGCAGCGTGGGTAAGAACAGGCTATGGCTGTGTATTTGTAGTAACACTACTTTAAAAATGAGAAAACATTAAATACAAATAAAAAGCACCTCTTTTTCTTCTTAAATGTGTGAGATAAATAAACAGACCATAATTCTTTCTTTATAAGACTTTGGTCTGCTTATGTTAGGTCATTAGCAATTTTCCAGAAGGTATGTATTCTATATCATGAGCAACAGAATCCGGGAGAGGTTCTGCCCTACGCAGAGAAGCAGCGGGCATTCTCCTTTCTTCCGATGGATGCACCAGGGCCTCTTCCGAAAGTGGAGGCCAGCTGGGCCACTGTTCCAGTGTCTGGCACGGATTAAGATCAGGAACCAACAAATAGAACTGCGCATCATAGTGCCTGGACATATTTAACAGCAGTAGATGGTAAATGTCAGTGTGTTTTCTCAGTTATTTTTCAACAGACCATTTTTCTTTGTTGTGTCTCAAGGAAAGTAAGCAAGCTTGGCCCATAGGCTGCAATTTACTATATTCAGTTGTTGGTCAAAATGTGAGGTTTAGTTATTTTGAAGTACTCCTAGATTTGAGAGCACTTGAAAAAGTAGTATCAAATGAGTTAGATTTTTTTAAGAATAGCTTCTGGCTTTCATATTAGTAGGACATGTTGTTACTACAACCGCTTCGGATCAAACCCCAGGTGATCATGCTTGTGGAAAAGAGAAAATTAAAAAAATCCTTCCTCCAGTTCTTCCTCCAGTTTGGACCCTTTTTCAAATGAACTCTGACTTGAAAACCATATGCATTATTCATTTTTCAATACAGTTTGAAAACTTAGTAGCCATAAGCAATTTCTTTTTTCATCTTGACTCCTGTAGTCTCATCCATTCTTTTTGCATGTTAGAATTTTACTATCTCTACTTTTCTTCCCCGCTCCCACCCCCCCCCCCCCCCCCCCCCCCCCCGGTATTTTTAATTGGTGAATTAATACCTAATTTTTCTCTCTGGAAAGAGTTACTGCAAAGAAAATATATTCTGGAATTTCTGGATATGGAAGCTTCCCAGTTTGTTCTTCCATAGTGGTCTGTAGCCATAGGGAAATCATATCGAGTAGTATAAATTTGTGGTCTCATAGCTACATCTAGCAGGGCTTAGTTCGGAGTTACTCTTTTTCCCTTGACATTTACCCACAGGGAGGGAATCCAGTATGTAATCCTGATTCCCTGTTAATTTTGAAATATGAAATAATTACAAAATGTCACTTGATTTGTTTACTAAATTAAAAGTCAGAGGGTATTTAGATATTCCTTGTATGTGCTTTTTCTGTGGCACGAGCTTAGTTAACTGTTGGCAGTGCAGTGCAACACACTAGAATCACCTCATCCTTAGAAGCAGTTGTCAGAAAAATATGGGCCTGCCTGGTAGAATGTATTAGCCCAATACATTGTCTCCATTTTATTATGAAGCTGCTGGGGAAGCTGTGATATACAGCACTGTCATTACAGATCTATTGTTAGAAGGGTTCTACAGTCTTCTGTGTGCTGCCGTTAATTTATAGCAGTAAACAATATGTAGCCCTCCAACTGCAGCAAAGCAGAATCTTTTAATGAGGTGGATGTTATTACCACAATAAATCAGTGCATTCGTGTAATGTATAATTCAATGTGTGTATTCCCACTGTAACTTCTCTGAGTAAGCTGATAGTGTATCATTGTCAGTGCACAGCTCCACGGTTCTTTTTTTTTCCCCTAAGCTTTCTTTCATTTGGGGACTTTTTTTATTTGCTTGCAAATAAATGTGACATGTCTTGATAGTTGTCCTGTTGCAGGCTTCAGAAACCAACTGTAACAATAACAGCCAAAATCAATACTGTGGATTCTGGCTGTATGGATCTCTGCATGATACCTTTTTATTTTTTTTAAAAAAGAATGAAATCAATTCTAATTGGGTGTAGCTTTATATTCAAGGAATGTAATTCTATAACTATTGATTTGAGCTATACTCATTTGGAGAGTAATAAAAATAGGGGCAGATAAAGAGAATACATAAAATGTTACAGAATCACACAGCACAACACTGTTTCTATTTTTAATTTATATAATTTGTCTACCAGTGACCTTCTTTCTTCTTTCTTCCCTCAAGCATAGCTGAGTCTTTAGGGAAAATCAGTACAGATGGAGATTCCAAAGTGGTTCTTGCAACAAAAGAGATTTCTTGGAGTCAGTTTCATTCTTCCCTGGAATAAATTTGCTAAATCAGATAAAAATCCTTTTATACAGGAACCACTTCTTTTAAAAGGTCATATTTCAAATTAGTGAACTGCAAAAATAGTAATTAACCTAAGATGTTTTCTTTATCCTACTGCAATGTGAAAGCTGCTCTAAGTAAAAAAGTAAGATTAGATCTTAGGTCATTCATAGATCTAATCTATCCTAGAAGAGAAAGTACTTTGAAGCTTGTATGCCAAATTCATGTGAGCTGCAAAGCAGCAGTTATTTGAATACTGATAATCAGAATAGCAGACATAGTTTTTCACTTGAACTGTGCTTGTATTAGCAACTTGGTTACCGATACTTTTGTTCAAGGACTTTTCAAGCTTTTGCTTACCTTGTAGTGTGTTCTTACTTATACTTATTCTTGCAGAACAGAAAGAAGAAAATATTTTTACGTATTTATTCTTCAGTTATACTTGACTGCATCCACTGTCTGTACAGATGAGTGTCATTTACATTAATAACATATATACAGTATGCTCAATATGTATACCAAGTGGTATTGCATATATATTCTGCATGTATATGCAAAGATATTTTAGACCTCTTAAAACATTTTACACGTGGAATGACTAAATTAGCTTTTGGATTTCTCAGTGATTTTGTATGCCTTATACTTTTTTCCAAATCCTTTCTGTAAAAGTCTGCTAAAGAAAACCACAAGTATAGATACCAAAATATTTTATTTCTTACACTGAAATAAATCCCTGGGTGTTTATGTCATAGGTAAGCACTGAACAAAGAATAACATTGTTGGTGAAAGTGTGATAGACTTTTTTAGTCATACATGTGTTATTTGTTTCTTTTATATCGATGTAGAAATACTGCTATTTCATCTATGCATTTCAAAGCTTTAAGTTTTATCCATTATGTAAAACTTGTCTTGGGATAAGTGTGTAGACAGAAGAGAAACAAGAATGGTAATATCAAAATTCCAAGTGCGCTGTTAATAGTCTTCCACACTATCGGTCACTATTCTCCACCCCACCCCACCCCCCACCCCCCCCCAATATCCAAAGATGTTTATCATTGCTGCTTACCATTTGCTTCATAGTATATTCAACATGCAGATGCAACCACAGGCACACAAATCAGCAACTCTTTGTCCGAGGCATTTCACTGAGAAGTGGTTTTTAGCTGGTTACTTTAATCAGCAGTAAATAGAAATTAAGCTGAAATGAATGCAGAATAGACTTTTTTCCAATCAGCTGTATGTGTGTGCATGGAGTCCTGGTTTGCAACACACAGGTATGTTCAGGTGCTTAGAGAATCCAGCATCTGCTTTTGCAAAACATCAGATCCAGCTTTTTCCATGCATGCCATTAATTCTGGTTACCAAAAAAAGCAAAGGGAATATGATGTGATAATGGGTCATGTTATCTTTATTTACTTAATGTATTTATTTTTACAAACCTTGTAGCCTATCGGAGCTTTGAATCCAAAGAGAGCAGCATTCTTTGCTGAGAGATATGAATCATGGGAAGATGATCAGGTTCCAAAATTTCACTATGGCACACATTATTCAACTGCAAGTTTTGCGCTCACGTGGTTATTAAGAATTGTAAGTATATCTTTCAAAAATGCTTTTCCTTTAAATGATAATGCAAGTAACAAACAGCTAGGAATGAATAGAACTCAATGGCACAGGAGAGTACTGAAATCTTTAAGTAATTGTAATCAGTAGCATAGAATAGATGTATTCCAAAGTTCAAGAAGAAGGTTTTAATTTTTATGGTACAGCCTTTTCAAATCAGTAAAGCTTTTTCTCCATAAAATTTGCTTTTTAGTGTACGTTCTTATGCTACTTTAAACATAGTTAATTCCTTGCATGTTTTCTGAGTGGACACCATGTATTGAACATTTGTGGTTCTTTGTGAATGTATTTAATTTTCACTTCCTAGTGATTGTAAATGAGTTGGTTTCTGATGATCGTGAAATTCTGTGATGTAAATAATTAATTTTTAGAACTCTGCTGCAAATTTATATGGAAGTAACTTTTGAGATGCTACAAATTGATAATACATTGGTTAAACAATGCATTTTTCTATAAAATTGAAAGGTGATTTATCTCCTAGAAAGTAATTTCTTTGGGAAAGCATTAGCAGCACATCATTAATTAAAGCTTGTTAGAATGTACAAGCATACATAAATCCTTGAAGTAATTTATAGCGCTTAGCTAATTTCAAGCAATTATCCACTAATATGTGCTTAAGTGTTCTTTAACTAAGAGGAGGCTTTTAAATCTTTCAAACATTTTTCTTTTCTAAATCATAAATTACATACTAAACAATAACAACTGTAAAGCTATCGGTATTAACTCCTACCCTTTATAATTAATAGATTACCTTGAACAAAATAAAATGCATGTATTATTTTTGTTACATGCCAGTTTAAAAAATATCTAAGATAGAAATACTGAGCTTTCTTGTGTTTTCAAGAGCAACTTGTGTCATAGCTGACTGTAGCTTTTCCTCCAGCCTGTAATTTTTTTTGTTTGTTTTTATTTGCTTTTCTTTATCTAAATATTTATGCATGGAGTAGGAATAAAAAGCATTTATTGAAAAAATAAGCATCAGTTTGTATTTCTCCTTCTTGGATAATAAATTAAGCCTTTGCAATTAATCATGTGTCTGCCAGAAGAGTAGCATCATTAATAACTAAACCCCAAAAGAATAATAAATCCCCTTTTCCCCCCTAAAATTCCTAAAGAAATACATTGCTGTTTTTAATTAATCTTTTTGTGTGTATTTAGGAACCCTTTACAACACTTTTCCTAAATCTACAAGGTGGGAAGTTTGATCATGCAGATAGAACTTTTTCATCTATTTCAAGAGCCTGGCGCAATAGTCAGCGTGACACATCAGACATCAAGGTAAAAACTTTCCTGAAAGGTGTTAACGTGTTTTATATGGCATCTGCCTTTATCGTAGCTGTGATCATAAGACCGCACATTATGAAAAAGGGGAGGAAGAAGTTTAGGAGCTATCCTACCATTTGGGAAAAGATGCAAGGGAGATGACATATGTTTTTACTTCTGTTAGAATCTTTCAGTGAATGCTTTTGTAAAACTTCAGCAAACATTTTTAGCCCCAAGACTGAAATATGGCAAAATTGGCCTTTGTGCTACAGGTAGGGTTTTCACTGTCTGCTCATCTGCACAAGTTTAAAGCCTTTGAAAAGTCAGTAGAAGCTGGTACAGATTTTTAACCACTGAGTTTCATGAATACTCCGTTCATGCTTCTGCCCTGCTCAGATAAGAATGTTGCAGTTATATTCCTATTACTTTATGTCATTTTGGCTTTAGGCATCCAATCTCATTTTTTGGCAATTTCTGCAGTGGCCTATTTCCTTGTTTGACTGTGACAAACAGGAGGAGCCGGCTGTGCTAATTTAGGTGCAGGAAGGGCAAAACCTAGTCTTATCAAGAGGAATAAACAGGGGATAAAATGCTGAGAGGGAGATCTGGAAGCAGCCTCCAGAAAGACTGTATAAGTGTAGAGAAACAAAGGGCTACGGGAAGCCAAGTGTCTGAGGATACCAAGCTGAAACACAGAATTTAGCATGGTATTGAACCTGTCCTAACAGGGGCGCTGGGCCTGGGAACTGGCCAGTGAACAAGAAGTAGATGGGAATAGAAGATAAATTAATTTGGTAAATTAGTCATTGTGTAGAAAGAGACCTAGAATGAAGTGGGTCAAGAAGCTAAGGCAGGAGCACATGGAAGTTCCAAGGAAAGGTTTTGGCAGGTAGGCACTGAAGGAAGGAATGAGGTAAACAAATTTAGTCTGGGATCTGAGGAATATTTTGAACTGGGGAGGAGAACAAAGGAGAGCAGGATGCTGGCAGTGGTGGGAAAGCGTTGTTGACCTCAAATATGATGAGTAATATCAGAATTGGTGTTTTTAATGGAAGGAAGGGTGGAACAGTGTGATGTAAAGAGAATCAGAGGCTAACTCAAGAATGTCATGCAACTAGCAAGAGACATAAGTAACATGAAATCATTCTATAACTATATTCATAGTAAGGAGACAATTAAGGAAAGGATTGATCTGCAGATTAATGGAATGAGATAATTGTCAAGTGATAGTGCTGAAAAAGTAACATCTTTCTTGCATCTGTGAGTCTCCACCAAAAGGATCGATGGCTAGTGACTAGTGGGATTAATACCACTTACATAAAAAAAAAAAAAAAAGCTGAAAAAGTAACATCTTTCTTGCATCTGTGAGTCCTCACCGAAAGGATTGATGGCTAGTGACTAGTGGGATTAATACCACTTATAAAAAGATACAATGTCTATATCAAATTGGGAAAGAGCAGTTTGGAAAACACAAACACATTAAATTTTTTCAAAATGACTGATCATTATGAGCTTCATTCTCTTCTACATACAAGACCGGCAGAAAAAAAATCAGAGTGCTGCTTTAGTTTTTTTTGAGAAATGGAGGAGGAGAAGGGTAGCAGTGGTAGACAAATGAAGTATGAAGTTTTTGAAGTAGAAGAAAGAGACCCAGGAAATTATGAGCTGAGTTTAACTACAATTCACAGCAAAATACTTACGCAAATAATCAGACCATGTTTAAGTACCGGGAAGATAACAAGGAGACAAGCAAATGAAACACATATTTATGAAGAAGAGATTATGTCAAAGCAATCACAGTTTCTGATGAGAAAAGGTAACAGACCATATAAGCAGAGAAGAAGCAGATGATGATCTTATTTTTTGACATTATCTCATGAGTGAACTGGGAAAACTTGGTCTGAAAGAATCTGCTGTCCTTGGAGAATAGTTACCAGGGGTTCATTATTAAAACTGAAAGATGTATTGAGTGGAATTCTCCTGGATAATAACAAGTTAGGCCTCAATTTCTGTTATGTTGGATTGCAAGGTACTGGAAGTGTAGTGGAATTGGGAGCATTTCTTGCAGAAGGGAAAAATTATTTGAGAAAGGTGTTAGATGAAATTTTATTAGGGAAAAGTGAGAACTGTAGTCTTCATGCAGATTTTTGTAGAATTAGGCAAAAATATAACACAAGGAACAATCTGCTGTCCAAAAAAGAAAAAAAAAAGGTGTAGGGTTGTAGTACATTGCCAGTGCATGTGAATTAACAGTATTGCGGTAAAACAAAAAGTGAGTAACATTTTATACAAGATACATTAACAGGACACAGATGACTTTCAAAATGTGTAACATAAATCTCAGCTCTGGAACAATGATAACAATGCAAGGTCTTGAAAATGAGATGCAATGAAAGATTGAGTAGTACCATCAGCCTAAAAAATGAGAAGATTGGGAGGAACCTAAAGACTATTCTGTTACATAGGGACTGCTCCAAGAAAGAAACAAAAAATTTCTGCTGCCTATGCTGGAGAATTAACGAACTTAGATATCTGGGAGATTTTGATTAGATGTGAGTATAACCTTTCTAACAGAACAAATAAACCCGATGAATGCTTCGCTGGCAATTAGTGTAGGGAGGGTTTTTCAGAAATACGTTGATATCGTGTGGAAATGATGTATGTGCAAGTTGGTCCTGCCTTGAGAGGCATCCGTCCTGTTGTGGATGGCTTTTTGAAACTGCTTGCAGCTTTCTGAGTCGGTGAATTGCCATGAATTACATCCTACTGTTGTCAAGCATCTGAGCGAGTATTAAGATAGTTTAGAGAAGTCTGTTCATGAGACTGGACGAGCAGCCAGGAGGGAGGATGAGATAGGATTTCATAGGACATGTTGAACGAATTAGGAAAGAAGTTTGAGAATGCACAGAACCATCTTTGTTGGAAATACCTGTATTCACAATATCTCACTATGGCTGTGGAAACCAAGTTTCCTGATAATTCTGTGTTCTGCTCTGCCTTGCAAGTGTTTCTGAAATGCGTGGCTGCAGTGTCCCATACGCCTCTAGAAGTTTTCTACATGCAGAAGTGCTACATGTTAGCTTGCTAGTAAAGTGCTTGAATGTCTTTAGTTGACACATGCATCGAAGAGCCTAAATAAAGTCATTATTATGTGCTCCTGTAGTTAATGGTAACATCATACTGTATACATGCTTGTAAATAGAATTATTTACTAGCTAATTAAGAAAATTAACTTAGATGTTGCTGTCACAGTGAAATTAATGACAGGAGCCTTACTTAAATGGTATGTTTTGTGTTATTGTTTTCATATGTCATGAATATGTGCAATTGAAGCAGTAACTTCCATGGGAGACAACCCATGGCTGGCTAGTATGCTTTCTTTACCCATCTTGCATGATGTATGTGCATGTGTGCATGCATGTGTATATTCAGGAAGGTAGGAGGAGGAAGACGGGGAAGGAGTTAAATGAACACAGATCCCTCTGGTTTTGATCTCTGCCAGGGGAAATGAAGAGTATCCAATGTTTATTCTTTCTTCAGAGCTCCTTTCCCACCTGCTTAATTTGACTATCTTAATTTGAGCCAAGATTTTGTCCAAAACAATATGCAATTTTTCTTTTACTCATGTAAGAACGTATAGTGTGAGCACAGCTCATGTCTGTCTGTGAAGACTATGCAATTGCATGCAAAACTGAGATTTTATCTCATGTCATTTGTACAAACATTAGGCACTTGATGAGGGTTGGTGGGTTTTTTTTGTTTTTTTTTTCACAAAATGTGTAAGAAGTGTATTTTCTTGGATTCTTATTTAAGGGAAATTGTTTGTTACATATTTTAAACCTACATCTTCTGTATGCCTGTTGTAATCTAATGCTAACAGAATGCAACTGCCATATTGGAGAAGGTGTTTTGTTTTGAGAACAATTTTCATTGTTAGGTGTTCACGGAAATTATGCAGAGCTGAGATAAAAAAATAATAAAATCAAGCAAATAATAAGAACATTTAAGTAAAAAACAGCCTTTTAGAAAGTCTTCGTACAGAGATCTTTACAATATGTTCTAACCTTTGACTTCCACAGGAAACATTTTTCTGTCTTTAACAAAATTGTGAGATACATCCTGAATGTTTTACTTGTAGCAGTCAGTTTTGACTAAGTGATGAAATACTTAAAAGCATTGAACTAATTAGGAATTTCCCTCTTTTATTTTGTAAGTAAGCTACATTTTTACTGTTCTGTCTAGTATTTTTTAGCAGATTCCTTAACTAAATTCCTCAGTCTTTCTGCTTCACTTTCCAGTGTTTCAGGTGGGGTTGATATATTGCTTTTTGGACTGAATAATAAATGTTTTTAAAGTTGAAAATATTTGCTTGTGTTAAGGTATTATTATTTTCATTGAGATCTTCTTGAGGTTGAGCAATATGTAGTTAAGAAGAATGGCTTAGTATTTGATTTAATTATGTAACTATATATTTACGGGTGTTTGTTCTGCTGTGGATGAGTATTCTGACAAAAGTAATTGGCTAAGTTCAAAGTTAATTTGAAATATTAATCCATGGTTTTATTTCAACTTTGAATTTTTCTTGTGCACTTGTTCTGAAGCAGCTGACTCCTTCAAAGATGAATGCGATTCTAGGTGTGATGGGGGCTGCCACTTCCATAAGTGCAAGAAACACTTGGCCTTTTTGAAGACAACGTAGAGTTTGTTTGTGATCAAGAGTAGATTTACTCGGGGAGCAGCTTTATGAAGAAGAGAATTATTTTAGCTATAAAATATATCTTTGTAAGTGAGATGTGGGCAACAAAAATTATTTCAGGGGAGTTGCTAGTTCATTAGGGACTTGAGATAGATTGAATGACTTAAGGGAGGAATCTCTTAAAAATGTAGGTATAGTTGGACATGGAAATGACTTTGCTGTAGTATCTGACTGTCCATATCATTCAATCTATGGCAAACACAGGGTAAAAACTATTTATTTCTCAAAAAGTGAAAGGGTTTTAAGCTTTACCTTGCATTTTTGATGGGCTGAGAACAGAGATGTAGTCGGCTGTTGTGGCTGATTAAATAATATTAGTTTCTTTGACCATAAGATCTCTGCGTTCCTGTTGATACCTCTATAATGGATGAAAACCTAGCAGTTTTAATCCATTGATTTGTAGAATACAACGGATTTGGGAAGCCAGTTTTAAGACCTTGAAAGTGGCAGGCCAAAGTGAATGGTATTGTACTGTGATGCATGGGGAGTAGGGGGCACAAAGGAAAAAGAAAAAGAAGGGTTCAGGTTCAGGTTCCAGCTGAAAAAAATGTGGATTTTTGGAACCATTGAACTGATTACAGGAAGTCATTTCCCCTTGGGAATGAATGTAGTTAGTGATACTCGCTGTCCTGAGATTATTGTTAATCTTAGTTGGAGGCATCATATATTACAAGGAGGACTAACATGAGCTAGTTTTGGAAGCAGCTCTCGTTGGCTGGTATCACTTCAACAGAGAAAGCTAAAGCATATGTGTGGTCACAACCAATCTTTGTCAGCATCCTGTGAGAGCCTTGGATCAATGATCAAAGCAGGAAACTAATGTTGCACTGTAGTATAACCTTTCGTTGAACTTTTCAAATTTTGATTTCAAGAGGTGATACGTTGCATAAAATTTAATTTCCTAGTTCTCCCTAACCATTTATTGAAGCAACGCAAATTGAAAGTCCTTCGGAAGTTTGCTAGTATCTTGCTACCACTCTGGCATTGTTATTTACTGAATAGCTCAGCACTGTTGCATTTAAATGATTAGCCGTGTGTTTTGAAGTTAAGAATATTAAATATATTTCAATTCTGTCAGACTACCACTTAGTACCTTTAAAGTACTAGACAGGCACAATAATTAACTTAGTAACTTAGTTACTTCCTACTGCACATTATTAGTGTATACAATCCTGGTTAGTTTTGTTAATACTGTATAAAAAGCAAACATGGATAGCCTGACAGTGTTCAATAGAAAAGTAGTTCAGTCTGAGGCTTGGACTAAGTTCTGGAATACAGACGTTAAGTCTGTCCTTGTGTGTTGCTTTTTTTCTTTGAAGAGTGAGTACATTTGCGCATGGTCAGGAGCAGTTGTTATTTCTGGTTTGACAGCTAACTTGTTGTGAGAAATCTGTTTATCATAATGTTTACAACAGCATAATTGTTACCCATGTTGCTCTTTGCATGTATTACCTCTTCTGCAAGTGTAGTACTTTGCTGATTTTTGGTGTGGATTTTTTTTTTTTTAATATATGTACAGTTTTCAAGAGCATTTGAAATTCTTATGCTGTCCTCCAAACAGCTGTGTTGCCTTCTTAGTGTCATCTGGAATTTTTTTACTGCACCTTGTATGCCAGGTCATTAATGAGATTATTGACTGGTATTAGGAGCAGGGCAGACCCCATTACCGTGTCCTCCCAGTGTGACAGGGAGCTATTGATAACTGCTCTTGGAATATGGATTTCCAGCTTGGGTACTCCCACGTTATTGTAACCTAATCTCATCTCCATTTCTCTACTTTGCTTAAAGAATGTCACGGGAGACTGAGACACTCTCAGAGGTCTCTCTCGAAAATGAAGCAACATCTTACTCTCTTTTGCTGTCTACTATTGCGGCTACCTTTTGAAAAAGAAAATCGGATTGGCTTAATAACTGCTATAATGTGTATATTGTCTTGGACCTCTATGAGTGTACTAAAGTGGGTATCTGGTGTATGTAGACGCTAGTAAGATTGTGGGATAATGGGTTTGGCCAACATTCTTCAGGAGTGTCCTTGGAGGGAACAGCTTGACAAGCAGGAGAATGCTAAAAAAAATAATAATAATGATTTCCTTATAAATAGGATACCGAGATGAAGAACTCAATTATAACAAGTGATAATCATGGGTCTAAAATGATGTCTCAAACTGTAGGCTGTAATAGAGAAAGAGCTCTGAGAGTAGCCCTCTCTCTTCTCAATTTTCATCCATTTTCTAATTCTTTGCCTCTAAGTCATCTCTGTGCTAATGACTAAAGCTGATCCTGGACAAAAATGTTTTTGGTACCGTCAGCTTATGGAAACAGTGCCAAGTTTGAACTAGTTAGCCTGTGCTAAACCAAGGATTCTGCTGGCCATGGGACATTCTCGAAATCTATTTGAAGCTATCATAGTGCTGTTATGTGCTGTTCTTCAAGTTTTGTAAATTGTTCTTAAAAGGAATAAAGAAAACATTGGGTACAAGTACATAATATTTAAGATTTATTGAGTTCTGGTGCCATGACCTCATAATCAGTGGCATTAAAATATAGCTAAGGATTAACATTATTGAAATAGATAAAGGAATAGTTGCAGTAAAGCAAAATCAAAATTAAATAATTTAATACATTGATCTCATCAGATGGATGCTCAGATAATTGTATAATGGGCCCATGTACCTCAGTCCTTCACTATTTCTTTACTTTTCTTCCTTTCCTATACATATTTTGAGTGAAATAACTTTCAAAGCTAACAGAATTAAAAGCTATCCAGGCTGAAGTTTTCAGCTGTGAGTTCCTAAAGGCCTATGCAAAACGTTCATTTAAAAAAATATCCATTGACATCTGATAAAGAAATGATACCGAGATCCAGTCATAATATGTCCTGTAATGGCATATCTCTTTCACACACTTTCTCTGAAAGAAGCACATCCAGGGAAACTTCAGTATCCACAGGGATTACTGGGTCCTTTTCTTATAGGAGTGTTGAACCCGTTCCTGTCTGTGGGTACTGATGTGTTTTATCCAAACAAGCACAAACCCTGTGTGGAAAGTCTTTGCTATGGTAGACAAGTTAGTTCTGTAGTAAAATGAATAAATGACGATTTTAAATACTGGTGGTGTTGCTTAGTTTCTGTGACTGTTACGTGGATTACTAAGTCTTTAAGAGGACTTGAGAATCTGGACTCCATTATTGAACTTTATGTGCGGTAAACATTAAGGTGGGCCTTGAGAAAATTCTGTTTACCTAATAGCCAGGTTTTGCATGTTTGGAAATTGTTATTAATAGTTATAACATTCTATGAAGGAAAAAAATATCCTTCTCTTCAAGTGCTAGAACAGATGATGCTTTGTCTCCTATGGGCTTGCTTCTTGCAGTTGATTGACTTGTCAAAATATCTGTAAACCTCCAGTTAAGAATTTCTCAGTGATGGGACATCTGTTACGGTGCCTTCTCTCTGTAGGTTCTGTGGAGTCCGCTAAATCTGAACTTACGCTGCACTTACTGGGCCCCTCAAGACACACACATACAATGGCTCTACTCACCTGCTTATTGTTTTTAAATTTGTAGGAACTTAGTTATCTTTATAACCTGCTGTAAAGTTAGGCTAAAATTGACCAAGAAACTTAAAATGTTTTTGGAGGAGATGGAGATTGCTGTAGATGGGCCCATGAGCACTGACAAGCTGCAGGATTGAGTACAACCAATTGAAAGAGGTGGTACGTTTAAACCTTGGTCCTAGAGGCAAGAAACCCCAGAGTTCCAAGCTACTGGAACATTCAGAAACTAGAGGATGACAAATTTCTTGACTTTCTTTAAAATACAGATTAAAAAAAAAAATACAAGCTCTGCAACATGGCAACTCATGGTTATTGAAACAGGCTGCTTAACATAAGCATGCTTAGACACCCTGTAACCTGATAAGTTTTTTCTACATATGCTTTGCATTGTTCTATACTTCCACATCTAATAGATGGGAGTTTCAAAGGAATAAAGTTGCTGCCAAACTGGCAACATTACCCTTGTATAGGAGAAATTTCATGTCATATTAGTAGCAAGGTCAAAGATGTCCAAGAGCAATGACTAGCAAAATTCAGAAGCAGGTAGTTAGTAGTTCAGATTTTTAACCATAAAGTGGTTAAAAAAAAGTCTGGTGTTGCAAAAATTTTAACATATTTAGGATGCAGATCTTTGGTTTTCATGAAAGATTTGTTTTTCTGTAAAATTCTGCCAAGTTCTATAACAAGAAAATATTTCTCTGAGTTAAAAAAACCCCAATTTCTAAATTCAGTCAGATCCACTAAGGTAATCTGTGGGAATTGTAGCAGTTAAAAATATAGACATCTGGGTGTATGGATCGGAAAATTCCAGCCGATGTCTGTGGTCTACTTCTGTTATACCCAGCCATAATTGTATTGAAAATGAAACAAACACTTTTAATATCGGCTCAAAAACTTTGTGTAGCTGTTGAAATAGTAAACTTTAAGTTACAGACAAGTTTGCTGAAGTCCAAAGGAGAATGACCAGAGGTCTAGAAAATGAGACCAGCGATATGAAGTTGAAGGGTTTAGGTTGTTTATTTTGCAGAAAAGAAGAACAAGGACAGAAACGTGAAGTGCTTTGGCAGTGGCAGTTCTAATGCTTTTGCCCTGCTGGGGATTTTGTCTAGCAGGCACCATGCGCTTCGTTTCATGGAATCGTAGAGCAGCCCAGGCTGAAGCAACCTTGAAGGACCATCTGGTCCAGCCTTTCACAGGAAAGGGAGCCTAGGTGAGGTTACTTAGCACCTTGTCCAATCCCATCTTGAAAAACTCCGGTGATGGGGACCCTACCACGACCCTGGGGAGGTAGTTCCAGAGCAGTTATTCTCACTGTAAAGAATTCTTTCTTATTATCGAGCTGAAGTCTGCTGCGTACTCCCTGTTGCAGTGTGCTGCCGTGCCAGCCATGGTGCTGGGGCGCGTGCTGTCCGCCCTTGGTGCAGGGGGGCAACAGTGGTGTGGAGGAATGCTAGAAATCCATAGGATCCCCATCCCTGGAAACTTTAAAAGAACAAGGCAGAGAAACACTTTCAAGAATACATGACTGTGATTCTCTGTGAACGGAAAGGTGGAAAAGATGACCTTTCAAGGTTTCATCTAGATACTTTTATGATTCACTCTAGTCCTTTCCACCCCCAGATAGTTTAAAAAAATGGAGGAAAGGAATGTAGTACAATGTATGCAACTTGTTTCCTCTTTCTTTGTCAAATTATCCTGAACTGTGTATTACATAGTATATAAATACGGTCAATAAATATCATTGCATGCTTTTACATATGTCCTCAGTAAAAAGTAAAATAATTTTGTGAATGTATAACCCATGTATTGACTAACAGGATTTAAAGTGCCTTCAAGATGCATTTTTTATGCAATAAAGT
This sequence comes from Falco biarmicus, assembly GCF_023638135.1. Taxonomy (NCBI): domain Eukaryota; kingdom Metazoa; phylum Chordata; class Aves; order Falconiformes; family Falconidae; genus Falco; species Falco biarmicus. The sequence continues at coordinate 111,162,379 of NC_079288.1, forward strand.
ATTTACTTAAAATCTACTTACTAATCCATAATGAATCAACTACTAATTGTGATTATCATGTATTTCATTAATCTACTAAATATCTGGATCTTTTATAATTTTATTTGATTAATTGTAAATTACTAAAGATTTTAATATTTTTCTTAAACTAGGAATTATTTGAAAGATAATCTCTTAGAACTTTAACAGGATGATCACACACTGACAAAATTAATTTCTTCATTAATTCAATTTAGAAATGTGATGGAAACCTGCTGAAGTATTTTTCTTACAAGTTGGGAGAATTTCAGGCAGTCTTGAGGCAATTTCTTAGTTCTGTGAGAAGTAACACACATATAGCAGATGGAGGGAAATTCAGGGGTACTTAGAAATTACACTACCCCACAGTCATGAAAATGATTAATTTGCAGTGTGATAAAAAAATGAAATTTGAATTTAATATTTTGTGCATATTTTAATAAATATTTAATATTTTTGAATGCTACTTAAGTCACTTAAGAGAGGAAATGAAATGTGGCAATATGAATGAATACCCAGATTTCTAATATGCATTTGTATTATTTAGTTTGACAGGTTATATATAGGCTTAATATCATTTAATGTTATTGTCAAATAATTTAGTTTGAAAATCTGGTATCTTATGTTTTAATATTCTTAGGGATGTGTCACTGTTTCTAGACACCTTTGCAGATCATATAACTCTGCTTTAAAATGCATCTGTCTATTATTTAATAAACAAAAGAAAAGGACACAATAACATTTCATTACAATAAAGAAACAAAGTATCTTTTATAGTTGTTTTTATTAATGCATTGTGACAAACATGAAAATAAATTATCAGTGTTAAACTGACATTCTGTTGATATTACTTGTTTGTAAAAAAAAAATATTTTTAGTGAAGTTTCCTTAGGAATCATTATTTCCATGTGGTAGAGGGCAATTTTTCTTAGAGAAAAATTGTATTTTCATTATATGCAGAGTGTTATAAGCATTTTAGTAAGAATCCTGATATGGCAAATTTTACCATTAATTTTTTTTATAAATACTGTGTGTTAGATTCATGTTGATATTCACTGTGAGGTTGTTTGTCAGTTGTAATGAAATCAGAACCATGGTAGGAGGAATGAAATATTCCTTATCATAAGTATGTCTGTCTTTACCCTGTAATTCCAACAGAGGAATTCCTGAAACTAATTTTCAACAGGATTGTGCTAAAGCAAGAGCTTCAACAAATCATACAGATGTTTTCGTTTTTCCATGAAATCATATAAACAAAAGAAATGTGGGACAATTTTACTGTTTCTGTACATGTGCTGAGTGTGTAAAATTTCAGAATGGATTCAGTAGAATTTGAAGTATGAAGGCAACCAAAGTGGTTAGTCAGCAGGGAAGACCTCTAGAGGGAATGAATTTAAATTGACTAGAATGCTTTAGCTTGCAAAAAGAGACCGCTGAAGAGGAATGTGATGATACAGGTCTATGGAATCCAGAAGGGCGTATACAAGAATGAATAAGGAGTTAATATTTACTCTTTCTCACAGTACGGGTACTAGAACCATCCACTGGAACTGTTAGGAAGCAGTTTTAGACTAGCCAAAGGAAAAACCTTTGTAGGGGAAGCTACAGTGAGGAACCCATGATTTTAAACTGAGAAGCGCAGATTAGGTCAAAACCATTTGACTGTAAGAAGCTGACAGAATATCCATGGAAAGACTCTATTTGCCCTGTGTTAGTCTTCCAGTCCTGGTTACCATTCCACGTGAGATACTAAACGGTCCTTCAGTCTGGCCCTTGTGGCTGGTCCTGCATCTTTATGTGGTATTTGTGCGAAACCACAAGAACTCCTTCCCCTGCTCCCCGCTGCCCCCACCCCCCCTCAAAAAAAAAAAAAAAAAAAAAAAAAAAAAAAGGCAGGCAAAAAGTGCATTAAATATTTTTTTACGTTCTCAGGTGTCCAAGATTTTCCATCATTAATGGAGTTAATACGTTAACTCACACACGTGAGTCAGCAGCTGCTGTCTTAGTGTCTATGCATGCGATGTAAATATTGTAAGAAAAAAGACGACCCCAGAAACAGAGTTGAGGAGGACTCCTAAGGACTGCAGTTACAAATGCATAAATAATATTTAGAAACTTGATTAAAATTAAATATTTTATTATCAGGTTTATTTGCTGGTTTTAGGAAAAACCATTGGCCTTGAACTAATGTCATTTTCATCTGTATAAAGCCATTTAAAAGCACTAAATACTACTCAATTAAAATAGCCCAGTGTATCCATTTGCACTCCCTTTTCCCATGTGTAAATGCTGGCACGTGGTCAAGGTAAGAAAATCAGATAATAAAGAAGCTCTTTTTATAAAAATGTGTTATGGTGGCAGTGAAAAACTTTCTGAAAACTCATTTCTGGAGTAATGAAATAACGTTTTATGAAGTTTCTAATAGTCAAACTAACAGAAGTTACTGATAACTTTTAAGTTTCCAGGCAGCATATTGTTTCTGTGTAATGTAATGAAAACAATGTGTGTTCTAGAAAGCCAAATGTTTTCTGATCTTGAAAGAAACTAATGAATAGCTGTACAGATATATATATAGATATAGATACATAAAACCAACAAACCATCAGTAACATATGTAATGAGCTTATGTTTTAAGTATTCAGAATCATGGTATGGTTTCATATTTATGCTGTTATGCTGCTATCAAATTAATAGTCCAGTATCTCTGTTTTTCTTTGTTAAGTTTCTGTCTGTGCTGATAAAAACTACAGAAACTTGTTTCAGAGTACTTTATTTTTTACAAATGTTTATCCTTGCCACATTCTTGTTCTTTCCCTTATCCTATTAAATAGTTTCAAATCTCTTTTTATCAAGTACTTGTCAAGCATTTGGTACAGAAACGTGTTTTTACCCTGCCTAGTTAATTAAGGTGACTGTAAACAAAAAGTTGTACAATTCAAAGCCAAGCAGTGTTTCACACAAGGATGGAGGTGATAATAGCTTAATTCCTGCTTGATCTTTCCTGTCTTTGCCCTGGCTACTTCGGATTGACCTTGTCCACAATCTGATGACCTCCCTATTGCACTCAGCCATTTGGAAAGCTGCTCATGCCATCGCTGGCCCTGAGGGGCTATCTGGGAGACCACCGAGCCATTGACCCATGTCAAGACTGGGTTTCAGATCTGATCTACTGAGCTTCTGACGTAGCTGCACACTACACCCACTGTAGACAAAGCCAGTGGGGCAGTCTGATTTTTTTTTCTGCTTCTTAAGTGGCATGCAGTTTGCACTTGCTGTATGGAAGACAAATTTTACACCAGTCATTTGCTATGAAATACACTTCCTGAAGCAATTACACATATTGATCCTTTCTTTACAAAGGAAGCAAATTCTCTAATTTAGTGGCACAATTTTTCTAAATCCATCAAATGGCCGGGGTTATTGGGTGTATTTAACTCTCAACATCAAGTTCTACCAAAAAGCACTATTAAAATATATTAAGGGCAGAAATATATATGTTATTTCGTAATAGGCTTTTTTTCTATGAAGTGTTAAGCCAAGACTTTGCAGATGTTTATAGAAGTGTGTAAATAAGGTTCTGATCATAGTAACTTAGATATGTGTATGTATATCTTAGTGCATATTGTACAGAATACATGACGACTTCCAAAGCTGCAGGTCTGTTTACAAAACAGGGAAACACTGCCCTTATCCAGGAGAAAATCCTTATGGTTTTGAGCTGAATTTTGCTTCCTAGCATGTTGTGTTCAAATCTGCACTAGATATACCATTTTCTGCTTTAAAAAAATTCGTTGTTTAACCATAAGCATTGCTTTGATTTTTTTCATAGGACTTAGAAATTACAGTTCTTTTGCTGTACGTGCTTGCATTTTTTTCTTGAGCCGTGTTTAGCCCAACAGGCTCTGCCTGCAGAATTGCCCCAGTGGGCCAGCCCTGGAGGTGTAACTGCCACCTTCCACTCCTGTTAGGCACAGCCCCATAGAGCACTCTTGTTCAAAGCAGTGATGCTCCTCACAAGGAATTTAGCACATACACAGGCCTTGTAACCATGTGCAATTCCTTCCTTTTTTTTTCATGTGTGTGTGTCAAATTATACATAATGCTTCCCTGTAATTATAAATTGGACACATAATTGAGTTAATGACCTTTTCATGAAAGAAAAATATTGATCGATTCAGCTTTGACCATGTGGGTTTTTTTCTGAACATGTGGTATAACTGCAGGTATTTTAGAATTTACAAATAATAATATATTTCTGGGCATTGAACAATCTCAGATAATAGCCTTACCATTAAGTTCTTAGACCCTTTATTTTAGGACTATAACTGGGTTTTACACCTTTGTAATTAACATACATGGCATTACTTTCAGGCAAACTCTGTAAATGCTAATGCCATTTGCGCATCAGCACTTTAAAATATGAATTGTATTAGAATGCGAAAGAATCAGTTTTCCCCAACTTCTTAACACCCTTAGTTGTCTGTTGCTTTCCACTGAATACTATTTCTACCAGGTGATGTTTATTACTTTAATTGTATAAGTTTCTCTGTGGATAGTATGCAATCAAAACCAATGTTTTGACCTTTTTGTTTTATAGCCTGTTGTGTGTTCGTTCTTTGTGGTGTTGCAAACATTAGGATTTATCCTATCCAAAGGTTTAAATTGTAGAAAGTATGAAAGAGGGGATTTCCTCCTTCTAGGGGTGGAGGGCGATGTGGGAGGATTTTGTATGTTCTCTTTGCCTAATGACATTCTAATCATTATTTTTTTTTAACATGACAAAGTGCATCCTGTGACAGAATTTATAATATGGCATTGTTTTTCATTTATCTACAGGAATTGATTCCTGAATTCTATTACCTCCCAGAGATATTTGTCAACAGCAACAATTACAATCTTGGAGTAATGGATGATGGAACAGTTGTGTCTGATGTTGAACTTCCACCATGGGCCAAAACCCCAGAAGAATTTGTTCGCATAAACAGACTGGTAAGATGGCTATCTTCTAGTATCGGTCAAGTAACGTTGGTCTTGCAAGATTCTTCTGAAATAGTTTGGCTCTTTGCTTGCAATATACAGCTATTTGTAGTTTACGTATGAGTATGGCTGAAATAATCTGAAGAAGTGTTAGATTTACAAGTTTTGGAAGAAAAAAGGCATAGGGTGTTGGTCATTCTTTAGAATTGCTAAAAAAAGTTTGTGTGGTCTAAGTATGCAGGAGATCTTATCCCATTTGTATGTCAGCTCTTGTGGTTCTAAAGAGCTAATAGAATTGTCACTTCACAGAAGACTTGAAAAAGCTTGTTTAATCATAGAAATATTTGTCACTCTGATTATTTAAATGCAGTTTTAGGGTTTTTTAATATCAGTATCCATTTAGCTCCAAAGATCAGTGAACGCCTCGGGAAAGAAGGCTGCATTTTAAATCTGCTGCCACCTTTTCCATTTCTTCCATTAAAGTGATATTTTTCAGAGTGTTTTTTACAAGAAAATAGAACTGAATTCTCCTTTGCCTGCTTCATTCCCCAAACCTGTGTTATTGTTCCCTTCCCTGTTTAGGAAAATCGGGTTGTTGGCACTGCCTGGCTTCAGGGTGCCCTCCAGGCAGTGTAATGAATTACAGAATAGCTGTTACAGTGTCATTGTTGGTGTTACAGCACATGCCCAAAGCTGTTACCCTGGGCTCTTTTCAGAATGAAAGGAATCTGCATCAGTGGTGCTAAAATAAATAAATTAGGGAAGCTTTTTTTAATGCAACTTGACAAGTGAGGCTGCATTTTCACGTGGTAGTCAGCTAACTGGGAAATACTGAATTAAGGCATAGAAACTCTCAAAAACTTTTCAGCTACCAGGCTTAGACTTAATAATGCCCTAATATTCCTAAGCTAGAAAGGGGGAATTGAAAAAATTCTGTTGTTGGCGGAACATCAGACCTCATATTCATATAATTGCAATACAGTCACATCAGAAGGAATCTGTGATGTGTACGTTGTCAGAATGCTTTATGCTGCACTTTTACTGGTGACACGATACCGTGGTCTTCGGAAATGTTATTTGGCCTGGATTCCTGCAGGCAGTTGTAGGGTGCACCGTAATAATCACAAATTATGTTAGGTGAATTTAGTGTTTTGCTTCATATAGAAGTATGTGCAAATTTTATTTAAATGAGGTATGAAATACACTAACATTTAGCAGGACTACTTGGCAAACCATATTCAGACGCAACTTTTGATCTTGCAGTTGTGCTGATAGGTAGTAGGCTGGGGAGGTAGCCTGACACCTTTTTGAGCTTGGCGTGCGTCGGTGATTCAGAAAAACCTGAGAAATGCAAAGCTGTGTTCTTAAGCAGACTTGTCCAAGGCAGCCTGTGGCCTTCATCTCTTGTGACTGTTGTATTGTAGCTTTTGCATGAAATATAGTTCTCATTTTATTAATTACAGATCTGGCTTTCCCCACTGTGAAGTTATTCTCCATCTCCTGCTTCCTCCCATTCTAAGATTTTCGCTCTTAGGTTTCTCTCCCTTATTTCTAGCCTTGGTTCCAGGTTTTTGTCACCCTTCCCTCATCCTCCCATCATTTCCCAAAGCCTTTGCTACTAGTGGATGCCTTTCTTGCAGCTGTTTTTGATAGGTCTCACTTGTGCTGTGTTCTCAGGATGGACTTCTACAGGTACATGCAATTTTCAAGTATCGTATAATTGGACAGAACAGATTATTTTTTTTAAAGCTTAAGTTAATTACAAATGTAAGAAATAATTTACCAGGTGATGGTATATTAAAGTGTGCCAGACATCGTCCCCTTTGATAACACTGTAGGTCCCTGGTGCTGGTGCTATAATACAGACACCAACTTTTCGTCAGTCTGGTAATATTAAATTCAAACCTCTGTGCCAATGAATTGCATTAACTGCTCCTGTGTGACGTAGTTAACCTTATCGTGGTGGTGGTGGCCCTGTTAGTGCTGGTATGGATGATGCCCTCTGTAATCTGCCATTTTTTCAGTGGAATAAAACTGAGAAAATTACATGCAAGTATTAAATTGCTTTCTCTCGTTAATATTTAGTGGATTGGATACCATCAGCATTGTTTTATTTTGAAGTAGACTAGGTGTGTTTAGGAAGAATGCTTAAAGATCAGTTCCTCACAAACGCTAGCAAAAAGAGCTTGCTACAGTGTGGAACGGGCCGATTCATTCAGTTAATATTTCCTTACTGCTCCCTGGTTCAGACGAAATAGTGATTATAGTATTTTAAGTGCTCATTTTGTAAGCTATCACACATAGATATTTTTTCCCCTTTGCATTTCAGTTTACCTCTTTAAGTCCACAGATCTTCTACAACGATTGAAGCTCATGAAATGCATACTACTTTGATCTGTGACCTTTTTGTGGTGCTAATCGGGTTCCTGATATCATTATACCTTGCTCATTAATCATATTTCCTGCAGCCCGTCAGCCAGCCAGACAGCCCAAGCCCCTGTTTGCAGCCTTGTGTTGGCAGGTTTCTGCTTTTCCAGATTATTACAGTGTGATACTTTGGCTTCTCATAACCAGACCCACATCAAGCTGTGTGCTACAATTAAAGTCAGATGGTCCTCAGGTTGAGCAGGGATATACTGTTGCAGCTGTCTGTCTTTCTGGAACCAACCAGCCCGGGGAACAGATGATATGTAGGACAGTGCATAATAACAGCTTGTACAGTACTGGGTCAATAGCAGGGGTTCAGAACATTAATTGACAGGCTGATAGCTGATTTAAAAGTGATTCCCAACCTATTTTTAATTCTACGGAGTATGTATTTTAATTGAAATAGATAGTCACACATGTCCTCTGTGTTTGCTCTGAGAGAAAAAGCAGAATGTTGTATAATTAAAACTGGGTTTTGATTGATGGAATGTCATGATGAGCTAAATGATAGCATCAAGATGCCATTCTAAGCCAGTTGAAGAAGCGTAAAATGCATGTATTGCTTCTGCATACAGTTGGTACTTTGTATTTGTGAAAGCACAATATTTTATAATAGCACAAATCAAGGCGGGGGGCGGGGGAAGAAATAATTTTCTCTGAAACAGTCTACAGTTTGATGGAAAAGTGGTGGGGTTTTTTCTGTTATGAAACCTTATTGTACAGCTCTAAAGCGCTCTATTGTATATAATGCCTCAGAATAACTGCGAAGATATCTGAAAATATTTTCCAGTTTACACAGATGCAGTTGACAATAATTGTGTTATGGTATAGTTCCATCTTTTTTATACATATATGTATATACACGTAATATACACATACATATGTGTATAATAAGAATTATAGTATTAGCTTAATAAAAGTAAACCACAAACTTTTAAATGAGATAAAATTATAATTCCTCCCCCAACAAAAGAGAAAAATCTCAAATGCAACATACTACTGCATCCTTCCTTTTATTATTTCCAAGTTATGATGTCTCTAGGGCTTTTAGTATGTGAGCATAGGGGAGAATGCTAACTTGGTCTGATATCCAACAAAAAGAAAATACCCAACAATTTTTTGGTTGTCCCATGCTTCTGAGAGACCTATAGGAAAAAGAAGTGGGAAGTAGACTGGGAAGGGAAGAGTTTAAAGATACAGATGTTCAGATGTTTGGATACAGAAATCTTAAACAAAAAATATAGCAGTAGTTGCCAGGCACTGAAATAGACTTTAAAACTTAGATTTTTCGGGGGTCTTTTTATTGGCTTCACAGTCTTAGTTGTGTAAGCTGCCCTCCTTTATAATAGTTTTCTCTTTTAGGAATTTAAATTTACTTGCTGGAGTTAGTGTTAATTATTCCATTAAAGTTGATAGAAATTTTAAATGCCTTTCTTATCATGCATGACGAAGTTGACGTTCACAAAGACCAGGTGCAGCCCAAGGAAATGTCTCGTACTTCCCACTGATAGTTAGGAATAGCTAAAAATCCCGATAACACAGTACTGCTTGTTCTAAATAGTAGAGTGGTTTATTTTTTCCTGTCATTTGAAGGTTGGATGTCTGAATAGGTAAGAATTAATTTAAAACTATTAATCAACTGATAATAACTAAATTTCACGTAGTTTTGATGAGCCTCAGCTTTTTGAGAATTAGATTGAGAATTGATAATAAAGTTGTTGAGGTCTGTTAAGACAGCTTTCCGCAATATATCTCAATTTAAGTATTTTGTGCTTTATTGCAGACTTAGTCCTTTCATGATTAGTGGTTTATCTATTTGATTCAATGCTGGGGAAAATGCAGGACAAATTAGAATACTGATGAGATTACTGTGCTGGATTGAAAGTTTTGAAATCCAATTTTCAAGTAATTGAAAATGTAGTGATTGGAAGCTAGGATGCTTTCTGAAACAAATGAAATACTTAAATACATAAAGGTACTATACGCAAAATTTACCCTGGCATGATAAGTAGAATGGAGAGAAATGGTAGACCAGCCATTCACCCTAATGCAAATTTTAGTGGAGCGAAATGAATCAGTATTAAGAATGACCGGTTGGTAAGAAGGATCTACAGGGAGAATTAGAGGATCATTATTGGTCAATACGGTGCATTACTTTTTAGCACAGGCTACTCCATCTTACACGAGAAAACAGTGAAAAAACAACATTTCCTGCCAACTACCACACCAACAATACTCAGAACTGGAGTTTTTGTGAGTCTTCATGCTCTCCTATCCATGGGAAGTGAACAGATTAAAAAAAACATACAAGTTGGCTTCAAGAAGATTATGCTACTTTCAGTCTATTAAAACTATTTCTATTAGTTAAAGATATGGAAGCAGCAGTTAAGGTAGTGCCTGTAGCTTGGAATGTACTGGGTTTTTTGTAATATGTTGGAAAAATACGTCCATGGTGGTTTCCCTGGTTCTATAGCTGTGTATTTACAAAGGTGTTACAGCAAGTGCTGTAGAAAATAATGTGGATATGAACTGTATGAATTAAGGCTCAGAAGTGCAGATTACTAGCAATACAGTGCTAGATTATTAGTCATATATTGCTGGTAATAGCTCACTCGTTACATGTGTTAAAAACATTAGAGAGCAGCAAAAAGGCTCAAATGAAAGCTAGGTTAACTAACTAGCAACATCAGAGTTGTTACCTGAACAGCACCTGCTTTGAAATTCTAGTTGAAGTGGGATTCAATGTAGTCTTAGAAATCTAGAGTGCAGTTGGTCTGTGTGCACTGCGTGATGAGGGTGCTTCTGGCAATCCCAGCTGGTCAGAAATGTCTGCAGAATGTGAGTGTAGAATACAGGAGAAGGAAAATCATAGCCCTGTGAACTCTTCACTCAGGCTCTTCTAGATGATCCTGTTGGCGTGTTAGATAACTGTTCATCTAGAAGAGAGGTGATGGATCACGGTGGAAAAAGGAGAAGAGTTTTGATACCAGTTCTTTCAAACTCTTTACTTCCTGAAATATCTATGTGATTGAAATGTTACTTCCATTTGTATTTCTGATGTTTAGTGGTTTCGTGTGGCTTTTCTTTGTAAATTATAATTTATATACAGTATAAGATTTATACAATATTCTCTGAAGGGAGGATATCTGTGACCTCTATAAGCATTTCAATTTTTTAGAAAAAATCACTTTAATGTATTTATAATAGAAAATGTAAGTTGGAAAGTAAAATGCTTTTCCTGGCAAATACTTGTATTTCTATGCCGTGTGTGTGTGATGCATTTAAAATAGGTGTGTGTTTAAACATAACTATTGACAATGCATCTTAAAACACTATGTTGCATTCATTTTATGCTGCTTTCAAGCTGTGACTATGGAAAAAGGTTTGTGCAGGAGGTAAGATTCCTTGTATCAGGCTAAATAAACATTTCCATTCATAGAAGTCTCATAAACTTAACAGTCTAATCCAGCAAGTTGTCAGGAATATTCTGCTTCAGCAAAGGTGGGTGTGAAAGGTTCAGTCTTCTGGCATATTGGACTTTGTGTATTTAAAAGTTTTATATTGTTTAACACAATGTTTTTCCGTGTCTGTGGAAAAAAGGCAGTCCTGGGAAGCACAGGGGCTGCACCATGCAGCTACTTAACAGGCAAAGGAGCACAGAAAGTCTCCTAAATGGTTGAAGAAATGTGAGTAAATTTAAGCAGCAGGATTCCTTCTTTCATCAGAAAGTGCTTCCACGACCGCAGTGCGCCTTTGTAGGGATTGTCTGGTTTCCCTTGCAGTCTGTCCATGTAGAATACCAACACCAAAGAAATATTTCTAAAGGAATGTTAAATATGGCCTATTAGAAAAGAATCTGAAAATCTTGGAATAAACAAAAGCAGACTAATTTTTCTGTGTGTACAATTGACTCTGCGTGTATAAGAATAGTTAATTTTTATTGAAGTGCCATCTAAGAAATATGGCCAGTAATTAAATTTATTTAAATTTAGTTCTGTTGAAATATTGCTTTTACTAATTTTCAGGTAAGATTTTTTATTGATTAATTTGTAAAGGAGACTACTATACAATGAAAGTCAAATATATTCAAGAGTATGAGGGAGGTAATGAAAAGTGAACTTGAGCCATGCTTTTGAATAGAACTTGTCTAAGGAATGCTGAAAGCATTCAGTTTTGGTTTCGTAACGCATCAAAATATGCTAATATTGGAAGCCAGGGTTTAATATATATGATGGAATATATTGGAAAGGAGCATCTGTAGGACAAAGTTAACATACAGTAAAAAGCAAATGTGGTGATGTAAGAACCTTTTTTTATTTTTGCCATTTCAATGAAAACAGTAACCAAGGTAGCGTATCACCATTTTTTTGCCAAAACATTGATCTCATTTATATCCAATCCAGATATGTAAACAGGGAAGCAGGGTTTGTAAAATCTATTCTTTCCATAACAATACCTTCATTACATCTTGTTTGCGATTCCTACCATCTCTTTAAACTCTGCATGCAAGTTACTTTACTGAAGTTACAACTAAACTCTGGACTTCAAGACTGTAAGCAGAGTAAAATAAGAAAAATAAGTCTACACATGCTTGCGTTTAAATAATTTCTGAAAGTGTGACAGATGTCACTTTTCTTAAAAAAAGAAAGTTTAATGGAATTACAGAATGTGATTGCCTGGGCAGTCTGTCTGTCTTTGCTATTGTGGAAAAAAAAAAAACCCAACCAACCAAAAGAAGCTAGGAGGTAAAAATTTGCCAATCTTCATAAATCAAAAAGTTCAAGGTATTAAATAATCCTAGCATAATTCTCTCCTATTTAAAAACCCCAACCTATCACATTCTAAAACCAGTTTAAATTACTTGCTAATCATTATGACATTACACAGCTATCGGTAATGCATCTATCTTAGTGATGTCTGAGACTAAACAAGGTGAGCAGGAGAAAAACTAAAACGTACAAATATTTTTAATGAGAGCAAAATGAAACAAAAAGGAGGTTAAATTCTAAAAAAAAGCCAGGTTGGATGTAGAAGAGTCAAAAGGAAACAAAGCCTGAACTAGAACTATGGACATTGAAGCCAGTGATGAAAGATGCAGATTTTCGAATAGGGTAAGAGAATTTATCATAGCATGATAAATATTAAAACATGGAGGAGAATGATATGCAATCAGGAAGGATTATAAAAAGCCAAGTGATAACGCAGTTTGAGCATATACAGTTTAAAAAAAAAAAAAAAAAAAGGAAACCTAAGGTAGGTAAATTTGCTTTTATCCAAAAAAAGCTGATTGGAAGCAATCTAGGCAATTAAATTTGCTTTCAGCACTTTTGTTGTTTGATATTGTAGAACTGGTGTTTGAAAGCAGGTCCATGGAGGACATTAAAGTTATTACTGTGTGAAATGAAGTGGGAAACAATTGTGCTGGAGCCATTGCCCCATTTAACAGGTGTTCACTAAATCTGTCTGTCTTCTGTTTGTCTGTTCGCTGAATGTTGTGCCTGGGCACTCCCCGTAAATGCTTATCTGAGGGATGCTCTTGGAAATGTGTGAAGAATTTTGATTAACATAGAAAAACTGCATCACAAGTTCAGTATAGAGTAAGGGAGAAAAAAAGTTTAAAAGCGATAGTAGTTTCTTACTTGCTTTACTAAGAATTAGTCTGTGATTGGAAGTTGCTTTGCAGAGAAATACTCCCAACTTTTTTCTAGGGTAAGGCAAGCTAGTGATGGTCAGGAATTCCGTGCAACAGGAAATGCTGGTGAGGGACCCGGTAGGATATGGTGTTGTAGGATTTGTTTCAGTGTTGTCTAAAGTTTATTTATCGATCATACATGAAAATACACTGCTAAATTTGAATTTAATGGGTATTTTGTTCTAAATCAAGCACTTGTAATATGGTCAGAATGTAGAGAAGTTTCTACCCTAGGTGCTGGAAAAGAAAGTGAGATTTTGGTAACATTTGCATGGTAACATACATTGAGCTGTGGAGAAATAAAGCGAGAATTTGTGGTCTTCAGCTGAAGTAGGGGAGGGGTTGAGAAAACATGGCCATCTGTGCCCTACATGGAAGGGTACAAAAAAAGTCAGCTGAGGCTTTGCTTTCAGTGCTTTTCCCTGGCAAGACTCCACTTTTTGAAAGCCTGGGATGAGGAACAGTAATGTTGCTAAAACCATCTGGGGTTCAGAGGAAGTTTATGACAACGATGTGGAGATAGAAAAAACACTCGTGTGAGAAAAGAGTTTCTCTGTCCTGGAAGAGAGGAGGGTAGGAAAGAGAACAATAAAAGTATATAATATAATGAATAGTATTGAGAAGATGCATCGGGAAATGGCATTCTGTATTTCATAACATAAGGATGTAAAAATTGTTCATGAAATGGAAAATTAAAATTTGCTACAAGGTCATATTTTTCAGAATCTGTAATTAGACTCGGGAACATGAAGACTAACAACAGGAACCAGAAACAAACTGTGGACATTTGTTTGTTAAAAGATACCCAGTTTGTTAGGCAGTACAAAACATGTAATATAAAATGCAAGATCTTATATTCAGTGGTTAAGACAAGCTCTAGAGGAATATATGAGAGTTTCATGAGAGAAACAGTACCACACCTCTTCTTGCTCTAATAAATAGAAGGATCTTTTCCTTGACTGTATCAAATCAACGATGCTTTAGTCCTGTACAACACATCTTCTGGCTTTATAGAAAGGAAAACCTGAAGGCATAGTTCCAAAACATAGAGGACTTGCAGGGATGTAGCTAAGGTAAGTCCTCCATCTCTTCTTTCTGTCCCTCACCACATTTCCCCATCTGTGTCTTTATTTAGGAACAATTGTTTGTGAAGCCATACTTAAAACTACATCACTGAAATGATATGAAAAATCCTTGTTTCTAACCTAGGTGATTATTTGAGTAACCTGATTTACAATAATGCTCTACCGGCAGTGGCATTGGCACAAACAAAGGCATAGTAACCGCAATGCAGTGCAAGTGCAAACGTTTTGGAGTGGAAACTTCTTTAACTATTTTGTCTGTCACAAAGTAGGTATCTCATTAAACCGCTGTCAAGCGTGCGGACTTGTAGACTAGACAAGCTCTAGTTAGCTGTGTTTCTGATATTAGTTTAACTTCAGCAGCACAGCGCTCTGCAGGGAGTATCGTACTGCTGCTGGGGAAGTGTAGTGTCAAGCTTGTGATGATTATGCGCTTTTGCAAAAGCAGTGGGTGGAAACTGATGGAAAAGGTTGCTGCACCCCAGCCCATCTGCTCAGCATCAACCTCCTGCTAGATGTTCCCTCACATCTGCCAGTTGTTACCCTTTAATTGGAAGTTCAGGTGTAGCCCTTTTGGTTTAAGGAGGCCAAACTATAGCCCATCAGTCAAGTAGGAGAATGTATTTCGCAAAACAAATGCAGGCTTTTGGCAATCAAGGTCATGCTCACCCAAGTAATAAAGGTACCGAGCAGTCAGTTCCTTTAGTCAGATAGTTGGTCCACACTTAAATAGTCAGATACTGTGCATTCCTTTTCCAGTTTCTCTTTTTGAAGCAATTCAAGCAACCCCAAATCTCTTGGGTTGTAATTTTTACTCTCAATCTTTATTAGATAAAAGGATGCACATGCTACCTGCAAGGTATCCCTTTAAGTACTTGCTGATCTACTGAACTGCCTTAGTAAAATTTGTGAGAGCTATAGTCAACTACAGAACCAAATCCAATAAAAGACCAGTTTTAGTTTCCTTATTTCATTCTCTAATAGCTGCAAATACTATATACCCTGCAATTTAAACCAATATAATTGTTCTGCTTTTGAAGCGTGGAAGTTCCCTCTGAAGTGGAGGACCATTAGCAAAAACACAAGAGCTAGAATTTCTCCTGCTTGTGCTCATCTCGCCCTTTCCTGGTTAGTTTAACCAGTTAAAAAATGTTTTAGCTGTCTAGCTTGGTTCAGTTTGACAGAAATATTTAGGGGGTCCTCATTTGGTAGTGTCTGTAGGAGATCTGAGGCATAGTAGCTTTTGGCAGAGGGGAGATTTAACGAGCAGCAGAGGGCAGGTATATCTTCCATTAACATAGCTGCTTACTAGGAGGATATTGGATGGTGTTGCTATGGAAAGATAACATTTAGGTAACACAAAGGCTCTAGAAACAAGCCAGCCTGGCTTATTTCTTTATGAAAGTAATTTTCATTTCTCCATCTTAAATACTTAATGTTCAAAATGAATCTCCAACATATTAATCATACAAAGCCTACCTACCCCTCAGCATTTTTTTCTTTTCATTCTGAAGTTTTATTTCCTCTTTGGCTTTTATTTAGGTAGACTGGTATTTGTTAACAAAAAGCAACAGCTTTTAAAACAAGATTAAAGATATTAATAATAGCAAAAATATAATTGACATTCAGACAGGTCATAAGCAGACAAAATTCTGCATAGATAAAGTGACATAATATATACTCTTGTGAGGTTCTTTGTGTTTGTCCTTGTCCAAATGGGTACGATTTCTTTAAGCCACAGTTTAAAGTAGAAATTCTGGATCTGATCCAAGTTAGTTGTTAGTGAGAGTTGAACTGGGCTAATAAAAACACGAAAAGTTCAGCAGCATGCAAGTAGTTCAGAGGAAGTTGATTAAAAATATTAGGAAACTCAAGTGGTTTAAGTTTTGCAATGTGTACAACACATTGTACAAGTAGTGTTGGACTTTTCATGTGTAATGTCTTTATTTTTAATTAATAGAAAATACAACTTTATCCATTGCTTAAAGGAAAGAAAGAAACCAATAGAACAAAACTTGTGGAATTGTTTTGGGGTGTTCCAAACAGTATGCCTTGAATAAAATAGTGCAAAGTATCCTATTTCTGAAAATCTCTGAAAAAAATATTACAAGTGTATGACAGAAGAGTCCTTAAAGGCAGTGAAGCCTTCTAATTGTTACTGACATTATCTCTTGCCATCTGCTTTCTGAGGCAGAATAAGAACTTTGTAATGAGGATTAGGAGTGGAAGATGGTGAGGGTATGCTCCAAGAGTTGCTGGAGTGTTCTCTGCTTTCACAATAAATCACAGAATAATTTTTTTTAATGATAGTTTTTTAATATATTTTGCCTAAACTAATATAAATAAACTAGGAATTCAATTTTGCCGCATATTCTGCTAAGGCTATTTTATTTAGAGTCAGTTCATTTATTAAACCTTTCTTTAAGATGCTACAAGCACATGAAGGAGCTGTACTGCAGCAGACTTGGATGTCTGCACCATCAATATCCTCCCTTCAGACTGATGCAAGCACATCACGCAGCACACCCTTGGGCTGTGTATACACCAGAATTAAGCTGTGATTAAAATCCATTCCAAAGCTGCATACAAACAGAGCTCATACCCAGAGCTTTTTTAAGCCTAGTTTTACTGCTAGTGTGGACAGATCAGAGCCATTCACAGATTTTTAGCAGAATCTGTTCCTCTCTGGCTTTTCATATGTTTATTGAACTCTGTCTCAGTTGGAGTTTGCCCTATATGCATTAGTGGTTTAGAGTAAGTTTAGAAGAGAGCAATAATCACATTAATTCTTTCAGGTTTGGATGTTTCTCTCCCAAATACAGCAAGAAGTGCCTATTTTATTGTTGTAGCCATGGGTGACCACTTAATGGAAAGTTTTGCTTTGCGTTGCGATTCCTCCTATGGGACATGTCATCTAACCTGATTATGACCCGTTTATCAGCCCTTGTACCCAAGGTATAAGTAGTGTGCTGACTCAGCTACCACATAGACAGCCATGAGCTGGGCTGTCCACTAGAAATGAGTAAATTCCATGTGCTCAGGGGTTAATTTGATTTCTGTCTGGATCAACACAGTCATGTTAGCTCAGTTTTATATCCGATACTATAAATCCTGCTGATTTTGATTTCATCCATACATCTTTCTGCTGCAGCATGTATAAACATTATCCTCAGTTTGGTTGAGCTGGTGATGGGCAGGCATGCTAAAGGATCAGATAAAACCACCCGGCAAGCTGGGTCTTGCGTGGTCTGCCAGATGGCCATCTCTGTTATATGTCAGTTTTCTCACTTCCCTGACAAGAGTAAGTCCCAACTCAGGAGGAAGGTAAGGGAGCTATGCCATTGGTATTCCCTGAAGTGAGCCACAGGGTTTCCTAGAGATGGATACTTCTGAATCACACATCTTTGGTCTTTTTCCTGCTCCTTTTATCGTGAGGTTTAGGATGTTATGAGAATCAAAACAGTAAGGAAAAAACCCAGCTGAAGTAGTCTTCAGAATTTATGTTTGCCAGGGGCCAGTTATGAACTGCAATAAAATGCTACACATCAGGGGTTTCAAGTCCAAAGATGACTTTCTGCAAAGAGGCTAGAGAAGGTGGTGGCACATGAGAAGAGGAGCTGAGTGACAGAAAGCTGTGATACAGGCAGAGAAGCAGAGCATTTCACAAGAAACTAATGAGAAACTACACTGAGGAATCAATGGAGTGGGCAGATCTGTTTAGTTCTGGGTCTTTTTGTGTTACTATCTGTAAATACAAAAATGACGGGGATATGGGAGGGATTGATAAATGCAGACAGCTTTGAAGTCTCCAGTGGTTACATGGAGATCCTAATTCAGGAACTTGAAATCTATTTGATATCTTCCTGAAATCTTAGGTTCATATATTAGGCATGAAGTTTGTAGTGGTATCTGGTATCAGCTAGAAGATTAACACAAGTCCTTTGGTCTCCACAAAGGTCTCATTTCTGAATTATCTTCTTTTAAAAAATGTGCAGTTTCTGTAACAAATGAGTGTGGCAAATGTAAATACTGCTGTTTTAACAAGTACGTTTTGGACATAAAACATGTCATGATGGTATAAAAAGCTAGGATTTTATTTTCAGTAAAAACCTTTATGTAGTCTTACCAAGAGAAGACTGTTGCGGCCTCTTACATGTTCTGCATGATGTGAAAAATCTAAAAGTGGCAAACATACAGTCTTATGTAGCTTAAGAACTAAAGCCACCCTGCCAAAATGTAGAACTTAATTTGTGGATCCCATGTAGTGTGGTTGTACTAGTAATACCTTCTGAATGCATTCACTGCTAAGATGAATGTAGCCTCTTTTTATATTGTCCTTTTAAAATTCTATTTTGGATTTGAAACGTTAGAATATGTGAAATTAAAATTCTTGTTTTCAGAATGTAGTTGTATGTCTATAATACTTCAATATAAAATCATAGTGGTATTCATTAACAGAAAAAGTGACTGAAAGACATCGTATTTTTAATATGGTGTTTGAGAACAGAACTGCCCCTTTCACTTATCTGATCACTTCATGCATGTTAGCTTTCTATCTTTCAAGCAGTGGGGTGTAAGCAAATTTCAGGAATTTTTAATGTTCTTGGAGTAGGCTGTACATTTGTGACCCAAGGATTAGTAGATAGAGGGTAATACCTCTTAATTTGGGGTCATGAATGCTGAGCGGTCATGTGCTGACCTTACAGTCATTACATGTCTGAATTCACATCATTCAGTTGTTTGCTTTGGTAGCTGAAGGGCCTTTCCACAAAGCCAGCAATAGGAAAACATGACAAAAGTGTATTTTGGTTGTGAATTCTTTCAGAACTATGATTCTACATGACCTACTGCATTGTTTTTTTAATGGGTTTAGAAATCAACTGCAAATTGCATAGAGACATGTTCATACACTATGTCGTACAACTGAAGTGTTTTTTTCTCTCTTTGTAGGGTTTATGGAATAAGTTTATGGACTTAAAGTACGTGGCAAACAAAAATGAAATTCTACCTGTATCCCATGGAAGCATTTCCCTTTAGCTTATGCCTTAACACGTAGCCTCTAATCAAATGATCACATGCTGTTACTTTTCTGCTGGCTATATTCAGTCTACAAGATGAACAGGGCTCATGTAATAAGTTACTCAGTGATTTTTTTTCTCCATACTGTTACATTTATATAGCTTCAAAACCTATTTATTGTACTGTATTGTTTGAACCCTGTTCTGAAAACAGCATCCCACATGGCCTTTTCTTTAATATTCATTCTGTAGTATCTGAGTCATCCACAAACATTAAGTTTACCTTTACGTGACCTTCATGTGATGAGGAAATTGTATTATTTCTATGTTATAAATGCAGAGGGGGCTAAAGATGATAATCTATCATGCCTACTAATTATGGGTGTCTATTTTGAAAGTATTAGGAGGGTACATTTTTCAGACTATTAAGCATTCTGTAAATTCCAAAAGAAAAGACAAAGTGTTGTTTTTAAATTTGGGTCAGTTCTCATTTGCTTTGCCATTCAGCCAACAAATAGTTGTGTTTTTGTAAGTGGGTATCGAGAAAGAATGGCTAGAAATAGTGTGACAGGACAGAAACCACTGAAGTCAGTTTAAACCTCAACAAATCTTACCTTGACCGTGAAATGTGGTGAAAATAATCATGGAACTAATCACAGTTTTAGAAACCTTTGTATCAAATTGGATACCACCAAAAATATAGATTGAATAGTGAGTACTTGTAAAAAGCTTGGTTAGTTAACTTAGAATTAGATGGCAGTCCTATAGCAGGGATGAAATCCAGCTTTCCAAGAAAAGTTGAGTTTAACACAAAAGTATTTTCTCTTTTAAATGTGTTGAAAAAGAACATTGTGGAAAAGAAGACATGAAACTCTTTTCTGTTGTTTTATGGGGTCATAATGTGCAAAAGACTGAGGGGTTCTGATATACATCTTACCAGTCTTTCCATGACACAAATAAATAAACTCTGGATTTTCAATATTTTTGTTTATGTGAGGATAAAAATTTGTTTGTCTGTGTCCAGCATAATTATTTGGTATTTCATGAGGTGATAGAGAAAGGGAAGATGGCTCTGAAGGCCAATGTGTTAACAAAGTGCATGGCCAAAAAATTGGCAAAGATACTATATTTCTGAGGACTTTAAAGTCTCCTTCTTCTAGATATGACGTTTCCTTAATGTCTTGTTCTTAAACTAAGGTTAAGTGCTCAGTATACTTAGCCTTTTTCCGTAATGGGTTAGACACAGCAGAAAACATGTAAATGTGGCTTGGTAGATTTATTTTTTTTTTCTTTCAGAGTATTTGAGGTTGGTTTGTTTTAGTGGAATAAAGTGGAAAGAATTGGTTACATGTTTTCATAGATTTCAAAAGACCCCTGAAATTAATTTTAGGTGAGAGCAGATGGTTGTTTTCTAGTATTCTACGTAAAGGATTTTGATTTTTCCAAGAAAAAAATCTGGAATTTATCATTTAGAATAAGTAATATGCAACAGGGCAAAAGAGGGTACTCTGAGACTTAGATCTATCAGTTATGTGTTTTCTTGGATGAAATCTATTTTATTATGTAGAAGTATTCCGTAGGCGGCTTCTACTAACAGTCACAAACACTGCCAGAACAGAGGAACTGGAAAAAAAAGCTAATGAATCTGCCAGACCCTACCTACAAAGGTGAATGTTCCACCAGAAATTACATTACCCTGGAATTCCTGATCATTTCAGACTTTCAGTTTTGTTGGGAAAACCTGGTCTCCAGCAGTAGTTGAGAGGTCAAAACAGTTGTAAAAATTCCAAGATGTGTTTCTGCTGCATAAGAAAAGATCTACGGCAGTGACCTTTCAGCAATATTTTTTTCTGGGACCCCGTAAAAATTTCTGTTGAAGATACATTTTCCTGTATAGCAAATTTAAGCCGACTGACAGTAAGGCAAGACTTCCCTTAATTACCCTTTGTGGTCTCTTAGAAGTAGCCCATAGACCAAAGGCATCTGCAAACCACAGGTTGAAAGCCACTGATTTAAGGAAGTGGCAGTAGTTAATTGTTCATGTGTCATTGTTAAAATGAGCATCAATTCAGTCTTCTGATGGAACTGTCTTCTTGCTGTGACTAGCGATTATGGTTTTGTAGGGGTATAATTGCTAGTCTAATAGAGGTAACTGAGGTTAACAACAGAGATAAGTAAATATCAGGGAATTATTTCCTGCCTTTAATCCTGGTGAGATGGCAAATATATTAACAAAACCCAACAAACCTTCAGATTTATTATGCCCTGAAGGAGGGTGTTTGAGCTTTGCTAATATGGGACAGATTGCATGCCAGGTAAGCCCTAGTAAACATAACTTTTAGGTTTTCATAGGATTATTCCATTAAAACTCGTGCAGGGTTTTGGACACGTAAAGAGCTATAGGAGCTTTTATTAACCATCATAATTCTAAAGATTTGACTTGTTGATACTGAATGTGGACCTGTATGACATAGTTGCTTTGGTTGGTTGAAAAATAGTGCTGATTGTAAATTGTGAATGATTCTGTGGTCTGCAAAAATAGCTATAATAAATTGTAAGGTGTGTGTTGTGCATGTTCATGTTCCAAACAGTTTTTGAGCTGTTTCAGCCCTGAAGTGAGGCCTTTTCTGTTACTGAATAAAAATGGATTTACCAAATCGGAGCAGAATACACGGTTACATCTGTGTTGATAGCTTTACTCCTTTAGCAAATGTTGAGGTTGATTATAAAAAAACCACCAAACAACCAAAAACCAGAAGAGCAGGTAGCTATAAATGCCTAGTAAGTATATCCCAAACTCTAGGTTTCGTACTCACACACATGGCACGCTGGTAGCGCCTCGGGGCATTGGGTAGATGCTGTTTTGTCCGGGGCAGGTCAGCCTGGCCCTTGGGAGCCACGAGAAGGGCAGAGAGCACCGCACCATCCACCCGGCTGGGCAGCCGCCGGCCCGGGCACCGAGCCACTGGCCAGCTGCAGAAGAAGTCAACTCAGATCGATTAGTACAGCAGGAGAAATAAATCATCTCGCAGGTTGACTATTTCCAGCACTGGTGTTGATGCTGGCTGTTAGAGAAAGAGTAAGTGGTTGTTACTTCTCTAGGAAGGAGCTGCTGAGCACCCAGGCTCTTGGCGGCAGGTATGGCCGTTTTTAGTGCTCCTCCAGACATTGCAGAGGATAATCAAAACAGTGGTGGCGTGTAATTTAGTCAAAAGCATTTCATTATTTAGATGGCTGTGGAATGACCAAATCCAACTGGTATGCAGGTGGTGATCTGGTAGTTTGGAAGCAGATGCAGTTTTATAATGCAGGTTTCAGTTCATATACCGGAACGCCTTAAAACAGCTATATTTTTTTTTTCCTAGCAAGCTATAAATGAGTCCTTGGTTTGCAGTTGTATTCAATTATTTTAAACCTATTTACAATGTATTCTATTGTAAAGCTATGACCTTTGATCTCCGGAATGGGTGCATGTCTTTTGTGGGAAGCAGGAAGTCTTGGGGCAAGTGACACTTGCAGCGCAGTTTATTTTACTTAGACTTTGATTCCCCCTCTCCCCCCTGCTTCCAGAACTGAAGACAAATTTCTGTTTCTATTGGATTATAAACAGGTTCTGGATAGCTTCAGCTGCTGCATAGTGCAGTGATATTTTAATTTGCTGGGTAGACATGTTTACTGTGTACTGTGTAGTTTATGAGTGTTACCATAAATGAGGTAATCTTGCATCTTGGTTTCCATGTGTGAAACATTACATGAGCTAATGCAGCTGCACCACTGCTTGCTGGATATTAGTAGACTTTATTTGGACATAAAGTTTATACTGAACTGCTTTAAATATTTGTGCTAAACCTGGTAGTGCTGCTTTTTTAATGTGTTTTATATGACACTGACGGATGCCAAATTTCACAAAGCATGGTAAGAATGCATAGTGGATTTCTGCCTTGTACGCCATTGTTCTCAGTAATGGAGATTTCAGAGTGAAATAAAATTAATGACATTTTTTTTAATTTATGTTCAGTTAGTGTTTCAGGGACTGGTTCATATTAAGTATACATAGGAACAGTAGCTTCCTCGCATACTGTAGCAGTCCTAAAACTACGCACGTTCTCTCCAAAATCTGGATTTGGAATTTGCAGTGACACATGTGGCTTGTGAGACTACAGAAAGAGAAAGTTGATTTCTGCTCAGTGTTTGAAGGGACATACAGAGATTTTTCTGTAGTTTAGTTTTACCTAAGAAAATCTTGGAGTCATCGTGGGTTTTAAGTCTGTGATTTTTAGCATCTGTGGCCATATTCCTTTTACTTAATTAAAAATATTGCATATTTTTAGTTTATGTACATTTTGTAGCTGGTTAGGAAGGTGAAAGCCGTAATACATGTTAAGCTATAAAATATGTCAGTCTTTTGCTAACTCTAGCATTAACACTTGAATGTAATTTCTGTAGTTGAACTTAGTTTATGTTCTTTTTTTTTTAATTTGTGGGCATCTGTATAAAGTACATTAAAAAGACATTTAAAAATTATTTAGTATGATTAAGTACTTAAAAATAAGTACTAAAGAAGCAGGTATATATATTTATTTTTATAAGCAACTTTAAAAGGGTGTCCTCCTACTGCGTATGTATTCTGAAGATCTCCAACATTATCCTGTACTTTTCTCGAAATAGAATCGTAAATTATTGTTACGACTTCTTCTTTTTAAGATAATATCTGTTTCATCATAGACGTTTGTCTTGAAAGCCCTTACCTGGAAAAAGTAACCAGTTGTTCAATGAGCAGCAGGATTGCTGGAACCTCGTGTCCTGCCTGTGTCCTTTGCTTCTTACCCTTCATCCCTTGGCAATAACTTCAGCTTCTCCCCAAAATTCCTTATGACACGGCAACTGCAGAAACACCACCACTTTTGGGGGCTGCCAATGAAGTGGCCAGTGTGCACGTGCTGCCCTACCAGATACAATCCAGTGGGCATTGAGGATACGTACTGTCTGGCTTTCCCTTGGTGAGGGCATCTCTTTTGCCTGTGTCTGACCATGGATTTTCTGAAAAGCTGTACAAATGGAATTACCTTGGAGGCTTTTTTTACCCATCTTTCAAGTCCACTTGAAATAAGCCAGAAATTTCCATGTTACTAAGGGAGGGATGGTCAAACAGGGGAGCTGATGAGGAGCGTAGCACCTAAGGCTTATTTCCTTAGGGAACAGTTAAAAATCAAATCAGAATTCTGTATTTTAAGCCCTTGCGGTGCCTACGTACGTTGAACTCAGCACACAAGCTTTAAACCAACAAATCATTCTCAGGAGTTTTACAGCGACATTTGTACCAGTACTTGAATCTTCCTTTGCTGTGTTGTTTGGATTTTTTGTTTTGTTTCTTTTTTTTTTTTTTACTTGTATGACAGATAGTATGGGTATTTTTGTTTATCTGTAAATTATACTTCTGTTTCTTACAGTAATTGTGCTACTTACGTGTATTAGTCGTTATGATGTGTCTAATCAGAAGTATATGGAGTTATTTTACGTGGCTGGGAAAAAAAATGACTGTGTGGCATGGTTTTGATTTTGTTTAGCCAAACTCCAAACTTACAGATTTTCTAAAGGGGAAGTCTTCGGGCTTTAGGTATTAAAAAAAAAAAAAAAAAAAAAAAAAAAAAGCCTTGCAGTACGTATGGAATTAATGAAGTCCTTTATAACAGAAACAAGTTTTTGAATTCTAACTATTGGTAATATTTGCATTTAATACTTCTGTGTGTGCCGATATTAACTTAAGGCTTAATGTAAACTCAGTTGCTTGTTTTCATATTTTTATTAATTATGTGCTTTTTACTAGGTGTATTAAACAGTTTATTTCCCTTGAGTGGTCCAGCAGCTGTAAGGCCTTTGAAAATGTTCGTTAGTATACGTCTCACTCAATATAATGTGAACCCCCACTGTTTTATGTCGAAGGATCTTTAGGTTATATAGTGAAGTTAGTCTACAATCCCTTTTTACTTGTAGTTTCCAGTAAACCTTTTCTTTGAGGTTTTTCCATTTTTAATCTGCAATAAACCAGGCTTTCTCAGGACAAATTTTGCTGTAGTTTGTGTTTCTCTTTAAGCTGTTGCTCTTGAAATTGTTAGTTTGCAGGAGTTTAAGCTTTTATCATTTATTAGTTTCTAAAGCAGTTTTCTAATTCTGTGGATAAAAGGTTGAAAATGTGAACTCTGAAGCCTCAAATCTTCCTAGGCAAATAAAAATTACAGCATATTATGAGGTCCAAATTTTTTTATAGTGATTTTCAACTCTTAACTCTTGCGTAACTGGAAAGAAGGAATAGTGGCTTTTGGTGGCTGGCAGTGTAGCTCCTCTCCTTCCTCCTCCTGGTTTTCTTGTGCAAACTTACTGAAGGGATGAAGGTCTCAGTCTTCTCTTCCTCCCTCTTCCCTGCTCCTGAGATCGCAGTTACTGCTCAGATGGGATTATCGTGACAGAGGGTACCGTGTTCTACTGGATTTACATGGTTAGGCAGCCACCATTGCTTTCTGTTCCTGGCAATTCTGAAAATTCTTAGTCTTGTCCCATTTGAAGCTTTTTGCGGTGTGCTTTCGTATTGCCTACACAAGTTTTGTGCAGAACAAAATACCAAGCATTACATTGTAATGTTATCATCTAGTGGCAATGAAATGACTGGAAAACAAGCAAGGAAACACAGGGCAGCTGATGAAGTTTCTGTCCATAACTGAGTCGCAAGCTTTTAAGGAATCTCTTGCTGACAAGCACCGTTATTTTTCCTTTTGCGTGATACTGAATTTCTTACATATATTGTAAGAATGTATGTACCGCTAAGATAATTGCAATACTTAAAAAACCCCACTAATACAAATTGATTTTAAGAGCCTTTTACATTTTAGTATTTTTCATCTTCCAATGTCCAGGAAAATATTTTGTCAATACCTTAACTTTCAGTTTTGGGGCAGAAACAGATATAGTTATGTCAAATATGAAATGATACAGTTTTAACTGTCATCATATCTTGATAATCACAAATTTTCCCACATATACCCTTTCATTTTTGCAGGTAAAAATTTTTTATTATCCTCTTTATTTCTCTGTGTGTGTGTGTACACTAAGCTGAACATTTTGTTTGAAAGTTTTTAGTAGTGCCAATATACATACGCTAAAAAATTAATTTCAGCGCACAACAATAGAGCTTTTAATATGTAATTTGAAGGATAAATCAGTAATTATGCATTTAATTGCCTAATAAATCATAGCACATTTCCCTTATTTTTTGTAGTGCTATGCTAAATCTTTATAATGTGGCCTGGTGTATGTTTGCTAAAAAGAAAACTAAATGGCTTGTTTAGTGCATGTACAGTGCCCAAGTGACATAAATATAGAGTTTTCCACAATGTTTACTATGTTATATGAGAAATTCCTGTGATTACATGCTTTGTATGAAGGTGTTTTTATGAATGCATGTTTTAAAGGAGGTATTGAAATTTTAGATTTTACACTTTACTGTGTATTTAGTATGTAAATAAGAGGGGAGATTGATCAAGTTAAAACAAATTTACAAAAAAACACACAACAGAACTTTTCTAAATATATCTATTTGTGATTCTGATTGTTATAGTATCAATTCTCAGATTTTTATGACTAATTCTGTTAGTTTTCAAAGCGGCTATTTAGTTGTGGTATTTTTTTTTAAAAATTGGTGAACAGTGGATTTTTTTTAAATGCTTTAAAATTTTAAAAAGCTTTTACGTAGCAGAATCTCTGCCTGTCATTTCCATTAATACTGCAGGTTATGATACTTCAGTATTTGCAGCTTTCATTTCCTTACGAGTTAGGGCGTGGTGTCATCTGATATGCTTGTTCTCATTTAGAGGTTTAAATTCTCCAAAAGGTTTTCATTAATAAAATAACATCAATATTGCCACAATTAAATGATGAATATAGACCAGGTTAGTTACAAAAGAATGAACTAGAAAAAAAGATTTGTCTGCTTCTACAAATAACGTCTTGCCCATGGAAAGGCACTGGTCGTTTTATTGTTTGCTTGCATGTGAGGAAACTGGAGAGGAGGGTTGTTCCAATAAAAATTGGGATTAACGTAACTGATTTACAAGAATTTAAGCCATGAATTACACTGAATTACACACCTAGCAAATTCTGTCATCTCTGTGGCAAGGCCATTACATAAAGTCACTGAAAGTTTTCCTTGATTATGCTTTCAGGAACAGTTAAGCAGCATTTCAAGATTTCTCCATATATGTACATGTATGCAAACCAAATTTAACTGGATTTTCAGTTTTTGTAGGAAGGGGAATACTGGATACAGTTTATGATGATTTCAGTCCAGCACTGTATGCTTTCATTTGTGACATCAAAATGGTTGTGGGTAGTGCGTGTTATTATCTAGCTCATTGTATGCATTAGGACAAGTGGCAAATCCTGACTTGGTCTAAAAAGATTTCTGAGTAGTATGGTATTTTTCTGTGTGTTTCCATGTTACCTGATCCCTGGAACAGACTCACAGTATTGCTATAATACAAGTTTATTTTGAGAGAGAATGGAAAGGTTTTTTTTTAATCTAAAACTTTACAATTAATTATTTTATAAAGCAATTTACAACATTTTCTAGGTGTAGTGACAGTAGGAAGATTTATATTAATATAGAACAACATTTTCAAACAGATTTTAGTATGTGTGCATGCATGCTAAGAGAAGCAGTATAACACTCTATTATTAAATTTAATTTAAAAAAACCCACCTGCATGGGGTGGCTGCATAAACATCCATTACTTTGATGTTTTGTTTAATTATAAAATGTTCACTTGAATTTACTGACATTCTGGGGGGAAAAGTATTTGGAGAATTGAGGGCACTGTAAACTGAGGGATTAACAAATGGTTGCTAGTATTATATTAATAAACAGTTGGAATATTTTGCATTAAGGCTGATATACTCAACCAGCACTATGCGTCCTCTGTGCCACTCCCTGTATTAAATACAGCAATAACTCAGTAGGACCAGTTACAGAAGTTCATTTTACTTTGGATCATTTTGTAGTAAGCAAACATACCCTATCTAATCTTTGTGTGGCAAGAATTTTCTGAGCTTGTCACAGAAAAAAAAAAATAGTCTCATATGTGATTAGTTGTGGTCATCCCAAGTATTTCTTGTCACAATAATGCAGTAGAGAATAAGACTAAGGTAAAGTTCTTTCCAAGGAGCACTAGCTATTTTTGCTTTGATTCTCACAGTTTTCTTAATCATTTATTTCAAACCCCATGGTAGTTGGAGGGAAGGCATGTAACTGAATCTGGAATTGAAACCCAAACATTTGATTAAACAAAAAGGTAACTTCCTGCATCTTCTTCAATGAAGGTGTAAGGAAAAACAATCTTCCCACATTCAGTTATCACATACATCATCATGGAAATGTATGTGGCTTCAGTAATTTATGAGTGAAGGGCAAAAAAAAGAGATTTCTATTCAGAAATACAGTCCAACAGTCGTAAGTAACCAAGTGGTATAATCCTCTAATGTACAGTGTGATGAATAACTGTTTTCCATTTGCCCACTATACCGGTCCTGAAATTGTCCCATCAATGCCAATTTATTTGCTATGGGCATAATATTGTATTGTGTTATATTTTGTTACAATATGATGGAAGTGTGAAGAAAGTGGGAGTCAATCATTAAAAGTACATATTTTAAGCAAAGATGGGGGTCTGCTCTTTGATTAACAAGACTGCAGCAACATACATTGTATACTCATATTTTGATTGTATTTCTGGTTTCTTTTCTTCACTTGTGAGCTACAAGTTCTTGGCAAAGCTGAGTATACAAAATAAATACAAACCACGCTGCAAGGATAGGTCTCTCAGAGAGAGAGAGGGAGGAGAGGGGAAAGGGAGAGAGAGAAGAGAAAGGAGAAAATGATTTAATACAATAATGATTTTAGCTATACACAGGCATCCCTTTTGTGTCTCGATTTGTTAAATTACCTGACGTCTGCTTGTGTAATTTAAACAAAATTTTGTTCTCTAGTCTTTCTTCCCTTTGAGCTATCTTCTCAAGGAGAAGGATGATGAATGGAAACATAAACATAGCATGAGAATGTGAACTAGTTCCCAAACATTTCAGTGGTTTTTATAAACAACTGGTCATTGTTACCTTTTGCTGGATTACAGTTTCCTTTAGAACAACAGTGCTCTTCAGCTGCTTTACAAAGTTGATTCTAAATGTTTTCACATAGTTGCTTAAAGGCTTTAATGTTTAAATAACGGTTATATAATTATACATTGTTTAAACAATTAGCTTTTAAGTCTAGCAATAAGCTCATATTTTCTACACATGCTACCAAAAATGATAATGAAACTGCATTTTAAAGATATGAACTGACCTTAGAGTGAGCAACCATAGTTTATGGACATTTGTTTCAATTTGACAATTTGATTTTTAACATGCTCATTTTCGTTTTGAACATGAATAGTGATTCCTGCCATTCTCCTTGGTCACCCTGTGAACACAGACATGGTCAGCAGGTAGTTTTTGTTCTTCTGAACCCCATTTTCAGCATTCCTTGTGCATTGTGTGCCCTCTTCTCTATGATCAGAAGTGCCAGCTTGCATCTTGCTGGTCTATGCAGGCACAAAGGGTTGTCTGAGGCTTGAACTAGAGTGCCTTGAAGGGGTAGGATTAACATCATAGCATGTTAGCTGTCCCCTAAGCCATTGTGGCAGCTGTTGATTTATATTTTGAAACAATCAAAATAACAACAATTGACACAATAAATTAAGATACTGCTTAGTATGTTAGCTTTTTTAAAGTCTCCTAGTATTTTTGGTCCACCGTTTTTGTTTGTCATGATTTGACTGCCTTTTAAAAATAACATAGATACGCATTTTTAATCTACTTGAACTGCATTCATACAGTGATTCAATTAGGAATTATTTAGATCTGTAATAGTTTAATACAGTAGCAGAAAGCCTGAGGATTAAAAAAAATCACTCTTTAAAAGTTAAATACATTTTGTCTATTTTATAGGAGCATTTCAGAAATTGTATTTTATAGCCTTACTACATTTCATTTCTAGATACTGTACATCTTTAACGACTTTCTAATTTACACAGTTTTTGTTTCATTGTCAAAACATTTAATTATATCATGTCTTGAAGGTGTAAAGCTGTCAAATAAATCAGAGACTCAGTATAAACATTTGGTGAATTGCTTTTGCTACCATACCGTAGTTGTTACTGGGCAGTTAGTGGAACTTTTTTAAAGCTTTTACTCAGCAGGTACAGGACAACACTGGTACAATGAATTGCTGATTGCTTGTAAAACAGCAGGTAGTAATGCCCTCACTCTTTGTAATTCTGCTTTGTAAAATAAAGTGGCAAGATAGCGTGGCAGAGAAAGCCAGTGCTCAGCAAATATGTTTCCTGCCTCGGGGCTGCTGGAGATTGCCAATCCTGTTTCCAAAAAAAATTTTAAATTGTTGCTGTTTTCCATAGCGCAAAAAATGGCGTTCCCACCGCCAGAGGGAACAAACTGCCTTCACACTTTGAAAAATTCGGCAGTGTGGCCACGAAAAATAAAGAATGCAAGGGCTGGTTTTCTTTATGAAGGCCTTAATAGTTGTATTTGGGGGAAAAAATGTAAATAAAAAGAAAAAACCCCACAGAACAACAAAACCAAAACCCCAACCCAAAGCAACAACTTGCAGGTGTCTTTAAATTGCTTGAAAAGAGGAGAAAGTCGTCTTTTTTTAACCAAAATTTTGTCCTGGTGTTAAAGCAGCCTGCAGGCTCTCCAAAGTGGGGTTTGGATGAAGTAAATTAGTTCTACTTTGAAGCTTTTCTTCTCTCCCCCGTTTGGATGAATGGGGAGGCCCTCGAGTGAAAGCTGCTTTTCATTACTTCCACCTCATACCTACGTGAAAGGAAGAGCCCTTTTAGCACACACAAGCACCGGAGTAAAGGGAAGCTTCCTTTTTCTACCAGAAGACTATCGGCTAAACGGCTCCTAGCTTCTCTTTCCAGTCAGGTGGTTTCCAATCAGAGTTAATTACTCCAGTCATTTATTCTAATCACCCTCTCCGTACGGCCAGCAGTAGTCTGTCACAGGGTGGCATCGTTTGAAGCCAGTTAGGTTTGAAAGCCACGGCAGGGTACTTGAGGCTCATTAGCGAGGCCTCTCCAAGCCTGGCTCTGGATGTGCTCCCTGATTAACTCCCTGTGCCCCGCCGCCGCTCCCGCCTCCCGCGCCCAGTAACCCCTGCCTTGCCGCTTGCCTTTTCCGTGCGGCTCGGTGCCAGCCCGCCCGCGGCGGGGACGAGGCGGGCTCCGGCGGCAGGCGCGTAGGCACCGCGCCCTTCCCGCCAAACGCCGTGCGGTTTTACCCCGCTGTGCACAAATGGCGCTTTGATTTCTCCCCCCCCTCCCCCCCCCCCGCCCTTGCAAGGGCCGGGGCGGGAAGCTCCGTCCTGCGGCCGGCCCGCCACCTGAGGGGAGGGCAGGGCCCGGCGCGGCACTGCGACGCGGCCCGCTTGTTTTGCCTTTTTTTTTTCTTTTCTTTTCTTTTCTTTCTTTCCAGATATTACATAAAGATGCCTTCCCTATTTGTATATATCTGTCTTTAA
The DNA here is from genome assembly GCF_023638135.1 of Falco biarmicus. NCBI lineage: Eukaryota > Metazoa > Chordata > Aves > Falconiformes > Falconidae > Falco > Falco biarmicus. The sequence continues at coordinate 111,194,221 of NC_079288.1, forward strand.
AAAAAAAAAAAAAAAAAAGGCAGCTTGCCCTGCAGGACAGGTAGAATTGAAAGTACAGACTTACCGGACTTACTAAAGCCTTTAATTTCCCTCCTGCTCTGGCGGTAGGGGAACTTCAGGGTAAGGCTGTGAGGAGAGGGCTGGTTATCTAAACCACTGGCAGTAACTGGTCTGCTGCGGGTTGTGATGGTGAGGAGCTGTGGGGACCTGCCGCCGCTGCACAGTCCTGGCCTTGAGATGAGGCCTTGGTCATATCCTTGTGCTTTCCTCGTTCTGGGTAAGAAAGGTTGTCATGCCACAGGTGTGGATTTTATTTATCTTTTTAAAATAAAAAAATAATACAAAAAATCTATTGGTGCTACACTCAGTCAGACTACGTAGTTTTAATGGGATGTTATTTCAGTAAACCCTTGTAATTTGGTAGTTGCTACTTTAAAAAAGTGCATAACATCGTGTTGTTTTTTAGATTTTGTGTTTTTTTAAAAAAAACTCACTGCCTCTCCCCATCCCCCAGACTGGGAAGTAATGCCACAGGTATCTGCTTGCATATTTGCCTTGTAAAGAGCAAGAAGTGTCTCTGGGAGTAAGGCCTCTGAATTAAGTTGTTACTTGGCAAGTGGGAGTTAAATGCTGTTTTATTGCAGTTTATTTTTATTTTATTTCTAAATGTTAGGGGGTTTTAGGCCGTCTCCTGTGAAGAAAAAAAAAATGATATTGTTAATACAAGGGAGAATTTTGGGGGTTTCTAGCAACATATTTAGCTTACGACTGGAAGAATTTAATTCATTAAAATGTTAATAACTGACCATATGCTTTTTCAGCATGTAACCTCTGAATGTTAATAGTCCTACACCCTTCCTGCTAGCATGGCTCATGGCAGAGTAATATAACGGTTATGAAAAGTTTGCTCTCAACTGGCCACAGAATGTCTGTTGCACTTGGAGGTGTTTACGCCTTGATTTCCTGAGCATGCTCAATATACTCAATATATCACTTGTCCTTCTGTGTACAGCCGTCATAGTGGAAATTTGAAGCAGTTTAGGTGAAAGAAGGGAATAAAATCTAGAAGAAATGAAATTGTCGCCAAGAAAGCAGTATGAGCAAAACTATCTCAAACTCAACATGCAATGCATGATTAAATTAGAATAAAAAAGAGAGATTTCGTATTTTCTAAGGATGGACATCTTAAGAAGTAATTTACAAATATAATCTGTTTTCAGTTTGATTTCTTTCAAGCATTGAACCTGACTCTTAAGAGCTCTTTGTTCTGTTACAAATTCCAGCACTTGCCAAATGACTCCCAGGGAGCAGGAGACAGCCCAGGGGATCCAATGGGACAGGGTATGGCAAACAGTCAAGACTGGGGCAGTGCCTCCTTAATCAGGAGACTGTATAAGTTCTTGTCCTAGGGTATTTGATAGAAGGTGAGCCACCCTGAGCACCAGTTTGTCTGGATCCAGACTTCCTGCTTAGCAAACATGCCAGAACAAGATGTTAAATGAGAACCTGCTGTGTTTGGGCAAGTTTGCAAAAGCATTTAGTTTTCTAAAAAGTGTCTTCTACAAATGTGTTTTTTTCCTTAAAAGCTGAATGTAGAAGCTGATGCACAAAAACTCCCTTTCTCAGTCACTGTTAAAGTCAAATAATGATTCTCCTTTGTCTTTCCAGTTAAATGCCAACCTTAAGGAGTCTGATGTCCTTGCCAAACATACCTTGCATTGTCATCCTAGGCAACCACTCAGAATGTCTTTATGAAACATCAGGGCTTCACTGTTCACAGTCAGGGCAAGGAAGCAAATCCCGTGCTTATCTATGCGTGTTAGCCCCAGAGCAGGTTACACATCTGTGCCACTTGATGATAAAGTGCTGTTTCCTATTTTTGTAACTGTGTTTGATTTATTCAGATGTGGTGCCCTAATTGCCTTTGTAAATCTTGTGTTCTGTTCTCCAAAGGCTCTTGAGTGCTTCTTATTCTGTGAATTAGCAGACAAGTCAAATGACAAGGTTGAAATGACTCTGCCTGACTCGCATCTAAACTGTGTTTTAAATTTTAAATTCCTTGACCTTTTGTCTTACCATTTCCTAATCTTAAACAAATTTTTCTAGAACATTTTTTCCCAGAACTGGCTTCAAAGACAAATTAGATTAGTCTTTACAACTCTTCTGCGATGTTTGCTTGTGCTATTTGCAATGATTTGAAGACCATGTGTTTGCAACCAGTTCTGTCTCCTCTTTACATGCATACTAATACTTGTTGATCATCACAGTTCTTGTGAATTGCATATACAACTGACACATCAAAGCACAGCATAAATGCTGCAAGCTGTTGAAACAGAGTGCAAAAATAAAGCAACAGTTGACTTTTAGGGCTTACAGACTAAATCAGAAGGAAGAAACATACAAGAAGATTAGATGTAAGATGTGTTAAAAAAAAAATCATAAGTTTCTCCCAATTTGAAGTGTATTGTGCTGTCATTAACCAGAACGTATACGTAGGCTTAAACTTTAATTTGGGGATTAAATGAGATCGCAGTGCTCAGCCCAATACTTAACACAAAAGCTGTTTCAAGTGTAGTTTTGTCTGTGTTCACATTAAAACTTATTTGCATTTTGATCATAAAAGTTCAGTTCATGTTTCAGACATTTCCTAAAACTTCATGACCTTCACTGCATTCACTAAGTTTCACCACAATTGTGCTAGCTGTGTATTCATTTAGTATAAGTAAGCTAAAACCCCACCACTGGGTAAGTGTACTCTTATTATAACATTTCCCTGACTTTCAGAATATGGCCTGTTTCTAGCTTCAGCGAAAAAGTTTGTTCAACCTCAAAGGCAAGCAGATTTTACATGGTTAAAGTTTTGTAGTGTTGTTTTGCACCTCCCTGAATGGGAAAGAATCTGTAATGCTAAAAGGTGAATCACTGTTTACCATGACAAACACCCTTTTCCAAGTGTGTAATACTTTGACCTTTCAGTTTGTCTTTGGCTAATACTTGACACTCAGAAGCACCTGTGATCATGTTGACAAGGCTCAGGGAGATGCCACACAAACCCCTTAGCTAGAAGTGTGCAAGGTAGCTGAAGCCTTAGAAGCAGTATACCTGCCTTAACCTTCTGAGAGGAAAGGTAACATTAGCTTGGCAGCATAGGGTGCCAACACGATTGCATAGTTTCACTGCCAGCTCAGTCGGCTGGATCAATACACCTCACTGCATTGTGAAATACTGTCATATCTTGTGGGATTTTGGTGTTTGGTGTTGTTTTTTCTAAACACAAAACTTCATTTAAACTAATTTGACTGAGCCAACTGTCAGCTGTGTGGTTAACAGCCTGTGCTTCCGTGGGTAATAGGTTCCAGATCCAGGCTGTCAGTCTTCATGCAAACAAGTGCTGGAGGAACTGGGAGAGGAATTGCTGAATTTCAGGGAGGAGGGAGCTTCCTGCCTCCTTTTGGTGCTGTGTGTGAGCATATTCAAAAGGCATTTTCATTCAGTCTTGGCCTCAGGATGTTGCTGACTCTTCTGGAGGAGAGAATCCTCTAACAATGTAGCAGACATTTTAAATGTGGACAAAAAAATGCAGGGACGAGTTTGAGGAATGCAGAAATGGTAGAGAAATCAGCAACACCTCCTGGTGTTATAAATACTTGGTTTTAGCCATATTTGTAGTAATAAATGGTTATCTAACTGGTCGTGGTTAGATTTTCTGAGTGTCTCTGGGGAAGGACAAAGGCAAGCCACATAAATCAGTATTATCACAGGAATAATGATAGTGATTTATGTGATTGCACAACTGTAATTAATTATGGCTTTTATATATTATTTTTCATGTAGGGGAATTTAATAAAGACCTCCTGATCATTTTTTGTTCCGATCACTTCTTCTGTACATTTTCTACCTCTGGCTGAGAAGAAATCACACAACTAGGAAGGTGCCATTGTTGGTATGCCTTTTGAAAAACATCTGTTGGTTTAGGGAGCCAGTTGCCTGAGTTAGGTTTTGCCCACTCTTTTTTTCAATGGGGAAGTTAGTATTGCCACAACCATGGCTGGTGGAATATGTGAACAAGGAGGTAAGCCAACACGTGAATTCATAGTTCATTAACTGTTGAGAACCAGTGTTCATGCTCAAGGAGAAGGATATAGCAGTTACATGCACTGTGGGCAAATTAGTCCTTGTTTGGCATGTGAGATTGTAACTACACTGCTTTGGGACCTGGGTGGCCTTTATTTAACTTGTTCTCAGTTTCTCTGTAGTGTCATCTTTGGAAGTTTGTGTTTTTAAGTCTAGCTCTCCAGATGTTCTAACAGTCATACGCTTGTGTCTTCTAATGAGTCACTTCAGAGATTCTGCAAGCCAGGATACTTCACCTTTCTAAGTTGTTCTGCTATGAAGGCTGTGGAATTGCTCACAAGAGTAAAGATAAACATCTGTGTAAATGTTTTCACTGTTGGCACCTAAGGTAGATATCTGAACTTTGAAACTTAACAACAAAAATGTAACATTTAGTCTGTTTATCTGTATTCATGGTAAATTGTAACAATTTTGCCTTAAAATTATTGCTTTCAAATTTGCAGATTATCATGGATATACTGAGAAATATTTTTTTAAGGGTGATCGCTGCCCTTTATGGAAAGGGTAGCTAAGAACACTCCACGACAAGTTTTCATATTCACCTAAATCTTTTATTCCTGGCACCTAATGATACACATTTCAGTTGAGATTAAAGCCAAATTTCAAAGGAAATTTAGCTTTCATTTTAGAAAATACGTAACAGCTGTCTGACTTGTCCACTTAAACTACAGAATAACAGTTGTAGACTGAATATAGAAATCACCAGAAGATTCAAAGGTGCTCGAGATTTTTAGCTAAACATGCTACTAATTCACTCTTCTTTTGGTAGTAATAACATAAATTCATGTAGGAGTTTGAGTCATTAGACTGTAAAATATTTTCCTTTGTTTGCATGCCACTTATGGAGTATATAGTTTGCCACAAAATTCTGTTTCATTAAGTTACACGAATTCTGTCATTACTTAGTACCTTATTGTTAAATACAGAGAAGTAGAAGGAGCAGAGGAAGAGGTTTATGTTCCAGAGATCTCCTGTGTGTGACTTTCTTCTCAGATTGTTGATATCCTTTGTTCTGTAACATCAGTCATCTTCAGTAAAGCATCTGAGTTAAACCTTTATATTAAGGTTGTGTTTTCCGGAGATCTTTCTCTATTTTATCCTGGTGTTGATACCAAATAGAGAAGTGAAATGCTAATTTTGGTTATAACAGTAATGAAGAATACATTGGCAGTGCACTTCTGGAACACACACACAAAAGGAAAAATGAGATAGTTCTTATAACGTAAGCTGTAAAGCAATTGCTTGTTTTCTGAAGGATTTAATTTTTAAAACAAATTGCAAAGTACAGTAAATAAAACTATATGAATTTGCTTGGAACAGTTATTTAGCAAGTTAGAAACCACCAGTCATGTAAACATTTTGATGTCCATTTCATCATTTCAAAATTTGTATTACCTCATGCAGATCTTGGAGGTTTCTCCTTAGTATGTCTGCTGTCTTCTTCCTCGTCCTGATATCTTCAAGGCAGGCTTGAGTTCCGTATCTTTCTAATAGCTTCTTATACTTTTTTTCCCCTCAGATGTCTACCCATGTGATCAAATAGTGCTGCTGGTGACAGTGTGTTTGGTAATTTACTTTTTAAATACTAGTGGTTACTGAGAAAGCTCAAAAGATAAAGCCAGCACTTCAAGAGTTAATATGTTATTAGGAGGACAGGAAATCTGGCAACTATTGCAGAAACTAGACCTAATGGTGCACACAAACAATTTGTCAGTCTTGGTAAATGTGAATAGCTTTCTGCAAAGTGGCTGGTTTTGCTTTGTTTGAACAGCCTAAACTTTTCCTTTTCGGACTTTAAATCTTAGAAGTGAAATGTGATCCACATATTGAATCAAAATAATTTAATTCAAAACATATTTTGATTGGAACAAGGTTGACAAGGAAAAAAACTCTAGAATAAAAAAAAAGTTGAAAGGACTTTCTATCATATATTTAGCAGGAAAATTTGAAACAGTTCTAATTAGGCTGAAAAAACCAGCCTTCTTCATTGTAACTTACAAAGGTCATATATCAATGTTAAGGCAGCATTACCAGCTTGTGTCTGAAAGCCTGCACATGCAAACATAATTCCAGTTGTTTGGTTTTGCTAGTTTTGTTGTTTTGTTTTTTTTTAAATGTATGTGCACACAGATACTTCCCAAGCCAGAATACATACTTAAAGTAGTTACCTGGTACTGCAGTTATACGGGTGCTTTGTCATGTTCAAGAAGGGTGTTTTTCATGTCAAAATTGTGTTTGTGCTAAAAATGTGTGAAATCCTAATTTATGCTTTTCTGTTCATACCTAAATATTTTTCAAATGGAATGTAAAAAAGAGACTCAATTATTTTGTGTTTCAAAGGAAATTCCTTGCTTCAAAGAGGAATGAAAATATTTAGCCTATTGAAGTTAATAGGTAATTATTTGTACTTGAGATTTGTAATTTCTTACTTGCTGCTGTAGTATATTCCTGGTGTTTTGATGATTTTGGTTGTTTTGGGGGGTTTTTTTTGATTGAATGAATAGGAAAGATTATTGATGTGTGAGAAACAGTTTTGATTTCTCATCAAAGCTTCTACTTTCACTTTAAGTATATACAAGACATTTTGTATAGTTCGGGCTTGTTTTCTGTCTTTCAAATAAGAGTTACATGCGTGGTTTATGCTTTGCTTCAAGATTACTTTGCTTTAATCGGCATAGGAATAAGGCAAATCCATGGTCTGTTTCTGTATAGCTTGATTATGAATAAATACCTATGCTGGTAAAAAAGGGATACAGTTAATCTTTTAGTCTTATTTCAGAATTGGAACATCCCAGTCTCAAGCACAGTATATATACATTTTTAATAGACATAATTTCATATGCTATATGTCATTACATAATCTAAACCAGAAAGAAAAGTAGAGGGCAAAAGCCAATATAGTCACTTCAAAGATACAAAATTTGATTCCAAGGGTATATTATTATTTGGGAAAACATATCATAATAAATGGTTAGAGTATTTATACTGGAAAAAGAAAAATCTTTCTTAACCTGCTAGTTTTGTTTTTGTTGTTCCAACCCTGTTTTACCAAATCATTTGTACCAGCATTAGACTGACGTTAGTCTTTGGTTGCTAGCAGGAAATTATTATCCATTCATTCCTTTCAGAAAACAGGGCAAAAAAAAGATGCACAGAGAATAATGGATTTCAGAGTTGTTCATGAAGAGGTACTTTTGATTGCAGACATTTAGTGACATCAGATTATGTATTTGAAAAATATTTATGAATAAACAAAAATTTCCTTCTTAGATGAAAGCTTCAATTTGTTGATGTGTCTGAAGCATGTCTACCTTGGGAATGGAGAAATGAAAGTTACTAATAGGTGTTTGTGTTTGACATCTGTATACTGTACTTTTTAGCATATCTCAAGTGTTTTAGTCTCTGCCTAATAGATCTCATTAAAGAAACAGATATCAGCCCCAAGACAGTTTGTCAAAGTTAATATGAGTCCCTGTGGACAGAATTGACAATTTGTGTGTGGCTTCGTGTGACAGTCTTTTCATGGTCTTGTTTGATCCTTTAACAATTGGACATTAGTCACTGATTTGTTTTACAATAACTCAATAGGATTGAATATTACTGTATTATGCTGGACATTTTAGGGAATTTTCTTGTTTTGCACGTTTTCCTCAGAGCACACAGTAAATGATGTACTTGGTCTGCTGTGGGAGTGCTAACAATTGATTGGTTTGCTTTAAGAGCAGCATGGGAAGGATGTTAGTATCCCATCGCTGTATGCCATATTTAACTTGAGCCTTAATGAGCACTGGCTGTCCTAGATGCTTAAGTAAACCTAAATGTGTAGCACTTGATACCCTTGGTTTAGTTTTGCAAGAGGCAAATGCTAAGAGTAACATTGAAAAAAACCTCTCCTTTTTACAGCTGGATAGTTTTGTAAATTGGAACTTTTTCACTTCTCAGATGTTTTGTTTTTAAGGAGCACCCATACATAAATAGTATATACCAGCATGGCTGTGAAGTGCATCACATGTACTGGTACATTGTGTTATTTTTCTTGAAAGTCTACTTTATTTTTTAATCATTATACAGACTGTTAAATATTGTTCCTCCATTGATTGTGTCATAGTGTAAGCACTTCACTCCACCCGAGAACTTAACTTTGACCCTGAAATGACAGGCAAGTTTATTTAGCATTTGAATTTGTGTGCTATGTTTGGTCTGGCCTTCAGTGTCCTGGGTATTGATGCTGACTACAGTAATTTCTAATTTAACCCTTTTATTTGTGATTTGGCAAATAAGATTTAAAATGGCCTAATGTGGAAAAAAATAAAAGAAAATTACCTACTTTTGAATCTGTGTAAATTACAAGTGTGAAATAATTTAAACTTGAAAAAGAGAAGTAAATGGCTCCCACACATTCCATGAAAGCGCAGTGTGTTTTAGTTTTGCTTTTTTAAGAAAAAGTCAGAATTATCCGTTAATCTGAGGAGGTTGCAGAGTGATATTCCTTTAGTTATTCATGTCCAAATGCTTTGGTAACGTAATATGACCCTTTACAAATCTAGCTTTCAAAGAAAAGGAAAATATGAATAACCTCTGCGCATACTACATATATATATATGTAAAAATGCACAAGTTCTTAACACTATTTTTCCTGACATTAAATAGTTATGGTGATAACAGTAAGTATATTCTAGGGTTAATTTTTTTTTAGCAGGATAGAAAGAAAATTAATTCCTATCATTGTCATTTGCTGAGCCCTGTAGAATTTTATGGCTGCACATTGTAGTATTATGGACACTCATGAGACTCCTGACTGGTTTTATCTTATTAAACAATTTTGAAATCATTAATTTTTAATTGGCCCGCTTGTGGTTTTTTATAGTTTTAATTGTGTGTCTGTGTCTAAATGTTGAGGGTTTTTTTTTTAATTTGAAGAAAAAAAGAAAAAAGTATGAAAGAAAAAAAATCCTTTCTAAGCATATATTTTGTAAGGTATTTCCACATGATCATCCAGAGAGATACTACACTGTGTGGCAATTCATTTTAAAGAATGCTTTCAGCAGTTCAGTATTCTAATAAAAATAATAATAAAAAAAAAGAATGATATGATGTCGAAGATATGTACAGGTCTTTTCTTGATTGAAAGTTCTAATTAAGTGAATCGAGGAAAATTAACTGAAATTAGCTGTCAGAAAGTCACATTTAAATGACTGATGATCTGGTGTGGCAGTAAACATTTAAATGATATAAATTGCCATTTAAGTGTATGGTTTAATGTTTGTCATGCATTAATATGACATGAGACTGCAGTGACAATCAAGCAGCTTGCTCTAATTTGAACATATTTAGGGCTTTTGTGTGGAGTGCACCATACAAATTAAGACAATTGCTGTTTTTATGTGTCAATTTAAATGTTGTTTTCAGGCATCAGTTAATGAAACAAACCCATCATTTTTGAGTGCAAGTTGCAGAGTGATTTCCTTGGTTTTCAGATTAATTTTAACTTCCTCTGCTCAAAAATTAGGAATTTCCTTTACAAGGAAAATGCCATTCATTTTGTTAGATGAAGAGAATATCAGACTTTGTTGCATTGTTTCATTTGCTTATTCAAGTAAGAAATATATTGAATTCTCTGTATAAAACAGAGGAAGAAAATCATGCTGATGACTTAATCTAGATGAATTAACCCTTCAGATGACAACAATTTTTAGGTTATCTTTGAACATATTTGTGGTGTACCTAATACTGTTATGGAGAGATTCGTTATTGTTTGGATGCTTTTGGTTTGGGGATTGTGTTGTAACTGCATGACATCTTCAGAAAAGTGACTTAATCATTCATCATAGGACTGTTTCTGTATAGGTTTGTATAAGAGATGTATACAAGAAATGCATAAAAGTAATAGCAAGTTGATATTCCAGCAAGTTAAATACTTTGTACCCTAACGTCCCTAGTTACTTCAGTTTCCCCGAGTCTATCAGTCTTCCCTCTGTCAGAATGAGATTACCATGCTGTTGTTATTTACTGTGCAGATCACACAGAAAAGCACAATTTCATCTTGAGAGTTTATAAAAATATAGTCTGGCTGACCATAAATGCTTTCCACTTACTGCTTTTTTTCCCCCCCCCTTATTCTCACTGTTCTAGTTTAAAAAACAATGTCTTTTGGTCAGCAGGCAGTAGGGCATGAGACTCTGGCATCTACCAGAGGACCCACCTTTTTTTGGATAGAATATCTAAAATCATCAATTAACAGTTACTGATTCTGTATTTAGACTTGCTAAGATAATTTTGTATGCTGTTAAAAAATATGCTTCTACTACTGCTAAATGATGACTATCTGGCAAACTCAAGTTTATATATTTTGTGTGTGGTTTTTTTTCTCACAGGCATTAGAAAGTGAGTTTGTTTCCTGCCAGCTTCACCAGTGGATTGATCTGATTTTTGGCTACAAACAGCAAGGGCCAGAGGCTGTTAGGTCCCTGAATGTATTCTACTATTTGACTTATGAAGGAGCTGTTAATTTAAGTTCAATAACGGATTCCATATTGAGAGAGGTAAGTTTGTACTTCAAATGTAGTAAAGGAAAATCTTTGTTAATCTTTGTGTTCTCTTGTGGTTTGGCAAAAAGCCAGTCAAGTGCAAGGTGCTTGAACCAGTTGTCACAGCATGCAAAATCAAGAGAACAAGCCTGCAAGTTGTTCTTAAACTTTGTGCACCTGGAGTCGGCACAAACTGGATGCCTATATAAAAACGTATGTTCGGGGATTGCTTCAGTTGCTGAGGGCAGTCATTTTGTTCACTGGATCTTACTGGATCTTAATGGCAGAAGACGAGCAAGCTTGATGTGGCTTGTACTTTTGAATTTTCTTTTACAGTTTTAACAGTTCTCTTTTAATGCAATCCTACATATGTAGCACACATCAAGAACTATAGTTTTGTAGCTTCCATTATTTTTATTGGGTTGCTATCAAATTAGTAATAACTTGTCTTGTATTTTTCATGCACTAAAGTGAATGTTTAAACATTGGAAAGATCAGTAGTCTCACTCAGACTCAGCACCATTCAGAAAAACCTAATTTCTAAAGTATCCCTTAGGATATTGTGGGCTTTAAAGACTATTCCCTCGTCCATCTAAAAAATGTAAAAAAAAAAAAAAAAAGCAGGGGTGTGGGCAATTAAAACAGGGTTTTGATAGGTTTTACATCCTCTGTTCAGACAATACATTGGTATCAAGTATAGCTGCATGTATATTAATTATAGAATAAATGTATGTGGTATTTTGTTACAAAATATTCTGAATCCCTAAGAACAAAGTATTATGAATGCTATCAACAATTTTATTTAAAAGGGTGGTTAGATGTTTACCAACGGGGAATATATGTGTGAACTGAATGAAAATACGAATGAAGACATTTCTGCTTACAAATAATAGGTTTGAAGTTCACTGTAGAATTCTAGGCTAATCCTAATAGATGTTTTTGTTTTTTATTGCTTGTTGGAAGAAAGTCTGAGAAGTAAGCAATTATTATTTTTTTGTATGTACCTGCCATCCGACTGTTTGGGGCACCTTGACAGACTCTGTAGAGAAAGTCACATCATAGCAACACTGTGGGCTGTAGCTGACTTGTGAGTGCAGTGGAAAGGTTTGGAGAGTGTGCAGGGCATGTAGGCATACACAGGGACTTGCTTAAGTACCAAAAGTGATGGCTGGATGTCGTCATTATGTGGGCTGCCATCAGTCTGCAGCCTGCATCTTGGTCCACTTCAAGGTAAAATACATATGCTGCACATAAATACACTTAATTGAGCTAAGAAGAGAGATACTGGAACACCTGGCTTTTAAGAAAATATGTCATCTGGATTTGAAACAGTTATTGACCCAAGCATACTAGGTGTTCACCCTGTCATGTTTTCATTTCATTGATAATGTTTGTCTGCTGTACACTGACAAGGAAACAGTCTTACCTTGTAAGAGTATTTATTAAACTCTTGAAATGCTAGGTTTAAGTGTGAGCTGAAAAATAGACTGGGCATTGTGTGTAAATTGGTTCTTAATTTTGGTATTAAATGAACCATCATTGAACCATTGTTTATGGAACTAATAATTGAAGTAATACTAATCAAAATAGTGGTCTGCCACACACAATTTTTAGGTAGTTTTTAATTTTTCTAGAACAGTTCTGTAATTAGTTTAACTGTGATCTTTTCTGCTTGTGTCATAGCCTGAAAAAAAGTAATTTAAGACCAGGGGAGTTATGAATTTGTCTGGAAGTGTGGATCATCTCAGCTTAGAGAGGCGTTCGCTTCGTACTGCTATAAATACTTACTGCTTAACATATTTTGTTACCAAATCTTTTGAATTTGTCATGTTTTTAATGTATTTGAATACAAGTTTTTTTGGTGGTTTTTTTTTTTTTTTTGAGTTGTTCTATGGTTCCTGGACTGAGTAGCATATAAAAATGAAAACAGGAGAGGGAGAATAGCAGTGTTGTTGAGTTCACAGTAATGGAGTAGCTTAGCAGCAGCAGAATTTCAAAACACTATGGATGGTGTCAAAAATACATGCTGATAAATGCTGGCAGCAGAAGGAATGGTTATCTTGTAACACTTTTGTTCAGAGTTACTTGAAGATTGGTTCAATGGAATATTTTTATTTATTATTTTTAAGCAGGTCAATAAAGCAGTAAAAGCATTCCTGTTTAGTTAGGTATCCCTTGCTATTTACATGTATATTGTAAAGCACATTTTTTTTTCTTATGTAAATGTGTTTAAGTAATTTGCAATGGTGTGTATGATCAGCTCTGATATGATATTGACAGTGCAGCGATTTAATGACTATCATCACCAATGGTGAGTTATTCTGTTTTTACTTATGAGTAGAGATGAAAGTAATAAAAAATCTGTTTGTGTGTATATCTGTGTGCATAATCATTCTATATCTATGTGCTAAATGAATTTATCATGCACCTTTGACAGCCTCACCTTCTTCTGGCTTACTAATCTGTCTCCCTGAGGACCTGTGCTAACGTTCTGTACTGCCAAGCAGCTTCAATCAGCATTTATTTTTCTCCTTCAGTCAGCTTGCCAGAAAATATTTCTTCTTTTCTCCACCAAATTCCTGGTTAGAGGCCAAATAAATTTCTGATCTGGACAATTAACAGTATTTTTACACAGGCATGACACCTCAGATTTAGCATCTGTTTATTAAGCAACTATTAAACCGGAAATGTTACTCTGGATTTCTTGATTTCTAAAAGGATGCTTTTGGCTTTCTCCCGACAAGTTTCAGGGTTTGGGCCTTTAAATCTTGACAGTTGTAGCAGAAAATGCATTTTTATTTGCAAACCTGAAACAAGGAGAAGCATCTGTATACTCTGGGAGTTGCATGTTACTGAGGCTTTTAGGTTTCATATGGAATAATAGCATGTGCTTAAACCATGGCAATTTCTCCACATAGGTAGTCTATGCTAAGCCTGAACCACATTGGTAGTGAGAAGCCTATGATGCATGTGTTTCTGAAGTATCTTTACAGATATATGTATGGATATTGGTGACCTAAGTCATCAGGAGAGGCCACACACAGAATAATAGTGGAAGGAGCTGAGGAGTGTAGGAGTGTAGGTTAATGCAGAATTTCCTTAGGTCTCCTAAATGGCTCCAACTGGCACCTTTATTTTTATAGGCAGTCAGGTTATATATATTACAAGAAGGAAGCACTCGTCTAGGAAGGAAAACTACTTGATTAAAACCATATTCCACCTTTCTTTTTTTTAAACTGAAAATGTAGAACTTTTACATCCTCTCGTACTGCTGTGAGCAATTTTTTTCTGCCATTCTTTCTGCCTATGGGAATAAAGGAAGTAAAGTATTTTGAAAGGATCTGACTGCTATAATAGAAATTTTTAAACTAAAATGCAAACCATGGGCCACATGCTACCTTTTGGCAGATAAACCCTGAGGAGTGCAAAGCTTGCATAATTCAAAAGCAAATCTCAGGGGGAGGGGAGTAGATCAAGAGAGAAGGGTTTGAATTGCAGCCAGTGGGGGAAGGGAACTGCAACCAGAAGCAAGGCAAGGGATCCAGTATATCTGCTGGCATATCTGTGTGCTACTCATCCCTGCAGAGACCATTCCTTCATCCTCCTTTTTTCCTCAAGCCTTTTTAGCAGCATTGTCATTGACTCTGATCCTTGTACTTGTATATCTTGCTGAAGGAGGTTACAATTGCAGAGGGAAGTTGCTGTTCATTTGACAAGCAGTAAATATCACATCTCTCTCCAGTGGAAAATGTGGTATTTGCCAGCAGAGGTATGCTATATGACTACCTTCTGTTGACTTCATTCTTGAACACCACATTTTGTTTTGTGGAACTCCCAATCACAAGATCTGCCGTGGAAGGGCTTTTTTGTTGCCTGTATGGAAGAGACAAGGAATCACAGCGGCACAGATAAATGTCATCCAGCTGTTCTGGAGAGAATTCACAGCACCTTCTTATCACAAATTCTGCTCTCTTTTGGAATAGCTGTCCACGAATGGAAAAAAAAAAAGAAAGAAAAAAAAAAAGTAGAATTAGATCTAAGCCATTCGGACAAGCAACTGATTAAGAGGTGAAGCACAGTCCATAGAAAATAATTTATATCTTGGACTGATTTGTGGGTATTCCATTAGTGTCTTGGTCAGAAGGATAGAAATCCCTCTTGTCTCTGCCGTGGTATAACAAAGGATGGTTGTGAGTCTGGGCTGCACTTGGAGTTCCTAATTAAAGGTCTGTTTCTTCATTGATACCCCTGTGTAGCTGGCTTAAACACTGGATAAGCGTAAAGAAAAGAGATGAAGTTAATAGTGGGAGGGCAAAATATTGCTTTGAGAATACGTCATTAATTTGTTACAGGAATCCCCGAACCTCATGAAGCATACTAAATTTTGTACCATGCTTATCAAAAAGCACCTAACCATATTATTTAAATAATTTTAAAAAATTCATCTGATATGATCTTTGTAGGCAGCAATTAAGGAGGACTGATGATTTTTAAATTAGCAATATTAGTTTGAAAAAGATGAGAAGAAGTCCTATCCGATTAATACTCCACAATTCCATTAAGTGATTTGCTTTTAACCGTAGATAATTTAGTTGTTTTATACTTCTTCCTTTGAAGAGAAGGTGCCTTTTTGTTACATGAAGGTAGTCTGTTTAACATTAGGAAGCACAGCTTTCTCCATTCTATCGGCACCTTTCGTTCTGCTGTTGATATTTTATTTCCATATGAACTGAGGAGTTTCTAAAGAGAGATTCTGAAGAATCAGCTTGGACGTAGCATTTGGTATGTTACTTGAATGTGCCACTTCTGATTATATAAAGAGATGAAATAATTCTTTTATTTTCAGTTTTAAGGCATATGGGGTAAATTATTCTATGGATAATAGCTTTTAAATGTTGCCCGAGATTAATATCTTTGGGTAAGTTTTATGTATCTTAGACCTATCTCTTATGAGTCTAATTTTATTTTTAAATATTTACAGTTTGAGAGACTTCTGTGCTTTCCAAAAGATCTTACAAGGATGTTTAGTTTACATGACCCCAGTTTCATGACAGCAGTAGCAGATCTGATATCTTATCCCAGAGAAAGCATTTTTGGCCTCTCTTTTAGCTGTGTTCATGGTGGGAGTTAATAGCATATTTCAGCTCCAACTCAGCTGGAGAACTCTGACAACAGTGAATCTTTCACAAAGTATAAACACGATTTGTATTTATAGCATAGTTAACATTTGCTAAATAGTTGGGAAAACGATCAGTCTGTTTTTAGCAGGTTGGGCAACAGTCTTTGTTGTGGCTTCAGTGCGTTCTAAAAAGTAGGATAAAGTGATTATAAAAGTACTGTCTCAGAGCAGTAAATTTAGATGTGCTGAATTCAGTAAGTAACAAATTCATGCAGGCAAAATTCAAAGTACTGTAGAAACAATCTTTGAATCGTCTCTGGCCAGAAGTGTGTTGTGCAGATGGCATGCTTGACGTTGTACAGCAGAGGAACATTGTGAGAAGCCAAATAAATGTTAAGGATTAGTCTAGTTTTAATTGCAAACCCATAGTAAAATACCATTATATGGAACCAGAATTAAGACGACTATTTTTAAAGGAAGCATACTGATTTCATGGCTAAGGAGAGGTGGACTTGTTAGCTTGCAACCAAACCCATGCCCTGGTCTATTCCTGTGAAGGTATGCAGAGCAGGGCTGTGTAATGAAGACAGGACCTC
Source organism: Falco biarmicus (assembly GCF_023638135.1). Taxonomy (NCBI): domain Eukaryota; kingdom Metazoa; phylum Chordata; class Aves; order Falconiformes; family Falconidae; genus Falco; species Falco biarmicus. The sequence goes on from NC_079288.1 coordinate 111,210,597, forward strand.
CAGTGCTGTGGTGGGTGGGCAGGTACCACTGCTGCGTGAAATCAGCTTGTCTGGGCATTGGAACTGTACCATAAAAAGATGAAGTATTATGATCTGGTAAAAGGAGCATTAAAATAACAGGAGCGTCATTCCTGCCACCAGTTTGTATCATTTACCTATTAATTCTCACATCTCAGCTCACACTGTGACCTATCTGTGGTATTAGAGTAAACAGGCAAAATGAGCATAAGCAAGTGTTTACTGTGATATCTGGGAGGTGTGGCACTTCTTTGATTCCATTCAGCCCAGAGTTTGACATGACAAATGGGGTTTATTGCCCTTTGTCTTAACTTACGAATTTGCTACAGTCCGTAGAAACAGCCATAAAAGTATTCAGCTAGGTTTCAATCCATAAAAATATTTGACCTGGATGTTCTCTTTTTGTCCTTCATTACAGAATAGATTCTAATTTTATCTGGTGCTTCTGCTTCTCTATCCAGCAGGAAAGAGTGCTCTTATGGAGTTAATTAAAGCAGGACTGAGACGCCTGATATATAAGGATTAAAAAAGTAAGAATAAAACAACAGCTTTGGCTGGAAGTAGTAAAGCTTTTTGGAAGGAAGTAACTCATGTAAATCAGTTCTTCGGCTTCGAGTGCTTTTTTTCTCAGCCCCTGATTGAAATTCAAAGGATAGAAATTTTCAGTGCAGTCAGTTCCCTCACCTCTTCTTGCTTGACCTGTCTCATGGATCTATCAGAACCAGAGAGGCCTTGAGACCCCCTGGGCTCTTTAGGTTTTCATTTGTGCCTGGCTGGTCAGTCTTAGATAGCTGACGTATTTGTTGGCCAACATTAAATAAGAAAGAGCAATCAAAAAGTAAACAAGGGATGGAAAAAAAGGGATACTCATAATCCTTCAAAAATAACTTTTTTTTTCATAGAAAGTATTTAAATTTTTAAACTTTTTTTTCCCCTCTTCCCCATGTGGAAAGGATGAGAAACACTATTGTATAATAGCTGCAGATATCATACACTAAGCCTTGAATCAAACAGGAGTGAACTAGCTACAAAAATATCATTATTTTTTATGTTGTCAGCATGCTTTGATTATTTGATGGCTCTTTAATGCAGTCTGAAAATATCTGTATTGACTTTCACAGTAACTGGGAAACTAAAAATTTTTGTTTGGAGTGTTTTCATTGTATTTGCTTATTGCAGCCTAGGGTGTCTAGCTCATCAGTGTTCCCACTGTGTCTGTGGATGTGGTGTAGTATTTACTTACCAAACTGTATTATATTAGTTATTAGTTGTATTTGAACGATAGGTGCTTCTTGAGTGCTGTGCTTGCGGTTGTGCAAAGGTGCTTTTCCTCAAGCAGTGTCCAAAAATCAGGTCTCAAATGTTACATTTTATTAAATGATAATAGAAAGTTCATTCATTGCAGTAGGAGACTGAGGTAATATTGTACACATACTTTGAAAACAGCAAGTTTGATCTTGCAGGTAGCAGTTTTGACTTAGTTTAAATAAATGTATTTCTTAGCTTCACAAAATTAGTTGTTTCTTTTTCACAACGGTTACACATTCTGAAAGGTGATCATGTAAGACCATTAAATGTTGGATCTTTACATCCATATATTAATCTCCTTCAGACTGAAATGTTTTATTTTAACTAAGTTTTTTTTTATTTAATAAATAGAGATGGCATCAAAGTTGAAGAAGTTCCATGGAATGCTAACAGATCGGAACAGATTGCTTTTTTCCAGAGGGAAGTTTTGTATCAGAAAATTTGGAGTCAGCTAAGTAGCAGGTAGACTCTGTGATTGCAGCAAGTTTTAAAGATTATATTTAGCTGTTTAGAGGAGTGAATGAATAATGCCAGAAATCAATGAAGTTTCAAGGTATCGCATGTGGCAATGCTGATACTTTCTGTGAGATAGTTATTGATTTTAAATGGAAGCAATGAGTTGCTCTCTTGAAATCTTCAGCTGCCACAGCAGAGAGAAACATGAGGCAATTTTGTTTGTGGTGCTCAGATAAAATAGAGGCTTATATTTTTTAAAAGTAGCCACAGAACTGCTTAGGATTTTGCTTGCACTGAGTCCAGTTTTATTTGCAGGTCTTTAAATTCATCTTAACTTTCTTTTTAGACTCTTTTTTCCTTTTTATTTTGTCAGTCTCTTTGAAGTACTACCAGACCTGTTTTTCTAGTTCTAGTTTTTTTATCTGCTTCTTTCCAGTAGCCAAAGATTTAGGTGTTTTGAATGAGCACATCAGTGCTCCAGACAGAGATACTGTTTGAAATTATCCATGAACCCAGTGCCTCTGAACATTATTGAGTGACATTTGTTTCTGTTGGTTGTGTCTGCTCTGACTAACTGGTTTCTTTCAGATTGGCAGCTGGGATTACACTGCAGTAGATGGACAGCTGCGTGAACTGGAGATTGCAGCCAGGCCGTGCTATGCCTCTGTTTAATATGCCTGGAATGTATATATTCAGATTGGAGCAACTTGCATGGCCCTGAGGGGGATCTATTTGTATTCTCACAAACTGTGATTACTTCCTGTATTACTTTGACAATTACATGGCAGTCATTATACTGATTTGTCTGGACAAAAAGACTTCATTTTTTTTGATTCTCATAGAACATTTCTTAATATAGTTTGAGAGCTGAGTTAGTGTTTTTGTTTTTAAACGTGTGGTGGAAGGTATCCTATGCTATGCTCTATTCTACACTTCCTCTGTGATGTGAACAGAAGGGAGTATTATTCGTACATTGAATTGCAAATAGCTCTGAGGAAAAAAATAATCCTGTGTGGGGTAACCACTCCCCCCTCCAAGTATCTATAGTAGTTTGAATTTAGTAAATAACAAGTGGTTAGACTAGTAACCAACTTCCAAAAGACAACAAGTATTCTGGGCAGACAGAAGGAACTGAAATTAGGGGAAGTAAAAAAAAAAGGAACTATTATATAACAGATGTGTTGCAAGGAAGCTATAAGGAAGGAAGAAAAAAACCCACTCCTCTGCTTCATTTATATTCGATGGCTTTACTCTCTACATTTTAATGTTGCTTTCTTGTGTAATGAGGCATACTCAGTTTTGTTACATATATCCTTAATGCACTACAGTAGTGAAAGGTTGGGCGCTTTTTCCTTCATACCAACTTACTAGTGTACTCTAATAATGTCCCCCTCTGCAGGTTGTTGACAGTATTTCTGCCCATGCTTCAGTTCTGAAGTCAATAAACTTGAGTTGAAGTAGTAACTGCATTAGTGGGCTGCAACAGGCATCTTGTACACTCTGCTTGGTTATCAGAGGGTTTATCACAAACGCGTTGCAGGCCTGTTTAACAGAACCTACAGAACAGTATGTAACTCTTGATCTTGTAGTACCTTTTCTTTAGCCTTTCTTCCCTCCTTGCTCCCTTCCCTTCCCTGCCATTTGTTACATTTCAAAGCTGGTGTAGGCAATTTTCTTTAAACCAGTACGTTAAGTGAATAGTGCAATGATAAAAAATTGAAGGGATTCAACGTAAAAAGGGTTGATTTGCGAAGTTGAACCAGGAGAAAGATTTTTCTGGTTTGGCATGAAGAAATGAGGCTGCTCATTTTATGTTTTAAAACACTGAATGGGAGTGTGTGAATTTATAATACTAACATTTGAGTGCTGTATTTTTTCCCTGGGTCAAGTGTAGTGCAGTATCCCCAGGGCAGGTGTACAGTCAGCAAGCATATACATTGCCTGTGTCAGAAAAGCATTTTGCCCATTTTTCACAATCTTGATCTAATGGGGATTGCTATGAAACAAGGGGAGATGGTACCACAAAGAGCTTCTCCTCTATAATCGTTAGCCTGTTTTCAGCAATTTTATCTAATTGTTATGAATCGTGCTTGTTCTCCAGCTAGTGTTATCTGTGTTTCTGTAGTGTGTGAGGAATTTAACAGAATCTTCCTGTGGGACTGTAAGTGACTATCTGGTCAGAAGAGGTTTTCTGATCACTTGTTATCAGAGCTTGATTTTAATCACCATCCCATGGGGGGCTAGTCAGTTGGCTGCTAAACCATTCAACTTCACTGTCTGAGGGGAAACCTGTCAAATATTCTGTGTTCTCTGGTGCTGTTAAGCAACATCTGGGTGGAAGGAAAGGGAAAACAAGTAATCATAATTGCGTATCGCTCAAGCCAGTAGAAATCACTGAGGAACATGTGTGTAAACCTTTTTGAATATTGAAAAGTGAGGTAGGAGTGGCAGAGAGCCAAAGTAATTATTTTTGCAAGGATTGTTATTTTCTGGTCACAAATACTGGGTAGAAAGATGGAGGATGAACCCAAAACATTTTCTGTCCATAACACATATGCTGAAAGAATATGTATTACAATGCATGATGTTATTTCACCTGGGTGTTCAAATGCTTGGCAATTAAATCTTACAGATTTGAGAAGTAACTAGAAATACTTTGGTGTAGATCTTTTAAAGGCACATTGATGGAAAGTAGCCTCTGTAGCAAACGGAAAGGTTGTAGCTTGTCATGTGTTCAGACTGAGGCGTGCGTTTTAACATGGGTATTTAGTGTCTGAGCAGGCATGATGAAAGCAACTCTGAGTTAGTCCCTTTAAGGGTCTTTTAATCTAGAGTTAAACGGTGTATGTCTTGCCTTTTAGCTATATGGGCCTTCGTTTCAGGATTTCAGTTCAAAACTGGAGACCGTTTCATTCTTTCTCTGTGACACTCACTGCAGTTCCCCCTCCACCTGCCCTCCCTCATATTTAATTTTATAGTTCTTTCAGACATAAACATGAAAAAAAAAGCAATTTTGACTTAGTTTCTGAGTGTTGCTGCAAAGAAAAGTAACAAACATCTGTTTTTACCTTAACTGCATCCATATGTTCAACCTCCCCATCACCCTCCTTCCCAAAAAATTTACAGCCGTATTTGGTGGGTACTGCATACTGTTGAATTAACTTTCTTCACAGTTAGATTAGAGGGTAAGTTCAGAGACTTAAAATGTCTGTACTAGGCAGTGGCCAGAAGCTACTTTATAGCTAAGCCAAATTTTCAAGTTTTTCACGCTTCTTCTTTTAATTTACTTCCCTATTGCCCTTCTTCCTTCTTGCCTTGCCACCCCCCAAGAAGAGAGGAGAGGATCCAGGAGACTTTTTTAGGAACAGGTTACTGTGGTAATCGGGTAAATGTTAATTTGTGAAATTTGCTTATGGCTTTCATATTTATAAATTAATTAACATTCAAAATACCATGTTTATCATACAAGTATGTGGTTTGAGATGCATACTGTGAGGATTATTGTAAAGGGCTAGTTACCTTGTTTCATTTTATTACTTCTTGTTGTAGCATCTGGAACAATTCTGGCCTTACCAAAGTTTTGCTTTTGTAGAGGATTAACAGGAAGAAGGCTATTTTACTGGGATATTTGAGAAGCAGTGAAACAAAATGTTGAATGTTATTATCTTTTACTCTCTGGTATGCAGCACGCTTTCAGAGATAAGAGTTTGTGGAACTAAAGGTATCTTTCAAAACAAGGTTATTCCTTTCCAGTTATGTAGTGCCTTTAATAGATGTGAAACTAGTTGTGCAAATTTCCCAAATATTTCTACCTGCAATAATCTGAACGGTTGTATGCCTCAGAGGGATTCAGCAATGTGAGAACACACGCTCTTCCTCTGCCACTAGAAGAAGCTGGCTGTCTCTTAGTAATACTGACTAATGCTAGTAATACATTTTTCAAGAAAATTAAGTTAGAAGCTGGGCTATAATTTGTTCGAAAGTGAGTTGACTTTTTGACTGATGGTCATTTTACTGTATATTCTCAGGTAAGTGGTAGGTTGTTTTCTCCAAGGAGATATTAATTATCTCTCTGAGGAAAAGATTCCCTGCTTCTAGCTGATTTTCTTTGACAGGTTGAACAAAAGTCTGAGTGACATCTGGTGGCTAAATGCCCTCTATTTCTCTTTTTATTGTTATGTAAATTAAGAGAATGGGGATTGATTCTAGCTCCACCATCACATGTTTCTGCTGACAGAGGGAGGTCATCTTATATCCTTCTATATGGGATCCTGACTGAGGCATCATCAGAACGTTGACTGGACGTCTGGATTGACTTTGAATACAATCTGGGTAAAGGAAGGAATCATTTGGGGTTGCTAGTGCACTCTCTTGGTCATAATTAAGAAATGACGAAGCTAAATAAAGAAATCTTTACATTTTTCCTTGGTAATTAAAAGGAATGTAAAGAGGTGTTGTGCTGAAGTGTCGCCTTTACTCCACAGTTTTTCAATTTTTTTTTTTTTTATCTCTGAAGGTGTCGGTAAAGAGGACATATGGATACCAATATCCGTGCTTTTAGTCTATGTGCAGTTTTGATGTCTTATGAAACCTTGTTACCTGTGGTAGGACATGTTCTGGAAAGATTTTGTTAGGGGGCTGTCGTAATCCTGGAAATAATAGGCTCTCATAATTTTTGGAAGGACCAGATGGAATCTAATGAGTCTAAAAGAGTTGTTTGTGCTGGAACTGTAAATCCCAGACTTAAGCTAGATCATAAACATAGATGTAGAAACTGTCCGTTAAAGACTGAAAATGGAGAATTTGTGGTCCTCTAAGACAAGCTTTGGCAAAATCATTTTCCCATTGGTCAGCAGTTTCACCAGTTCTGGCAGAACACAATGTGAAAACAGGCAGTGACTATCTACTAAAAATTTGATATTTTTTTTTAATATCCCAGAAGGATTATCTTCTGCACTGAGGGTGGGTGGGAGACATAGTTGTTCTCCTGCTGCTGTTGTGTAGTCTAAGAGTGTGATGATGATTAGCACCACTTAGGTGAGTAAGCAGTGAAATCATAATGGTCTCTTCCAGGTTTTATGTTGCAGGAAGGTGGTGAGTTCCTCTGAGATCGGGATGGTGGAAAATAGTATTCTGACTGCTGATCTTTCATTGGTTCAAGCAAATAACATCTGATTTTTGTTCTACATCAGCTTGGGCTCTTGTTATGATGAATGTATTTGAAGTATTTGAAATCTCTGCATCAATATATGTAGCTTGTGTTTAATTTTCCCTTTCTTAGTAATGGCACTATGTAAAAGAGTATAGTTTGTAGAGGTAGCATTGGGGTTTAAAGGACATACCAGATTTCATGGGTAAGATGAAATCCTGACTCCCTTTAAATGCTGAGTGTGGGCTATTTGGGAATGGAAGTTTCTGTATTGATCATAAGTCAACATAAAAGGAAGTTAACAAATCTGATGATTATTTCCTCGTTTTATCTATTCTATTTCCAGCTCTAAAAGAAATGCATGGGAGTTGTGCTTCAATAATGTTTTATTCATTTGGAATAATATATTGGATATATATTCTATAGGAAATAAATAGTAGATCCTACAGACTGTAGATTCACCCTGAAGATTTTAACAAGCATAGAGTAACTGACATCCAGGACTGTCTGCATTTTGCTCCTCCTGTGTTCTTCTTGTTTTACCCCCAATGCAACACAGAATTCCCATCTGCTAGTAAAGATATTCCACTCAATCTGCAAGTAAACGTAGACAAATCTTTCTAATCTGGATGTTTTGAAGCTAACAGCTTTTTATGGCGAGGGTAGAGCTGCTGACCGGTATGCTGTTGCCTTGTTAATGCCTCATGTCTTAAGGGACCTCAAATTCTATGCCTTTGTGATTCCCTTGATATCTCACGAGTCAAAACCACAGATTTTAATTTTAATGAAGCATCTCTCATCACTAGGAAGGGGACTCTGATGATCTTACTGAGCTTTAGTGTTTCACAAATCTGATATTGCTGTTACTCAAAAAGTACTCATTGAATCACAATATGTGTATGTCAGATTTCAGCCAGCTTTTTTATAAACTTACTTATTCACCAGTTCTTTGAAGATTTAGGTGCTTCCCAGAGTGGGCAAGAGTGTTAGAATCTGTCCACAGAGTAATTGCAACTCCTGTTTCTGGTGAGATTGGATGTTTCAAAAGCCCTGCCAAATGTACTAAGATCAAGTGTTTTGGATGGCATGTTTCCTATCAGAGGACGATTATTTTTGATCATGTCAAGGTCTCAGGTGTATTCTACTTTTAGTTCTGTTATTTCTGTAACAGGAGAACATTGTATGTCCTAATAACAGTCTTCAGTAAAAATATTTGTAAAAGTAAGATCAGCGTAAGCGTTATTCCATTGTCTGGAAAATTTTAATGGATGGCTAAAATAGAAGGGAAATATAAGTGTAAGGAGCCTTCAAGGTATGCTGAACCATGAAAAAGAAGAATCTCTGAGAGAAAAACATGGTGTTCTAATACCTAAAAAGTGGCTAGTGGTTTTGTGTTTTAGCATTCAAACATCCCGTTTAAAACACCTTTTTTATTTTTGAATGGCCTGATTCTCAGGACTTCTTTTGAAGGTAGAACTTGCTAATGCCTCACCTTAGGTACTCAGCATCACTAGACACTTTTGAGAATGCAGGGCTCAATGCATCATGCACAGAGAAACTAAACTATCAGCACATATGCAATCTGCTAGCCCACAGCAAATGCAAGGTAATTTTACTTAGTTTAGCTCACAGTGAAAGAGTTTTTATCTAAGGTGAATGATTTAAGATTTTCTGTAGCGTTAGCCTGTTTCTGTGGACAGTGCAGGGGCCTGGCTGACGAGAAAGAACTTACGAATTTTGGCTACTTGATTTTATCTTTACATCAGTGGGCCAATAGGTGGCAACGTGGAAAACTAGTTGGATATGCCTAGGCAAGAGGTACAAGTTCACACATTTCAGAATAATTATTCTTAAGAAATCACTAAGCATGAGATAGTATTTTCATGTATCCCCTATGAATAAAGTGGTAAAGCATATTGCTGAACATACAGAGAAACTTTTTAAAAAAATCTTGTTGCATTATACCTTCATGTTCTCATTTAGCTGCATTTAATATTGGTCTTGTGGTCAGTACATTAATGCACTTCAAAGTTGTTTGCTCTTTTTGAGTAAACAAGAAAATGAGAAAAACGATTGGTGTTGCTTTCATTGTGGTAATTACTGTAAACCTAAGCAATGGAGTTTTAAACAGAAAGTAGAACACTACTCTGTTACCTATAGAAACTTTTTTAAAATTAGCTTTTGTTTCTGACTTATGATATAAACAGGATAAGCCAGTGTTAGAAAGGAAAAATGGAGCCAATAAAAAGGTTTCTGATTATAATAGCTTGTTTCTGTTTAATATCATTGAGCAGGATGAGGTTTTGCAGAGTTTCTCATGGAAATAGCATCCACAGTACTAAAATGATTACCTCATTCTTAGTACCAGTGCCAAGCACTTAGCCCCACAGTGAACACACGGGGTTGATTTTCAACATGAAACAAGCCAGAAGTGTGGAATGACATTTTCAGGTGACAGTTATGGTTCTATTGCCTGTAATTAGCACCTCTTAACATGCAAACCTGCCTTTGCCTTTTCCAGGCTGTTGAAGCTCAAATACGAAGTTTTGGACAGACCCCTTCACAACTGCTCATAGAACCACATCCTCCAAGAAGTTCTGCCATGCAGGTGGTAGGTACCGTCTTAACTCTTTGTGACCTGCTGGTTTGTTTACTTCCTTTACTATCTTAAAGTTACAGAACTGACCAATTTGCTTTGCTTTTATGTGGCTGTGGAATTGTGTTATTTAAAGCAGCAGATAAGTTATGATTTTGTAGGACTTGGGAGCGCATGCAGTGCTTAACTATTATTTTATTTATTGCTGAAAAGATAGTATTGATTTCTAGTACAGACCTTTTTTTGTCAGTGTAATCCAAGAACACTTCATCAGTTGATTTTGTTAATACCATACCTGTACAGGTGAGAGCCAGTCATCATGGAGACAATTCAGTTAATCTTTGGCAGATACCCCAAGAAGCATGGATTTAGGAGGTGGAACTTCCTTGACTTTTCCCCCAGGCATAGGTTTTCCCCTAAAACCAGGATTACTAGGAATTCATGAGCTGAAACTTACATAGCAAAGAATGTGACTAAATGTGTTTTGCAGTAAAGCTAGGGTGATAAAATCCAGGCAGTGAGCATTAACATGCTTTCCCTTTTACCTCGACTTGTGTCTAATATAATTTTATTATACAAACTATTATTTTATTACTGATTACTTTCCATATCATGCTGTGTGCAGTCCTTGGGTCTGAAATATCATTTGTGTTGTCATAGATCCAGAACTAAGTATGTTAAGTGATACTTTGACATGTGGAGCAAATGGCCTGCTAATTCACAAGTTTTTCAAAAGGTTACATTCCCTTATTCTTGAGACAGACACTTTACACTGAAATATAAAAAAAGACATTATCTTCTTGTATGTTCTGTAAGACATATGTCCTACTCAAGTACACTAAAGTTACTAGATTAAAATCATATCTGAAATGCAAAAGGTTTTAGAAAAATCACACAAAAATCTGAGATGTTTCCAAAGTAGCTTACAAATCTTGTGATGCAGGAGTCTAAGAAATGTAAACTTTCTTGTCAAATAGAGCCTTTCTCAAATATGTCATGTGTTGTTGCCCAGCTGACTGTCCCCCCATGCCCACCAGCCTTTCTGCAGGCAGTACATACTACACTTTGACAGTGTGCTGTAGACATGCTCCTGCCCTGGGATCCCATGTACTTGGATGGACAGAGCTGATTGTGCTGATTTGTGATCTGCTGGCCCATTGCACCTCCCACGTAGGCTGCAAACCATTGCAGCGACCCACAGGGCTCTGTCTTTCAGAAGAGACCTGTTAACAGGGATGTTGGGGAGCACAAGTGCCCTCATCATTTAGCTATGTGCCATATGTGTGCCTGTCTATTATGGTGCCATGCACTAGGCACTTGCCCTAATTGAGAGGGATTTGTTTCTGGAAGAAGAGGAACGTGAGAAGTTGTTGATGTGTTTGTCAGACCCATTGTTATTTAAATACATTTGATGGCAGGAAGCAGTTGGTGTGGTTTGATCGTATTTTTCATGATGCTGAATTAGTGAAGATTTAGCATGTAATGGAAGAAGTTGAATTCTATGAAGTTAAGTGTTTCTGACTTCTGTGGTTTTGGGGGGCTGAGGTACGCACAGGAAAAAAACCCTAGTTCTGCACTTGCTTTGACCAGTTTTGTGGTTATTAATACATGATATTATAACAGCACTATATTAAATGGTTTTAAAATTACTATTCCTGGAGCTGAAGTACAGTGTGGATGTTTTTCATGTCACAATTTTGAATTCTTTCTAGTTGTATTATTTATGGAGTTGTCTGTTTTCATGTGTGTGTGTGTGCATGTATGCATGAATACAACCGAATTGAAAGCTACCACGTGCTGTGTTAAGTGCACAAGCCATAATATACACCAGGTGTAGTAATTAGCAGTCACACGAAGGCTGCCTATTTGTCTGGTTTTGCTGCTGTTGCTGTATCCCCTTGTGTTTTCAACCATCAGATAGCTGGATTTAATTGAGGCCACATCAGATGAGGCATTACTGACACCTTTAATTGAATGAGCATCCAGGGAGGATTAACTCATAATATTGATTGGCTTTTAGCCACTTGCTCAGAAGGGTGTCTGGGTAGCTTATTAGTTGCTTTTATTTACACCTTTATGCAAAGACTGTAAATAGGAATTCATAGAGCAATATGTTTTTCTAAGTACTCTTAATAACTTTTTAAAAAGGAGTGATAATAAAAATGCAAATGTATTTAATTTTTTTATTAGTTCTGTATAAATATACATTAAATGTATGCACTTACATGCACATACATGTAATGAAATATTGCAGGTGGAAAATAGCCAAGAACACTTCATTAGTGTTCTAATTCAGTTATTAGAAAATTACAAATACTAAAGCAATATGGCTACTGGTGACTAGGATCGTTGTATTTCTACATCTCCATGGAGTACTCTTTTTTTTTTTTTTTTTTTTTTTTTTTTTTTTTTTTTTAGGTACACCACACAATCACAAAACCATTAGGTTTTGCTTTTCCTCCTTGTGTTTGATATCTAGATCTAAAGTCCTCAGTATTTACTTTTGACATTTGCAGTGCTGTTAGAGAGCTTACTTAAAAAGTTATTAAACTTTTCAACTTATTAAATTAAAAACCTAAAACCTAAAAATATTATGTTGAAAATGAGAGTCTGGATTCATTCCCTTCCTTTATTTCTAGAAACAACGCAGGATAGTGTCTGTAATCACGTCCACTTTATATTCTTTGCAACTGCATTTGATTATGTTTGTCCTTTGAAACACATTTGCAGTGAAGTCTTCTACTTTGCATTCATAAATCTTATTTTTGTACATCAGAAATATATACAGAACATGTATCTAGTGTGTGTATATCTGTTTATTTTAATGTACTTTCATGTTCTCATCTGGCTTGCAAAGAATTGCAGTCTGCCAATTTAATGCAACTTGAGACAAGCTCTGGGAGCAGGAATTTCTTTTGCTCACTTTTTTTTTGGTTTTGTTTTTTTTGGGTTTTTTTTCTTTGTCTCCTAGTTTGGCATTGCTTTACTTGACGTACTATCTCTACAGATATGAAGAAGAATTCTTTCGCTAGAGATAGGGGATTAGAAACTTTTAGTTTAATCTGCTGTGATCTGTAGAAAAGTTTGTGTATAGACACCCTGTGTTCAACCAGGCCCTCTAATAGTGTACGTGAAGGTTTTTCTACCTAAAATGTTTGTTTCCACAAGCCTGTCTACTATTACTGCATTTGCTTTTCACTGCAGCTGCTATTGGATCTTGTGTGGTTTAATCCATTCTTCCTTCTTTTGTCCTGTCCTCTTTTCTCCTCCCCATGTTTTCTTTTCCCGTGTATTTGGGTTCTTGTTGTGTGCACTCAACAGTATCTCCTCCTGCAGAGTCCGTTGATGTTCACAGACCAAGCTCAACAGGATGTTATCATGGTTCTGAAGTTCCCATCCAACTCCCCTGTCACTCACGTAGCAGCCAACACCCAGCCTGGTCTGGCCACTCCTGCTGTGATCACAGTTACTGCAAATAGGCTATTTGCTGTAAACAAGTGGCATAATCTTCCTGGTAAGTAAATTAAAGTAAGTAGCCTAAGAAACCACTGCCATCAAGCAGTACTGTTTGTTTCAGAATCTGCTTCAGGACGGTTTTAAATTTGAAGTGTGAAGAGCAAGTCAGTTCATTGACACAGCATGCTCTTCACATGTGGACTTAGTTTGTCTTTAAAAAGGTAATCTGAACCATTGTGTGATAAGATGTGTAGCAGACAAAATGTTTGTAACAGCAATGCATTGCTTTCCAGGCCGTTGGGCACTATGCAAGGCAAAACCAGTATATCACTATTGCATCATGATAAAGTCACACTCTTCCTCTTAGATTTGTTTTTCAGTTAGATGTAAGCCTGAACCATATAATGTCAAATACAAGTTATATAACATGTGGAACTTGCCTGAAATCTTTTCTGCTTTTTCTAGTTGGTTATGAACACACCATATTCTGATATTAAAGCCACTCAATGAGAATTAGAAGACTAAATATATGGAAAGTCTTTATCTTCTGTAACTTAAACATCCCAAAGTTATTAGGTGCTTATGTATTTGTCAATATGAAAGGAAAACCACATATCCATTTGCATAGCAACCAATCTAAAGTAATTTTTGTTTACAAATGTGTTGGAGTTGAGCATATAGTCATTCAGTGTTCGATTCTAATGTTCTCGAATCTTAAAGGCATACATCCTCCTTTTCCTGGCTCTGAGTCTCAGGCCCAAGCCCTGAAAGGTCATTTATTTCAGTGCTGTGCAGTAAATCTGGTCAAAGGCTTTTCAAGAAAGGGAAAAAAGAGCTTCTACTCAAATAACTTAAGTAGAAGATATTTGTACTAGAGTAATACTCACATCACTGAAATTCCTACTAAGAAACCTGGACCCATGGTCCTTAATTAAATTTTGAAAAAAAACCAGGTGACTCCCCATACTTTTTCCTAATTCTTACAAATTACCTCTCAACATTGTACAAGTAGAAACATCTATGTATTATTTCACCCACCCAAGAAATGCTTAAAAAGAAAGGTGGGAAAGAAGCGGGGAAGGGAAACTTATCTAGATAACAAGTTGTGAGCAAGAACTATTCACGGGGCTCTTGACATTTGTTTGAAAGGAGGATGGCAATATCCTCTCATACCTTGGATGTGTGACCTTGGGCATGTAATATTCAACGATTTTAAAAATAGCCTTTGTAGACATACAGCAATCATGAGAAAAGAAGAGGTTCTAAATTGGCAGGAGTTGATTTTGATTTCCTCCTAAGTCTGCTGGTTGATGATCTGTGAGCAGGCAACCAGTTGTTGAGTGTAGTAATCAACTGCTCCGAGTCAAACAAAACGTTCAGATTTTGGTTTTTCCCTCACCTCTGAAAGGGAGGGCAGTAAGCTGTACTTCTGAGTCACTATTTTTTCATTTAGAGACATTCTATGCTTGTCTTGCCTTTACAAAGAGCTCAAGAAAACCTACAGTTTAAAACAAACAAAAGCCAACCAAACAAAACCAAAACCCAACAAAACCCCACCTCAGCCCACCTCTTTGAGAACACGCTAATCAGCTGCAGGCTGTTAATGGAGTGCTGTGTTTTATGGAGTACCATAGCTGGGTATGGTTTCCTGAGACTAGCGTTCACTATTGTTGCCTTCAAATTTTATACCAAAGTGGGATCTGCTAGGATTAGAGGGTAGGTATCATTCCTGCTCCATATCTCCTGCTGTGGGCTTAGCTTTGTCCTTACTAATGAGGCATCATGATAAAAAAGTTAAGTTGACAAGTGACCAGTTGTCACTGATGTGTAATTAAAAATCTTACTCCTGCTTTTGTATAGAGTTTGGTGGCTTTGCTGACATCTAATGGCACTGGTACCCAACAGGGTGCCTGCATTTTGTCACATGGTTTTCATGTTTTATTCTGTTAGTGTTTCATTGCAGCAGAACTTTCACTTCCCAATTATTTGTGAAACCCTTCTATTGATAGTGATTTTTATATTAAGCTATGGATGATAGATAGAAAAACAATAGGTATAAGTATTCAGCCATCATTTTTTGTTCTGCTTCCAAGATTGTCTTGTGGGCTGCCTGGGGGAGGGGTCGGGGGCATGGAGTTTGCTTGCCTGCTTATTTCTTTTCAGCGTGGCTGCGGGGAAAAAAGGTGCACTTTTTTTTTTTTTTATCACTGAAGGAAAATTCAGGAGGTAAACATTTTGCTGGTGTGCCAGGTGCCCAGATGATATGTAGGTCAGTAGAATTATATATTGACTTCTATACAAACTTGCAAATAAATGTTTTTTGGTGATGTATGAATCCTTAAATACTGGATGACGGTGAGATTTCCCCGTCTACATCATAAACTGATTTTTTAAAAAAATGTCCTTTGTGCTTCACTTGTTCAAAGCAGTGCTTTAGAAAGTAAAGAGGAAAATAGTATTTGCTACAGTCAGCAGATGGTTGTCACATTTTGTTTTCAGTGCTCTTTACCACTTAATTTTGTTTTGTTGCGACAGGAGAGGTTGCCAGTAAAGCATCTGCTAGAGCTTATGGCTCAGGACCAGAGCTGCTGCTGATGGCATACATTCAGAATAGCACTAATCTAAAATAAATGTTTAATAAGCAGCCTGTGAAAGCACCTGGAATTATTTTTTTTTTAATTCAGTTGATGCAGAACTATCTTGTTAAAATTAAGGATGTACAATTTGGTTTGTAAAAGGTATGTGGCTTAATGTATTAAAAAAATGCAGAGTTTTAAAATCTTCTTTCTTGAATTCCAGCTCATCAAGGTGCTGTACAAGACCAGCCTTACCAGCTGCCAGTGGAAATCGATCCTCTCATAGGTCTGTCACTTCCTTCTCTCTCTGCGATTCATTAAGTTCTGTATGGTGGCCCTGAAGTGTAGATTACGGTTGTTTTTCACTTGCTGGTTGCTGGGAATGGAATTTTCCTGATAAACCATTTGCATGCAAATTGGAATGCAATGAGCTGTGGCTATGCTGGTATTTCATCAACTCCCCCTCGTTGGTTTGCCTAATTTGAACAGGCCTAGGACGCGTGTCAGTGAAAATTAATATGGATGCTGTAATAATGTGTGATTGAGAATGTGCATGAAGTACTGTCAGGATAATATTGGATCTTTTCATCACTCAGACTTGTTGATGAGCAGGAGCGAGGCACGTTATGATGAATTGGTGCACTGGTAATGTGATGGAGCTCCTTTGCTGAAGAAATTTTCATAATAACAGTGGGGTTCTTAACCGCACCGTGTTGTGAAAAATAAAACCATGGTGCCAGGGTTTCATCATTAAAGGAGATCAATCCTTTCTTCATAGACCTGCTGTTCAGGCTGAGGGGATTAATGTGTAATTGTGAAGCAGTTTCAAAGTTGAAATATATTGCCCACTCTTTTAGTATTGAGATATTAGTATTCATTTTTCAAGGGTATTGCGTCTTTTGATCAGCATCACTAGTTAAATTTGTGTATGTTTTTCCTTTTATTAAAAAGGAGTGGAGGAATATCTCTCTTTTATTTAATGACTCAGTGTAATAGAGTCAATTCATGACTTTTTATTATAGAGGTTTATTAGTTATGTAGAGCTGATTTCTCTGTTAGCATGGTTAGAGTTTGGTCACTTCTTTCATTACAGACCCAACTTTGGGGAGTATACTTGGACTGTAATTAAGGAGCCTGTAGCATGGCAAATGAAACCCTAAAGGTGATAAAAAAAAAAAAATAATCAAACAACCCCAAAATACGAACTAGTTGTAGGACAGTTCACAGAAGCAAAGATGACAGGATTTCTACATGCCACACTCTCGGCTTCCCATCGATTCTACTAGTCTTCAAACTTAGCTCTGTTTTTTTCAACTGTCCTTATCAGGATGGTAGTTTAAGTCAAAAAGAAATTAAGTGGCCAGTTATAGAAGCATGGAAAAATCAGAGCAAAAATGAAGTTGCCTGGAAAGGTTGGAATGACAGGTCTGTCAGCCAGTGAGAATTAATTTCAAAACAAGTATTCATATCACAGTAGGGACTGCATTGTACCAGTCTGTAGATACTGTTGCTGTGTAGCCATTTTGCTGGGTAAGCTCAATGATAATTATATCAGGAGCAGTGTGGGCATATTAAACCATTTTATAGAGCTGATAAAAATGTTTTTCCAAAGTTTTAAAATCAATTCCCATCAGAATAATGCAGTACTTATAATTCACAATGAGGAGGACATGCTATAACTCTCCTTTCCTTCATGAAATGGATTTTATCCAAAAAATGTTGGGAGCAGGTAACATATAATCTGCTTTAAAATCTGCTATCAAGTAGGATTTAGAAATATTAATAAACATCACAGCAAAAAAAACCCAAAATCACATTGGGCCTGTCAGATGATTTTCCTACATATTGTGATGATGAACATTAGGGAGGAAACATGTTTTTTATTTTTGTTTGCAGTTTTCATAATTTTAAAATTATAATTCCATTTTCAGGCTTGCCTTTAGTTTACAAAATACTTGGACTTTTGTTTGGTATAAACACCTTTAAAATTAATATTCATAGTTCTGAAAAATGGTTTAATATTCTCTTCATACAATAGTTCTCAAATCAGCCTTGTGGTTACATTGGACATAGTTTAAAAGGTTAAGGCTTTCTTTGTCACTGTTAAGTAGCATCATTGGGTACAAGCAAGTAATTATGTAGATAATATTAAAGGTTTTTAATTGTGGCTAGACACATTTACCTAGAAATGGCACCTAAGAGGACCACAAAATTACACTTTTACGGTTATAGCAGGAATCTTGTTGCTGTCTTAGTCATAAGGAGGGATTCCTGCTGTCCTAATTTTCCAGTTGCACAGGAAGATGTAAAACAGTAGTGTCTGATATGACATAGATCCTAGACCTCTTTTTGAGGTGAACTTTTTTGAAGGGCTTATCCACACTGAATGTATTGATCTGCATGTTTTTTGGGGGGGTTATTTGCCATTATTTTGTCATACAGAACACTTCACTGTGCATTTATAATGTGTTGTTGTTACTCTTCAAGCAGTCTCAACAGCAGTCAAGGCCCTGTTATGTGTTACCTGCAGAGCAAGTGACAATACCTTGCTAAATTATTTGCTACCCACATGGATAAAACAGTATCAACATTTTAAAGATAACAGAAGCAGAAGTAATTAAGGCTTTGATGCAGAGTAAATGGAATAAACCAAAGGCTTAGGGGATAGCTAGCCTATGAGAATGGAAAGAAGTTAAAGAACAAAGTGTGAAGAAGAGCACAAGACCAGCACAGAGACAGGTCTGGGGGACCACTTGGAATGGAAGTAATGGTGCTCTGAGCTGTTGGCAGACAAATTGAGGCTTACTTGCCTGGAATGGGAGTCAGGTTCTCTTGGGAGCAAAGCATATTAGAAGTTCTTTCTACACTGTAGGATTTTGCTGATAGGGAGACAGACAGACACACAGAGACACACAAACATCAATTAATAAGGACAAAATGCGATATGAAAAATGGGTTCATTGATTGATTCATGTCTCTTCTGTGGCTTCACAATGCAAGATTACCTGGGGAAATAGAACAGCAGGTGATCAAATCAGGGTAAATATTATCTCTCAACCCTAAAGGAGATTGTGGAGATAAGCTGCTTAATTTTTGTGCAATGCTCAAAAAAGTGTAAAATAGTAGTGATGTTTACTGCATTTGTTCTTTTTTTAAATTACAAATGCTTGCAATGAAATAAAACTTGTGTACAATTTTGAAATCATAATTCCATTGTCTGCTGCATTTGAGCCACTATATAGCACATATGTATATGTACTGTCTTATAATTACATTCCCTTCATTTGTTTCTTAATGTTTTATTTCCTGTAATAGAAGTAGGGGAGAAGAAAGTGTATTACATTTTTATGTATCATTCCTTTTCGCAATCTTTCATTTATATTTGTCAGCTGCATTTGACTTAAAGAAGTTATTTCTTCTATTTTAGAATATATACTACAAGGAATTAGCATTGTTCCCAGAAGTGTAATGAGTATTTTATAGTAAAAGTAGAAAGAAAATGTCCCTGCCACAAAAAAGAAGTAACAGCAGTGAGAAATAGTTTAGGTGTGAACATAAGTTTCTAAAATGTGCTTTTGTTCTGTGAATGTGGATGCTAAAAATTCTTGATTTGTGTGTCTTTCTGTTCAGCCAGCAATACAGGTATGCACAGAAGGCAAATCACTGACCTTTTAGACCAAAGCATTCAGGTGCATTCCCAGTGTTTTGTCATCACCTCTGATAACCGTTACATCTTGGTTTGTGGCTTCTGGGACAAGAGTTTCCGAGTTTATTCTACTGACTCAGGTAATGTATTTTTAAAATATGGGAATAGCCTAAAAGATTTTTCTGTTCATTGTCA
Organism: Falco biarmicus; assembly: GCF_023638135.1. Taxonomy (NCBI): domain Eukaryota; kingdom Metazoa; phylum Chordata; class Aves; order Falconiformes; family Falconidae; genus Falco; species Falco biarmicus. The sequence goes on from NC_079288.1 coordinate 111,229,997, forward strand.
ATCTACAGTTCCAAATAAGAAGGAATGGGGAGTGGGGAAAGTGGAGTATGTATTTATTCCCCTATCAATAATATTTGTCAAATCTTTTCTTACCTACTGCTACTGTGTATTGTATGCTATGATCTTTGTTGAATGATGCCAAATGCAAGACAAGGAGCTTTTGTTAGCCATAGCATCACACTTCAAATCTGTATTACAGGCATGCCTGTTCATATACTGTAGTTTCCACAAGAAAATGAGGTTTTGTGAAGCTTTGCATACCAGCACAATTAATTGTTCTTAGAGTGCTTGCTTGAATTTAACTCTGGTTGGTTTTCAGCACCAGAGGTTTTTTTTGGAGGAAATACAGGGAAGCACCACAGAATAAGAACAGAAGTGAAGTCTTGAAATCTGGTGAAAGAAGGCTTATGAAAGCCTTTGAAAGCTATGCTATAATAGAAAAATTGATTCGGAGCCACTGAATTCTTTCATAAAATATAAACTGATCGATATAATGGGTAGCAGTTAAATTAGTCTGTCAGCTAGCATGTATCCAAAGCTTTGAAATCATGCATGTGTCATGCTAAATAGAAAAGAGTCTTTCAGTGTAAAAGCTACAGGAATTTAAAAGCCATGGAGCCTCAGAAGAAAATAGGTACGATTTTTTTCCGTTTCATTATCTTATAATGGGAATAGCAACCTCACTGCAAGGTACTTCTTTGGGATTAATGACCCAGTGTGGTTAATGTGTGTGTGCCATCAAGCTTTCCAGTAGGTTATTAATCCCTAGGGAATATCCTACATGTTTGTCATCATTTCTTAAATATATTAGTTAATAGTGTTTTTCACACTTGGCAAACCAAAATGTTTAACAAAACAGGATGGTCTTTAATGAAAATCTGTTAAGTCTAGATCTCATGGCATATTTTAGCATATCTGTCATTTTTGCGATTTTAAACCCTTAAGTATAAAGGAGAAGTTCCATTTATTTCATATTGACTGACTGCAATTCATTATAGAGACATCTTGTTAGACCCTTCTTAGTTTAATTTTCTCATTGATGAAAATAAATTTACGTAAAACTGAATTTAAAGTAGATCTTCAGAAAAGTTAGCTAGCATTAATAAATGTTGAGTGTATATTCTTGAGTTATATTAATAGAGAACTAATTCTTTTATGTCGAAGGATGTATTTTACTTTATATATGTGGGAGGAACTTGTATGATTTTGGTAGCTTTGTCCTGTATCAGTCTGAACTACAAATACTTCATTAAGTTATGTCTTCTATGTGTAAGTCAGATACACCAGATATCTCATTACTACCATAGCTAATTATGGTATAAACACAAATACACTTGTCAAAAAAGTTGCAGATTTATGTCTTCCATGTGTCTCCTGTTAGTCAATATAGCAACTCTAGCTCTAGTTTAAATCAAGTGAACTCAATTGTAGTTTATTTTGTTTCAAATTAAAATGAGAATATAGTAGTGAAATACTTACTCTGAAATCAGCAGAGCAGCAAGGAAAAGAGATTATGTGATCAGTAATGCATAATGGCAAGTGATCACAAGTGTTGAATTCAATTATATTTTAGCACTTACACAAAAAAGGAACTTTTTTCTTATTAAATTTGAGGTTTGTTTGGGGTTTTTTAACAGGAAATACTTTTAACATAAATCATGGGTTCTCAGCACAGCTAGTATAGCAGAAGCACAATAAAACCTTCCTCCAGCAGTGGGAATGATTTCTAGACAGCATTTTAGATTCGGTAGTACAGAGACTTGAGTCTTAGTTTTCTTTTAATTATTCGTAGCACAGCTGTCAAATAAAACATTAACTAGAAAATTTGTTCTGTTAAAAGGGGATATCTGAGTGCATATGGTAAAATTCGGTATTAGTGTATAGAGAGGACAACTTACGTTAAAGGAAACAAAAAGTTGAAGAACTCTTATGAGATTAATGATTTTTATTTTTTTTACTAATGTGAAAGAGCAAGTGCTTATTTCTTGTTTTGATGGAATTGATTGAACCTTAGCTGCACAGTGACAAAGTAAAACTAACAAGGCACTGTGACTACACGAACAACTGTCAAAGAAATAGGCTTGAAAAATGTTTGTTTTCTAGAACAGAACCTATAAACAGAATATAATTGAGAGAGAGATGTCTATAACTCAGCGATGTTTATAGCATAAACTTGTGTTCTAAAAGTATAAATCACCTGAGGTAGTTGATTACCTACAGCTATACAACTGAAAAATATATTACATAATTAAGTTATTCTCAAATCTAAACCATGTCATTGACAGCTTGAATTTTCAGGGGAAAACATACACTCGGTAAGATGTTTTTGTATATTGCCAAAATGAGGTTATGTAGTCTGTGAGTGTCACTGCTCCTAGCTGTGAATTTCAGTAACTTTTTCTGACTAAATCTGTTTACTGATCAGCGCCTGAGACAGTTAGGTGACCCTGTGACAAAAATGAAAGCCCTGGTGTGCAGAGGGGACCACTACAGAACACTATTACAGAATCACAGAAATTAGGGAAAGACTCGATGCCTGAGTTACTCTCCTTTCCAGCAGAAGGCAGATCTTCACAGTGAATGTACTTTCCAGGGGTTTGCCCTTTCCAGTCAGAAAAGGCTCATGTGATAGTACTTATTTTCACAATTTCTCTTGGGGGATTATACTTGCCTAATAGCTTTTGTCAGTCTTTTATTTTAAATCTTATGTACAGGTTTACTTTAAATGACATCATGTTATTCTGTTTTTTACTTCGTGTACTAAAGTAATTAATTCCTTTTTTTTTTTTTCAGCTGTTCATACCTTTCTCTTTTTTTTTTTTTTTTTCTTCCTGGTTTTCTCCACTTTAACGCAATTACCTTTTTTGATCTCCTGTTATAAATCATGCTGTTAACATTATTTTTGTTCTTTCCTCAGAACCACTCCCTTAAATCTTTTGTTAGCGTTAGAGTTATTTAGTGGCTGGATATGAATACAGTGCCTTTGTACTGCACAGGAAGAGGGCTATGAAATATGTCCTACTAGCCATATTATAGGATTGACTAATTTTTAATTCATGCACCAAAATATTTTGCTAAGATGTGCTTAATTTGAGTCCCAATGCTGATTTGTGTTACTACTTGTCACGTTACTAGTTACTATTGTTATATACTCTCCAGAACATTTTATTTCAGATACAGTAATTTTCCATTCCTATTTCTTTTTTGGCCTGTGTTGTTTATCCTTCCAAAGCCATCACTCTTTTCCCCTTCTGTTCTTTCTCATTCTTTATTCAGCCCAAAGCACAAATGGAGGCATGGTCATTTGGGCTGAGGAGTCTGAGGTCACACGTTAAGGGCATCACACTTCCTTGTGTCATTGGATGCAGAATTTAGCCTGGCCCATGTTACCTGAGTGGGCCAAGCAGGCGCGTAAGAAACGTGTGTGTGAATCTTTTGTCCTGTCTCTACAAGATCTGCAAAACCTAGGCTTCAGGAAATCCAGTGAGATGGATTTTAGTATTTCCATTCTCATTTCATAGGATCACGTATGCTGCTGGCAGATCCAGAAGGCAGCAGGACCCATGACATGTTTGCTGTGTAGGAGCCAGCCTCTGGCAGGGTGGTCTGGCAGAGATCTGCTGTGGGTGACCTTACATGTGTTTCCTCTCCCACATGCAAATCCACTATGCGTGACCATCCAAATTTACTTTTTTCTTGAAATAATGTCCTGTTTAGATAAGGTTAAAAGGTAACAGTCATATTAATGTTTATACAGACTCTTGAATGGCACATTTTTAACTGCCTAGGCTTTCCTTTCTCTTTAGCATTGATGTCTCTTATCAGCAGTACAAACGTTTGTTGTATATGCAACAGGTAAGAGTTTTTTCCAGGTCAGTCTTCTGAGGTTTTTTGAACATTACAGAAATTCTTAAAAGGGAAGGATGCTGGTTGAAATAATTGGCAAGTGTTTAAATGGTGATGGAAAAACCTGGGTTCAAGATTTATTTTTTATCTAAATCTCCTCTGTTTAAGAAGATGCCCAAAAGCTGCATGTGCTATATATATTTTAGGCAGCTCTCACACTACTAATTTCTTCAGGGTCTTATATTCTGTATCTTCTGATTCTGTTTCCCACATCATCATCAGAGTTGCATTTTTACTGGTACTTTCTTTGGTAAACTTGCCTTAAAAGAGAATCCCATCATGTTTCCTGTCTGCAAAGGGAATGTAAACATGTAGAATGTAAAAAACCTTCTAGCATGATTGGCCTTTGAATAAAGTGTAATATTTATGGACTGCAAATATTTTTTGCATGGACTGTATGGACTACTGCACTTTTAAATAAGTTTCCACCAAATAAAGAAAAAAAAATAGTACTCTCCACTATAGTTCTTTCTTGAACCTTTTTTTAATAAAGAAAATGTATCTCAAATAATTTATAATGTATTTAGTTTGCCTTAGAAAAATAAAAGCATAGTTTTAAACCAATCAATTTTATATGCTTCAGGTAAACTGATACAAGTAATATTTGGACACTGGGATGTTGTAACCTGTCTTGCTCGTTCTGAGTCCTATATTGGAGGAAATTGTTACATTCTCTCAGGATCACGTGATGCAACGTTGCTGCTCTGGTACTGGAATGGGAAAACCAATATTATTGGTGATAACCCAAGAGGTAAGCAAAACCAGAAAAACTTGTTTTATAAAGACGTTGTCTAAAAATGGCTTGAGTGAACACTGCATGACAAAATTTTAAGCAACGCTAATGTTAAAGTACAGTATTTCTTTTTTCGTAGTTGTTATCAGTTCTGTTTTAAAGAATTGAGGGCACATTGCTTGCTTAGCAGCATAACTAGAACTAATTTTTAAAGTTATAGGATACTGAACATCACAAACACATTTATTTTTTTTTTCTTGTCACTCATTCAATTGGGAGAGAGTGGCTCTGGGAGTGAGGGAAGGGGATTATATTTTTATATTGCCTGTTCAATCTGAGTAAATCTTTTTCTCTCAAAATGACACCTTCATTAAATACTTGCATTTGAGTTGTTTAAAACAAAAAAAGACTTTACATTGTTCCAGTGCAGACTGTATTCTATGCAACTGTAATCTTATGCATATAGTTCTTACAGTGGTATGTTAGCTATCAATAGAGTTACACAGACAGTGAATTTTAACTTAGCCTGGGGTCGTTGTGATGAGATGTGTAATGGCCTGAGCAGGACACTTAGGTGAAAGACGGACAGACATGTGGGATGGATTAAAGAAGCAAGTTTAAAACTTCTTTAGTTGAACACTTTGGTAGGGTGCTACATGCCTAATCCTCACTCTCACATACTAGGTATTTTAATTGGTTCCAGTGCAAGCAATAGGGCTCATACAAACTATCAAAGTCAGAGCAAACCCTGCTTCAGCCTAATTCAGTTTTAACCCCTCCCCACCCAAACTCACCTTGCAATTGCCGAAGAATTTAATCTCTTCTGTCTTGCACAATTTCCCAGGAAATCCCAAATCCTTTAACTCATGAAGATTCTCTCTTTTTAACTCATAATTTTATATGGAAAACAATGAAATGCCATGACTGTTTTACCCTGCTGTGCCTGTATTTTGTAACAGGAAAGGTAGAACGTGGTCTTGTTATTATGCCAGTTTCACTCCACACAAAAAATTAATTCCTGATCCTCAGAGCAAAGAAAAAGGCAGACATATAGCTTCAGAAAAAGCCTGAGTGAGCCACTTCACAGGAGTAAGAGGCTTTCAAGACCACTTGTAAGAGCTTACCCATGTGAATAGATGGGGTGCATCATATCCAGAGGTCCCGTTCAGCCAAAAAGAAAATGCCCTAAAGAGAAGGGGTGAGAAGCGGTATATTCTGTCTGACAAATGAATAAGAGTATTTGTTAAGTTTTCTGCCAAACACTTAAGGTCTTCTCTGACCCTGTTTAAATACTAGTAAAAACATACCTGCTGTCTGCAGAGGACAAAATGGACATCTGGAACACAAGAAGTGTTGTTATATCTGGCATATATTGCAATTATAACTGACATACAATTTCATATAATGTAAACAATATCTGACATCTTCTATATTAATTCATTTGGTAAAGTTGTGTGTTCCATACTGTTCTGTTACTCAACTGAAGTTATTTGAATTTGAAAAAAAGAGGTGGTTTAATGAAAATGCGTCCTGTGAACTATTTTGAAGAGGTACAGCTAATTAATATCAGAATGAATATCTGAATTTAACTTGCAAATTATTTGATGTTGACTGTGAAAACTATTCAAAAATTGAACAAGATAGCGAAGCTCAGTTCACACAATTGCAGAATCTTCAGGCTGAGATTGTGAGCAAGCTATCCTCATTATCCTTCCAACAGCATGGTTGAAGAGATGGGAGCTTTTCTGGGATGTGGCTAGCAGAATTTTATGAGTATTTTAAAATAAATGTGGCTTTGGTTAAGGGACAAAATCTCTGTGAATATTTATACATATTTTGCAATCTATCAATTTAAAGAGAAGGTAAACTCTGCGCTGTTTTTGCAGAGTTTGTAAACTTGGAAACTCCAAAAAGTCTGTGAAAGGAACTTAAGAGCTTGACAGTCAAGTGAGCTTGTAAATCCTGAAGAAGAAAACTGCCCTTTTGAGGAGAAAACCCTAAATATTTTACTGGTGTGAAGCAATGAACATTTGTAGGTGTCTCCTTACAGCATTTTCAAGGCCTGCAAGCTCTTGCAGATTCCTAGGCCTGTCCTGAGAAGTTCTCCTTGTTGAGTATTTCCCAGCCAGGGCTTTGTGAACAAGACCTTGCTGCTGTAGTCTCCTTTATGACCTTAACAAATTACATGCTTGGATTTTGTACGTAGTTTCTAACTAGAATAGATAGATTTGGTTATAATCTGTTTACTGTTAAATTTCTAATGTGTTAAAATTTTGCAGTTTTCAAAGTTAATACTAGGCTATTTTAACTACTGTTTAAAATCAAACAATCGCTACCTGGTAAATCTCTTTGTTTGCACTCCTATTAAACTTGTATGTTTTAGGGACATGCAATGGCTCCTATGTTTACTAGTTACCATTATGTAGCTTTTTTTGTGATACAGCGTGCTTGGAAGCCTTTGTTATGAATTGGAATCTCATGGCACTATACATAGGCCTAGACATGTGTATAGTAAAAGACAGTTTCTGCTTCAAAGAGATGGTAATCTGGGGGTTTAATTTTTCCCAGAAATAGCTTTCTATAGGCATCTCTGTTCAGTCAAATTTTTTTTTAAAGGCAAATAAAAAGAGCTGTTTCTGCTTAGTTCTGATTTTGTCAGAAATGGAAAGCACCAGCAGACTTGTTGGGTTTTGAGCCCTGTTACTGCAACTGTAACTTCCATTCATTTGTGGGATGCTAGATATTTAACTTGTCTGATATCTTTTTGTATTTGAGGCTTAGGATTTTTTACCTCAAAGTATAGTTTATTCATGCTTCCCATGAGCACTGTTCATTGGAATTTTAGATACTCTCAGAGTTGGTATTTCTTTCCTATTTTTTCTCTATTTATTTTTCTCTAATTTCCATCTTAAAATGACTTCACAGCAACATGCATCCAATGGCACTGTACCAAATCATGGTACCAGAGTAGTTTCAACAATAACAATGTAAAACAGAAGCATTTCTTTCCTCCTTTCATAGTACTGTTGCCTCTGATACACATCAGTCAGCAGCCTAGTATGATCAAGCTACCCTAAATTCTACCCCATTGGGCACCCACTGCTCCACCAGGTACTTTTTATTTAGGTCCCTTTATCTGGTTTCGTTACTTTAGGAAGCACTGAGCTCTTGATCTCTGGCTGCATATATTCATGTTTTAGAATGGTACTTAACTCAAGCTGACAAGCCAGGTGGGCTATGGCATACATGATAAATGTTTTGTTTGATATTCTTTATCAAGGACAATTTTCTGGCCAACTGGACCGTATGGAAAAATTCTTTACGTTTTTGGTTTAACATAAGAAATATGTTACTGAAATATTCATTATTGACATTCTTTAATTTTTAACTTTTAAGCTGGCTTCTTAAAGAAATTACACCTATGTAGTCTCACTGTCTGTTTAGTTTCTCCCTAATAACTCTCAAATGCATTGATCAATGTAAACCAAATTTCAGTAATTTAAATCTCAAAAGATATGAAATTCCTACGTGGGACACATCTGCTGGAAACTATTTTTATTCCTCACAAAACAGCCTGATTACATTTAAGTCCTTTTTTCCTTCTCAAATTAAAACCTGAAATTCAAAAAATATTTCACCATGCTCTTTGATCAAATGTAGGGTTTTTTTCTTTCTAAATTAATTGATTTTGAAAATGTAAAAGCATGGCAGTACTTTACTTTGGTACGTAGGCATTTTCTGATGCAGAAATGTTTCTGTGGACAATTTCAGACCAAGCCTAGGAATAATGCAGAACAGAGCAGAGGATCTGAAATAGTTGTTTCCTTTCAAATAGCTCTGAGCTATTTTCACATTAATTAGCATAATTTACTGTGGAGATGTAAAGTCACTTCGCATAGCATAAGAGGCTTTTATTATTCTCTCCTTGGCATGTGGCTTGCTGTGGGTAGGTGGGGGAGGTAGGAGGGACAGGATGTAACCCTCCCCTTGGTACCCCTTGAAGCCCATGTGTGATCTGTATCACAGGGTTGGCTTTTGCATATTTAGAGGCTCCGATCTAATAGCAAAGTATGTACCGCTTGGGGACATGGCATTATGCGTCAGGGCTTGTGTTCCTGAATAGGGTGGTAGAATGTGTAGAGGTTACTGAGGGAGGGTGGTGTACTTGTGGAAAGATGCCATGTTTTGCACTTGCCCAGCCTGATAGGGTGGCAGCAGAGGTGGAAGGAAGGCGAGATACGGGGGGTGAGAGGAGGAACTACTTGTGATGGCTGGAGAAAAGAGATGAGAGAATTCATTTGCATACAAATGGCGTGCAGCACTTTCTGATCCCGTGCTCACTTTGAAGCTCAAGTGGCAACTCTTAGGGTTTGGACATTTCCTAGGTTGAGGGATTGCATTTTACTTTGTAATCACAGAACCATAGGAAAGTGGGTGGGCAGGAGCTTTGGTCACCTGATCTATTCTCTTTTCCAAAAGAAGGCTTAAGTACGCCAAAACCATTCTTTACTGATGTTTGTCCAACATTCTGTTAAAAACTTCAGCAAATATATTTTTGGGCCTATCATTAGCAGTCTTTTCTCAGTCTTCATCCTAGTATCCTGTTTTGTTTTGGTTTTTTTCAGCAGTTGTATTCTATAATTTCTTACATACTTATCTTTGTGTAGAGAACAGATTATTTATTTCCCCCTTGCAACAACTTCCAGTTATTTGGATTGCCATGACCTGTAATTCTTTGCTTCCGGAAAGCACGCCTTTTGCCATAAGTTATATTTTTCTAGAACTCTGACTTTTTCCTGTGTTCCTCTCCAGTTGTCTTGTCTTCCTCAAAGTAGTCCCAGCAACACCGCTGAAGCCTTTCCAGTAATAAGTAGAAAACAACCTGGTTTACAGACCATTTACAAACCATTACTTTTCACATCCCTATGGGATATCTGTTCATTTTAAAACTGTGTGACAGTGTTAATTCTTTTAAGGTATGAGCCAACATAAATTTCAGTATTTTCTGAAGAACCATCTAGTCAGTTGTTTTTTCTCCTCTTCTGTGTAGTTTGACTGTGGAATGTCTTTAAACTTTCTGAATTGCATGTTTTTTAGACTGTTCCTCCAATTTGTTAAAGTTATTTTGAATTCTCATCCTTTCCTTCAGCAGACTTGCAGCAGCTCATGTCTGCAAATGTAACTTGCAGTCTTATTCTATCAAATTGCTCATTAAAGAAAACATTAGATAGTACACTGTTCAAGAATGCCCATCAATACGTTCACTATTTTGACAACGAAGAGCTTTCTGAATATAGCTTTCCAACTGGCTTTTCATCTGGCGTATAGTAGCATCTTATAAACATGTGCTTCCCTGTTTTCCTTAAGAAATTGCCAGTGTGAAACATTGCCAGAGTCCTTACTAAAGACAAAATACATGATGTACCCCTGAACACAAGTTGTGTTACTCTGCCACTGCAAGAAAAAAATTGCTTTGACGTGATTTCTTCATAACAAATTGGCTGTTACTTATCTCCTTGTTTTCTTGGAAACTGTGTGTGTGTATATATATGCAAATAAAAATATACATGTTCTACCATATTTTTTCTGTTTGTTGGGATTAAGTAAACTACTCTTCTTTCTCAGTTTTCCTTTTTCTGCTTCTTAAATGACATGACTTTTTTAATCTTGCAGAACTTCACCCAGTATTCATAAAACAACAGTTAAAACTCTGAGATTATGTAGTTTCATTTTCACAGTATTCTCAGATCAGTATTATCAGGCCAGTTGAGTTCCAAACATTTCCCTCCTTTACTTATTGTATAATTCAGGGAATTCTGTAACTGATTTGTCATTGCTGCTTTTACTATGTTTGCTCCCTGACTGCAGTTGGCCTTTTTATTGAAGACTTACTGAAATACTTCTAAATGTGTGACATTATCTATTGGCATTGCTGGCTCTTAAATAGCAGAGCAGCTTCTCATGGAAACTTACAATATTTTTGTGTTTATAGAATGACTGTTACTCCTGATGTCATTCATAGTTGCATCTCATCTGTGCTTGGCTATCCTGGTTTTGCCCCTACTTGCTTATACCTTGTGTCTTACACCGGTTCAGAAAAAACTCACTTATTTTGATCTTTCTGCCTGACTTTCCTGTGTTTACAGTTATGGGAGAACTTTCAGTTGTGCTAACTGGTATCATCTTGTCTGTCTTGTCCTGCTGCATTGGGGCAGTTTTCACTAGTATCTTTTATTACCTTTTCCTTTGTTTTTCTGTAGACTAACTTTTCATGAGATCTTATAGAACAATGTTCTGCACGTATTGGAACCTGTCTTCAAAATACTTGAAAAAATTATCTTGTTCATGTTCTTTCCTTTATAAAGCGTATTGAACACTCTCATAGCTTCGCCACTTTCATGTAAGTTCCTTTAACCATCATGTTTCTGATCTGTTATATTGATGATAATCATATCTAGAAGGCCACCTCTAGTTGTTGCTTACAGATTAAAAATTGTCACAAAATTGCTTGCTACACACATAGTTGTTGTATTCCTTTACCAACAAACTCCTTTGTAGTTGGAATATCCCATTTTCTCCAATCCTTCTTCTGAATGATCCCTCACTTATACCTACCAGATAGAGGCCAATCAGATCAGTGAATGTCAACCTATGCCTACAAAATGTTTGTTTTTTCACTGCGGTTATTTTGTTTGGATGTACTTTCTTGGAGGGGAGTTTTATAGTGGTGAATTTAATTTTTTAATAGTGTTTATGCTTATAAAATGGTTTGTACTTATAAAATGGTAGGCATTTCCACAGTTGAGGTGAAGGTAAGTTGCTTTTCTGCTGTTCTTGCACTATATTCATAGGCTATGAAGAGACTGTTCTATTGCTTTCAAAATATCTACAGATTATTTCATAATTATTTTTTAGTTTTCGTATTTTGAAAAACAGAAATATATCTAATTTAAAATTTTTATTTGCTTAATGAAAGCAAGGCTTAACCGATCAAAGTATTCAGTACTAATGAAACGTAGAGTCTGTGTATAACTGTATTACTACTACTAATACGAATGTGTTCTCCTCTGAGTTATTGCGTTGATCTTCCACACATATGTGAATAAAACAAATTATATTACCTCTTTTATGTTAGCCCATAAAACTAGAAAATGTTACTCTCTGTATGTATCACATTTGCATCACAAAGATTGTGGGGGTGCTTTCATTGCACAGTTTTATACTTTTTTAGAGGGTACTATATTCAGGTTTTCTGAAGTGTGTTAAAGAAATGTTTTCAGTCGTGTAGCTGTGTAGCAGGGCACGTGTGAATGTAAGCACGTGATTTTGTACTTTAATAAAAATTACTGGGTTTACTGAGATTTAATTGGGATAATTCATTGAACACTTTCACTATCACTAACATGTTGAATATCTTTCTCAGATATAATTTTTTAAAAAATACGTAATCTTTTGAATTTATAAAATGTGAAATCTCCCAAAGGATTCAAAGTTTAATCACCAGTTTCCTGTCTTGCTGAAAAACAGTCTAGCTACTATCCAAGCTACTTCTTTTAAAATAAACTGTGTTTGTTTTGTTTTTTTTTATAGCTACAGTTCCTAAATAAGTATTTGAACACCTGAAAAACTTTTTATCAATTAACATTATTATTATTAGACTAAAGCTGTGGTCTTGAGACTAGAGAAATCATTGGTTTTAATTATATTAGTAACCATAGCAAAAGGTAAAACATCTGTATTTCATCAACTGCTACGCACATTTTTCAGTTTGAAAATTTAAACTTTTTATAAGTGAATGCTTGGTAATTAATTAAGTGGATAATGCAGGCAATTGAAACTTTGAAAATATGACCTGATGAGCATCTTTGTGTTGGCTGATTAAAGAGCAATTCCATAGTTAATAATTTCTTTGTACTCAGACACACTAATTCTGTAAACTTGAATTCTATGAAGTTTTGTATACGTGCTTGCCTCTGTACACAGTGAATAGTCACAATGATTCCAGGCAGGTCATATATCTGCTGTTAGGAGCAAAAAACCCTCTTTGCCTTCTTCCCTTGTCTTTATCCACATCTTGAATTAACTTACATCTTGGTTCCCAAGTTTCTGCATGATCTAGACTTCTATTTTCAGTTTAAAACCCAATGATAATTGAGAAGATAAGGTTCCACATTTTGAAGAATGTTTATAGCATAAATATTTATTTAGAATTTTAATGTTTATTTCCTAAAAAATAAATACATTTGGAAGTAGTTTACATAACAGCTTATTTTCTTTAGAAAAATTAATTAAGAAGTAGTTGTAAAAATCTTACCTGTCAGTGTTCCCTTTTGCATTTATCATGCTAAGTCATAGAAGTATCAAAATGTCCATAAATCAGTAATCATGTTAGTTATAATGGAAATTCTGCTATCACTGTTAATTTCTGTCAAATGGTGGTCTACCATAATAGCTAAAAATTTGCAGAGCCTCCAAATACTAAAATATTTTGGAATTGCTGCAACTATTAAGGCAGTAGGTGCCATTCTCTGTAGTCAGTCTTTTAAGAAAAGAGTGTTGCTCTATGATAGTCCATCACTGAGTTTAAAAACAGTCTGCCTGTGCTCCTTTTGGTGTTCAATAGCACATTTATATTTTACCTCTACACACGTAGATTATATTATTGTGAGTCTTTCCTGAAAAAAAAGCCAGTAAATAATTCAGTATTATTTTAACAGTGTTTAACTGCAGACATAACAAATATTCTTTGTTTCTTCAAAAATGGCTGGACAGTAGCACAATGTTGTACATAAAGCAAGAATCCTTTAGCACCATCTGCTGGGTTCGCGTGAAATCTGATCTTGGACTGACTCTCCAAAGCACTGCCTAGTAAAATATTTAAAATATATATACGTTCACATATGCGGTGCAAAAAAAATTGATTTCATTTGTAGTATAATTTTTATCCTTTTTATTAAAATTATAATGAGAAAATACAATGTGAATTTAAGGTTAATGTACGAACTGAAGCAGAAATAGATCAGGAGTGTTTTGTTAAGTGCGACTGTAAAAAGAAATGGAATACTTTTTTCTTTTTTACTAGAGATTGAGCAAGTGCAATATTAAATTTTTCTATTCCTGTTGTAAGTCAAATTCAGTAAAATTTATTTCATAGAGAAGACCCACAAGGCTTAGAAAAGTACCTGTAACATTTTGAAAGGGATAGTAACCACTAAATATTCTTCTATCTAACATTTATTGCATTATTTGATGTTAGTCTTGAAAGCCTCATGAAAGCTTAATGGACATAGGCCTGATGCTGTAATTGGTCCTACAGTTCCCTGTATCTTCACATGGCACTGTTGTAGCCAGTGCAGCAAGTACTGGGACTATCTCAATGAATCTAGAACAGAGCCTTAAACTATACAGCTACAAAAGGTCACTGTTGTTTCTTTTTTAAACTATAACACATTGATACCTCAAAGAGGCTGAGGCCTCATTCCTCCAAGTACTCTATAAATCATATATAAAGGATAGTTCTAGCCTCCAAATATTTAAACTGGAAAAAGATGAGGTATAACAGGTGGATGAATTCTGGTATATCTGGAAATCTGCAAAGATGCTACATAAGCAATATGATTTTCTATTTATATAATGCCAAGAAAGTCGTGTCACAGATACTTATATGAGGACAAGGCCTGTGATGGTTTGGAAGGCATCTAAATAGTCGTAGTGGTTTGGTACTGAGGGGCGTGTAGGTTTGTGTGCTATAAATACTTGTTTTGGCTAAAAGTGTGTTCTACAGTGTTAAGCACAGCATCTGTATCATTCCTGTTTTCAACAGACTAAGAGAGATTGTGTTTCAGGATTTGTCAGTCTGTGTGAGTAATTGCAAGTAATATTGTAGAGCAAGTTTTGAGGCACCATCCAGGCGCAAGTGAAAGCAGTATGTACTTTGAGACTGGAAAAAGGGAAAGAGTTTGGATGCTGCTTTTTTGGCAGTATCCAGCTTCAGGTGTCACTAAAACTATATGCATTAAATTCTCCAGAAGGTTAAGGATATTTAGTGCTTCATGATGTAACGCAGACCTTTGAGTTCCAGGAAAAACAACGCTATATTTACAACTTGTAACTAACAGTTGATGTGGTAAAAGGAATTATATTCGTATGGTAAATGAATACAGCCTTAATGTGCACCATATGCATAGTGGTGGGTTGATGTACTAATATATCACATTTATTTACCTTGTTTGGTTGCTGGGGAAAGTAACCATTCAGTTTAAAGTCTATACCATGTAAGACAGAACAGAGTAATGCAGAAGACATAATTTGTAGTATAGAATAAAATTATCAACTTAAATGTTGTAAAAATTATTTGGCCAATACAATAATCCTGACTTAGGTAGGAAATTATTTTATACCTGTTTCTGGATCTAAATTCTATTAAGACTAGCATCACAGATACAAGCCTTACTCCATTAAGTGCGAGAACACTATATGTAGTTAGAATTATGGCCTGCTTCATTGAAAAGTATCTGGTTTAAAACAGTTACTTTTAAAGAGACAGCTAGTTTATGTATGCTCTGAGCTTGATGTATGCCATCAGTATTCCCAGTTACGTTGCTATGTAAAGATGGGAAGCATCTATCTAGTGCAACACACTACTGCTGCACAGGTTTGAAATTAGCTTTACAAAAGCAATCAAATGGCTAAACCACCCTTTTATACATACTGCTGTGGAACAGTATTGTTTTGCAGTGATACATTTTTCTTATTATAAACAAAAATAAATTATTTTACTATACTATTTTAATAGCAAAAAAAAAAAAATCAGTAATGGCTGAATTGAGCTGAATTCTCATATGAAACCTCTCATCTTGGATTATTTTCTACCCAAGGTATGAAATACTACATATGTTTCAACTAGTGGTCAGTTTCAGCATGTTGTAAGATGTCTTTTGTTTTACAACAGTTCCATAGTAGGTGCTATTTCTAACTGAAATTATTGCTTGATGGGTTTTTTTTTTCCTTTCTGTTGAGGTTTTGAGTTTCGTTTTTTGTGTTGTGTTTTTTTTTTGTTGGACTTAATGTAATTGAATAGTTATAACTATAAACCACAAGAGAGAAATACAAAGAAAATAGATCAGGTTTTTTAGCATAAACAAAAAAAAAGCCCCTTCATAAAGCTGTTTTAGAACATTCTCAGACAAAGATGATAGTGTTTTAAAACTTCAAAGCTGATATTTAAGTAGCAGTTTATGAAGTCGGGATGGTGCAAATATTAAAATATTAGTGTACACTGACCCTGAATATTCACCTGCAGATACTTTCTAAGGGCTTCAAAAAGGTCTGTATTCAGTGGGAGGAGTCCTGCTGAATGACTTCCAGGACTTCAGCAGATGAATCCCCAGTAAGGGTGAACTAGTTCCAGAACGCATTGCATTGCATATGGTGTAGGAATTAAGAGGCTGAGGATTATTGACTTTTGAAATCTGAATTTTAATACCCAATTCATGAAGGCCTGTTAAATCTTTTTCTTTACTGTGTTTATTTTGGAAACATAGCAAACCTGTTTTCTTGACACAATGTGTATGAAATAAATGTTAGTCACTTGTTGCACAGTGTGACTGCAGGAGGGAGAACTTCCTGTAAGCCTTCCCTGTGTTGTATTTGCTGAAATGAATTCTACAAGATAAATGTAATTCTTTATTTCCTTTACTGAACATATGTAACAGCATTATAGCATCATCTGTGTTTCGTGTTTTTAGATTTTGCTTCAGGATAGAATGATAAGTTGTTCAAAGATATTGTTCATTTTTGAAAAGATGTATGGTTGAAGTGTTTTTTGCAAAAACAAAACTTGCATCTAGGCATAAGGTTATACTTTTTGTTGTAAAAGAAGTCTGAACAGATGGGAAGTAGTTTGAAGGAATTAGAGGAAATGCTGATGGGGTGTCATGTGAAGAACTGGACAACAATGAAGTTCCTATATAATATGAAAAGATTACATTGTTACAATAAAATGCATATTTACAAAGGAAAGATTATTTAATCTGAAGGTTTAGGAATACTTCAGTAATATTGTGTGGTATCACTTTAGTAAGATCTTACATCCATCAAAGAGCTAGCCTTTCTGCACTGGTGAAATGTGGTTTTAACCAGTTGGCTGTTATTTATATGTTCACTCTGTGTGATTTATAAATAATGTTAATATACAGAGTTTCAATAATATTTGATAGTTGTCACTTTGATGTAATTAAACTCTGAAATTTGCTATATAATCAACATAGAAGCCTAGCAGCAGATTAGTTTTCTTAATTTAGTTATTTTGCTGAAAGCACTTTTGTCCAAATGTCTTGTATTCTGTAAGTATATTTGTACTTCTCAAATTGATTTCAAATCTTTTTTTTCCTCAATTTTTATCATACAAACCAACTTCAAAATTGTGAAATTTGAAAATTATTTTTAGAAGACTTTTTTTCTATATAAATATGCTTTGGTTTGGTTGATATATCCTTCTGAGAAAGTACTCAATCACGTTTTCGCAAAAAAATAGGTAAAAAGATAGTTAGATTATCATTTAATTTGGACTTCTTATTGGCATAAAATCACATAATTAATTTGCCATTTAAAAGTGCCCTACAGCCTCTGCAAGCACGGAATCATAATTTAGAAATAACTGTTTGGCTGTCTGTGACTTGTAATAATTAACTGTCTTCTCAGCATAAAACATAAAAAGGAGCATGCTCAAATATTTTATATCTTAATGTGTTGCATAATATTATCTCATGCAGAAATAGTAGGAAGAGTATCTCATATTTCATTATGAAATAAGTTTTTCTGTCAATCTCTAGTCTGATTACTTTTTAGGGAGATGTTTGGCTCAGCTCTTACAACTTGGTGCTGAAAATACAGAAAGTGGTCATTTTAGGAATTTAGTAGTGGATTTAAAATGTCGTGATCCCGTTTTGTTTTGTAACATCAATGAAGCTGAAAAAAAGCAGAGAAAGACCCAGCAATACAAACCAATTTCTTGTTATTCAGTAAGGCATATCTTCTGGATGTCATTAAACTAGAAGAAAGTTTTGACTTTGCTATAATCCCACTGTTCCTTTTTAAACGTAGTTTCCAAACGCCTAACATTTTTTCGCTGAAATATCGCCATAAGCTGACATGATATCATGTGCTCTTCTTTTATCTTCTGAAGCTTGAATTTTATGATTTAAAATGTACTTTAGTCACTTAAGAGAGAGTGATATTTTATGCTATTTTCTATGGGAAAACAGCTTTGCAGAAATTATTTATTGGAATGTAGGAGAGTTCTTTCAAACTAATTTGAGTGGTTACTTTAAAGGTAATCTGTCCCTTACTGGAAAATAACTTTATGTATACCTTCTGTGACTTAAATAAATCATTGATGACATTTGTTGCAATGTGAATGTGGCATTAAGATTCTTACAGCATTCAACTTCAAGTAACAATTCAGCAATGCTATAGACTAAGGATATTATTATGTACTATGCTGAGAAAAGCACATCTGTAAAACTGTTGTGTCTTGGTTATTAGTGCTAGGATTTGAACTATCTTTAATTTTATTTGACTTGTTCATCTTCCTTAAGGATCTCCATAAAGATGGACTGAGTATTCTTTTCAGTCCTTAGGGTTTGCATCAGTGGTCGTAAACCTGCTTAGTGGACAAAGACTCTTTTCCCTTTGAAGTCACTTCCCCAGCTTTTCAAAAGATCTGCAAGCCGGTTCCCCTAAAACAATTTAGAAAAGTTTGAAGTGGTGCCCCTTAAACCAGCAACAAAATAAAATTTTCTCTTTGCATTATTGAAAACCATGACAATCTCCTGAAGCAATAACAGTTTAAAAGCTTTTAAAGAAATCTGTTCTGCTCTACAACTGGCTTTTAAGTTGACCCCATTATTTGGAAAATCAGAGGCTTGGAAACCTCTAAATACTTGACATTCTTATCAAAGGAGTCAGCCTGGCTTTTCACAGGACTCCTCTTTTACAGTATTTTTTCAAGTCCTAATTTCTTTAAAGGTACTATTCAGATTTTTTTCTCTTTTTTGCGTTGAAGTGTTTCTTTAGAACAAATGTAATTTAGTAAACAGTTGATAAAATTTATGAAACACTGATCCTGCCACCTGTAGATTTATATTCTATTATGTTTGAAGTCAAGCCCAAATTCTAAAAGGACTGCGAGCATTACTCATGTAATTTTACATTTCTGTGGACTGTGATATATATATATGCTCAGTTTCTACTTCTTGTTTTAAGAATCTTATCTCCTACACTTTATGTGTATAGTTACTGACAGCCTAACCTGGGTAAAGCCTACAGTGATGTAGTTGCTGTAAGCAATATGTTTGCTATAAGGATTTTGTTTATCTGCACCTCCTAATAATTCATTCAGACATTGCTTCTTATAAGTCCTTCTAACTCTAACATCTTATATTCATTACATCCACTACAATGTTGTACATGTAAAACTTCTCTGATTTCAAAAGTTTCATTAACATGATTAGATTAATTCCTTGCTGATCTATGCAAGTGTGTGTTAAATGCAATTTCTGAAAGCAAAATAAAGCAGTAAAACCAGAATTCTAGAATTTTGCTAATGTAGGCAGCTCATTTAAAAAAACTCAAACTTAGAAGTGCCTTAAATGTGCAAAGCTGCCGCCTCTTTTGTGGATTGGGGAACACAGGGAGAAGCAATTGGGTCAACAAAATTAAATTGTTACTGGATAATTAGACTGTTATGGTTGCGGTTACATTTTTCCCCTAAAAATGCAAATTTTTGGCTTGTCTACACGATGTTCATTCATGAATCTTCTAAGATGCCTGCCCCATGTTTAGGTGACGAAAGTTCACTAGAACAAACTTTTTTTAAAAGGTTTGTGAGCATTCATAGGATCAGCCACCTGAGAAATACCTAGAGGTAATTAAGTCTACCCTTATGCTTCTAATTTGTTGGGAGTTTTTCCTTTGCTTCTGAACTGTCTGCCATACTTTGTGGGTTTGAGTGTGTTTTGCCAAACATTACACAAAACAAAAGCAATAGCTTTTAAAGGTTTTTTTATTAAGAGATCAGGGAAAATTCAGCAAGTTGCTCCAAAGCATTTTCAGATTTAAAATGCTGATAACATATGCATATTTGTGTGTGTATATATGCACATAATATTTATTTAGTGAACATATTTATCTAAGAAGAAACATATTTATTTTCTTTTAAAGATTTTGTATTGTGGATATAGATTATAACAGTAACTGCAGAATAAATCAAATTTTGAAAGGTCAAAATCCTTGATTTGATACTTTGTCATAGATTATGACCTTTTCTAAGAAGCAATTTGAATGTGGCAGTTACACAGACTGGGAGGTGTTGCAAATGGTCTGAGTAAAAAGGTAAAATATGGCGAGTAAGCTAAGCTTTTATTTGTGCAAGCCCAGATCTATACTACTAATCCACAGAAGTCTCTCACATGTAGGGTCTGGGTAGCTACCTGTTTAAATATAATTCCCAGATTATATATAAATATATAAATATATATATTTTATATATATATATAAGACCCAGAACCAGTATTGCTAGTTCTGTTAAGGCTCTCCATCGACAAACTGATGACATTATGCTTGTTTCGAAAAGTTACAGCCCCAAGTGTAATTTGTGTGATGCTACTTTAGTAACTAATGGAGTCAGTTGGCCCTGTTATTACTGTGTCTTTTTGCAAAACCATCTCTTGTTTTTAAAGTAAAAAAAGTTTGATTTTACCACTGTTTTATTGCCTTGTTGGTACCTCATGTATCAGCATTTATTGTGAAGTGAAATTATTTGCTGCTACTTAAAAACTCATCTAATCCTTTTTGAAACTAAATGGTAACATTGCCCAATACACATTCTTCAGATGAATGAACTAATTGTATTGCAATTGTGAATTTCATGAAATTTTAGCACTCTTAAAGAGGTTGATCTAGCAAATGACCTGTGAGTGAAGTTATAAAACTATTTAAAGAGTTTTATAGCATTTGCTTACCCTTTCTGTGTCTTGACCTGGAGAATAAATTTTTTTCTTTACGATATCCATATATGTTTGATTACAAGGAGAATCTCAAAAAAATATATTTTTATTTCTTGTTTTTGATGAGAATTGTCTAATAGGAGCAGTGGTAATTAATGTTGGGTTTGGGTGTTTTGATTTTGAAAACTCATCTGAAATTCATACTCATTACAGTCCACATTTTACAAGGAGCTAGACATGAAGCTGAGGTTTCAACATTGTTACTAGGTTAAAATAAAATCAGTCAATGGATGTTTTACATCTTGTTTGGGCACTCTTGGTCTGTCATCTCAGTACCTGTTGTAGTGATGCTTGCATTTACTTAACGCCTGTGACAGGAAAAGGCGGTAATTGACTTTGAACAATTCCTCCATAGGGAAAAAAAAAAAAAAAAAAAAAAGAGGGGGAGAAGGAGGGAGGGGGAAAATGCAGATCTTTGTGCTCCAACTTCTGTTTGGTTTTACTGCACACCCGACTTCTATATTAATGTGTGTCAGTGAATGTGCAAGCTGAATTCCTATAGTATACTGCTGCTGTGCTGTATAGGTATGAGTACAGAAGAACCGTATGCAAACAGTAGCATAGAAGTGATTTGTATGGAACATGAACTCAAAGAGCAAGGAAACTGAAGACGCTTCAGTGATTTAAAGCAGTGATTTTAGAAATAGATTGTAACCAAGGATTGCTTTTATTGTTTTTTCACTGAAGGTGATTTTGCAACTCCTCGAGCTATTTTGACAGGACATGACTATGAGATCACCTGTGCTACTATTTGTGCTGAACTTGGCCTGGTAATAAGTGGTTCAAAAGGTAAGTAGCTGTTGTCATTTCTGTCTGTTCATGAAGCTATAATCCTAATGCAAAAAGGAATATAGTCTCCAGTGGCAGACTTTATTAACTTTATAGTGGTTGTATTTCTAACCTTTTTTTAGTTGCTTTGGAATCTGAAACCTCCTTTTAAACATGTAAAAACTGAGGATTATTTAGACATGTACAAGAGGCAACCATGTCAGTTTCCTTATTACAGCCTACTGATTACTATTTCTGTTTGTTTATCCAGTGTGTAATTACATACAGCATACAGTTTGGTACAGCTCTTGACTGCCAGGATGGTGAAGAATGTTTGCTATGGATAACTTGTCAGAAACGGAAGCAAAAATTAGAGAAAAAAAGAGAAAAATTAGAGGAAAAAAATAGAGAAAAAAGAATGTGCTGTCTTTGTTTTTTTGATGAAGGGTATATATAAAGTACCAACTAAAATGTATAGTAATTCTGTTCAGGCTCTTTGAGCTTCGCTACAAAACCTGTAATATGACTCATTTTTGTTCTCAAAGACCTGCTTTTGGCAGGCAAATTATAGAGAATTATGTTGATTCCATGGATCTTGTTTATCATTTTCCTATATGCTGGTCTACAATTATTTTTAAACTGGTATTTTTTTTTTAATTAGGATCTTTCTGCTTTAGTGTTTCCAAGCTATCTACTTTGAGACAGTTTTTCAAAGTTGGGTGTACTTATCATATGCACCTGTGTGCATTTCTGTTTTATGCATGTGAACACTTGTGGCTTACATGCAAATAAGGTGTTTGTCCAAATATCTTGAAAAGCAAATACTTAGTTGATTGTGTATGAATTAAGCTCTTAAATGAGAACATACATTTTTAGACTACCTATGTATGTAAATTCGTTACACTTAACTCTTTGTGTCTTCATATTTTGAAAATTTTATTTTAGGATTCAGCACATTTATTTTTGTGCTCTCAAAATGAACTACTACTTTTTAAAAGAAAATCCACAAAAGGAAATCTGTTAGGTCTCTTAACTATTTTTGATAGGTGCTCTAAAATACTTGAATACAAAGCTTTTAAAGGATAAGTTATTTATCTTACTTTCTGGCACCTTTAGAGTCATAGGCTAACCACCTGAACATGATAAAAGTAATTTTAATGTATTATAATAGTGATTACCTAAGTAGAAGTCATTACTTATTATTTGATATACAATGTCTTTAAATGAGCATGTAAATCAATAACTAGATATTTAATTCTGTCTCATTAGAAGGACCATGTCTCATACATTCTATGAATGGAGACCTACTGAGGACATTAGAAGGTCCTGAAACATTAGAAGGTCCTGAAAACTGCCTAAGACCAAAACTTATTCAAGCTTCAAGAGAAGGCCACTGTGTCATATATTATGAAAATGGCCTCTTCTGTGTATTCAGTGTGAATGGGAGACTTCAAGCCACTATGGAAACAGATGACAAGATAAAGGTGAGTGCTAAGGACTGTCAGTTCCAGTATCAGGAAAAGCTATTGGTGTTGGGAGTTATATGGAGACTCCTTCTATAGTCAGACCACAGAAATATGGTACTAGACCATAATAGCAGCATTCTGAAAAAATCGTAGTTAAGGGGACCGTGTACTCATAATAGTACTGGTTTTAATTTTAAGATTTTAACTCTGTTTGTATAGTAAGCAATACCCTGTAGGCATTCCCTTGAACTGAAAAATACAAATATTACTAATTTCTGACCAGAAAAAGCCAGGCTACTTCTTTACTTCTGAATCTGAAGGCAGGAGGTTGTTGGATATGCTGTTTTCGATGTTGGCTTTCCCCTTTTTGGCATTTTTGTCTACATTCCTTCATCTTAGCTTGAGATAGCATGTGTTGTGCTGAGCTTCAGGAAGTTTATAGGCATATGTCTATATTTCAGCTCTTTAGCCCTTTGGCATTTGCTGAGCAGGCAGCTAGGTTCCACATCTTTAGCTGCAAGAGACATGGAGAAAGTCCAAAACTATGCAGGAGGCATTTTAAGCTTATGGATTTATGGAAATTATTTTGTAATGCAAAATGCAGGTCTTTTGACAGTTCCTATGAAATAGTACCTATGAAGCAGAGCAGAACCTGCCAGCTATACTGCAGTGAAGCAGAAATGTCAAAAGAATGCTTTCCTTGCATTAAAAAATATTCCCACTTTTTCCTTAAATGAGAAAGAAAGGGAAGGGGGTGGGGTGGGGTAAATGAACAAGCATTACCAAATCTGCTAGAAAGTTACAGAATTCAGCAGAGACATGAAGCAAGATCACATTGCTGGGTCAGCATTCAGGGTACCTGAATTATCTGAAGTTATGGTCTCTATGCCGATAGTTACAGTCTGAGAAGCACAGAATCAGAGAATGGTTGAGGATGGAAGGGACCTCTGAAGATTCTGGGCCAGTCCCCCTGCTCAAGTAGGACTATCTAGAGTCAGTTGCCCAGGTCTGTGTCCAGACAGCTTTTGAAGAATCTCCAAGTATGGAGGAGATTGTACAGCCTCTCTAGACAACCTCTGCCAGTGCGTGGTCATCCTCACAGTAAAGAAGTGCTTCCTATTATAAAGACTGTTTACCTATTTAACACCAGCAAGAGGAATCTTTTGTTGTTGTAAGCATATAGCAGTATGACAACCCAGCTGCTGGGATTTCCAGTGTTCTCTTGGGCTGAACACTCTCAACATTTTTTCCTTTAGTTGGAAGTTAGACATTTCAAGAAGAACATGCTTCTTCATTCTCATGTTTGTTTTACAGAATTACTGAAATTCTTTCAGATTTTTGGCAAAATTTTAAGCATTTAAAAAATCTAACCTGGTCTTCCCTTGACTCTGTTCATATTAATTCTTGAGCTGGAAGAATATGTCAATATAATTGAAAGAATTTTGATCTTCATTATTTCCATTTTATAATTTACATGGAACAGTGAATGCTCCATTACCACTGAAATCTCCAGTGTAGTTCAACGTATTCCACTTAACACCTTCTAAACCGCTGTCATGTATGACTCACTGTTAGTCCAGCATCCCGGTGTTTTCAAAATGGCAGATGCATTGGTGGTGGAATATTGCAGAAATAACTCTCTGTGCAGGTCTCTTTTCCATAGTGAGAGTGCTGTCTGCAGGGGTGAGAGGGCATATGATCCTTGGATCCTGATGGCAGCCACAAGTGTGGATCTGAGGCTGGGGAAATGAAGTAGGCGTGTGTGTATTTCTCTCCCAGGCCATTTTTCCAAATTTATGTAGGTTCTTCCTTCAATTTTTAACGTTTCTTCAATTGTCTGAAATTGCATTTTTGGCTTTTCTTGTACAAATGCTTTTGAGATTTTCAGCCTACCCTTGATCCCAGTTCTTTCCGTAAAGCAAGTACATATTGCAGTGTTTTCTCTTTTCACAATAATAATGTTAATAATCTGTCACTTTCAGTTGTGATTATGTTGTCAGCTAGGCCAGCAAATCTGTAAAATATCTAGAAATCCCTTGCCAGCTAAAACAATTTCTGTAGTGTTTCAGTCAGTACCCACAGCTTGAGGAATGTTGCTAGAGGCAATGGAAGTTCCACTCTCTGTGGGCCAGAATTACGTATGTACAGGGGTTTGGGTTTTATTTTGTTTTGTTTTCTTTTCTTTCTCTCCCAGTGGTCCCAGTTGGGCTTTATGCTTAAACAACCCACAGCGTCTTTCCCAGTGCTTCTGCACTACATCATGTTAGAAGGCAAGTGGCAATTGCATGATTAAAGTAGGGGCATTTAAAATGAATAGTACCAACCCATGGGCTGTGCTGACCAACACTTTTTGTTGGTTTTTGCTTGAGGAGGATAGGAAAGGGGAAAAAAGGTGGTAAGAGTTTAATCTGTAATGTAACATTCCAGGTTCTATTTTCCAATAGTCATAAGCATTGAGTCTGTAATGTGGCATTCTAGTTTCTATTTTCCTGTGTCATTATGGACCAGTATTTCAGACAGACAGTTATTGACAAAACTAGCAGTTTTCAATGGTGATGTTTGGAACAACATTCCAATTTTCTTTCTTGTATTGTGCTAGAAAAATTTCAGACACTCTGGGGAAATTCCAAGTCTAATCAATACTTTCCACCTGGTTTTGTTTTAAATATTGTATTGCTCAGTGGGGCTTAGGCATATCGCAGTATATCTACCATGTAATGTTTAGATATCTTAATGAATAACTTAACTCTAAATACTCTGCTTGTTCTGAGAAGTAAAGTTATTTTACACTAAACAAAGAGTGTATGCTGTTTCACCCAGAGGAACCAATTTATTTTCCTTTCCTGAGTCTGTTTTGAAATGTGGAAGTGCCCACAAGACTCCTGCTGCTGTAAGCCAGGGCTGTCACAGTGTCAGCTCTGCCTTTTTACAAAGCACTGCCTTTCAAAAATCTAAGATGTTAAAAGAGATTTGTGCAAAGTTTTGAGACTTTCCAAGGAAATACAAGTCAGAAATGCAGCTTTTAGAACACTGCTGAAATTGTGCACTTTGGGGATTATTTGAGAGTCTGAAGCTCATGTTGTGAGAAAGATTAGTTGCAGAGTTGTTTCAGTTTCATACCTAGCAGAATTGTAGATAAACCACGCTGGGGAAAAGCAGAACAGTAAAATCAATTCATGTTGTCTTCTATACCAGTTGGAGTACTTGGGAGTAAAAGCATCCTTTCGTTTGTTAAATCTTGAAGGGCATGTCACGAAACTGAAATGTTGACAGGGTGACCTTTTTCTTCTATTCCTTCCTTCCTTCACATATATATATGTAAAAAAAAAAAAAAAAAAAGTGGCTGAGAAATTTATTAATAAACAATAAAAACAAATAAATCAACATCTTGTCTTCATGACAAGCCAATGACTTAGTAAAACTGCATAGGTATTAGTAAGGGTTCAAAGCCTATACTTTATTTAATCAAAGGATCACAAAACCCACTGCATTTTGCAGGTAGGGGAAGAGTTAAAGATTAATGGCTTTAATTTGCCTTTTAATATAGCATTTCTTCAGTAAAAGCCTCAAGTATAAAATTCAAGTGAACCATGACCATAAGGTTAATGGATTTTCATCAGCTGAATTTTATAAGTGTAGCAAATAATTATTTGTCATGGTCTTCATTGCAATTTGAAAATACCCTTAGGAGACTGCTATTGCTGTAGAGAAGAAAACCACCCCATATTGATTTTTGCTTCTAATGAATAATCTTTTTAATAATTGTGTGTGGTATGTTAGATCTCATGATCATCAACTCAGAGCATGCAAGTTCTGGATAATTTTCACAGTCTTATCTCAGTTTGTTTTCTACCTCTTTCTTACTCGGTTACTATACTCTTCTAAGAGGGTCTCTGGATGAGTTTTCAAGCTCCTTGGGGCTGTGCTTTGGGAAGTGCTTAGCATATTTTCATAGGCTGGTTGAAAGAATCACAGAAGCAATTTATGATTGGTACATTTATTTTTTTTTGGGGGGGGGAGAAGTTTCAGCTCAAAATAGTCAACTCTAACATTAGTTAGTATTCAGTTTTCCATACTTAGATGTGTATACTCCATTTTTATATAAACTCCATATATTCTGTTTTGTTGTGTCTAAATTTACATGTATGTGTCGTCATCTTAATTCAAAACACAGCTGGAACAGGTTTATCATCAATTTTTTTCTGGCGTCACAATATTTTGTTTACAGTATATGTATTTAAATTACATTCATTTTAAAGTTACTGTGTAAAATAAAATTTTAGCAATGTGATTCATTCTAATTACTTGAGGGGAGCTGCAGTAAACACTCAAAATTTATAATATAGAAACTCTACCCTAATGTGAGTGTTGTACATCATATAATTCTTACAGGATGTATTTGACATCATAGCAATAGAGTACAGCAATACAAAAAATACAGATGTGCAATATGTTTGACTTCAGTTATTGCTGTTCACAAAGCAGTGTCTTACGGACACTGTAGATTTTAGTTTCTAGGCTTGTCAGCAGTCTGTATAACACCTTCATGTTGCATGCATGTCACATTTTTGTGGTTTAGTTTCTCTCATTTTTGTGGTGCATGCACTAGAAATTCTATGTATTTAAAAACAACTTCCTTTTCCTGAGAATTTAAAATCACAGTGTTACAAGTTTTGCATATTGAAAAACTGTAGAAGTAAAGATTGCAAGTGCCAAAATACTTGCAGACTTCAGCAGAGAGAGATATGTTTGCAAGATCCTGTCTTCATTTCTTTCTACTGTTTCCTAAATTTCAATCTTTGAGCTGGAATTTTGCTTGTAGACTGTCAACTTGAGGCAATTTCCTTGCCTTCAAGTGATAATGTTTTAGTTAAAGTGGATCAATCTATTTGTAGAACATGTGTGTTTGGAATTTAAAAGCCACTGGCCTGAATATCCTCCATCCTTACATTGTTCTGTTGAAAAGGTTTGTGTCTCTCTGCCTTGGGTCAGGGAGGTAAAATTTGTCATGAATCAGTCCTGGCGTGAAGGATACGTATTTTGTGAAAAGCTGCCCAAATTGAGCTGATTCACAAATCTCAGGTTAAATGCATTCAATAGATCACGCTTAGCACCTACATTCTGTACTGAACTTCTGTAGCCCATGGATGCAGGGTTTTGCTCTGCAACCAATCATCCCCTACAGTGAGGTGCGCAAAACCACCATGGCATGAAATGTGTTGAGGTGATGCTGGACAAGGAAAGGGAAAGACTGATGGGGAAGCTGAGGAGAAAGAACAGCAGAATCGGGGATAAAAGCAAGAACAGGAAGAAAGGTGTTTGCAAGAGTGACAGGAACAGAAAAGTAGAGATGGGAATGCTGAAACTTGCCAGAGACTAGAAGACGAGAAGAGGCAGAAAGGAAGGAAGGAAGGAAAAACAGGAATTGGAAGTAGGAGCAATGCAGTGAAGGATTAGGTAGGATCAGGAGTTTAATAATAGACAATAGTGCTTCATAGTAGCAAAGTTCCTTATTTTCCTTTTGATAACAGCAAATAATTCAGCAAACAGCTAGCAGAGTTGTTTCTTACCCTTCCATGTGCTCAAATGTAGAGGATGATAGGCTGCTGCTGTGCTGAGTATTGCATACAAAAATAAAAGTACAGAGCAGAGAAGGGAAAAAACAGAAGTCAAGCTGGGGAGCAGAAGTCAGAAAGAGACCTGGGAAGAGGCATCTGGAAACAGGAGAGCATAGGAGAGGAGAAGGTTTGGGCTTATAAATGGTCCAAACCATAGTTTTAAGGGTCTTGATCTTGCTGGTAGCTTGTGCTGATGTGATTCCACATGACAGAATTCATTCAACTTCTTGGTTTTGGTTGTTTTTTGTTGTTTTTTGTGGGTCTTTGTAGTGTTGTGTTTTGGTTTTGGTTTTTTTTTTGTTTTGTTTTTTTTTTAATTAAACCCTATAAACCCTTTGGTTTCCCAGATAGCTTGAGGATGGGGCTACAAAATCAGGGCCTGATATCCTCTACTGCTTAAGTTTCTTTTCTGCATGGCAGCAGGTCAGGGTCTTCCTTTCAGAAGTTTTGTACTCTTCAGTATTACTGTAGTAGTAATGGCTAATTTCCTCCTCCAACCCACAGAAGTCATCAGCTCAAAAACAGATTAAGAAAATTAATGGGCAGATAAATAATACAGATATATTTAATATTTGTAAATAGATACTAAAGGGATTGGACAAAGTTGTGCTTTCTGATATTCCTGACTCGGTGATGGGGAGCACAAGCGGAAGGGACTGTAGATTGGCCAGCCTCAGAGGATCTCCTGCTGCCACTGTTGGTGATACAGCGCTGGGCTAGAGGGATCATGGTCAATCTGACCCCAGAGGCTATCACTTACTTTAATAAAATTTCAAGTTCAGTTCTCTTAAACCACATTTTGGCTTATTTATATTAGCAAAATCTCTCAAGAAATATTTCTCATGCTTCCATTTATCTTAATATTTGATAGTATCATCTGGTATAGACATCAGATAACTGAGGAGGGTTACTGTTTGTCCAGGTACTCAGTATGTTTCATGTTTTTCCAACAGCACACAGGAAATACCAAAATAGATTGAAGACTCCAGTTTCAATAAGTCTTCACTGTGAAAACCAATGATATCCCATCTTTCTCCATGATTTGGATCCCAAATAAAGATTTAAAATGTAGATTTGCCATCAGTCCCCATGATGCATGCAAGATCGGGGTATAAGCCATTGAATTTGTCACAGGTGGTTTCAGGATAGATGATGAAAAGAAACACAGTCTCTATTAAGAGGATCATTATCTTATTAAATCAGAGCAGGAATCTAAAAATGCTGGTGTAAATTAATTCTAGTAATTTTTATAACATTTCAGTTCCCTCCATCATTCAGCCTTTTGCCAGAGAGAAAAGGAGGATGGCTTCTGCTAAGCTAGTATTAAAGACCCTTGGGGGAATGTCACGTACTATATTTTAATGCCAGTACAGCTGGGTCTTGTAAATCTAGCTAATTAGAACAGTAAATTTCTTTAGCTAACCTCATATTAAATCCCTGGAATATGGAATAAATCACAGGTAAGAAAATTTAACTACTGATACCTAATGTATTAAAGGGATTTGTGCATAATAACATTAATGCTATTGCTGGGTAGAATAACATAATGATAATGTTGTGTCCCAAAAGCTTGTATTGATATCAAGTCTCCCTAGACATTCAGCTGTCGATACGAGACTTTTTTGCAAGTAAAAGAGGGGAAATAAGAGCAACACATTTCTATGACAAATTTCTATGACAAATTTCCATGTGATTTCCCCTATAGGCAATTCAACTGAGTCGAGATGGACAGTATCTGCTTACAGGTGGAGACAATGGAGTAGTCATGGTATGGCAGATGTGGGACCTCAAGCAGCTTTTTGCTTATCCAGGGTGTGATGCTGGAATCCGATCCATGGCCCTGTCGTATGACCAAAGGTTAGAGCAATGCCTGGTCTTCGCAAGAATTTCAGAGAATGTATACTTACAGTTAACTTGCATTTTTGTTTTTCCTCTGATTTTAATTTTCTGTGGATCACAGATCTTGCAAATATATTGAGAATTCTGTGCTTGCATAAGATTCTTTCTAACACGTCATATTCAGAGCAGATAATCTTTTTTCAGGATTTCAGCTCTTAGGGGAATGAATAAAGATTCAAGAAATCTTACTTTCTTGGCACAATTTCAAGACAGGTTGAGTTATTGGCCTGTGCCAATGTACAGTGTGGGTCACATGGAGGTGGAAGGTTCCATACGTGCTTTTCATGTTTCTTCTTTCACTTACGATTCAAATCACATTCCTAATTCCAGACCTTTATGTTAAATATAGAACAGTTGCAGAACAAGATTCCCTCCACACATCCATACTTTGCTAAAGCAAGTATTAATTTTCATTTCTAAAAAAGTTATTTTATCCACATAAAGCATGACCCTCCTTGACGATTCGTTCTAGCAAAGGCAATCAGTTAGTATTTTTACTGCATTTTTACATAACACTTTCCAATGCAGCTGTACTTAAAAGTGTTAAAAGTGTTTTTATCAAAAGTGTTTTTATCAAAAAAGTATTGTTTGTTTATGAGATGGATATTTACCATTTCATTTGTACACTTGTAGCTGTGGGCTAGAATTTTGTTTGCTTTGGTGTATTTGCTTAGTGGAGTTCCTGTGTACTTTTGAAGAAATTTGGCTCCTAAATCCCTTAGGAATGCCTACATTGTGCAGTAAAGCATATTGCTAACGCTCTTAACCTTCTGCTTACAGAAGTTCATACTGAACATTTTAACATTTTTACCTGGACTACATTTTTAAAACTTACAATTAAAATGACCTTAAGAAAATACAAACCAGCGATATCCGTGGACTTCAATCAAACATTCAATAACTTCTTGTTAAGCATAATCAGAGAATATAGGCATCTTGAAAGAAACAGTTTTCCATTAAAAAGCTCCTGCTGTTAAAAATATTTCAAAAGCTGGAGTTACAGCTTTTGGATTTTAGACCTCTAAAATGTATGAAATCTTGCGTTTAAAGAATCTTTAAACTGCAATTAATCTCATGTCAACGTAATTCTTGCACATCAATAAAATGAAATTTAATATGGACATCTAAATTTATCCATGTGCTCAAGTTAGGAACCTGTTCACTTTGGGTTTGAAGACACAGAAACTTAGAAGAGATTTACTGGGAGTATTTTAATGAGTAATTACTCAGTAATTACAGGTAATTACTCAGAGTAATTTATTTGGTATGCATGATTGTGTATGTTTGTGTTACAGTGTGTAAAAAGACGTTTTAACCTAATACAGAAGCAATCAAAATGGTGCTCTTGAAATGAAATAGTGTGATGCTATCAAAATGCAATGTTTTGATGATCTCATATTTAGTCTTTGAAGGAAAAATTACAGCTTTTTACTCTGAATGTTATTTTTTTAGTTCTGAGGGTTTTTTCCTAAAATGCCAGAATTTTATATGTCATCATACTTTTGATTTTCATAGAACTTTAATGTGAGACAGTAGAAAAGATATAGAAACTCTTGTAATTGTGTGCCCTGTCAGGGTCATGGCTTTTCAAACAGATCTAAATGATCTCTAGTAGTAGGCCAGGAGTAAGGAATTTGGAAATAGAGTGCCTCAGTGGGAAAGCACAGTGATTTCTTTCCAAAACAACCAAAGCCTCCAAATTGCTTTCAAACCCACACACTAACCTTTCCAACTGAAGTCCTGTGCACGCATCCAATTCCTTCATGTAGGTCATATGTGTAAATGGGGGAGGTGAAATGGCAATGAACACTTCTCCTAGCCTTCCTTCACTTGGCTGCTTCACCAGGGCTTCGTCCCACTCCAATACCACCACCCCCACCACCCCCACGCCCTTCCCCCCCAAAACAAACCAAGCAAGTCAAGAAATAATCCCAGGGAATCTGAAATGGCCTTGCAGGGCAGCGGTGCTGGTAAACAATTCTGTTGTCTAACTCTCAATTGTAGCTTCAGGCTGACCATACAAACTGTTGCATGGTGTTTTGTATGTTTTGTGATCCATAAATCTGTCAGAGGTGCTACAGATGGCAGGTTTAGTTACATCCAGCATTGGAAGCCCAAGATGGGAGCCCCTAAAGCCTGACTTTTCTGGTATGTGGAGCACTTCCAGCTCCAGCTGTTTTCAGTGGAATTTGGTCATTGCCTCGGGTTCTTGTGCTTATATTGACGAAACTCATTGTTGAAGAGTTATATATCTGAACGTGAAGCGGTTCACTAACAAATATGATCTTGTGCCTTCCTTAGGTGTATAATGACTGGCATGGCATCTGGGAGCATAGTGGTTTTCTACAATGATTTCAATCGTTGGCACCACGAGTATCAAACCAGATACTAATCATCCCAGAGACCAAGATTAGCACTGATGCGGGCAGCTGTTGTCAGAGGAAAACTGAACACAACACACCTCCCTTGGTGTCTTGCCACAACATTGCTCCTTATAAATAGCTATATTACATCTGAATGTAACTTAAATTTGCTGGAAGAAGCAACATATTTTTTAAAGTTAATTGCTATTTTTGTAGACCTTGCTTGACTTTTTTTGGGGAAGGGCAAAGAAGCAGAAAATATGGCTGCTGGGTTCTGTAGTTAAAAATCTATATTTTTAGTCATAATGAGAAGTCTATTTTGATCCCTGTATGTAAGAAACCTACAGTAAAGATGGTTAAAACTCACATTCTAGGTATATTATAAAGAAATGGATTTTCCATCTGAAACTTTATCTATAACATTGAGGAATATATGATTTTAACATAATGGAAATTAATTACAATGTTGGGGGGATTTTAATCTGTGCTATCTGTACCACACTTTGTCTCATACTTTTCCAAATGATTGTACTACATCAGTACTGAAGTTTCTGGGAATCAATGGTAATATTTAAATTATGGTTAATGTGAT
Source organism: Falco biarmicus (assembly GCF_023638135.1). Classification (NCBI taxonomy): domain Eukaryota; kingdom Metazoa; phylum Chordata; class Aves; order Falconiformes; family Falconidae; genus Falco; species Falco biarmicus. Next base: position 111,263,409 of record NC_079288.1, read on the forward strand.
TTTAAACTTTGCAAATCGTTTCCATCAATGTTGCTATTCAAGCATGTTTCTAGGCCTAGACAATTAGTTCTTTTTTAGTTGTATGTTTTGTGCAGTTAAGAGGGAGAAATCGGGAATGGAGTTTGTGTTACATCAAGCGTGAATCCTTCTAGTTACTACTTGGCAACTCCTTCAAAGCACACCAAAATGTGCATTGTTCCTCAAAATCAGAAAGGCTATTTTGAAGAATTTAAACTCAAATTAGAAACCCACAGAGGCAGGTATTTCTTAATAGATGCAAGTACCAAAGCACATTTCTGCTGGCTGACTGTGAAGTCTCTAAGGCGGCAGGTGTTTGCTGGCGTACTGCCTCCAGACAGCAGCAGAAGCACTAGACTTACAGGTAACTTTTCTTTTTTTTTTTATCCCCCCCTAGAACTAGCCCCTGCAATACTGTAGCACATGCCATATTCTTTTTCTGCATATAGCAACAATATCTTTTGTATTTTGCTCTCACCAAATCCAGTCAGATCCTGCCCAATCATATTAAATTACCTCTTTCTTTCAGGAAATAAAAAATAATTTATACTAAGGAACAGTAAGTTATTTTGGTGTTGCACAAATCTACTTTTCTACAAGATTGCTGTGCAGAACTCTGTGAAAATATTTGTGAGAAGAACTGTTATTGTTTTGTAAGTCTGTATTGCATAAAAATCTTCTTTGTATGTTGTGATCTATATGAGTTGAAATTTACATTCCATATCTGTATTGATACATACATTTCTCTAGCTGCCTACTAGAGCAGTTCCTGTTTTTTCTAAGCGTTTAACTACTGTCTCTTTCAGTAAAGATTTGGAATGAGAAAATTCAGTTTGAGTGAAGAAATTAAATAAAATTACATTTGTAATTGAGAACTTCAGTGGAGTACTGGGTTCTTGTGATTCAGTATATATTCACAATAGAGGAAGTAGTTGCGATGGCTAATGCATTTAAAGTACTCTTGGTGTTTATGCAATGGCAACTGAGTTTTCTGTGCTTTCTACGTTTTTATACTGATGTGGTTATGGTGTGGTGTAGTAGAGTTACTTTTTAATGTTTTGTGTAGCAGAAGGATGATCTAATTAGTTGTCGTGTCTGTGGTAAGTGCCCAGTGTATTGAGCAGTAACATTTGTTGGCAAAACTTGTACTTCTCACTTCCTTATGTTCAACAAGATTCATAGCATTATATCAGAAGATTTTGAGGGGAAATTGGTACGCTTTCGAAGTGCAATGTGCATTTGTCTCAATCCAGGGGTAGGTTTCCTAGGCTAGGTGGAGGGAAGAAAACCCAAAGAAAGATGTATTTTGCCAAATGGAAATCCTGAAAGTCTTTATTTATGATCTCCTGCTGAACTGAGGAAACACTTTATTATTGGTAGACATAATAGTTTCTGATCCGAGAGCCAAAATACTTCATGGGGAATAGATTTGCTAGATAGCTTTTTTTAGAAAGCGCCTTATTGATCATGAGATGCTTTCCCAAACTGAAAGCATGACTGTATTTGTGCTTGCCATCCCGAGTTTCTATCCAGCCAGTGCATGCTGATGGGAAGCTGTGCGATGGTATCGAGTACTCCTTGGGGAAGCAGCAGCAGCAGTGATGCAGCACAGTGTTTTGCATGTTACGAGTGCTTCAGCCCTTCTGTGGAAAGGGACATCTTCACCTTCTGCTCTGTGAACAAGCCTGCGAAGACACTCCCATTCTGAACTGCTTTGCTGGTGGCTTCGGTGAGTAGGACATACCCCTCCTTCCATGGGTAAACAAACCAACCTTGGGTACCGCCCTGGGATCTCAGCTTTGACTGAGCTAGTCCTCATCATGCTGTTGGTGATGAGGTGGCAAAAAAGGGTTAAATTTCCAACTTATCAGGTATTTGTTAGTCTGTTCAGAGCAGCACCTGTGTCAAATGAATTGCCTGAAACCTGTTTAATCAATAGGTGCCAGGCATTAACCTGCAGCTGGGCCTCAGCTAGCTGTTACTTGTAGAATATTCCTGAAAAGAGGGAGCAGAGTCCTCTATCTCCTCAGAATTCAGAGGGAGCATTTACAAACAGCGTATTTCTACTTGACAGTCTGGGCTTTCTTCTGTTCTGGTAGGTTCAAACGAATGTGGTGTTAGCTGTAGTTTATGGCAGGTGCTCTGGAAAGCGGTGTTTGCTGCTGCTCGGAGCAAGGCTGGTCAGCAGTAGTGCTGCACGTTTAGTTTGCAGGGAAATAAGTAGCACAAGAAGCTTGAAATCAGTTCTGTTTTGTGAAAATTGCTGATGTAAATGGTGTAGATCTGGTAAGAGATGATGTGATCAGAGTGGTGGTTTCTCTGAAGCAAGTTTGTGTTGTGGTGTTACTGCAAGCAAAGGTAAATGAATGCTGTAATACTTTTGCAAGTATTTCTTCAGTTCTTGGCTGTGTTGTGCTGTGTGTTATCAAAGAGCCTCTACACCTGGAAAGTGTGCCTTACAAAAAGTATATTTATTTATTACTGGTTTTGGTCCTGATGTACTTACTCTTGGTAGTCCTCCACCTATCTGCAGCATTTTGTTTCTGCTAAAGATTCCTGCTCTGCTGTTCAGCACTTAGCAGAATCAATGTCCAAAAGACTTAATCTGATACCAAGATAATATAGAAAGTTATCTGTGGATGTTTGGCTGATGGAGGTTGTTATTATCTAGGAAGGGGAGAGTTTAGAATCATAAAATCATTTTGGTTGGAGAAGACCCTAAGGATCATCAGGTCCAACCGTAAAGCCAGCACTGTCAAGTCCACCACTAAACCATGTCCCTATGTGCTGCATCTACATGTCTTTTAAATACCTCCAGTGGCAGTGACTCAACCACCTCCCTGGGCAGCCTTTTGCCATGCTTGACAGCCCTTTCAGCAAAGGAACTTCCTAATACCCAATCTAAACCTCCCCTGGTCAGATTGAGGCCATTTCCTTTTGCCCTGTTGCTTGTTACTTGGGAGAAGAGACCGACCCCCACCTGCGTATGATCTCCTGTCAGGCAGTCGCAGAGAGCGATAAGCCCCCCCAGGCTCCTTTTCTCCAGGCTAAACACCCCGGCTCCCTCAGCCGCCCCTCACAACACTTGTGCCCCAGCCCCTTCCCCAGCCCCGCTGCCCGTCTCTGGACACGCTCCAGCCCCTCAGTGTCCCTCCTGCAGCGAGGGGCCCAAACCTGAACACAGGATTCCAGGGGCGGCCTCACCCGTGCCCAGTGCGGGGGGACGGTCACTGCCCTGGTCCCGCTGGCCACGCTGTTGCTGACACAAGCCGGGATGCTGCTGGCCCTCCTGGCCACCTGGGCACGGTGCTGGCTCATGCCCAGCCGGCTGCCCACCAGCACCCCCAGGCCCTTTCCCCCCAGGCACTTCCCAGCCGCTCTGCCCCGGCCTGGAGCGCTGCGTGGGGCCGGTGTGACCCCAGGGCAGGACCCGGCACTCGGCCTTGTGGAACCTCATCCAAGTGGCCTGGGCCCGTGGATCCAGCCTGCCCAGACCCCTCTGCAGAGCCTCCTGCCCTCCAGCAGATCAGCACCCCTGCCCAGCCGGGTGTTGGCTGCAGACTCGCTGGGGGTGCACTCGATCCCCTCGCCCAGATCACAGACCCAGATCACACGAACCAGGACCGGCCCCAGCGCTGAGCCCTGGGGAACACCCCGTGTGCCCGGCCGCCAGCTGGATGTGGCTCCATTCCCCACCCCCCTTTGGGCTCGGCCAGCCAGCCAGCCTTTTACCCAGCCCGGAGCGCACACGTACAGGCCGCGAGCAGCCGGTTTCCCCAGGAGATGCTGTGGGACACGGTGTCGAAGGCTTTACTGAAGTCCAGGTAGACAGCACCCACAGCCTTTCCCTCATCCACTAGGTGGGTCACCTTGTCATAGAAGGAGATCACATCCATCAAGCAGGACCTGCCTTTCATACACCCCTGCTGGCTGGGCCTGATCCCCAGGTTGCCCTGCATGTGCCACGTGATGGCGCTCAGGATGACCTGCCCCGTAACCTTCCCCGGCACTGAGGTCAGGCTGACAGGCCTCTAGTTCCCCCAGATCCTCCTTCTGGCCCTTCCTGTAGATACCTGTTAATACTACTATGTAGCAGTGGTGGCTGTGTTTTACAGCTGCTGTTGGCAGTTGGTATGATTTTGGGGTTCTTACTGTAATTCTAAAAATATGCAAATTGAATTTCTATTTAGAAACTTTAAGGAGAACTTGTTCTGCTATTGTGCTTGTAGTGTGTGGGATCAGGCTGGGTTTTTTTTAAGGTACAGTGGAATATCTTCAGTTATTCCACATACCTGAACAGCAGCAACAAAAACTCAACCCACATTTTTTATACAGAGCTGGTGTCCTGGAACAAAAAATTGTTTTCATTTCTTTCAGTAGCAAAAGAAAATTAAAACCTGGACGTTTTGTGAGAAATGAATTTTATTGCGACTTTAGTGAGGACATAATTGCTGTTGGATATATCGAATAAGAATGGCCTGGAGATGGTGACTAGGTTTCATATTCAGAGATTGAAGTGTGCTTCTGTTACGGCATCTCTGTTTTGCTTTCTGTTTCTCTTATACTTTGAAGTAATTCAAGGGGAATAAAAGATTACTATATTGACAAACTGGCTGCATCCTAGTTAAAACTAGTGGGACCTTTCCCTTATAGGGTTAGGATATTTATCTAAAGCTTGAGATGAGTCACTTGCTTGGATTTCCCATGTGATACAACATTACGTGAAATCCAAAATAGTTTACTTTTATGCAGAACCAACACAAGATCTTCAGTAAACTAATACAGTTAATGATGCATGTCTGTCCTTATGCATCATGTTTTAAAGCTGCTCTTTAAACTCTCTGGATCAAAAACTGTAGGAAATGGTTTCCCATTTTGTTGAGATTTACTGAAATTCAACTACATTTAACCTAAAGCCCTGCAATTCAAATATAGTCAGGCTCATGAGGAAAAAAACGGATTAAACCAAAAGAAACAAAGTTTGAAATAATGAGTTCTAGCTTGTATCAGTAAATCGTTTATTTTTAGTTGCGACTTATTATAAAGAAGCATATTATTATTAAGAGTATGTAAAATATTTCACAACTTTTTATGAATTATGTGAAATACTACTTTCTTGCAAATGAATTGAGATAGTATCAGAAACGATAGTCTTGAAACTGGAGAGAGATGTATTAGTGAAATCTGTAATCGCATAGAACTTTGTACTTGGGACTGCATCATATAGTGAACTAATTAAAGACACTTAGATGTGTGCTTTGGAAATGTTGCTGTGTTGCATGGGAACAGACAAAAAGAGGTTTTCAAATTTGCTAAATGGACAAAGTTTGAGATATGGTCATTTACTATTTTCTCCAAGGTCTTCTAATTTTTTTCTTCCCACTGTTGCTTTGTTCACTGTGCATTGTGAGCTGTGAGCTGCAAAATGCTGTAGCACAATTGAGTCTAATTGTGTGTTCAGAATGTGGCATATTCGGCAACAGATATAGCCAGATATTGGATAGATGACTTTGCAGATGGCTCTTGTAATTTGCTTTTTTTCTTGTTTATCCTGTGTGCTAGGCATCCTTTTTCAAGCAAGCCCCAGTAGCTGCAAACCCCAAATCTAACTATTCTGAACAATAGAGCTAGTGTCTTCTTAAGCAAGGTGTTTCAGCGTTCAGCATTTAAACACTCTAAACCTCAGTATTTCATATTAATTAGCAAATATTATTTTGGGGAAAAGGAGATGGCTGCTGGTACTACTTGGTGAAGCTGTGCTTTTCTGAAACCTGCATCTTACACGATTCTCACCCTGGGCTTTCTGCTTCCAAATATGGCAAAGGCACTTAAAATTCAATTGTTTGAAACAAAATCAAGAACAGAAGCAACAGCTGAGGAAAAACTTCTAGGTGGATAGTTGCATGGTATCTTGCTTCTTCAGTGCCTGCCCTGGGTTTTTTTTTTTTACAATGCTAATTTAGTTTCAAAACAAAACAAAAATCCCTCTAGAAAAGATTCCCCTGACAGAAAAGCTCAACTAGATATTTATATGTGTTCGACATTGAAACCGATTGCAGTACAAGTGTTTGATTTGCTTACCTTTTTTAAATCTTAAAATAATCAGTTTCATTAGCATTTTGGATGGGTTACTAGTTTTGTGCATGTCTGTTGCTTTCCAATTGCTGTTTGAATGTAGCTTGAAAGAAAAAAAGATCAAATGAAGTATCATTTCCCATTTTAAAACTGTTAAAACTAAAGTTAATTGATAAATATGTGTATTTATATAAAAGTGAATAAATACTTCTCTAAATATACTCTTATCTATCTGTAATAATTAGGCCAGTGACTACTGGGGGGAGGAAAGATACAAAAACCAGGCTTAAATGAGACTTTCAAAATAAAGATTTCCTGCTTGCTGCATAAATTTATTATAGTTTAGCCTGAGATTTTAAAAATAATTTCTGTGAATAGGAAGTTGAATCACTTTTTGGTGAGTGTACAGGCAGTGGTATAGTAAGTTACTGCTTCCTAGCTAACATTTTTTTGTTTCAAGTAGATTAGGAAAATGAGAGTCTTCTCATAAAGACCAAAGCTGTGATCCGTGTTTGAAACATATACAGGATCTTGCTGCTGATCTCCTTGATTTACACAGGGGTGCTGGAGTGTCTCCTGTACCACCAGTGCCTTCTGAGAGGTAAGACAAAGTGTCTTGCACCCACCGAAGGATGCCTGATCACTTGTGTGGTGTATTTTGGCAACCTCTTGTACACACTCAGTGTGATTTCTAAGCATAGGGCAATACAAATGGCAGTGGCTGTTATTAGTGGAAGTTACTGTTGTTGCTGTAGTCTTAGCATATACCTTGATTTAGAACATGGGTTTCTGAGAGAGGTTAATGAAGTCTTAGAAGATGTGCCTCCTTGATTTAAAAGACTGAACTTCCCCAGCTCAAACAAAAAGCTTCATGCTAGTAGAGTAGAAACGCCTGTGTTTTGGTTTGTTTTATTAAAAAAAAAAATGCAGGAGGAAAGAAGGGGAAGATTCAGAGAGAGAAGTAGGTTAAAAATACTTTCTGGTATCTTACATATATAGTTAATTTATATATTTTAAAATAAAATGTAATTACTTGTTTAATTTAGGAAAAATTACCCTGCAATCTGTTAGTTTTAGTCATTACTTCCTCCTAGCGTCTCTTCCTCAAGTATTCAGTTTAGATGGGGGGGAAACTATGCATCTAAACCCAAGGTATCGCTGCTTACTACAGTAGTCCAAAGTAAGATTTACTGACATAGATAAATATTCTTAATGACAAGCTGTAAGCATGAGTCAATAACTTGATGAAAGTCACATCATCATAAAACACCATCTACCTTTAATGTATTTTGACAATTATAGTAATTAATTTTCTAAGTTCAGGAATGGGGGTAATTATCTGTAAAAGTAACTTTTGATTAATTTAGTGTTATGCTGAGTTACAGCAGGGGGAGGATTCAGTTCTGGGATTTCAAATCTCTAGAACTGCAGGATTTGGCTCCTTTGAAATATATGAACTGCTGACATTCAAAGGGGCTAAAAAAGACCAGGGATTTTTAAAAATACTTTTAAAAAATAATTTTCTAAAACAGAGGCATGGTAGCAGTTATGCTGTCACTGTTGACTGTTTGAAAAAAACTGGCATTTAATCAATATCTATCAAAATGGTGCAGAAACCTCAGCTATTTTTACAGAACAAAAAGGTGACAGTCCTCTGACAGATGTATAGCTTGTTACAGTCTCTATAGTCTTTTCTTTCCCTTTATAGCAGCTAGCATAGTTCTGGTTTACACTTTCTTTTCTATTTTTTGCATTATTCTAGCAACTGGTGGTTCTACAAAGTGGGAAGGATTAAATAAAAGTGCAGTAGATAGCAAACCAAATAAAATACTTATGAGCCTACATTAAGTGTTTTAATGTCAACCAGCAGGTCTTTAGTTTTATGTTGAACTGTGATACCCTGAGCAGCACAAACATACCACCGATGCACCCATAGATTTAACATCTGTGGAACTAAATTAAGGCATGGAGTAGTGACATAACTTCCCTGAGGTTATACGTGGACTTAAGAACTTGTTCAGCTATCCCATCTTTTTATCCAGTTATGTTGGCCACATGATCATCTTGTCCAGCTGTTGTCACTGTGTTTAAATAGGTGTTCTGGCATGGTTTATCAACTGCCTCTGCTCTGTGAATCAAAATATTTGTTTAAGAATGTAACAAGGTTTAGAAGTTGATCAGTCATGAACTTGGGCACATGCATTCGGGGTATGTACGTCTGTATGTCTTTGCTCTCTTCTTCCACAAGACAAAGTAACAGTTTAGAACCGGCAGCTACAGAGCCAGCAAATTACCATCCTAGGTATGTATGAAGCTGTGTAACAACTTGTTAGTATCTCTGCTAACCCATGACAGTTTTTCATTCATAAATACTTAGGCCTTGCACAGCTGAATATCCGTCCTCCTAGAAACCCAGCCTTCACCACTGCGTTGCTGGTCCCTCTTTACTAATCTTATAGTTCAGTGGTCTGTCACTGTCTTCTCTGCTGGGGACTCCCTTTCCTTACTGTAGGTGCCTGGTTAGCCCGCTCCATCTGAAATTACCTGTCCTTTCTTTAGCTTGTCTAAGACTTGTTATGGAATTGACCAGCTGCACATACAGCTAGCTAATGGACTCCTGCTAGTTTCTGTTCTGATTAAGGTTAGTGTTATCTTCCTATTTTTGCACTGTACCAAAATGTAAATGTACATAGTTTTATACAAAGGCCATTCCCATACTCTCCAAATATCTTGAACTTAACTTTGTTACAGGTTTGCTGGATTAATTCACAATGCCTGGTTGTAGCCCAACTTTTACATTAAGACATGTAGTATGTTTTCATACCTTTACTACCCCTTTTTTGGCCAAGATGCTGTGTATCTTTCAGCTGTGCCATGACCTTATGTTGTCAGTTGGCACTTTTTGATCTTTAATTGCCTCTTCAAAAAGTAAAACACTCATATTCAGTCATGTGTTACCTGTCTTCCATAGGAGTCAATGAACTTTGAATGGTTATGAGAATTGCTCTGATTTTTTGGTAGGTACCCAACTGTTCAATCTCTCCAGGGAGAATAAGATGACATTTTCACTGACAAAATAACTGAGTTCTCAAAGAAATTAATGCCTTTTTTTTAATGAAGAAAGTTTATTGCAGGTCTTCCTTTTACAATTCTAGTAGAAAGTATAGCTAAGAAAGAAAATGATCTATGACCAATTCATAAGAACGAGCAAAGGAAAAGAATAAGCTGAATACATACTATATTGAACTAAGCATTATGGTAAAGGTAAAACTTCATCTATCTTGCAACTGCAGATTAAGGATAGCTGCTCCCCAATCCTTGTTTCCAGTGCCTGCACCAGGTGAATAGGGGGATAGCACTGACAAACCTCTGATTGCTGTTGATGGCAGCTATCTGTAGTAGCTCCTCTATCAGCTCACCCTAGCACTAGGAACTGCTCCATTCATCCTAGCTTAGATAACATGCAGCAGGCTTTCCATTCACAGGCCCAACATCATTATATTTTATGTAATAGGTAGTCTGACCCTGGAGAAAGGTGTGGATGGGACACTTGTGATTAGGACAGAAAATGGCTAGAACAGAAAGTCTTCCTTGACTCCAGCCTTTGTTACAAATGAATGTCCAGTGCTCATGTTTACATCCCAAGTCATTTTATTTAAATTCGTATTATCTAAACACTACCCTGTAGCCTGCAAGTCAGGTAAGAAACTCGATGCAAAACCAACCATCCTTCCCTCTATCTCCAGTGTTTTTTCTCATGATACTTTAGAGTTAGTCCACTAAAATTTTTTTTTGTGAAAATTTGCCTCTTCAAGTTTAGTAGAAACTTGGCTAAAAATAGAGGCATTTGAGTAGATAGTAAATGTAAGTTTTTCTTCCCTTGTCTTCCTCTCCTACTTTTCTGCAAATCCTCATCAGAAGAACAGAACGGGGCCTGCTTGTAGAGGTGAGGCCAGGTAACTGTTCATCGTCTCACTGCTCATATAAAAATACAGTTAGCTACACCGTAAGTTAGGCTAGAGCCCAAGGCTGTGTGAAATGCACTTCATTAAACTAACACAGGTAACTTAAAAATCATCTAACATTGCCAGGATCTTTCCCCTACTGCTCTTCTCAAGACAAGAGCAAAGAGCACTCACACCGCACATTCACCCACCCGCTATGAGAAGATCAGTCTCCCCTGACTGAGCCTGCCCTGGGCTTGCCACGAGAGGGTGCGCGCAAACCAAAAACAAACTGTCATGTGAAATGAAGAGAAATCGGGGTGAGAGTGCAGGGAGCTTCAGGTGGATTTGGTTTCATCAGTCCTACGCACCAGGCCGATCCCCAGCAAACTCGGGAGATACTGAGGCAGGGAGCACGGGGGATCTGAGTGGCTCAGAAGCAGCAGGGAAGAGGGTCTTGGACCCAGCCACGTGAGGATCATCAGCTGCAGCAGTAATTGCAGAAATTTTCTCCGTTCCAGCTCTATCAGAGTCCTGACAGCGCTTGCTGCAGAAAATCTGACTCTCTTTATCTAGAGCTGTGTTCTAAAAACAAAGAAAAAAACCCAAGGCAAAATATAAAAAGAGCAGAATCAAAGCCCTGTCTTAACTTAAGGGTTAAAACAATCTAAGACATTAAGTGCATGCATTACAGCCAGGAAAAAAAAAAAGAGAAATAACATTAGAAGTCTTATATATAATTAATTGTAGTGTTTTATGGTGCTGACTTCGGAGAATATAAGGAAAACTTATCTTCCAGTCAAAGGTTTGCCATGATGGTCAAAATTCTGTTTAAAATTCTGTCTAGCAAGTCTGATGTGGAAAAAAACCTACATGAATAGTATGATATGGAAGGAACCCTTCATACTAGGTGTTGGCAACAGGTATGTACCTGCGTTTTTGCAGACACAAGGAATCCCATTATGCTTAGTGAAAACTTAATAATACCTTTTCTCTGCAGAAGTGTATCTGTTTGTGAAGATGACAGATGAAAGCCTAATTATTTTTTCTATCTTAAAGAAAAGGGTCTACTTTTCTGCTTATTGTTGAGAGTAGGCAATGACCTCTCATGAAACTGACACAGTGGAAAAAATGCGTAATTTCTGAATACTATACCTAAAAATTAGTTTACTGGAGAGGAGAACAGCGGGTTAGAATCAAACCTGAGTGCTCTCTGGTGCAGTAGATGGCTTATCTGGAATATGTGGTGTACCTGCTGAAGCTGACAACTTTCATACCCTCTGAAGGATACTGCACGTTGTATTAAATCACAGTGTAATGTTTAATTGCTAGTGGAACGTCTAAAGTGACCTAGAGAGAAATCTAGTAGTTCCTGTGTCAAAAATATACATCAAAAATGCTTTCTAAGACTTGGAGACACAGCGTAATTGGTCTTATTTCACAGTTTGAAGGCTGATACTGATCATTATAAAATCTCTCTACTTAAGTATTTACTTTGTGGAAGCTCTTCAAGTACCAGTGATAATACAGATTTCAGTTAATACAAATTAATTAAGTTATTTGTAATTTATTCAGTTTTGTAAAATGGTGCAAGGTATACTTACTCTGGCACGTACAGCTTGGGCTTTCTACAGTAATCCACAAATGTGTGACACTTGAACTGAGGAGCAGAGCACAGCAGAGCACGTTTCACCTTTGAGGCACCCCCTGCATATGTGTCTGTAAGCATTATATGGCATTGTTCTGTGGAATTTCATAGTTTGAGCTGGGATGTGCTAATTGTAAAGTAAGGTCAGGTGCTCTGCCTCTTCTTTAGTGATTTTGTTTGATCGATTGCTCTGGAGGACTTGCTTTACTAATGTGAAAATTTCTATGTATTCTTGGTGGAGTTTGTCTAATACACTGTTCACTAAAATATGTAGGTTTAGACATTGAAATAATTTTCTGATACTAGTTAAATTTAGCATTTTTTTTTTTTCCCCAGACTTGGTTTATTGCATCAAAGTCATCAAGGACAGTGAAAATAAGGTGCTCATCCTCCTTTTTCCAAACTGATCATATAGCTTGGTAGTGAAAACTTATTTCATTATGTGATACCTGAATTCAAATTTGTCTTTTACCCGACTTAGCAAAGAGACCCGACTAGTACCTCTTATTTCTCAAATAGAAGACTTCTAGAATTTGCAGGTATATGGATAGTGGGTTGTTCTGGAATCAGTCTCACTTAGACTCTCCTGCTGAAACTGTTCTGTTTTGGACAATGATATGGCTGCGTGCTGGGGCAGGGGAGGTAGCAAGTAGCATCCCGATATCCCTCTGGCCCCCAGGGCCTTCCTGCCAGGCTTTTTCAGAAAAAATACCAAGTATAAAAGTTCACCCTCAAAAAAGAGAAGGTATTTTGAATTTACGGTGTTTTGGTTTCGTTGGGGTTTGCTTTGGTTTGGTTTTTAATCAGGTTATGACATTACTCTACATGCATACAGGCACAAGGAGAAAATTCAATAATACACAATTGAATTCTCTGCTACTAACAATCAACTTTGTGAACGGAGGGAGCATGCAAGGAAATGACTGGCTGAACTGTATCTAGACTTTTGAGATCAGCTGTGATGTGCTGTGGTTGTATCATTACCAGAGTAGCTGCTACCCTGGCAGGATGGCATTCCCTCTTTTGCTTGCTGGAAAAAAAAAAAAAAAGAGTTGAGAATAAACAGGTTTCTGCTGTTTCAGTGGCAGGATAAGTTATTTAATAGGGAAGGGAAATGTTTTCAGTTCATGCTGATGGTGATTTTCTCCTGTGCTTCCTACCAGCAGCCTCTGATAGCTGTCACTCCTTGCACATAGCAATAACATATAACTATGTAATGCAATTTAGGATTATTTTTTCTCCTAAGATTGAAGAGTAGGCTTAATTCTACTGTTGCTAAGTAAGAATGTTTTTTATTAATTTAAGACTAATTACCTTCTGACTAGCTCTGTGATACCATAAAGGCTGAAGTGACAAATAAGTTTTTTATTTTAAATAGAAACAATGCTTATTTTGGTGGTTTTGGTTCTGTCTTCATAGGATTGCAATCTTTTTCTAATTGCTTTTGGATATTGTGAGATACGCACATGCACAAAATTACTCCCAGGGTAATAGACCAACATACGTCTGAGGAAGTGAAATAGCTAGTTATATCAGTGTTTGCTTAGAGTATTTCAAGTATGTGTCACAATACAGAAAATGTTTTTGTAAGTGTCCAAGAGATTACCGTTTGCTGTTTTTGTGCAGCTGAAAAGCTCTTTCCACTTCAGACTGGCTGAGTTATTTCTCTTTTCTTCTTGTCAAAAATGGAGAACATGTATTTTTTGTGCAGCAGAACAAAGCATCGCAGTTAGTACGTACCATTGCCTTGGACCTACTCAGAGGAAAGCAATGCAGGCATTGGGAAAGGAGGAAAAAGGAAGGAAGCAAGGGACAGAAACTAGACTTACTTTAAGCAGAACTAACACAATTGCAGCAAATTTAGATTTACAGAACATTTTGAAATTGACAAAAAAAAAAATCAGTAATGAATTAACAGCAACATGCTTTTAGGGGCAGAAAGAGTCTCCTGTGCAAGAACACTGATGTAGGTTATGTGCAGTTTTACTTATCTGCCACATGATGGTATTATCTGCATGGGCCAGATGACAATATTTGAATGAAGTGATGCTAAAAGGGATCCATTAAATATGCAGGTGGACTGATATAGCAATGCACTGCAATACATGAGAATTACAATACTGTGCTTGTCTGACTCAGAATGTTTTTAAGCAATGAGTGCTAGTACAAGTCAACTTCTTGTACTAATTTCAATAGAAATTTCAATGCTTTAGATAAACCAGGGTAAGAATAACAGATCAGGGGGTTAACCCTCATTAGATTACAGTGTTTTGAACAAAAAGGTTACTTTTCCCTTCAGCAATAACTGGGGGCTGCATTCAGAAATAAATAATTATGCATTTACATCCTTCCGTACCTGTTAGAAGGAAATAAGGCAGGGAGAGGGAAAATGAAAAGTTTCAGCGAGGTGTACTTCCCTATCTGAAGGAATGTCAGGAGCTAACAGAATCAGAAAAAACCACACCAATAAGAAGCCAGAAGCTACGCTGTGTCAGAGATCTTGAGACAGGCTTAAGTGGCATGCAAGTTGGAGAGGGGCTGAGAGTTAGAATTAAAATTGCTCTTATTACATATAGTGCATTTTATACCAGTTTTCAGCTTCAGGCTTATCCATAGTCTCAACTGTATAAAGAATGAAGCTCTGAAGTCCCTCTCAAACTGTCAAGTCAAACTGTCAAATGAAATGTAGACAACAGCATGAACCTGAAATGCATTTTCTGACTTCTCTCATTTTTATTTTAATGTTACCACTTTTCCTACATTTAAGTCTTTCGCCTATTTATTCACATAAATGTATTTGCAAAAGCATATACATATGCAGAAACATTATTTTAAATTTACCTCTTTCCGATGATTAAAACAAGTCTTTGTTAACATAAATGGGCTGGACTTCGAGAGTAATTAATACTAATGGGGAGGGCTGGGTGTGGAAATCACTGTTATGTTATTACCGTAGATGGTTTTATCTTTCTTTTAGTAACTGAAGTAACTTTGTGTGCAGTGTCTATCCTTGCACTAGACAAGAATGGACCACAGGAAGAATGGAAAGGCAGTTCAGTCTCTACAGCAGCGGCATATTCTCTGCAAAAGTGACTGGTCAATGACAAGCGCAGTTCGGAGCACTGGTTACAGTAAACTCCAGTTCTTCTACCATGATTCACACATCTGCCTTCTGGAATTACTGTTTATGTAAGTTCAGCTACAGGTCGTCTGGGTTCCTTTGTATGCTTTGAAGAAAGCTCCCCATTAGGGAACAGAAAAAACATAGCAGGGGTTAGATTGGGACAAAATGAATGTGGTAAACATTCAATACTATGAAGAAAGTTTCTGAAATGGAGTCTGGTTTCCCAGAACAAACAGTATGCTCAAGATCAAGCAATACTTGTTCAGGCAGAGGGTAAGAGCCTACTTAACTAACTAGGTGGTCAGAATGATAAAAAATTAACAGTTTTTATACTGAAAAATTTCAAATTGTTAATAAGCTTCATTTCAACATACAGCTACTTAGTGTTTACATGTTTCTGTTCGAAAGCTTGTTTTTATAGCTTAGCTAGCACACTGATAGACTCGGTTGCTCTCAAGCGATGATGAGACAATCCACACTATACGTAAATAAAGGCTAGAATTAGAGACTATTCTAGCTTTGCTTTTGCTATTCTTGCACCACACACACATGTCCATAGAGCACTGTTAGGAAAATATGCAAAGTATAGTATCAATGTATAAAAATGTTCGTTTCTCTTACCATGATGACAGAAACCCCAGCAGATGTGTTATTTTGCTTGGGTAGGGTGTTATTAAAGTGCTGCTTCAGTTTACCTGTTACTTCAGCTTGCATATTATTCTCCTGGGAAGCATCATCCTGTATAAGAATAAACACAGTACTCAAGGTAGGAAAAAACCAAAACTATGTTTGAATGTAACTGTGTAGAAGAGAAATTTTCTATTATACTCAGGTACTTCCTGTTTTTTAATGCAAAGTAAGTGATCAGACAGGCTGCCAGAAAGTGAATGCACTCTGCTACATGAGATACAGTTCAAACGGATTAAGACAAATTACAGAGGAAAGGAACGTAGCAACCACTGTTTTATGTATGAACTTACGTATTTCTTAAAATGCCATGTGGCGCTGTTTACTCTCAGTCCATTCATTGGTCCCGCAATTATAAACTGCAAGTTTGATTCAAGCATGTTAACAATAATGCGCTTGACATAGTGTTAAAAATAAGAAGCCTATTTGTCATCTGGCTTTCTTTTAAATCAGCATTTTAAATGGTCCATCATATCCTAAGCACAGAAACATTATAAAGTACCATAAATATGTTTGAGAGGAGCTGTTATGGCACAGATGCACTTGTTACAGTTGTCTTCTCTTGTTTGAAGAACTCCATAGATCATATCCAGTCCCTTTTTTAAAACATGTGGAAATAAACATTGGCTATGCATATGCAAACCTGGTATTTATTATTAATGAACTGATTTTAAATCAATAGTCAATGCACTTTTGGGGCAGCAGCAATGAGGAATACCAAAGGTGAAGGACCCAGCAGCCATCAGCTTAGTGCCTATGTTAAATTAGGTATTTTATTTGCTAATTTTCTTTCTGTTATGAAGCTTGAAGTGCATCAAGAAACAGGAGATTGTACTTTAAGTAGCATTGCAGCAAGTAAGATGCCAACATGCTTCCACATACGCATTTTTGAGATGATGCTAGGCTGAATGGTCACACATCTGCCTGTCATGTTCTGTTTAAGCAGGGTTATAGCAATGTCCAGAACCTTCTAATTGCAGTCAGCAAGTGACACCCACTCTGTTCTTTCAGGACACAGACGCTAACAGTGCTGTCAGAGCTGAAGCTAACTAACTTTTTGGGCTCTTGCTGGTCTTGTATGTGAAAATGGGACCAGTGGCTCAACAAACAGAAATGGGCATAGCAGAGGGGTATTGCTGCTTCTGAAAACTACGCTACAGATTTAATATCAAATTAAGAGATAAGTAGAATGCAATTTACTCACTGACACCCAGGGATGGCTTAGGATCTGTGCTGCTGTATATCGGGCTTCAGAATTCACATGTAACATCAGGCTAATTAATTCCTTTTTTAAGAGAAAAAAAAAAAAAAAAGAGACATTTGAGGAGAGTGGAGAAGGATAATACAATGGAAATATTGTTGCACCAAGTTCTTCTCAGTGGAATTTTCTTGCTACCTGGGTGAAAAAAAAACCAGCTTACAGTGACACCAGAACCAGTGTGAATTTAGTGGAACAAAAAACTTGCCCTTCAGGTTTAAGAGTATTCTGGACAGCATATTTCTTATCAACTTCCTTATTGTGTTCATGTTTCACTGCATCTTTTGAAATCAGATGAAAAGGAAATGTTAAAAAAATCAGCTATAACGGTCCAGTTTATTCTCTATATATTCATGCAGGTAACCACAATGAAAACGAACCTGGGACAGATGAGATCATCTATGGGCAATATACATGCACCTAGTAACAGTACATAAAAAGCACAAATCAAAGGCAAGAAACTGCATCTGAAATTGAAGAAACTGCTGAAATTAGGTGAAAACTATGTTCTCTTCTGTGTTGCTCCAGAAGAATAAAAGACATTTAACTCATTTCATCAGCTAAAGATCACCTGGTATAGGAAAAAGCAAGTAGATAGAAAAATGCTTAATTCTACTAATTATACGGTTCATCCCAAAATATTTGCGGCTTTCAACAAATTCTAGAGGCACTAGCACAGATGTCTTTAGCTTTATCAAATCCTTCCATGGGCCTTCCATTAATGGTGCCTACAGACACGATAAACCTTAAGAGGTCATTGATACAAAGCAGCCAGTAAAATAAAATCAAAAAAACACCCAACAACCCAAACCAACTTTCTTCAGCTGTTTATACATTCAAATTTCTTCCTATGCAACTAACAACTAGCTTCCTCATGTAATTCCTGGTTCTACAAGCCTATTCAGACAAGCATGTCCCCCTCCCAAATGAACAACATCATGTACTTGGAGCCAAATCCCACCCTGCAAAACCTTTTATAGTCTCCAAAGTGTCAACCTTCGTATTTTTATCAAGAGTATTTCAAGGAGATTGTTCATCACTTCAGTTTTGGGAAATGGCTTCTTCATGCATATAGTAACATACCTAACAGAGGTTTCCCAAGCAGCCAAGTTACTTAGTCTGTGTAAGTCTGAAGTGGAAGGTCACCTTTAGTGCCAAGATTGGGGCGCCTTGTTTGTTCAGAATATGTGTCTGGAAGAGCGTGAGATGATCGGAGCATGGGAAATAAACAGCCATTGGGAAAATACAGAAACATGCAACTTCTCATTGGCTGGATAACAATGTCCACTCGCTAATTAGTTCTCAGATATCATTTACAGCACGTTACTGAATTAGCTTGAGGAGCGGGGCTTAGAAGTAGAAACCTTTATCCTACAGACACAGTAATTTTAGACTCAAATGGCAATGGTAACACCAGAACTACTAGCAATAGCACATCAAGCTGGCTGCACCTCTTGAAAAGTTCTAATAACTGGCTGAAGTAAAATAGGAACAAATGATGCCAATTGCATTCAGTCCACATAGCAGCATTTTTTCTTTTTCAAAAGAGTGATAGGAGGGAAAAATTCAGAGACACTTATTTTACAGCTGAAGCACTGCACTTGGTATAATAATCCATCATTAAAAAACTGTGATGTTCGTGCATGTGATGTTCACTGAATGCAACTGGCATTCTGCTACACTTACTCAGCAACAACACTAACACGATGGCCTGCAAAACCCGAGCTTTCATCAAGCACTCTTAAACTAAGGAAGTAAAAAGGCACAGTGGCTGGAAGAGCGAGCAAGAGCCTGCTCTGAATCATCTGTTCTGCCTTTCGAACAGAGCAGAACAGTCAGAAACACTATTTCAGGTTGAAAAACAGATCAGTACCTTTGCTGAATCAGTGATGTTATCCCAGTAGGGAGAAGGAAATTCCAGCTTCCCAACGAGTATCTGATCAAAGAGGTCTTCTTGAAGGTTGTTTTCACTGTTAGAACAGCAATAATGAAAAAGATCATGAGAAAGAAGTCAATTTGTCATGCAAATTTTTAACTTGATTTGGAGATGGAGCAGAAATTGTATCAACTACTATAAATGCACAATTTGCAAGCTTATATAGTGGCAGCACTTCTGAGGTGTTTGTCGTAGTTAAGCTATCAGGAGTGATAAGAACAGAAAAACTAATATATTGAGGCGAAAGGACTTCCACTGGAATAGAGACTGCTTAGCTAACGTACAGGAACTAAGTCACTTGCCAGCCTAGTCCTAAAGGACCTGCTACAGAAAGCATGCGACAGGGGGAAGACGCATACTGAAATGAGCCTCCTCTGTTAAACTGTCACAACAGGAGAATTTTAAAAATCCAAAAGGGAGATATGGAAAACACATGATGATACATTTAGTTTACTGAGTATTGTCAGGCTACTGATACGGAAAAGGTAAGTACTTCTGTATCAAAAACACAGTATCATGAATACTCAGGGATCGACGGCAGTGGGTTTTTGGGTTTTTAACTTCTTGTTGGCCCTGTTGGCCCTAGCCACTATGAACACCCTAGCCTGTTTCTGTAACGAAAAATTTATCTCTTGGGTTGGTTTTACAATATTTATTAACCCTGGTTGAAACCTGATCCTAATAGCCCAACTTCCAAACTCTATTCAAAGCAACTGCCATTTGTTTGTATACTGCTTCTCTCAAAACATGTATTCAGTTTTAAACATGAACTAACCATGTGCACAGAACAAATACCTAAACTAAATCACAGTTTTCCCATTAACAATTGTTTATATTTTATTCTTTGCAAAATATTCTTATTCAGTCTGGTGATTTTTAGTTAAAAACTAAGTATTTTGCTGTAAAAATAGACAAAAAGGCCGTGCATAAATAACTTAGAAGTTAAGAGGAGAGTTCCCTATTAAAATGTGCCAATTCCTTTTCATTCCCTGGCAAAAAAATTGCTGAGGCACAAAGCATATCCGTTTGATTTTTAGTAGAACTCACACATATTGTGACACTGAGTAGCAAGAATCACATCTGCAAACTCCATCGCTCATATGACACTTATCAAAAAGATTAACAAGGTCGAAAATGCAACATAAGCAAATTCTTTCCCTCGCTTCAGTTTACCATTAACTTTCACCCTCCACGCTACTAACTAGTCGGCTGCTGTGTCGAAACACCACCGCCAGGGGGCAAAGCGCACCCGCCCACCGACGGGCTGCACGCCGCAGACAAAGAGAAATGCCGCCCCACACCACCGTACCCTACACACCGCAGCGAACCAGTTACTCCCTTCGAAAAATAGGCACCTACAATTGATCCCAAAACCTGGACAAGAGGGACAAGTGAAAACATTTTAAAAAAACAACAAAGTGGTAAAGAATATGTGTCAATCGAATCCATTGTTTTTTCCCAGGATGCCTTCTTCAGGGAGGTAGGTAAAGACTTGCAAAGAAAGCAGGCGTGTGCTGCTTTACTGCTTTTCCCTTTGACAGATAGGGACACTCACCTGCGAAAAGGTGGAAATCCACATAACAGTATGTATGTAATCACACCCGCAGCCCAAATATCCACCTTTAAGCCATATCTGAGAAAACAAGACTGTGTTACTTGTGCTAGATTAAAAGAAAAAAGGTCATTCTAATCAAACAATTGATTATATTTACATGAATATATGTTAAGACTCTGTCCTGAATTATTTGCTGCTGATGTGGAAATGTATTGTGTACCTATGCATCATTGTACTTAGCATCCTTCAGTCTTTAGGAAACCATGATAACATTTTTGCATTGTTTTTTTTTCATTCTTTGGGGTTTGTTTTATAAGCCTCAGGGCTCTCCAAGGTCTTCTGAATATACTCAGATCTGATTCGGTATCAAGGTTTCCCGGTCCAGAATCACTAATGATAAAAGACAAGGATGTGCTTTCTCATTCCCCATATTGGAGTAACTATCTCTAAGGTTATCATGTGTTGCTAAGCAACAAGAAAGATACCAATTCTCCAGTGTCTTAAGTGAGTAACATAGGGAAAAGAACTGCACTTTTCTTTTAAAGCGCAGAAATTAACACACTAGAGGTCAAAAAGAGGTCTTTTTTCCTATTATTTTCTATCCAGTAGATTCAGTTTGTCAAAATCTATAACGTGCAGATGAAGTGCCCTTTGATGTTTGAGCTCACTGCAGCTGTGAAATATTTCTCGATATGACAAATGCACTGAACAATGCTTGAAACAATACAACAAACCTCCCTCCATTAGGAAGACCAAATTCAGAATGGTCACAGCTATGCCAAGAGTCAGCTAGCACAGAATGGAAGTCTAAAAGGTCTAAAAGGAAAGATGACTTGTGAAATTCTACAGAATTATTTTGTATTTGTGCAACCATCTGTTAAATACAGAAAAATGGGGCTGTTTATTTAAACCAACAGTTATCAAATAGCATGCATCACCCAAACAAGGTCACTTGAATCGACATGATCTAAATGGATCTGCTCTGAGAACGAATTTAGACTGGGTGACTTCTGGAGTCTGTTCCAAGAGAAATTATTCCCTTTCTGACATGAACACTGTGTTTTGCTTGTCTTGTTTTCCCCCAAGCAGCTGCCTGGCTGGTACAAGGGGCTCTGAACAGTGAGGTGAGGCAGGGAACACAAACCAATAAATTCCACCAGCGCTGGTCCTAGGGAGGTGGTAAGGAGGCGAAGGTGAATTCTAGCAGCAGGGTAGGCAATGAAACCAGCCTCTTTGAGGAACGGAATGATGCCAGCTTTCTCATAGATGGGTTGGTTACAAAAAGATGGAGGACCACCCTACTAGCGCATGCCAGTTGTAACAACAGTCAGGTTGGTTACAAGACCTGTGTCTTAGTCAGTCATCCTCACCCTGTCTCTGCAATGATTTCTGGAGCCACATATGTGGGTGTACCACAGACGGTATATAAAGGTCCTTCAACCACTGTTGCCAGTCCGAAGTCTCCTAGCTTCAAAGACTTGGTTCCGTCTGGATATTCACATACCTAAAATCAGCAAGAAATAAAAACAGAATGAGGAAGAGAATACTGCATTTTTAAAATCCTTTAATTTTTTTGGATAATAATCATTGCGCCCAGAACAGAGGAGAGGTAACTTCCACAGCCCTGCAGGGAAAGAGGAGAAAAATGGTACGGCCACTGATTGCCACCGCGCAGCTGGAGCTAGTGTGCAGTGGAGCCGTCTGCCAGCTATGTAGGTCAGGCCATGACACAGCCTCGAGCTGGGGGTGGGGTGGGGGAAGAAAACCCAATTCTAGGATGCTGAAGTTTTAAATATATTAAGAAAAATATAATAATACCATTTGACTGGGACCTAAAATTAAAAAAGGGATTGGCAGCTACAATCAGATTTGTTTAACATCTCTCGCTAACTTAGCATAAAGCTAGTCAGTCAGCACATTTCATAGGCAGATGTCTTCCCTAAGCTCAGTCTAGGCAAGCTCAGCACAGGAGTGAGAAAGCTGACTGAAAAGCGTGTAGGTTCCTGTGCAGACCCAAGTGCACCTTGCCCTATAAAGCCCTATAAAGAATCCAGCACATCTTGTTTGGAGTCATTTTGTTGATGAAAGAAGCTAAATTTTAATAGAAAGGTGTTATACAACAGTGATAGCAAGAGAAAATCAACCCAGACTAATAACAAAGGAAACATCTCTAATAAATGAATCTCGGTTTTGTTCTTGATGTAAAATGCTTATGTTAGCAAGATTTCAGTGGGATCTAGTTTCTAGAACGTAGGACTCCAGAATGGCTGGATTTATTTGGTTTCCTCAAACAACTGGATACTGCTAAGACAGACACACCATCCTTCATTCCCCTGTGTAATTCCCATCATTAATGGAAACACTTGTTCTCCTTGATACAACATCTTCATATCTGCTATTATTCCTAGAGTTTGGATTTTTAAATGCATGACTAGGAAAAAGAATGTAATTCAGACAGCTGGATGACCCTGTGCAAAAGAACAAACTACTTGCAATTGTAAGTAGCAATTGATGGGAATTATTTGCATTTACATTCAATACCAGCATGTTATCTTAACATTCTGCCCCTGTCAATCACAGTGAATAAGATTTGCATCTGTTGGGTTATCTCTTCAGGCTTTCTAGGCAGAAAGGACGTTTGTGTCTACTTATACCTGATTCAGTCACTAATGGGAGTTTAAAATTTCCTTCGACTGGCTATCTTTGAAGGTGCACTGATAACAAGCGAGACTTCCAGCTTCGTTTTCTTTCCCTTAAGTGCCATGTTGCTGTGAGTACATTTGCCAGGAGAAGCCTCCTCTCCCTTCCTTTTGCTAAACAACCTAATTTATTTGAGAGCTTATTTAAATTGCTAAATACTGTCAGTGGAATTACTTGGGAAAGAATTGACTATTAAGTGGAAAATATTTTCAGCTCATAGCCCTATTCTTGTAACAGTTCAAAATCTGGTCTGGGATAAGCCATGACTCTTACTCTAGATGCAACCTCGTTAAACAGATTGACGAGCACCACAGAAGGCTTTAAGAAATTCCAACAAAATTTTGATGAAAGCTACTAGCATTTCTGATGGCAGTGGCTCAAGCAGGCAAGATTACGGTTCTGTTTGTTCAGTGCACAACACGTAATGCCTAATGCCCGATATGTAATACCCGAGTATAACCTCTGTGTATAATATAAGCAAGAGAGCATACTGCCCCAGCTCTGTGAACTCCAGTCTAAGCAGTTCCCAAAGCAGACTTCACGGTAATTCCTGTCAACACAGTTATTTTATGTCTCTGCTGAAAACGAAAGTAGTCAGTCCCCTAGGACAGAATAAATGTACGTACAGAGTTAATTCATGGCTAGAATACTGGCAAATCATCAGAAAGATGCTCCTACGATGACAGTGAACGAAAAAGAAAAAAAATTGCTTGAGATAACCACATGATCGTTGGAAGAAATTGCACTCAGCCCACCTTTTCTCCCACTTGCAAACTATAATAAATAATTCATTGACATAGCTTTACAATTCATTGTTTGTGAGACAATAGTCCTGCTCATCCAAATGGCACCCAATCAAAATGTAAATAAAGACAGGTTTAAGGACAGGTTTGAGCACAGCTCACTTGGGTTATGGTGATTGTTATCTCATGGCAGAAGATTTATTTCATACATACCTATTCTAAATTAATATTCCTGCTCAGCTCCTTGACATTTATAAACGAGCATTTGCATTAATGAGAACAAAGTAAGAGAAAATATTAGAAAATAAATGGGACATACCAGGAGATTTTCTGGCTTGATGTCTCTGTGCACAATGTTGAGACCATGAAGGTATTTGAGTGCACTGGCTAAATTGTAGACCATTGCACTCCCATCTCGCTCTGTGTATTTTGTAGAAGAAGTGATAGCATCAAATAGATCTCCTCCCTAAAGTAATGGAAAGATAATAAATCACTACATGAAAAATAATTAAAATGGTATTTCATAAAAGAGCTGTGTAAAATCTTCCTTTACAAAAGACATGCTCAAATGCCTGTTACACAGTAAAAAAAATTATTTTGCGGAAAGATGATCCTGTCACCAAGATAGTAGACTGGGACTTGGGTCATCTACATTAAATTCTCAACTGAACTCCAGGCTTCTGGTGTTTGAGTTTGGGCAAATCACAACTCTTCTTTGTTCTGATTTCATTCTATTGATCTTCCTACCTTTGATCACTCATTTATATTACCTACAGGCATAGGCATAGTTTCCCTTTTCTTCATCTTGTCAATATAATACCTTCACATAGCAAAACCCAGCCCTGATTATGAGTAGAGCCTAAAGTAATATACATGAGCTCAATAATAAAAGACCTAAGGTAATAAATATCCAGCAACTGTAATGAACTGCAAATTGGAATTTCTGTAGATATTGCAGAAATATCAAATAAATCTAGCTGAAGAAGACAAACAATGTAAGCATGATCATTTTCCGACCTAAATGATTCTATGATACAATGAAGCGCAGAACCTACACATGGTTTCTGAATGTGCCGGCTGTGCAGGCTCCGATTATGGGTGCCCTATTCCTCTTGGAATACGTAACAACATGCCAGCGAGTTACTGATGCAGCATTTCCAGCCACTGCAACAAATTTTGCGTGGGTGTCTCTGTGATGGTTACCCTGGATACATCTGTGGGAGTGATCTGTCTGAGCTGTGGGTGGCATTCCAAGCATTTCAATACATGTGGAAGAGAAGCAGCAATTCAGGAAATACTGGCCAAGACGGTGGTGTATTAAAATGTAAAAAAAAATACTGTCTTAAAACCAAAAAAGCCTCAACTATATAAAAATAACTTATAGAAAAGCAGAGGAATGGGTAGGCTACAGAAATTATGAATTCAACGACTACAGACTTTAGATGTTTCCCAGGCTGGCAACCGCTCTAGAGGGCACTCTTGAATCGAACAATGTTTCAGACAGAAATAAAACTACAGCGATGATATATATTATTTGTATCTGACATGCCGATCAAGTTGATGTGCAGTGTTGCTGTGTATATACAGAACACAGGCGAGAGAGCATGACTAAAACTTGACACAACTTGTGTGTTTGTTTCACAAGGTAACAGCAAAATGAAGGTTTTTGTTTTCTCTGTGCATGTATGAAAGCAGCATCTATTTTCTGGTGAACTGGAAATCAGGTGAGTGAATGTTTTGTATAAACAAAACGGGTGAGATTTTTTTGAGTTTTGATTTTGCTGGACCATATCACTTGAGTTTAAACTATTCATTGCATCTATTGTCTACCAAGATAAATTCATCGAAGGGAGTTTGTTTCTTTAAAGCCAATTCTTAAATAAAGACATTACTGAAATAAATGCAGGTGTTCCATCAGTAGATGCATACCCCTATTGTCTCTACATATTGTAAACGATATAAAAACTATTATTCACTTCTCTCTAGACTACGCACATTGTAAAATTACCTTAAATCTGTGTAAATAGTCTAACTGCAATAGAAGAGCTGTAATTCCATTAATATAGCTGATTGACAAGGGTATTTGCATGATTAAAAATGCAGGTTGTCACTGAAATCTTATTTGGTTCTGTCTCCCAAGATCTTAACGCTCCCTAGATACTTCTCAGATTTCACACCAACACAGAGAATGAAAAAAAAACCAAAGAAAAAAAAAAATTATTCTTAGTCTTACTTTGACCAGCTCCATCACCAGATACAGTTCCGTTGTGGTGTCCATTTCCTCTATAAGCATAATGATATTGGGATGCTTCACTCGACGCAGAATGGACACTTCATTTTCAATCAGGTGTTCCTGTTCAGAAAAGAGGACAGAAGTTTATCGGAATAGACATGAAATGGCCAATTCACTCTCCCTTTGATCAGCGGAGCCCTGATCACCGGACCAATGAGCACCTTTTTTGCTGCTTAATTTATATAGTAGGGGGTTACTGTCAGAGGCTGGATTGAACTTGTATTGTTAACTGTGGTGAACTGTACTTCACCACTGACCAAATGTAAACTGAAACACCATTATTTCACACAGAGAACCAATGGGATATCGCTGACAAAAGACCCCAGAACATGACAGCAATTCAGGAAGTGCAGATTATATTCTTATGTAGGTATTACGAGGTGAAATTAAGTTCAGAACCACCCTGCCCCTGAGCTGGATCACTGTACCCTGCCACCCCCCATCAATAGTTAAATGGTTTTGATCCTCGCCCCCCTTCACCTTTCATTTAGTGTAGGTTAGTCAAGGACAGATTACCTAGGATTTATTTTCACGGAATTTATTTTTTAAAAAAGTTGTGGATTACATACAGGAAAAATATAACTGCTTTGGTTATGAATTTTAATTCATTTTATATGTATGTTCAGATTTAGCATCTGCATAAAACACTAGTTTCATTACACTTTGGCAGATAACAAATCATGTCACTGGCCTTGGAACTTACTCATGTTTAATGCACTGATTAGTAGCATGCACTTCATGCATTTGTGAGCAGAGCACTAGGAGATGTGACCCACTGTGCCTAGGCAGTGATTGACGATCTTACGCTATCATTTCACCTTTTATTTCCAGGGTTATTTACAGACGCACTGTGTTTTTGCCAAAGCTTTATGTGGCCATTTAACTCAGAAACCATGTGCCATGTGTGCATCTCATTTTGTGAGAGTATGGTGCGGCATATATGGGTTAAACAGTCACACCTTTGAAATTCAGTTTGAAAGAGCATCAATTGTCATTCTGAACAAACATATCTGCTCCAAGCAAAGTGCTCTGGAGAAAAAAAAACAAACAAACATGAAGCAGTTTTGTTAAACACGATGCTGCATCTCATCAACAGACAAACGTGAACAGCCACAGCATACTAAGCCTTACGGATGGAAGCCTGTAAATTCAAAACCAGCGTTGAGTCCAAGCAGAAACTAGAATCTTATTATAGCTTTTTCTACCTAAAGAACAGGTAACATATTCAATTTATCGCATCCATTAAATATGACCGAGGCACAAGAGCTTTACCTCTGCTTTCTTTGTTTCACTTGAATAAATTGTTAACTGCTTTAAATAAAGCTCAGGCGTAAGTAATGCTTATTTAAAATAAACAATATATTTTTTTAAAGGCTCAAAAATATTGCTGAGCTACCATTTTAATACCTTTCCTCAAAATGCTGATACGTAGTTAGTTTTCAACCACCCCACTGTTTTTGCTATATTTTTTCATGTAAAAAAAAATAAATCTCAGACTTGTAAAGTTCTCCTAGATAGTGCAATATAGATTTCATTCTACATTAATATGATTTATTTACAGAGAAATTGTTGTATAATTAACATTTAAGCTGCTTGTAGAAAATACATTAGTCATTCAAGTTGGAAACACAGATAGATCCACTGATGGATACAAATACATTAAGATTCAAGTTTTGGGACATAAACTGCTACAGAGCAGTGAGCAACTTAAGAGTCATGCGTACTTGGACCAGACGGGTGTTTTTAAGGCAGGGCTTATGCTGGCATGTGAAACAGAGTGAGGAAGGAGTAAGCTGTAGCAAAATTTCATTCTTTTCTTTGTTGGAATTCTTCCTGGACAGTTCTGCCACTGTCCTAAGGGGTATAAACATCTTCCTAACAACAGTCCTCTGCTGGTACATACACATACATCTGTAGGTGGCTATACAGACACAGGTCCTCCAAGACAGACAAGTATACATCCCTGGGGGTGATTTGTTTGTTTTAAAGCAGTGAGAACTATAAATAGAATATATAGCTAAAATCTGTGTAAAAAATGGATTGTCTGTCTCTAGACCATTCCAATTTATGATACCTAAGCGCTGACTCAGACAAGTAATAATAAAGCAACTAAGACTGCAAACTGCACACATCACCCAAAAGTTCTCTTTTGCAGTGAAACACACTGGGTCACCCTTCCCACAGCCAAAGAAATGGCAACATTTTAATCTCAAAAAGGCAATTTAGCACTTTTTCTTGCGGTTATACATTTGAGAATTCTTTCTAAATTTTCCCTTAAATAAACCTAGGGACTACGAGATAAAGTGATGGTGAGGCGGGAACGCTCATCTCCTA
Organism: Falco biarmicus; assembly: GCF_023638135.1. NCBI lineage: Eukaryota > Metazoa > Chordata > Aves > Falconiformes > Falconidae > Falco > Falco biarmicus. Next base: position 111,291,724 of record NC_079288.1, read on the forward strand.
GCACAAAATTTAAAATGTGCATAGATAAAGCATTTCTGTTTCAGGACCTCTACTTAAAGCAAGTCATCACAGCAGGTAATGCATTAGCGTACAGTAATATACAACTCCTTATCATACAAAGAAAAACATACAGACTTGCTACATCTTCCTACAAGGTCACATTCAGCATTTGGAGCTCTGAATTACACTTCAGAGCAGTTACTCTATGTAATTGACAAAAAGGGCACCTGCCTTGGTGGCAAAGTTACCTTCAGAATCATTTCAGTGCAATAATTTCCATAAAAAAATAACGTGCTTGCATCAAAAAGTCCATCTTTTCAGTTATCCTTGACAGAACGGTGTATTTCCTACTCTCAAAGATACTTTAATACAGAATTTGATTGCTAATTAATACTGTGCCCTCAGTGTTGTTGTAGCTAACACTAAACTGTGCTGCATTTGATTCCTAAGTTTCTGGAGAGCACTTTGGTTTTAAGGTGTCACAAAGCCGTGACAGGAGAAGTCTTTGATTTGTTGTTATATATGCCAACGTCTACATTCTTGGCTGTAGGTTGGACGTTTTTTTCTTCCTTTTTTAAAATCTCTGTACTTGGGAAGAAGGTGAAGAAGTCTGACACTCTCAGATACTTGCTTCGGTGTAACATGGTGTTCTGCTACAAGCATTTTTGGACCTTTTTTTTTTTTGAGGTTGAATTAAAAAAGTTTAAGGATCTCTGTTGTTAAGAGATCTTTGTTATACAGGATGGTGAAACTACATAAGCAGAAATAAATGGTTGCAAAAATATCTTTCCCTATGTTCTGCATATAAAAGGAACATGTACAGCCATTAAAAGATAAAAATAAGAGGCAGACAGGGATGGGAATTACATAAATACACACAGCTGCAAATTTCCTCTCTCATATTTTATAGAGCAAAATCTTTCTAATGTATTTTGGACACACATTAGCATTTTCTTTGTTAGTCCCATAAAATAGAGGGCAATTTGTTTGGTTTTTACTCTATTATCTAGTAGATTAACACTCACTACTTCTATGATTTGCTTCTTGGATACATTATCATCCTTTTAAACGGATATTCTGAAAATAGTCAGAAAACCCAAACACACCCACCATTTATGACTAATGAGCAGCTGCTAGCTCTGTTTTTGCTGTTTTTCTTACACATGCAAATTGTTGTACAGTACCTTTCCACAGCATTTAGCCTTGTCTATGATCTTCAGTGCAAACTCCTTTCCTGTGGACCTAGCAAGAAGAATACAAGAACCATTAATTAGAAACCACTCAACTAATTGTGGCATTATCTGTAAGAATACATTACTGTAACAGAATGTCTTGCCCCATGGAAGGTTGCTGACAGAAAATTCACAAAATGGACTTGATTTTGGTTTTTGTTTTCTTCAGCAGCACTTGTGCCTGCTGTTTCCCTGACTACCACAACCTCTCTTACTTTATGTATTAATCCCAGGCTTCAGCTGCAATTCATTCTTCTGTGACCTGGCACAACTCTCCGTCACTTCTTTAATGCAACATGCAAAATTTGACTCCAGCCTTCCACTTAGCTTTGTTCGACTGGGAGGCTTTAAAGTTAAAATCATACGCATTTATGTGTAAGTGAGCAGCAGAAAGACTGATACCCTAGTGGAAAAATTCAATAGGCTTCAACAGAGCTAAAACCCCACAGTTCATTACACACTAGTCTAAAATCCCACAGAATTCATTAGGCACTGATTTTGACCATTTCTATTTTGTATATTCTTTCTCTATTTCTTTAACTATTCTGTGGGATTCTTCAGCAGTCATCTAAAGTCACATGACATATATGGGTGGTTATATACAAAGTAAAAAGGATTACTGTTTTCAGTAAATCCTGTCAAAGAAAGGCACTCTTGTTTGCCTTTTGTTCCTTTAAGGAGTAAAAATCTCAGTTTTTCCAGAAGGGGAGAATAAGAGAAAAAAGCAACACAAATGAATTACCTTTTTTTTCCTTTTTTTTAAAAAACAAAGATGACATTACTACTGATATTAATGATGAACTAAAAAATCACAAGAGAATGCTGAAAGGCCCTGTTGCTACTATTTTGTGTTGTGTCTGCTACAGACTCCAGCGTGCATCAGAACACCACTAGCACATATGGCAGAAAACACAGGAGACAATTACATAAGCAAGAGTCAGGCATGTTATTAAACTTCCAGGTTAATTTTCACTATATTTTTGATATTAGATAACACTAGTCAAAATCAAAACCTTACAAAAAAAGGAACTGAATTAATGTCTCCCATGTGATTTATCCATTATTGAAAAAACGTTGTGGAGAACTCTGCTCTGGAAGTGCAGCTGTATCTATGAGGTTGTCATAGTTACAACCAGATCTGGAAGTGTTATCTAAATGGTACCTGTGAAATGTCATCCTCTTACATTACGGACCCAATGTAAAATCCACTATGAATACAGTGTGTAATTCAGAATCACAGTTTATGCGTTATACCAACTCAAGTGCATTGTCTGAAAGCCTGCAAACAACTGACCAGCAAAACCCACTTAGCAAATCTTTGGCACTGAAGCTGTGTAGAAAGAGGAGTTACGACTCACAAAACCAACTCATCAACCAACTTCCAAACCCTCTTGCAAATGTCCTTTGCTACAGCACTTAAGAAAATACCCTGGATATCATCCACATAATTTGTGTGCTAATTCCACTGCCTGTCACACACCAGCATTATCTGACAGCTTTCTGGTATTATTCTGTCTCGCTGTCAGTGTCCATCTGTTGACTCATGTCTTTAAATACAGACATATAGGGACCCTTTACCAAAGAGACCATCGTAATCTTTTTGTAGAACAGCTGGTATAATAGGATCCTGGCTCCACTACTAAGGTTTCTAAGCACAACATTATCAAAAATGAAGTATAATAATTAATAGGAATTAAAAGACAAGCATTTATAGTTGGCATTTCTTCTCTCATTGCCATTATTAGCAACTATTGTTGCATATTTGCTTTATATATGAAATTAATTTAATAATGCTTCATTAAATATTAAGATTGGATCACATAAAACTAGGTTTTTTTAGTTTAATTTTGCCTTTTTTTTCCTTTCTTAATAATTTGCAGGGTTTTTTTTTCTAATCCCCTCATTCCAAAAAGCACAGATGATGTTTTGAAACCAAGTGACTTAGCATCCTTTGTCCCATTTTCAGTGGAACTTCAGTGTTTCCCAAAACGCACAGTCGATATTCCTGAAAATGAAAAATGACGTTATTCTTTTGACCTGTGGTCTTTCATGAATGGCGTTCATTCTACAGATAACAAAGGATGTGTGGCAGTTTCAGGGTACATGGGAAAACACAGAAGCATCATTCATTTCATGCCTGCGCCAAAAACTTCAAGCACAGAAGAGCCTTCGAGAGACCAGGTGTGCTGGGGCCCGGTAGGATCTGCCTATCCCAGTGGGGAAACCGCATCTTTGGGCATCAGCTGGCGGCGCTGCCTGAGGGAGCTTTAAACTAGAATTGATGGGGGAAGGGGATAGCAGCAGGATCACAGTAGGTAAGCCAAAGCTTGGCACGGCATCACCTGAGGGTAGCAATGCCAGTCTGAACATTTACACTGTTCCTGGGAGCATGGAGGGCTTGGGAGCCTAGCTGAGATGCTTGTACTCTGACACATGTGGTATGAGAAACAAACAGGATGAACTGGAAGGGTTGGTCAGCTCCCAGAGCTCCCTGTCATTGGTATTGGTGAGACTTGGTGGAATGAGTCCCACAGCTGGCGTGCTGGGCTGGAGGGCTACAGGCTGCAGGAGGGATAGGCAGGGCAGGCGAGGTGGAGGTGTCACGCTATACATAAGGGAGAGGTTTGATTGTATAGCACTTACAGCTAGCGATGACGTGGTTCAGAGCCTCTGGGGAGGATTAGGGGCGGGGAAAACAAAGCAGAGGGTGTCTACACTGTAGTGGGTGTCTACTACCAATCGTCCAGCCAGGATGTAAGCACTGATGAATTCTATAGGTAATTAGGAGAAATTTCTGGATCAGCAGCCCTTGTTCTTGGGAGATTTCAACTTCCAAGCCATCAGCTGGGAATACCATACTGCTGTGACAAGCAGGTCTTGGAAATTCTTGAAGTTTGTAGAAGATCTTGTCACAGGCACTCAGCCAACTAGGAAAGATGTGAGTACAGACTCAAGGGGGATGTGATGGTAGGTGTCTGTCTTGGCCACAGTAATCATGAAATAGTTGAGTTTAAAATGTTTGGTGTAATGAGAAAAAAAGACAGCGGAGTTGCTGTGCTGGATTTCAAGAAAGCAATCTTTAAAGTATTCAGGGAGCTATCGGGCAGAGTACCCTGGGACCTGCTTTTAAGGGCTGAGGAGTCCACAACTGCTGTGCAGTCTTTAAGAACCACCTTGCAGGAGCACAGGAGCAGGCAATCCCACTGCATCGTTAAGTAAAGCAAGTGGGGCAGAAGACCAGCCTGGCTGAACATGCAAGTCCTCGTGGAGCTCAAGAGGAAACAGAAGTTGTATGATCTCTGGAAGCAAGGCCAAGCTTCACAGCAAAATTACAGAGCTGTGCTTCATATATTCATGGAGAAGACATAAAGAGCCAAAGCTAAATTAAGAGTTGAAACTGTCCAGTGTTGTGTCAGAAAACAAGAAAGACTTTTTAAAGTATGTCAGTATGTCAATAGCAAAAGGGGTTCTAAAGAAAACACTGGATTGCTACTTGTTGAAGACTGTCACCTGACTAACAGAGACTAAAATAAAGCAACGTTTTTTTTGCCATAGCCTTTAGTAACGCTGAGAGGCCCTGGGCTGCCTGGTCCCCTGAGCTGTAGGACCACAAACGCAGGAGCAGTGACTTTCCATGTGTGGACACTGAAATTGTAAGGGACCAGCTGTACCAGCTGGATGTTCCCAAGTCGCTGGGGCCTGGTAAGATTCATCCCAGAGTACCGAAGGAGCCAGTGGATGTGATGGCAGGACTCCACTCGATCATCTACCAAAGGTCTTGGGAGCCTGGGGAGGTCCCTGCTCATGGAAGATAGCCAACGGTTTTCTGATTTACAAGAAGGGTGTGAGGGAAGACCCAGGGAACTACAGACCTGTAAGTCTAACCTTAGTTCCTGGAAAAATGATGGAGAAGATCATACTGGCTACTGCTGAAAGGCATTTAAAAAACAACACAATCATTAGGCATAGCCAACACAGGTTCACAAAGGGAAAGTCCTGTTTAACTAATTGGATATCCTTCTTGATAAGGTCACCCTCACCTTACCCTCACCGGCGTGGATGAAGGGAAGGCAGTGGATGTAGTTTTCCTGGATTTTAGTAAGGCATCTGGACAAGTTGTCCAACCGTGAGACGAGCAGGTATGCAGTGTGCTGGCGAAGAACTGGCTAAAGGACAGGGTTCAAAGGGTTGTAGTGAACAGGACTACAGCTGCCTGGCACCTGGTCACCGGCGGTGTTCCTTTAGGTCTTAGTCCTAGGGCTGGTTCTGTTTAATGGTTTTGTCAATGATCTGGATGCAGAAGTTGAATGCACCATCAGCAAGTTTTCTGGGATGTGCTGTTGACTCTCTTGAGGGACAAGAGGCCTTGCAGAGGGATCTAGATAGACTGGGCTATGATCAATGGAATGAAATTTAACAAGTCAAAATGCTGGATTCTGCACCTAGGATGGAGTAACACCAGGCACGGGTATGAACTGGGAGAGGAGCGGCAGGAGAGCAGCCCTGCGGCAGGGGATCTGTGGGTCGGGCTGAGGGCAGGCTCAGTGCCAGTCAGGGATGTGCCCTGGCAGCCCAGAGGGCAAACTGCATCCTGGGGTGCATCAAACACAGCATAACCAGCTGGGCAAAGAGGTGGTTATCCCTGGGTGCTGGGGTGGCGTCACCTTGAGCACCATCTGCAGTTCTGGGCCCCACGATTTAGGAAGGTTGTTAAGGTCCTTGAATGCACCCAAAGGCAGGCAACAATGCTGGTGAAAGGGCTGGAAGGAACATCCTGCAAGCAGCAGCTAAGAACTTTGAGCTGGTCTAGTCTGGAGGAAAAAAAAAGGCTGAGGGGTGACCTCATTGCTCTCTATGGCTTCCTGAGGTGGGGAAGTGGACAGGGAGGCACTGATCTCTTCTCCCTGCTATCAGTGATAGGATGTGTGAGAATGGTTCAAAGCTGCGCCAGGGGAGGTTTAGACGGGACATTAGGAAGCGTTTCTTTACCGAGAGAGTGGTCAAACAGTGGAACAGGCTTCCTAGAGACATGGTCGATGCCCTGTGCCTGTCGGTGTTTAAGAGGCATTAGGACAAAGCCCTTAACAACATGCTGTGACTTTTGGTCAGCCCTGAAGTGGTCAGGCAGTTGAACTACTTGCCTGTTGTAGGTCCCTTCCAATTAAAATATTCTGTTCTATTCTCTGCTATTCAGTTTCACTTAAGCCTCTCACATGTAGCTTCTTACAAAATTAAATGGGCAGGAATCCAGTTGCAACTCAGCTGGCTATATTGCCTTCTCATGGTTTTTGCAACAGACCTGCAGTGTTTAAAGCAGTAGGGACGTGATTACACACTGATGTGGTAATGCTTGTCAGGAACCAGAGTTTGTTGGTAGAAACTGTTCAAAAAGAAAAAAAAAAATCAGGACCTTGGAATCTAGATGTTTACACTGACCAGAAGCATTATCTGAAACCTGCACATGCAACAGGAACTTTCCTTGAGCAGTAAGTGTAGCATATTCAGATCACATTTAGCCATTTTTTTCTATGTATCAGGACTGTGCTTGTAACTCTAGGAGTTGCTGCCTAAGTCTTTATTCCTTACTCTATAAACCTTACATGCCTGCACATCAGTTTCTCAAAATAATATTAAAAATAACAATTGTCACTTGCTGCTATAAACCACCGAATGGTGTATTAGACACTGTGTTACACACCACCTGCCAATATTACTCTCAGTAATGGAGGGAAATAATCCAGATACAGTATGAGGAAACAACTATTTTGAGAAAAAGCAACAGGGGCTGCAGAAACCTATGTTTCAGTAGAGAAGGCCCCAGGATCAGCCTCAGTACCCAACCCTTTTGGCCATATGGGTGGCTCAGAAAAAATATCTATGCATCTACGATCTGCTAAGACTGGAATGAAATGTTTCCATTCATAATTATCTTTCTTTTCATTTAAATAAAATCAGCAGATGAGGACGAAATAACAGAACCTGTTCCTGTAATTTCTATGGTTTTTACAGACATTTGCTGAATTTGCCCAGTATTTGTGTACAAGTTAGAGATTCCTCATAACAGTTAAGAGGCTGACATAACTCTCAGATTGATGAAGACAGCAGAAGGTGGTTCTAAAAAATACACAGAGAAAGCGACAGTCAAATCATCTGTTATGTTTGCAACACCAACGAAGTGTGACACAAAGCTTGCAGAGGAAGAGCAGTAACACAGCACAGGGCTGTAAAGGTACCCTGTCTAACTTATGGGAAACCAGGCACAAGAATATTTCAGAGTCTGGACTATTAAAGGGCTGATTTGAGAAGTCTCTGGCTATTCCAGGCACTACTTCGCAGAAGAAGCAAGCACAAGGGAGACAGTAGCACAGGCTAATAGCCACCGACAGCATGTCTTTAAGCATACTTTGCCCACAGTATTCTGAAAGCTGTGAAAAATCATTTCAGCAGCAGGCAGTAGGGATACTACAGCAGCAGAACTGCTGAGGCAGAAGTGGGGTCTCACAAAGACTGTTTAGATGCCACATACAATTGCCCACCATCCACAACAGTCTGTTGTGTGAGGAGATTTCTTGAAGATCTGTGGGGTTTCCTTAAGAGCCTCCATTAGAAGGTGATACCTCCTCTAGTTTTGGGGATAAAAAGCCATGTTCCTCCGCTGCTCTCATATCCCTTTACTGGAATAATACATAGGAAGCTCTGTGTGTTTCTCTATGCCTGGCTCTCCTGTAGGCATATCTTTGCAACTGCCCTTTGCTTTCATCTCATCACATTCCCTATGAAATCATGCCAACGCACAGGGCTTTACCCAGTAAAGCAAACAGCAGTACAGAAAAGTTTCCTTGCTCACCGTTCTATGCACTCCTTTACAACAGCAAAATTGCCATCACCAATCACCTTCCCCACTTTATACTTCTCAAGAATGGTAGATGACCCTGAGCACTTGTTTCCATTCACACCTGCAAAAGAGCAAGGTCAGTAACGCAAGCTGAAGAGAAGTGTCAGCAGGATGCAACATATCCCCAATGGGTTCCACAGGCACAGAACAAATGCAAAACAAAACTTCAAAGCAAGCTGTTTTCTTCACAGCTTATTCCTTTTTTTTTATCTCAAATGTAAGAAAGAACAAGACAGGACTAACCAGAATTGTTTGACCTTTTAGCACACAAACTAAATGTCACCATGTTTTTGTGGTGGACATATTCTAAAAGTAATGAATGCAGTTAGAACGTCCTCAGTCCGACTCAAAATACTTTTTTTGAAATATCTTTTTGCATACTCAAAGCAAAAACGCAAACAAGATTAATCTACAATGCATGTAAAAGAATCAAAAGTTTTATCTGCTGAATTCCTTCAAGTTCCCTTAGCTGCTGCTGAAACATCCAAAATGCAAATAAGCTTGATAGCTTCTTATTTCATTATTAAAAAATGTTAACATTTACTCTAAAATTAATTTTAAAAAATACCTTAAAAGCCCCACATTGCTTTAAAGAGATAGAGAATGAAAGGTTAAGTTTAGGTAATGTCAGTTGACGGGCTAGTGGTTCTACCTGAAGCACAATGTGCTGTTTTGAGGAGGGCTCCACTTTCAACCCAGCCACAAACACATTTCTGATGATACTTTGCAGGTCACGATCAAAATCACTCAAATGCTAATAGTGACTGTTGAACAGCAGGGCCCACTAAAATGCTACCACTTGACAAGCAAAGAACAGAATTTATTTCCTAGCTTTACTGCCTTGATGTAGAAAATGCAGTAAGAATCTTTCCAAGATAAGGTTGTCGACAGGGCATCAAAAAGAACAAAAAACGATTTGGCATCATCAGAAACCACCTAAAAGTGCTAAACTAACTGCCAACTAAAAGAAAATTTTTGCACGGACTGTTAGCAATTATTGGCGCCTTACCTTCAGGACTCTGGCAATGTGATTCAGGTACACCATTCACATTGGAGGAAGACCCACCATGTGGAGAGATCTATGGAAGTACATAAGAACTTATTATTTCTGATCATAATCACAAGAAGATGCCAGAGAAAAAAAAAAAAAAGAGAAGTTAAAAAAGTCACCCTAAAACCACCTATACAGAGTCAGTTTACTTTTCCACTCCCATCTTATTTTCATTCTTGCTTTCTCACAGTTCATCATCATTACAATACATCATTGTCACTTGCACCGATATGTTTCAGCCCTGCTACTCTTATTTAGATTGGTAGCTGAACAGACTTCAGTAAACAGTAAAGAAAGTTCCCTCCAGCTGCACCAAGTTCCATCTAAACACTACAGAGCCAGCGTGTGTCGAGGCAACGTTCCCTCCTCATTCTACACAACCAGGTCATTACAACACACTCTGGCACGCGGTTCCACATAAGCCAGAGAGCCACCTCCAGGCAACGATTCAGTGCCCACTGCAGCAAGCATGTGCTCTTGTGCTGAAGGCTAACGCATCTCGTCATAGCTGGCACTGCCTGAGGTCTCCCTACCTGAACTCTGTCAATATCTGCTCTCTTCAGATGAGCACTGAAGCATGCTAGGAAGGCGATGTAGGAATGCTTGCATGGCCCTACTAATTCTCATTTAAAGAAGAGAATTTTGACATAGGCGGCCAGGTACTTCTACAACAGTGAGACCCGCTTGGCAATCTAGTGGTCTGTATTTCAGGTTATTACGGATGTGATGATTTATGACATCTACAACCAATTCAAGTTACATGTCTGATGTGAATCCAGACACAGATCCAGTCTTAGTAACTGTAAAAATCAAATACCTACACAATTATAAAGGGTGAAGGCTGAAGGAAACTACTTTTGCTGCACTAACAACTTAATGGGTATTCAATCTGAATCTTCACAATTCTATTTAAAGTCACCCTGCCATACTGCCCAGACACACACACACCAATCTATTTTTATTTTAGAAAGGGGTGGAGGCATAGGAATGAATTCCATAAACAGTAAAATGTACTGAATGTGCACCACTGTTCTATAAGCTCTCCCATTACAGTTAAGAAATGAAATGATGAAACTATGAAATTAAAATATAGCTTAGATCATTCCCCCTACTCTACATAACATTTCTTGCTGTTCTGTGAAGTTCCGTATCTTGTTTTCTTCATGGGCTATTCTAGTAGTTCTCACCACTCACCACATAAAGGATTAAAATACTTTGCCTTAAGCTCACTGTCTGTTGAAATGGCTTTGCATGACACCAGGAATGCAAATGCAGCATTTTCCGTTTTAGCCGACATTGTCTGGTTACACTGCTGAATATTTTAAATCATTAACACTATTGTCAATGGAAGAACTGAACTGACAGATAGGGATATTGTCTAAAAGCTCATGAAATGCTAATGAATGCTTAAGTTTCTAGCGGCAGCTGAGCTGCCAGATCAGCTAAAAGTACAGTAACTAGAATCTGTACAACTTAATTTTGAAGAGCCTCTAAAACAATGATGTTTACTAGCATTTGGCATAGAAGTAGCATCAAACAGCAACCAGTCAGGTACTACTCTGCTCCTTACTAATAACCTAAACCCAGGCTATGTTAAAGCTACTGTCTTTCTGAGTTACCTGTTTATTTAACCAGGAATAGGAACAAGGACATTTGGGTTAAATGTCATTTGTGCAAATTCATGAGTCAGTCTCTTAACCAGTCAGTCACATTTTCTTCAAGTATGAAGCAGAGATTACAGAACAGATCACTGCAAAGTACTAGTCATCAGCCAAAACCATTAGTAATCTATTTTGGGTTTTCAGTGAGTGACAATACATGGGAATATCTACCCCAGATTTCCAACTTCCTTCATCCTTATAATCAGGTCAGAGCATGACTGGGCACATTCCTTCTTACCACAGTATTTACAAAAAGAAAGCAATCATAAACAGGAAAAAAGTTAAAAGGAATACTAAAAGGAAAAAAATCTAATGCTGCTGTTGTGTCTGAGGTGCTAGACCAGAACCTGAAATGGACAGTTCAGCCTTAGCTCTGTGACTAATTTGCCTCGTGACTCTATAGACATGAGGCCGAACTCACTCTGAAAGAGACTGCGTGTAATTTGGGTGCTGTAGGTCTGTGTTTGAGCTCCTCAGCAGCAAAATCAGTCTAATCTTTCCCTACTGTGTCAGAGAACAGTAGAAATACACTCTCAAGATGCCTGTGAGGTGCTTGACTAGCCAGAAGACATGGAGAGGAGGCAGGAATTGTCAGTCAGTGACACAGAATAAAGGGATTTTTATTATTAAAGTACTTTTCTAATAATTTAGCTACTCAGTGACATGTAATACTTAGAATATCTTGTACTGTTGGTATCCCGATGGCTGCAGGTATTTTGAAGGTGAAGTAAAGATTCTGGGTGTGCAATTAGACTTGCCTGGTTCACTAGCCACTGCTGAAGTAGCAAGATGAGAAAAGGATGCATGTTGCTTTGATACTACACTAACTGATGGCACCTACAATCACACTGCAAATTAGGTTTTGCAACAGTTCCTCCGCTTGTATTCTAGCCCACACAGCACTGCTGTTCTACTCTAATACAGTTCCCCTTACACATGACAAATTCAGAGTGCACAGGTCTTAAATCCACCCTCACATACACATGCAACTCCTAGAAAACTCAGACATGAGGCAGAATTTGATTCTCTTTTTAAAAGCTCACAGAGCAATTTAGAGCAGCAACAGCTATCCAGCCCCTCAAACAAAACAATCGCCTCAGGATGCAGATGCTACTGGTCAAGAACATCTTCCACTGGCAGCCACCACTATTGCAATTAATCATTCTGCAACACAGAATATATAGCAATTATTGCTTTTACTTCCAAGTTGTCTCCCTGCAGGTAATTTGTGTTTCAACAGCACGTTCAGAGACAAATGCACAATACAACACAGTTGTTAGAGATACTGAGAGTATCTTGGTGAACACACGGTTCTCAAAACTATCTGCATTTAATTTTACAGATTAATTAAAGATGTTGTAAAAAGTTACAAAAGGTACTAAGCTGACAAAAAAACCTCCCCAGCTGTTTCATGTTCTTCACATGATGAACTGTTTTCTGGGGAATAACCATTTTCCCAGGTTCACATAAATATCTAAACACATTATATATTATTTTGTACAGACTGTGACTTTCGGCATGAGGTTTATCAACACAACACATGGTTTTGTGAGAAACACTCACATTAGATCTGTCACATCCATAAGCTTAACACACCCAATTTAGTACCCAACGTGCTTATTACACCTCAACATAATAACTAAGGAACAGATATTTAGCATTCTTCCTTTCACCCTTACTAATATTCAACCCATTAAAAACTCTATTTTATACTTTGCACTGTAGAATATTATTTTTTTTTTACTACCTGAAGTATCCAATCCATGATGTGCCAGGCTTCTGCATCCTGCCAGATACTGTGTGCATCAGGTTTTCTAATTCTAAGTTAATGATAACAAAGCACACTCATCCCCCCAAAAAACCAACCCAAACAAAAAAACAACAAATAAAAACATAAAAGCCTTTAAACCACCACAGAGCCCAAGAGCACGAACTGAAGTGGGTATGCAAACATAAAGTGATGTATGTATAAATATCAGGGAAGGACTAGCCCAAGATTCCCTTAAAATCTGGATCAGAGCATGAATCAGTGATTTGGGAATGAAAAAGCAGCAGCTTGGCAGTCATCTTCATCAAGCCACATCTACTGGTTCAGTAGCAAAGATTTTTAATAATTCTTTGAGTCAAAATGCTACCATATATCTGAAAAAATGTAAACACAGTGCTTGTATTTAAAACAGAAATGCGCAGGGACATAAGAAAGTAATCCCAGATAACTGTACAACTGGTCCAATTTTATTTTGTGTCTCATGAGAGTGTGAGGAAGGATCCACAGATATAAACCCACATGCTCTCAAAGCAGAATGGCATTTTAGTCGACAAACCTTTGCACTCAGGATTAGATTAACTGTCCATGATACGAATGTTTGCAGAAACATTTGGGGCTTTTTTTCCTATTGAAGGAAACATGTAACTTCTTGGTAGCTGCATGGGATGGTACCTTCTAGAGCCCCCATATAAAGGTTTCCTGCGTCTGTCATTCTTGCCTGTCTGGAGAGAAATGAAGGACTTGTGCCATCACGTTGCTAGGCATACAAAGGACCTGTGTACATTGTCCTGTAACACATATGTGCAAGTGCTTGTTTGACTTCGGTCAGACTTCCTGTGGTTGCTCAGCATCTTCACAGCATGTATATGATGCACTAAATGTGCTGCCCTTGTCCTCCAGCACATTCATAATGTGCTGAAGAGACGCTGAACTGTATGGTCTGCATGTACACCCAGACCCTTGTGTCTGGAATATGGGACCCCTACACAAACATTTCCGATACTATTTTGATCATAGAATCTGATCCTGTAATATCCTCAAAGTGCATCTAGCCAAACTTAGAAATAAGTATGCCTAATATTGTTAACTTTTCCTTGAGTCCTCATCTGACACTACTGTGGTAATCTTCCATCTGAAGGCTAAGAAGAGAATGTAAAGTCTCATACCTCCAGAAAAACTCCCTGACATTCTCAAAGAAGCTTTCTCTGTCTTTATGAAAACATTCAAACTGGTGATGAATCTAACTGCAGACTACAAATATTTTAGTGAAATTGTGAATTAACTGTTTACAGAAATATTGTCTGAAATCTAGGGACACTTTTATAGTGTCATTGTAACTCATCCTGAAAGGCTGCAATAAGAAAGGGCTAAAAATATTCCAAATATAAATGAAATGTTGTTTATATAATCAGTATTTCCTATGAGGTGTTGTATTTATTATTATAATGCTTAATATCAACATAATCTGTAAGACAGAAACTTCATATTTTTCAAGTGATGCTTAAACACTGCTAGTAACCAACTATACTGAGAAGCTACTTGTAACAATACAATAGCTAATTACAATGTAGTTATTCTGCTGCAACTTCAGCATACATGCTGTGACAATCTATATAATACCATGCATTTTTTTGCACTGCTCTGGAAACACTGAAGAGCCACATAAGGATTTACCCTTTTTCTAAAGAGATTTTGAACCATATCTCATTATGTAAAGCATTTAGCAAACTGGTGCCGATGGGTGAATGGACTCAACACTAAGTGCAATACCTCAGTTTCCCTACCAGTACAAATTAGCCAACTCTTTTTATCCACTGTACGACCAAGAAAGATGAAGAAAGATTCTGAATTGTGAATTCAACACAGGCAGCAGTTAAAGAATTCCTCTAAGAACTGCTGTTGCACCTGTGTCGCTAGGTTGGATAATTGCATATAAATATTCTTAACATGTAACTGCTAACAGAAGCACATGCGTACAAAACCGAAGAGATTAAAACCTAGATGAAGATAGGCATTAATCCTTCAAATCACTTAAGCACATGTTTAACTTTAAGTACATTAACATCCTCATTGAAGTAAAAGGGACTACTCAATAGCTTGAAAGTAAGCAGGTACTTAAGTTATTTGTTGGATCTGGTTTTAATGCCCTTTCACTCTGGTCATTTGGTCCATCAATCGAAAAAGTAATACCAAGACAAATGCAAACACATTGCTATTTAGCTTAATTGGGATTCTAAGAAAGCTTCTTTATTTGTACAAATTTGTTTTCTTTCTAAAAAGATGAGAGACTTTGAGGTACTTAATTTCAAGAGGACGCAATAAAACACATCCAAGTAAGCACCGGGAAGCTACAAGGCCACTTCCCAAAATCTCATATTTAATCTAGTCTCTGGATTATTTTTACAGTACTAAGTGAGCCCAGTAACAGATGTACTCAAAAAAATATGAGTCGAAGTACCCCTAACAGCTTGGCATACCTGAGTATCTATAAATGCACACTTAAAACCAAAGGAAAAGGTTAAACTTGTCAACGGTCACCTGCCTATAGAACAGCAAAAGGACTCCTCTCAGTCAGTCGTCCTGTGCCACCTCATGCACTATTACCATTATGTCTTAATCCATGCACTGGTTTTAATCTCTATGGAGAAGTTAATAGAAAAATAAGAAACTCGGCACATTTGCTCAAAAAAGAATATTGTATAGAGTAGTCATTTCACGCCCATACTTGTTCACTTTTGAATCTAAATCTTTACCTTGAAACAAACCTACTGTGAAGTGACGTGAGTTTTCTGTGCCTGGAAGTACCACTTCTGCTTACAAAGCGTTGTGAAACAGAAGGAATCCTTGGGGACTGAAGAGATTTCACTTCAACAAAAAAGAACCATTCAGAGAGTATGATGTAAGACTCCGTGTCTGAGACTCAGAAAAAACCGCTGTTGCAGTCAGTATCTTTTGCAAATTTGCTGCCTTGATGACTAGCATTATCACTTAAGCTCTGTGTTGGCTGTCAAACTTTAAAAAGCTTAGCCAGGCTCTAATCTATAGTGTAATCTTTTATTTTGCTCTGGCTTTCCAAACATCACAGTTTTTGAAGTACAGTTCATGTGGAGCTGCTCTGATGGTCTGCTCTTTAGAGGAAACAGAAACACCAACCCTGATTTGTTCCCTTTTCCTGCTGACCGAAGCTCACCTAAAACCATTATTAAGTGTTGCTGTTTCAAGCTCTACAAAAATAAATATATATGATTTCTACACAACAAATCAGCCAAAACATTGCATTTCCAAGGCCAGAAAATGCAGCATTATACTTCATTATTTCACTGTCTGCCATGGTATTTGTATCTACATTTTCATTCAGTCATGGCACCTTCTTTACACAAGTGCAGGAAGCCAGACTACTGTCTGCACAGCGATACAGTCTTAGCAACAAGGAATTATTTAACAATAGGGAACAGCAGTAACCTCAAAATAATAAAATTGGTCCCCACCTTCCCTCTGTTTTCCTCATCAGGCTGGCCAAGATCAATCCTACAAAAATAATAATGGGTTTCTTAAAAGAACCTAGTTTTACATAAAACCGTGCTTCCCTGTTACTGCTTTTGTGTGGATACTTCGCCAAACCAGTCATCACTACTAGAACATAATCAAGAAACAAGGGTCACTGCGCAGTGCACTTGTTTCTTTTAGAATTATCCTGAGATTCACCTGATAACTTTCCCTATTTTTAGTCTCAGGAGTACAGCTGGGATCCTCCTACTGAACAGATGCAACCTAATGGAGTAAAACAAAAGATACTCACTGCTTCAGTAACACACCACGTCTGAGATGATTGATTTCTTTTTGCTGTTTTCTTTGGTCATATAGGGATGAATTATTTGACACAAAACCCCATTAGTATCCAGCATCAATTAAATTCCAAAATGAAAAAGTACAACAGCCTACTTCAGTGAAATTGACAGTGAAGGGGAAAGAGGACATGTCCACTTTACTGAAAATTGCTTGTTACTATCAGAATTATCTCTATCTTAATGGAGCTTTAATCAGCTAAAAGCAGACAGGACAGCGTGGGAAAAAAATGAACCAATTTATCTAGTTTCTAAACTTGTAATTTCATTAAAGAAAGATGAAAGAGCATTTGTTAAATATAGTGCAGACCATCAGAGAGCCTCAAGTCCAATGATTTTGGTGTCCTCTACTTTAAGTTCTATAGCAGAGCTGTCCAGACAGATTTTAAGACACACAGATCTAATTTTCAGTGTCAGAACTATTACTGCTCTTGGAAATGCTTTATAGGGGAAAGGCCAACCTATGTTGCTCTGCCCGAAAAGAAGCTATGGGATGTCACAACTCAACAACATAAAGGCAGAGTTCAACAATAAATGAACCAAACAACAAAAAATATGTTAGCATTTAAAAAAATAGATCAAACCTTTTCTCAGAATTATCACAGAAGCCTGGCAAAAACCAGTGCCATACTCCTTGCAAAACAGACAAAGACTTGGTAACAATTAGCATGTCAAAACCCAAATCTAAATACTATTCACATCACGTCCTTTAGCCAGCCTCTTAATTGAGAAAACAGTTTTACACAGAATTATGCAGCCTCTTCCTAACTGTTGTGTTCATCAATGGGAGCTATTACTCGATCAGAATAATTAGTGCAGAACATCCAGCATGCTTCCAGAAAGGTTGCAATTGACGATTTCATAAGAAAATTCTCCTTGAAAGGACAGCTGCACAAATGCAGCAGTAAGATGCTCAGCTGTGCTCCAGGCTCCTCCTTTCATTTTACCAGGCAAAATGCATAAAGCAGCCTCTAAGAACTGGAAATGCCACCAATTTTTAAGTGGTAGTGGAAGAGAACTCTCTTGGTGCACCACAGAGAAAAATCCTCCAGACATCAGGCTGCTCCCAAAGGAACCCCTCCCAAGCTTTCAGGAGGGGACTGCATTAAGGGGTGAAATTGTGTGCCACAAATGAGGAAGGGTGCTTCAGATGAAATTCTGGGCCATGCTACAAGACCATAAGGTACTGAAACAAGGATACCACATTTGTATAAGATGGGGGAACATAAATTACTTAGGGGATTTCTGCAGTCCACACAACAATAGAAAATTTGGAGGCCAAACTGGCATATTCAAGTCACCATCACCCTCTGCCTTCACTAAGCTGAGAGTTCCATCCTGCCAACCAAAGACAAAATACAAAGATCTTAAGGTCTCTTCTCCAACTCAAAAATCATACTAGCAAGACTACCCTATAGAATTGTAACTCTTTTTTTCTCTTTTTCTTTTGTTCTTCTTCAGCATCACTGTAACACATTATTCAATGAATGCCGGAATTCAGAGTTTTTGATGGTTCTGGCACTTACCTTGAGTCCACGAAAGCTGCCTGGGCTTGTCGGTGAAGAACTGGAGGACTTTGTAGATTTTGGGGTGGATAATTGACTGCTTGGGGTTCCATTAACTAGCCAAAGCAATAAAAGAAAAACAAATGTAAGAAAAACCAAATAAAAGTCAAAAACCCTAACTTGCTTTTAAACATAACATACCTCTCTGGTAAGTTATCACTCAAGTCTGCATACAAAGACCAAAACAGACTCCTCAGCATTTGGGAATAAATTACACGCTTGCATGCCACACAACTGCACCCCTGAAACTCATGTGGCTGGATCAAGAAGACACACAAATATTGCACTGTCATTCTAAAGATTAAAAAGGCCTCTTCAGTCCTTTGTCAGTGCAAGAACTTTGGGCAAGCAATAGCCATAGCCTTCTAAAATTATATCATTTATTGTGATATCGCACAATAAAATATGGAAAAAGTGTACATAAAGCCATGTGACCCTCCGTCTCTCTTTTTTTGGATCAACAGCTAAGTAGACTGCTCCACAGAACACAAGTTGTGTTGTTTGGTTTTTCCCAAGAAAAAAGAATCAAACAAACAAACAAGAAGTAAAAGTTGTTTGGATGATAAAGAACTTATGCAGTAGTTCAGAAAAATATTGATTTAGGGGAAAAAAATCCTAACGAAGTAAAAGCTAGTAGCTTATTTCTGAACTTCCAAGAAGTTCAAGTGTCTGTGAAAACATACAATATCCTCCCTTTTGACTTCAAGAGTTCATTCATTTTAAGTCCATTTTCCCAGACAGGCCTGATACAACATCTGTTAATATCCCTGGTATCTTGAATATAACTTGGGTCAGTCCTTGTCTTTTTCTGAAAAAACCAAACTGATGAATTTCATTATGTAGACAGAATAGCACACTGTTGATCATACACAGATATGATGCGACATTATTTCCTCTCTAGCTGAACCTCATTTTTCCTGGAAAAGGAAAATATGAGGCAGAATTTTAAGAGTGGAAAAGGTTTCATAGCTGATTCATGGTGAAGAATTAATTTTTCAGGAAAAAAAAAAAAAAAGCAACCCTGGCAAATAGAAGCTTAGCTTCAAAGTAAATAATACAGTTGCTCCTGCACATAGCCTTTACACATCCAGAGGTCTGTCATGGGTTATGCATTGCTTCTTAACCAACACTATCAGATTTATTTTGCAAGTGTCTGTTAACCTAGTACTCTAACATTCTCTGAGTGCTGAAGATGCCTTCCAAGCACCATCTGCCAGTAGGCCAGGCCTACTGCACTGCAACTTCCACAAATCCCTGGTTTTCACAAAAATCTCTCTCTCTGATGTGTGATGTTAAGATGCAACTAATTAGCATTTAGCTACACAACAAGTCTATCTTGAAGTCTGATAACTCAGATATACATTCCCAAATCTATTACTGGATTAAGAGCTTAGTCTTTTCTACTAAAAGGAATTAGTATGTTTTTAGGATATTTTTATCTTGACTTTAAGAAGGGTTGTCTGTAAGAACAATACACAAATTATTTGAATTTTTTAAGAAGCTGTAAGTATTTAGGTATATGTATCCCTCCTGCAAACTTCTTTTCACCACCTTATTTTAGATAACCTTCTTGAAACCTGGCATAATGATGTATCGTTGTTTTATAAAGAATTTGCAATTATGATGAGGAAAAGAGCTAGTGAATGCTATTTTACTGTTTTCTGCTTCTTGTGCACACAATTTGCTCTAGCCATTAGAAAAAATACTGAGCTGCAAAGTTAGCAACCAAAAATGAGATATTTCAGTAGAAGAATTTGCTTCCAAATGACCAACTATTACTACAGAAGGAAAACAATTTTGTTTGTTCACAAATTCTTTTTATACAGCTCACAGAATGGATTGATAGCCAAGTCTTATATCCACAGATGAGAAGGGTAGTGGTGGGTAATGAGACAGTGTGAGACCTGAGCATGATGTAAATGGTATGGAATAAGGTGTGGAGACTGTGCTGGTGTGCAGGTTTTGGCTGGGGGAGAGTCAATTTTCTTCATAGTAGCTGGTATGGGGCTATGCTTTGGATTTGCGCTGGAAACTGTGTTGATAATTCAGGGATGTTTCCATTACTGCATCCCCTTCCCTCATCCTGCTGGGGAGGGGAGCGAGTGAGCAGCTATGCGTGTGCTTTCGTTGCTGGCTGGGGTTAAACCACAATGGTACTTGTTGGTACCTAACATGGGTTTGAGATAATAACACCACCTCACAGGGTTTGAGATAATAACAGATTGACCGGAGCATATTTATAGGTATTTAGAAGGGACCGGTATCTGTTAACAGTTGTGGGTCAAGATACGGATTCATCTGTTCTCAATATTAGTTCATCTGATCTGCACCATTTTTTTTGCTGTACACGTGAAAGATCAGCGTTGGCTTTTGCAGTTTGCTGTGCTCTGTAGTGATGAGTGATGTTTTGCCTGAGAGATTTGTTATTAAAACACTGACCTTGAGCTCAATCAGGTATTTTGGGCTCTGTACTTTGGGTACCATCTCATGGAGACAATTTAACAGTTATACTTCTTCCTCTGTTTGGGGGGGGGGTGGGGGGTGGGGGGGTTGTTTGTTTGTTTTTGTTTGTTTGTTTGGGGTTTTTTTGTTGGGTTTTTTTTTTTTTTTTTTTTTCAGAAATACAGAATGGCACCTTCATTACCTTCTTCTGTGATGTTTTCTCCCTTGCTACAGCAGCTTCTCAGTATCTTGAACATACTTGAGTAGTTAAGATACTTCTATTGGTACTTCTTAAGAATATTGCTTCAGTTTTATCTAAGGTTAATAAGCAATTTAGGAATCTGATCCAGGCTCCGCGAGGGTATGGTCATGGGTGGCATGGCACATGGGAGAATACGGGCAGGCATCTGGAGAACCTCTCACCTCCAATGGTCTGGAACTGCACTCCCAATCAACTACTGGATCCTGATGAAGTAGTAGAATGTTTGGGAAAAAAATAATAATAAATTCCATGGCTGTTCCAAAGAGGCACAACTTACCGCACTGTGCTGGGCCCTGGCCAGCACCTACCAAACACTGCTTGACATTATGTAGCACCCTCAGGTAAAAGAGAGGTAAAACATACCAAGGGACACTATGGTAAAACCAGACACTCTTGTCAGTCACCCCTATAACTAAAAAGAAACAATGAAACTAGAAGTCAGCTCATTTAGTAAAGGATGAAGAAGCTTCTCCTAAGAGGGAGCAGGACAAAGACTGGGAAGAGGTAGCCTGTTTTGCAGCACAGCAGTCACAAGAACAGGAGGAGGAAGAGACTGAAATCACGAGCCACAAACTACCCGATCCCTATCCCTAAGTGAGCTGCGACAGACACAAAAAGATTTTAGCTGTCAACCAGGTGAGGTAGTTCTCAGCTGGTTACTCTGATGCTGGGATTCTGGGGCTAGTAGTCAGGAATCAGAGGGTAACGAAGCCTGGCAATGAAGCTAGGGTCTCTTGCTAAGGGTAAGGCCATTGACAAAGGGACTGGAAAGAAGGCAGGAGTCCTCAGTCTTTGGTGGTGACTCCTGTCAATTGTGAAGGACAGGTGAAGGAAGAACTTGCAAACGCCCAGAGAAAACGGACCAACACTGAGGGATGTATCCAGTATCTGTCAGAATTAGCCAGGCTGGACATGATCTGTAACAACCTAGATGATGCCCAGGCATCCAAAGAGCCGGATGAAATCCGTTGCACAAGGTCCACGTAGCAAAAGCTTGTACAAAACGCACCGATGTCATACACCCACACCCTGGCGATAATAAGCTGGACAGACATGGAGGCACCAAATATAGATGAACTGGCCAGATAACTTCAAGAATATGAAGATAATCTTGCTTCCTCCATGTGGGCCTGTGTCTCAGCTGTAGAGGGACTGACCCAAAATGTCTGAGCAAGCCAAGAAGGATAGGTCTTCCTCATTCACTCCAACCAAGGCCTCAGCCGCCTTCTGTTCAAGAGTACAGGTACCTGGGGTGCACACCATGTGCAATGCTGCAGTTCTTCCTGTGTCACCAGGGGGAGGACACGAGGAAGTGGGATGGTGAACCCACCTGGAGACTAGACACTCAGGTACATGAACTGCAAGGAGAAACAATAGACAAAAAGCATCCATCCAGGAAAATTACTGCTCCAGTGTCTGTCAGACAGAGCAGAAGGGCTAATCGTCTTTTGACCTTGATGAAGGGACTTCTGTTTTGCAGTACAAAAATCAAGCGATGAAGACTCCAGCCAGGAACAGAAGGGCCCTGCCTTCAACTAGGTGGAGGAACAGGACAACTGGGTTTACTGGACCATGTGGATTCGATGGCCTGGCACGTCAGCCCCATGAGACTATAAAGCTCTAGTGGACACCAGTGCACAGTGTACTCTAATACCATCGGATTACAAGGGGCAGAATCCATCTGTATTTCTGGAGTGATGGGAGGACCCCAAGAACTGTTTGTGTTGGAGGCTGAGATAAGCCTAACTGGGAATGAGCAGCAAAAGCATCCTATTGTGTGACTGGTCCAGAGGCTCCCTGTATCCTTGGCACAGACTTCCTCAGGAGAGGGTACTTCAAAGACCCAAAAGAATACTGGTGGAGTTTTGGTTTAGCTGCCTTGAGTATGAAGAAGATTAAACAGCTGTCTAACTTGCATGGTCTCTCAGAGAATCTGTCTGTGATGGGGTTGCTGCAAGTTAAAGAACAGCAGGTGCCAACTGCTACCATGACACTGCACTAGCGACAATACCACAACAATTAAGACTCCCTGGTTCCCATCTATAAGTTGATCTGGTCACTGGAGAGCCAAGGACTGACCAGTAAGACTCATTCAGCATTTAACAGTCCCATATTCCCAGTGCAAAAATCGAGGACTGAATGAAGCCACACTGCTGCGAAGTGTTGCAGTACCAGACACGCTAGAACTCCAATACGAGCCACCAAATGGTATGCAACAACTGACACTGCCAATGCATTTTTCTCAAACCCTCTGGCAGCACAGTGCAGGCCACAGTTTGCTTTCACATGGAGGGGTATCCAGTATACCTGGAATCAACTGCCCCAGGCATGAGAACACAGTCCTATCGTCTGTCATGGACTGCTACAGACTGCACTGGAACCAGGTGAAGCTCCCAAACACCTGCAATATATTGACGACATCATTGTGTGAGGCAATGCAGTGGAAGAAGTGTTTGAGAAAGAGAGAAGAAGAATCTAGATTCTTTCGAGAGCTGGTTTTGCTATAAACGAAAGTAAGGTCGAAGGACCTGCACAGGAAATCCAGTTTTTAAGAATAAAATGGCAAGATAAGCGTCATCATACCCCAACAGATGTGATTAATAAAACAACAGCTGTCTCCATCAGCTAACAAAAAAAGAAACACAAGCTTTCTTAGGTGGCGTGGGGTTTTGGAGAACGCATATTCTAGGTTATAATCTGATCATAAGTCCTCTCTAGCAAGTGACCCAGAAGAATAATGACTTTGAATGGGGCCCTGAGCAGCAGCAAGGCTTAGAACAAACTAAATGGGAGATAGTTCACGTGGTAGCACTTGGGCCAGTCCAGACAGGACAAGATGTGAAAAACATGCTTTACACCTCAGCCAGGGATAACGGCCCCACCTGGAGCCTCTGGCAGAAAGAGCCTGAAGAGATTTGAGACTGACTCCAATTGAAAAAGAAGTATTAGCAGCATGTGAAGGAATTCAAGCCACTTCAGAAGTAGTTGGTACTGAAGCACAGCTCCTTTTGGGACTTTGATTGCCTGTGTTCGGCTGGATGTTCAAAGGGAGAGTCCCCTCTACACAGCGCAACTGATGCTGCACAAGTCAGTCACGCAGATAACAACGCAACAGGCTTGAATAGGAAAACCCAACGGCCTAGGAATTCTGGAATTGATCACGGACTGGCCAGAGGGCTGAAACTTTGGAGCGTCGCCAGAGGAGATGACTCCTGCTGAAGAGGCCCTTCTGTATAATAAATCACCAGAAAATGAAAAGCAGTATGCCCTGTTTATGGATAAATCCTGTCAGATTGTGGGAAAACACTGAAGGTGGAAAGCTGCTGTGAAAGGTGGAAAGCCCACACGACAAGTCACAGAAACTGAAGGACAAGGTGTATTGAATCAGTTTGCAGAAGCAAGCAGCAGTGCAAGTACAGCAGTGACCAGCCCCGAGCTGGCTTTGGTGCCTGGTAACTCCACAGAACACACCACCTCTCCTGTCCTGAGTGACCACCATAATGGATAGAGCCTGAAGTCATGGACTAAATGAACTCAGTGGACATTTTGTGGACATTTAGGGACATTTTGCAGTCATTTCACAGGGGTGGTCCATAGACTACGGGAATGAGAGCCATGTATTATATCAAAGGACAGTACAGGTGGTGGTGGGTAATGAGAACGTATTGGATAGCATGAGACCTAAGCACGATGTAAATGGTATGAAATAAGGGGTGGAGAATGTGCTGGTTTTGGCTGGGGTACTGTTAATTTTCTTCGTAGCAGCCGGTATGGGGCTACATCCTGGATTTGTACTGGAAACGGTGTTGATAATTCAGGGATGTTTCCATTACTGCTGAGCAGCGCTTACACAGAGCCAAGGGCTTTTCTGTTTATCACACCACCCTGCCAGTGAGCAGGCTGGGGGTGCACAAGAAGTCAAGAGGGGACACAGCTGGGACAGCTGACCCCAACTGACCAAAGGGGTATTTTAGGGATATTGCATTCTATATGAAATCATGCCCAGCAATAAATCTTGGGGGAAGGTTGGAGCGGGGCCACTGCTCAGGGACTGACTGGGCATTGGTCAGTTGGTGCTGAACAACTGTTTTCATTTGCATCACTTGTCTATTCCTCTCGTTGCTATTTTCCTTTTCATTACAATTTGTTCTTGTTATTATTTCCGTTACTAAACTCTTCTTATCTCAACCCAGGAATTTTCTCACTTTTACCCTTTCAATTCTTCTCTTCTCCCATCCTGCTGCAGGGGGAGGAAGCGAGTGAGCAGCTGAGTGGTGCTTAGTTACCAGCCGGGGTTAAAACACGACACTGTTGTTTCAAACAGCACTACTTTAATTTTTTTTTTTAAATAACCTCAAGAAACACACAAGCATCTGTGTTCATTTTTGGCACAAACCTGTCTGCTGTCCACTGCTATTCATTTACTGATTATTTCATGTACATGCAAAACTTACCTTTCTTATCTATTTTCTAAGTTCTTATGAGGTTTCTTTCAAGATATATAGCAGCCTGAATATCAAAAAGATAAATTCTTTTCTGTTGTTCTTTAAGTAGTATCTATTAGGCTACAATTCTTTAGCATATTGGAATATTGAAAACTGAAAAAAACCTATGAATATTTTTAAATTGTTAACTTCTAGTATCATCCAAAGTCTCAACTTATTTGCTAATCAAAATGCATGTTACTTGTTTTAGATATACTTTCAGTTTGAGCTGAAGGTTCAAAGAGGTTTCTCTGTGTTTTAGAGCTTAGGCCGAAATAATACAAGTAAACAAAGGAAGGTAAGAAACTGCAAGTAGAATGAAAAACTGTAACGCGTGGTTTTGTGCTGCTTTTTTTAGCAACTATTAGCCCTGTCTTTTTGCACTAGTTGAAGTTTTCAATTATAATATACTTTAGAATACACGTACAAATTTATTGCTCCTCAGAATACTCTTCTACTTGTAGTCAAATCATACCTTTACAAATTTAACTTTGACACCATTACAGATGTCCGACAACTATAAAACATCATTTATATTATTTCACTTATAATCTACTTCAACAAAAACCTACACCCATAATGTCTCTGGTTCGCCAAATTCAAAACCTGTGTTTCAAGCTTGAAAATATTCACAAATACAGCAAAAAGAATACAGGTAGATGGATAGGGAGGAGACACACTAGTGATATACAGCCATAATAGTAATGGCTCACCTGGGGATTTTGCTGAAGAATAAGCACTGGAGTAGTGGCCACCCCTCTTTACTGTACTCATATATTTGACACAAAGGAAAGAGACATTAAGGAAAGAAGTTATTAAACAGCTCTGAACATGCATGAAAGGAAGAAGGGTAAATAAAGATAAGTAAAGACTACATGAGAAAAAATGGCAAGTAAACAGAAGGATAAATACTAGACACTTCGGATAAGTTTTCCAAATTAAACAAACCAAAGGGTTGTCCAAGTAGAAATAAGTAAGGAAATGACAGCACTGATTTCTAAATACTTCGCATAAAATTTACTGTTGATGGATATCCCATGTGATCTCACTGGTTAATAGGACTGCATGAAATGTAGATCAGTTCTGAAACTTGCCCTTCATGCTATCTTTCTCTTTGTTCTTAGTGCAATCCTTCTTTGAAACTTTTCGGTTAATATTCAACCATTATAAATAGATGACAAATATGCCACTTTGAAAGAACCCAAAGTCATAAAATTACTTTAACCAGCATCAATAAAGCAAAAGAAATACTGATATGGAAACAAGAATATGGAACATGTTGCAATTCTGGATACACACACAGAAGCTTACATGTGTAGTTACATTCAAAACAGAGCATCGTATATTTATGAATTCAATGGTTTGATTTCAGGGCTACTTCTCCAGGTCTGAGGGGAAAAAAATATTTTTTATTGTATTTAGAAATTAAATGCAGAGGTAAAAAAAGGAAAAAAACAAGTTTCTCCCTTCTGTTTACTTGCATAAAGAATTCAATGGTTGGAACATACGGTGTTCAGCCAAAATGCTGGTAAAAACACAATGTGAACCTTTCTTTGAAAGTACAGGAAGCACAAGAAGAATAAAACAACTTTCTCTGTTAATGGGCAATAACATTCCAGAACATCTCCTAAAATTACTGGAAACAGCAGAATCCTATATTTCCAACAGTATTGGGCTTATATGAGAGAAACCTGTCAAATTCAAAACACCTAAGGATATACTCTAGTTCAATGAACATGAATTTAACCACATAACATCCTGTCTTCAAGAAAATTAATTGCCATGCTGAAAACACATCCCAAGTGTACAATTAGTACAAATTATTCCAATGTTCATAAAATGAAATTTTTTGTGCTTGTTAATTAAAAAACAGAAACCAGATTTCTTCTCAGGATTCAAAACTGAATGCAAATTTTATTACAAATCAGTATTAAATCTATGAGATAAACTGAAAAAAAACGTATTTCTTCCCTCAAGAAACAAAGCATGGTGCACTTACTTCAGACAGAGCCAACAGTTTTTAACTCCGTTAAATAAATTCAAAGTTTCATGTATTTTACATGTTCAACTCTTTCCTAAAAGCAGTACCTGAGGCAGGTGATTTGCTTCGACGTGAAGGTCCTGGACTTTTGGACCCAGTATGCCTCATGCCAGATCGGGAATAAGAGGACTTCATAACACGGCATTCTGCAATGCAAGCAGATAGATTTTTGACAACAGTTCAATGTTACAGTCTTCCTCCAAACACTACTGTTGCTGTTTATTATCCAGAAAATGAACATCAGTGTTTTCTAAACGTGCTTGCCCAACTAAATGAAACAAATTCCTAAGAGAATCTCAAAACTACACACCATACAACATTATTTGAGCTACTCAAACACTGTATGTAATATTCTGCATGTAATATTTCTTCATGTTTTGAAGCTGGGTTATTACTATAATTCATGTTTGTACCTATGCACAGCTGAAAGAGTAGTCAGCTGATGCCAAGGTTCCTCTGATAATTCAGTAAATCCTGCATGCTATAATGACAACTTCATGCCAGGCAACTGCAAAGCATGCCCCGTTTACCTTCTTTTGTAAGAAACTGATGTTGTGACCAATTTTTAAGGAGGTGAAAAATGACTACTGTTTCCAAAAGGCTGTGACAATAATTATGGCCACTTACCAACAGCTATATATCATTAAATAAAGGACAGTCTAGATGGGAAAGGAATCGATAGGCATACATGCATTGACATTTTGGAAAGATTTTAATTCCTATAGTTAGCACCCACTGCAAATCACTCCCAACAGAATCATATAAATTTCCCCTCTAATTTTGTCCCTGTTCTTCATCACTATGTCATCAATGCTATCATTATGATGCCACGTCACCATCAAAAATAGTAAGTAGAGCTGATGCCCTGCCAGTCATGTTCCAGTCTGTACCTAACCTGCTTTTCTCCACTAAGATCTCTAGAGTTGTTAGAGGAAGCAGGGACCACCAAAGCTGAACAGACAAAAGGAGGAAAAAAATCCCTCCATCATGGGTTCTTGGAAAGGAAAGGAGTCCAATTAGTCCGTGAATGGCATAATGGAAGAAGCAAAGTTACAGCCTTAAAAATCTGCAAGGGAAATAATGATTTTGCCAAGACTGGGATTTGCATTGTGAGTTAATACAACCATACTCTTCCATTCCTGTGTAAGCATAAAATCGTATCTTAGCTAGTCTAAAACTATGTTAAAAAAGTACCCTTCTTGTCACCTCCACACTCGCTGAATCGACATAAACAGGCAGTTCTCGAAAAGCAGCATACTGGCAATAACAACCGAATGGGAACCAGCCAAATCCTCCATCCATCCAAATGTATGGACCACTGGTTAGATATATACCTGTACTTCTTGATGTAGCTCAAGATTTTGTAATGAAACTATGGCATTTGTAAAAATTAGAAAAACACCAGATGCTTTTGCTCCACACTCACACCCACACTCCTTCACAACCTGAAGCTCTTTAATAATCTGATGATTATTGCCAGGGCAAGTTTTTTTTTACCACAGATCAACTTTTTCATAAAAGAAAATCAGGGTGATTCT
Organism: Falco biarmicus; assembly: GCF_023638135.1. Lineage (NCBI taxonomy): Eukaryota > Metazoa > Chordata > Aves > Falconiformes > Falconidae > Falco > Falco biarmicus. The sequence continues at coordinate 111,320,508 of NC_079288.1, forward strand.
ACAGCTGAACCAATACATGTCTTGTTGCACCTGTAGTGATAGGGTAAGGGGTAATAGTTTTAAAATAAGAAAGGGTACATTCAGACTAGATAGAAGGAAGAAATTTTTTATGATCAGGGAGGTAAAGCACTGGAACAGGTTGCTCAAATTAGTTGTAGATGCCCCATCCAGGGAAACATTCAAGGTCAGGTTGGACAGGGCTGTGCGTAATCTGATCTAGCTGAAGATGTCCCTGCTCATCACAGGAGTGCTGAACTAGATGACTTTTAATGGTCCCTTCCAACCCAAACAATTCCATGACTCAATGAACACGGAGGAAAACCCAACATATATATGATTTGACATGCCAAGCCAATTCTACAAGTCCCTGGTAGAGAGCTTTTTCCTTGAACTTACATTATACATTTTCTCTTTACAGAAAGACAACTGTCATAAGTCAAATCCATGATCTGTCAACAGCAGACAGCCTGGGCACAAAGTCTCAGTTGGTCTCACCTCCTTCCCCACCCAACAGCACCCCCTATAACCTCGCAATATCAACAGGCTCAACACTTGGTCTATAGCAGACAAGACTGAAATGTGTGAATTGTCTAGCAGGAAAACTCAAGACCTGAAATGAGCATGGTTACATATGTGATTTTTCAAAAGAATCTCATGAAAACAGCAATATGGAAATCATCTTATAGTCACAGATACCAAAAGTGAACTTTTGAAACATATTTTAGATTCATTAGATTCATGACTGAACCTTTTAAAACTCAATGGTGTTTTCCATGTAAATTTAGGGACCAGGTCTGTTTTCTAAGAAAATATATCATATTTATTAGTGCATTTTAACAGACTTACAGAATCCAGATGATGGTTTAGAAAAACTTTTTAATCCATAGGAAAATATATTCCCATGTATATTTTCCTTAATTACACAACTCTTGAGCATTGAACAGGGGGATGGTGAGGCCGTGGGTAGGGGGAATAGTTCTCAATGAGGTTAACTATTTCAGCGGGTTTGGGATATACAGTCTTACCACTGTGATCCAACACGAAGTCATCCTGAGCATACCGGTATTTCTCAGGCCCACACGCAATGAAGACGTCATCATCTCCAAAGAAGTCCTGCAGGCATGTCACCTTGACAGCAAAATATACAAAGCAAAATAAATAAATGCAGCACTTTCAAATACTAAATCTGCAGTTAGTCTGCAACAATTAGTAAGTTTGTGTTTTCATTTTCACAGTGCCACTATAATATTCTTTTATAATGACAGCAACACTCCAGTTCAAGTACTTCAGCTCTCCCAGTAATGCAGGAAACCTTAGGGTCAAGAATGTAAAATATGACTGTCCCTCACCTTCAAAAACACCTTCTCTTACATTTAACACCTGGATTTATGCCTAGAACTACACATGCATGCTGATGACTGACAAGACCAGTTATAAACACTACTCAAATACCAAAGCTTCTCGTATTCTTACATTAATTGCTTATGGGAAAATCTGTTGAATTAAAATGACTGCATTTACAAGTTATTTTTTTTAATGCTCTGAGGCATTTAACTTCCATGTTTTAATGTCCTGTTAAAAAAAAAATAATAATCCTCTCTTTATTAAAAGGTATTCCATATTCAAGAAAAAAGGTACAGAGCTCCTCCCATGCCCTTTGCAGCTCTGACTATTCTTATTTCTTTCAGTAATGATGTTACCATGTATTTCAAGAAGGATGGGGATACCAGAAAGAAAAATGTTTTAGACATTCTTTAAAAACACAAAAACAAAGACCTTGAAAAAAACTCACTCCTCAAAAGTCAGTGAAAGTCAGCTTGTGAAGGAGCAAGTGTCTGCTTTAAAAACAACATAACCCCTAAAATGCCATAACAAGAAATCCCACTGGACTCATTCTAACTCCCTTGTAAGAAAAAAAAGTGTTTGCACGTAGCAAACTATTTTTTTAAATATAAACGGATTAAAATTTTACAGTGTAATTTCTTCCCTACTCTTTTTAACATGGCACACCCTAATGAGATCTGGGAATAAAAGCTATGTAGAAGCTAAGAGAGTTAGAACTATTTGATAAAATCAAGTAAATAAAGAAGTAAAACAAAAAAACCTGCTTTTAGGGAAGCTAGCTTTTTTCCTTCCCAGACACCTATCAACACCATTTGCATATTCTGCCCACTGTGACAATAGCAAATATTGGCAGAACTACACGAAGGAGCCTCTACTGCCTGCAGTATTCCAAGAAACACTGGGAATACCAATGAGCCTCAGCTTTCTGCAAGAACACCCACACAGGGCATGCACCAGCACCAGCAGCACAGTTGTCATGGCAGCTAACCCAGCAATAACAGCCGGTGCCCTTACAGCAAGGTCCTCACTACAGTGCCACACGCAGCAGCCAGCATTCATGTCACTGTGTTATGCAGCTAAAGGACTGCAGCCATCACCAAAATACTTTTATTGCTACCACACCATTGCAGTGACAACCTGCTCTCATTGACGAGAGACATTTTCAGCTGTGCCTGAAACCACTGCTTCTAGTTAACCAAAGAGGCAGTAATAACTGGATTCAAAAGGCCATACAAATTTAAGAATAGTTTTGCTAACATGGGATTTATTCCTCTCTGCTTAATAACTCTACTAATATGAGGACTCATTAACATTACCCACAGGTTTCAGGAATTCAGCCACCAACCCAAACCCACCAGTACAGGCACAGTGGTGGGACAGCTTTCAGAACACTCATCCCAGAAGCACTGCTGGACACGGGCAGAGTTCTGCAAGGTTCACACCAAAAGACGGCCAAAAACCAGGTGCCATTTCCACAAGCTCTGCCTACCCATCACTGCTCTACTTATGCCCCCAATGCCCTTGCGGTGCTGTTTTGAGCAGGTTAGAGTTAAGTGATGTGGTTTAGCAAAGCCTAAAATTAATCTTTCTGTTCCGATTCCAATCCTCGCCCTCACCCCTTAACCCACCCAGCCTAACATCTGAGCTGAGAGTAACAGAGGAGAGAATGATGGCTCTTACGTCACACTGGGAAACAACACAGGGATATAACTGCATGCAGCAGCATCCTTTTGTTATCTGCAGGGCAATTTACAATGGAAGGGTCAGATCTGTGTGCAAAAGATGACAGATGTACCTTAAAATCTTTTGTAAATGGCTACCGGGGAGGGGAAGAACTTTAATAAAGGTATTAATTTCCATAGGTGCTTCCCCACATGTTCAGGTATATACAGTTTCTCCAGGCAAGAATACACCGGAGTTGTTATAAGTACCAGTAAGCAGATAAACGGCTGGAGGTGGAGCAACGGCACCTCCGTCCCGGAGCTCAGGCTAATGCCAGCCTCTCAGCCTGCTTACACACTGCGTATCTGGCCTGTGTGACTTCCACCTGTCAGCCAGAGACCAAGACAGACTTGGGCTTACTGTAAAAGATACTAAACTACACTTACAACTGGAAGCCACATCAATGCAAGTATGAGAAAGATTTACATAAATGCTCGCTATATGCCAGCAGTGAATGCTAGAAGTCCTCCTTCTCCCTATGAATAGTCTGGACTGGCTATACATAAAATACACAAGGAAAAAATATTGGAAAAGTGTATTCAACAAGGAATAAAGATCTGTTAGAACTTACCAATCCCAAATAACCACACATTACCAGATGAGGGAAGTATTTTTAAAACCAATTTCATGAAAGCCTTTACCATAATAAAGTCAAAGAAGCAGCTCCCAATGTGCAAACAGATACTATAATAAAGTCTTTGTTTCCTACAGAATTAAAATTAATGTATATGCTGCAATTAACGATAACAGTTTTTTGCTCAGTGTGCAAAAAACTGTTAGGAGAAAGCAGAAATGAATAAATCATTTGCATGGGGTTTTAAATGCTGCAGGTCCACTGTGGTCTAACTCGCAAATCACACAATTTCACTCAAAAAAATATCTATACTTACACCATATAGCAATTTTTTAATAGCTTTGAGCAAGATTCAATTAGTTCAGAATTTTAAAAACAAAAAAAACCTTTGAACACCTTTTTTTTTTGAGCTTCATTAGCAGTAGAACTTGTGCCTATGAATATCACGTCAGTCATTCCAGTAGGTAGGGATCAAAATTTGGTTTGTCAAACTTGCGTATGCCAAACGCTGCTTCTCTTTCCACTAAGTGTCTACACTCTTGTCTTACCCATTCTTTGTTCTGCTGCACTTGGTGCTAAAAGAACTGTTCAGTCTTTCAAAATATTTCCTAAAATGCCTTTCAAAGAAAGATGCTCTTAGCAAAGCTGTATATAAGTGTACCATAGCAAAAATAGTCAAACATGTAGTCATTTATTCAAGTAACAACTCTCTTGCTCGTCTTGATGCCATGAGCTTCTGTGCATGAAGCTGAAAATGCAAAAAGCTTTAGAAACCTTGAGGTGGTTTAGCACCAAAATGAGATCTGATTTTCAAGTACTGAGAGCTTTTTAAAAATGACAGTCATTAGGTCATTTTTGAGATTCAGATGAGGCCACTTCCTAGTTTACACCCACACAAGCTCTACACAAGTATTTAGAACCCACGCTTTCCATCAGCGGGCCTCGCAGTAAAGCTCAATCAGAACGTCTCTCCCCTATCTGTGCTTTAATTACCACAGATAGTGCTCTTTTAAAACAAGATGAAAGCAATTTGTTTGCCCAAGAAAAAAAAAATATTTAAAACCTGACTTTTTTGTAATGGACGGCATATACAGAGCTGCACAAAGAGGGTTTTTTAGGGCTTATCATCATAGCCAACACTACAAAGGCTCACACCAAAGCAGTTTCACACTTCCTTGATTTCTTCACCACCACCCCTCTCCAAAAAGTGACATATACTGTGAGAAACTGCTTTAGGAACACTTTAGAAAAATGTTATCTTGTTAACTCTGGATGTTTCAATTAACATGGTTGACATGTGTTAAACTCTTATTTATTTCTAAATACAACACGCTTTCCTAGTGAAACATTGCCTATGTTCTGCTTGTAACTCCACTGGCTTCTCTTTATTCAGAACAAGAAGTGACTTACTGGTGCCCTTCTGACAACTCAAACTGCTCTCAGGATGTCTTGTTGCATTGCTTTTTTTCAAAATACGCCACTGTACGCAGCAGAGAAGTGCATTATTTCGACAGGATTGGAATTGTCCTCAGTCCTTTAAAAACACTTGTAACAGCTTAGCATTACAAGCAGGAATGCAAGGGAACAGGGAAAAGCAAAAATGTGTGAAAAGTTTCAGAATGAATGTAACTGGAAGACAATATTACATTTTATTTTTATGTCACCCACAGCATTCCTGTGTGTCTGTTTCAACAGAATCCATTCACCTGCATCATCCTCACCATAGCTTTCTGAGTGCAAATGACTCTGGACATCACTTCCTGAGGGCTCAAAAAGGCTGTGCTCACCATTAGACTAAAGATCAGAGGGCAACATAATTTAAGGGGCAGCACCAGGATAATTAAATCTAATTGCCTTCAATTGCAAGAAACCCAAAGTAGTACGCAAGAGGCTCAGTGATCTAGTGATTCAAAACTTGAATTGCTTGTTATAAAAAAATCAGTCTTTACTCATAAAACTTCCCCCTGTCTGCAACTGAGGATATCTTGGTACACTGAATGGATGAAGTTTTGGAAAAAAACCACAAAGACCCTTTCAAACAGAGGTACACATTACTAAATATGCATTATGTTACAGAAGCGGCATGACTAACAGTAGCTTGCAGGACCATTAATGGTAAAAGCACTTCAAAGTAGCACAGCTGAAAGCCCAAAAATGCGGTTTACAAGCAGGAGAAGAAAAAAAAAAAAGAAACACAAACTGACAGGAATGGGCAAAAATTTAAGTCAAAATGTGAAAATGGGGTGTTCGTAGGGAAGGGAGACAAACACGTGTATTTGAAAAATAACTTTCCTGATCCCCTGTTGTCTAGTAGTGCGGTGTTTTAACGTCACATACACCCATCACATTTACTTTTTAAAATATATTTATATTTCTGACAAATATTTGTAACCAAAGAAGTTTGCTCTTTCCAAAAAATACTTCTTCAGACAGATCAAGCTACTGGAATAGAATATAAAAATCATGATCCATACAGAAATCCCTTTCCCATTACCATCACACGGGGCTAGAAATGTAATTTACACCAAACCCTACTCCCACCTCTGAATCTAACAAGCAGAATATACATCTCCACCAGAAGAAACAAGAACAATGGTTGATCTCTTATAGACAGAATTCAATGGGTATTTAATAGTTGTCCTTTATGAAGAAGTTACAACTAAAAAAAATGAGTAATTTAAACAAAACTTTATCCACAAGATATTTGCCTTCCAACCTCCAGAGGAAAAAAAATACAAAAAAAAAAAAAAAAAAAAGAAACTGAAACTATTCAAATTACTCTGAAAAATTCTCTCTCAAATCTTTAGCACTAAAAAGAGTTTTGTAATCATATATCAACACCCTCCAGCCAGGAGCTCACTGGATAAATTGTATTTATTGCAGCTCTACAAATATGCTTCATTCTAAATGCAGAAGCAAGAGCTGTAAAGACAGATAGTTTGGCTCAATTTAGTATGGCTGATTTAATTTAAGTAAGCAGCAGCAGGGCTGTACCGTTAAGTCCACACCCTGAGTCTGGGGAAAGCTGCTCTGGATGACAAAATTTCTTTCATCAGCTGAAAATGGAACCGAGACAACCGAACTAAAAAAGATGTGCAAGATTATTTGTATTTGTTTTAACAGTGGGAGAAATATTTATAGCTAAGGACTTCAAGAAAACAGGATATGGCGTAAATATTTAAAAAAGGAAGTACATAACATACAAGGCAAAAAGAAAATGGGAAAACTGGCATGCACAGTAACAGCTGGATTTGTGAAAATCGTTTTAGCTCTGCAGTAGTGACAGGCATTTAAGGCTGAAACTCTTAAAGAAATGCAGTGAGGTTTTTTCCATGAGTTGCCGAAAAAGAATGTGAATAATTTTTTAAATGTCAGCATGACAAATCAGATAAACCCTCCCTGCTACCGCTTTCAGTGTGACAGGTCTTCATACTTCTGCTGAGAAACATTACTCATTTTGGACTGGGACAGATTGCAGCTATGCTGTACCGATGGTTTTGCCTTTTGCCCCTTGCATAAACCTTTATTCTGAGTAAAAAAAAAAAAAAAAAAAGTCAAATATTTGTCTGGTTTGCCAGTCAAGTTGTATTAGTAATCACCATTTTTGTTCCCCCTTTCAAAAAAAGTTAGCATCTGCCACTTCCCCTTCACTGCCACATGGTCTCATTAAAATCCTTGCAGTGTTTTTGAAGCAGTCAGGCTTACAGTTCAAGGGTTTACGCATGTCCTAAAGCATAAAAGGCAAGGAAAGCACTCCTGCAGAAACAGGTCAGTTGGCTGTTTGCTGTTTCAGTTCCACCACCGACAGGGCCAGACCTAACTTTCAAAAGGAAGAGTTTCCTCTGGGCAGTCTCAGGAACTCAAAAAAGGAAGGTGAAAAGGGCATTCCCTCCCTCTCCTACAGAGTACTGTGATTTTGACACGGATTTTCTTACCTTAGGACTTCTCCTGGGTCTCTGCACTTTCACAGAAAAACTTGGCCAAGGGAAAGGGGGTGTATGTGTTCAACCAATATTCTTAACTACTTACTAAGCCATCAGTATCCTTCATGACTGAAGCCTAGACTGGCACAAAAGAGGTTCGGTACTAGCTTAAGGCAGCTATTTGCCCGGTTATACTGAGTCACATTTCCCGACATGTCTTCAGTAAACAGCGAGACAACAGCCAGCTGGGTAGCTAGAATACACCCAGGAAGCAGAAATACAGAGAAAAGTCAAACTTTTCAAAAGCCCCTGACATGCCCTTTAAAAAAACCACCTGTAATTGCCAGTAATAACCTGTTCATTTGGTAGAAAGGACAGTGTTGAAGGGAAGGGTGCTAAGTGATTTAGAAACAGACAAAAAAGAAACTGTTAAAGAGCCAGGCAAGTACAGAAGTCCGCATTGTACTCAAGAACAGCAACGAAACCCACTGCTATATCAGATATGTATTAAATCTGAAAAATCAGGTCAAATGATTAGGATTTCTGCTGGCCAAGTGCACTTGACACTTTCAAAAACTTCTGTTCCTCAACAGCTTATGTTCTCTGTGGCAGTTCTACTACATAAACTCTCTGGGAATTCCCAAACTAAACAAAATTACACAACACCAAAAGAAGGGTAAGCAAGCTACTAACCTCTGATACAATGCTTGAAAGAGCTCAACTGCTACTAAAAGTGGGCACATCTATCCAAAACAGCTATAGGGCAGGCTGGGGAGTCCTAAAGCTTGAGGACACGCATCCATGAGCTTGATAGACTCTAGACACATTTCCTACTGGCTGTAGCTGTGAGGACTATGTAATGCATCACGCTGACCTGCCCAACAGCCAACTCCATAAGGTCATTAGCAGACCAGGACCAAAAAAAAAAAAAAAAAAAAAAAAGTCTCCTTTGTTCTCTAAAAATAATTGGAATTAGGTCAAATACCTCTTAATTTCTGATGCTCAAATGAACAATTATTTTGTCTGCAACTAAAATGTGGAATACAGTGACAGAGATCAGATCACGTGGAAAGAATGCAGAAGTATTGACTGTATTACAAAATTTAAAAATTCATTACCTGATTTTCTATAATATGACCATGCATCTTGACAACAAATTTACTTGAGATTTTAAAGACTGTGATTTCTTTTATATTAATCTCCTATATTTCTTGACAAAACAAAGAAACTTTTTATAGTGGGGTTTTTTTGCTTTCTTGTTTGCAATCCACTAAGATGCTCTAAGACCTTCCCAACACTCACTTAATCTGTTTGTGAAAACATATTGGTAGTCCTTTTTCTCTACAGCTAATTCAAGTAGTTCACTGGTTTTTTGATTAACCCACGCAGCTGGTTAGCTTTAGGCTTGAGAGCAGTTCTGCTGCAGTCAATGGAATTAGTGACATTCATGAACCTATGTGCAGCCACAGCTTGTGAAAGCTCTGAGGGCCTCCCCAGCTCTGCACTGGATACTGCAATAAACTGCATAACAAATCTGATTTCTAGGTCAGAACTTCCACGGGACATGGTCTGATTTACCATTTGAGGTTTGGCATCCGGCACCCTTTTGTCTTTTCTTTCAAGTTTATTAAATTCAGCAAATAGGGAGTGAGAAAAATAATTTCCTGTTTTTAAAAAAATTGTTAAGTGTTGAATTTGCCTGCCTTGGTAAAGGTAGCTTGTTAACTTCTTTAGGAAAACAGAAAAAAAAATATTACTAAAACAAAGACCATAATGAGAATAATTCTTCTAGGCCAGTTTCCTAAATGACTATTTAATCAATGGCTGTGTCACATTATTACAGTAATCATTAGAAAATGAACTGATGCTCTGTGATGAGGAACAGCAGTGAAAAAGGAGGAGACAAACCCTTCTGTCCCGGAATCTAAAGAGTAAGAAAGAAAACAGAAATGTTAAATATTTGCTTGCTGCCTTGTAAACAGAAAAAGTCTGGCAGTAAGCCCAGGGAACACCTAATACAGTATGACAGTGCAGAAAGACTGCATAAACAGACCGGTCAGGCCACCACAACTCATACGGCTATTGGGAACAGATGACAGAACAGAACACATTTTACTTCTATTTCAATTTTAAACAGATTTTTGCATATATTTTTTAACATCTCTAATTTTAATTCAGACAATGAACACACATGGAAATGGACGATTGCATTTGGGTGGAATTCAACCAGATCATCCAGATCATCCTCACTGCATTGGAAACAACAGTAAGAAAAACAAGCTCTAGAAATATGCACAAGTTAAAGTGAGTTCCTACACACAGCCATTTCTTAAAGCCTTCCAATACCATCAGACTTTTTTTGGCAAAGTCCATTCACCAGTTTTTCCAAAGGGAAAAACTGATCTTTTGTGCAGAACTGTATTTCAACTACTGCATGGAATATAAGCAGCTATTTAGATATCAGACAATTACAGCTGAAAAGGATTAATTTTGGAAATTCTGAGTCATTTTGAATCACTGTACAACTCATCTGCCTCTGTAACACAAAACATACCAGAACAACCCTTCCCACAGTATTATCCACTACTTCAACAAGAGTCAATCATTTCAGTATATTAAACAGTGAAATTTAGCATCATGCTTTGCAATTTCAAGAGTTACAAAAAGAAACAACGGCCTTACTAAGCATGGAATAAGTGGAAATTGTACTCAAGAACAGCAACGAAACCCACTGCTATATCAGAATATGTAGTAAATCTGAAAAATCAGGTCAAATGATTAGGATTTCTGCTGGTCAAGTGCACTTGACACTTTCAAAAACTTCTGTTCCTCAACAGCTCATGATATGACCACAATCCAGTTTGTGTGAAGAATAAAAAAAAGCCCCACAATGGTATTTGCAGTTACAGGACAAGGATAATGTCTTTGCCTACAGATGCATTAATTGCAGCCGTTCAAAAGTCAGCATAACACATTCTTTTCTTAAGCAGCATAACTGGGAAGCCTACCTAATACAGAACCAAAAATAGCACCTGACTTCACACAGCTAACCTTCCATCTTACCACTGAGCAGCTAGTCTAAAAATAAAATCCACTTGTATTATGAAAGAACATTAAAAGAAAAAGTGTACATATAAGGACAGATAGCTGGCTCAACCAGGTCAGTATAATATTATGGATTTAATGACATCCTGTTCCACAGCACAAATGCAGTTTAAGATATATCTTCCCTCCCCCTACCCCGCTCCATAAAATTACCCCTTTTGCCCATTATAGAAATCAGTGCCCTTAGCTAATCACCCTACTTGAAAACACGGCATCCACATACTATGGAGAACTTAAAAAAATTAAATCATATGGCCAAATATTCAATGTACTTTCACCACTCTGATTCTTTAGGTCAGAAGAGTTGCTGTGGCATGCAGTGATGACCTACTGCAAACCAAGGTTTCCACTGTTCGCGGGAAGACACTATTTCCTGGAGAGGCTACAGAAGCAGCAGATCTTTAAATAACAAATATTTTTCCATAGACAAACAAGAAATCCAAACTCAAGTGTTTGTAGCCAGTCTAGAAAGAATAAAAGAATAGGTAGAAATATGGACAGGTCCTTTAATGAAGGGTATGAATAATTTTTTTACGAATCTTTAAGCTTTAAATGGAAGTTTTACAGTTTTATACTGGAACAGGTTGCCCAGGACGGTTGTAGATGCCCCATCCCTGGAAACTATTCAAAGTCAGGTTGGACGGGGCTCTGAGTAACCTGATCTAGTTGAAGATGTCCCTGCTCATTGCAGCAGGGTTGGACTAGATGACCTTTAAAGGTCACTTCCAACCCAAACCATTCTGTGAATCTGTGCTTTTCCTATGGCTTGAATTGCTCACGTAGTAGCTGTCAAGTCAAGTTTCTGTTCAAAATCTATTAAGAAAATCAAATCAAGTAAATCTAAGATTCAAAATATTAGTCAACATGCATGACTCACTGCAATTTAATGTTGTTATGTAGAAATAAAAAAAAAAAAATCTATTGTTTTATGAGTTCCTGTCAGGATTTCAATGTTGCCCTCATTCAAAGCCACTACAGTAGGAGGGGAGAAAAGTTTAGACACCATATTAATTCAGCTATCTCCCTCTGTTCTGTGCCCTTCATATATACCACTTCATGGAACAAGGAGTTCTGTTAAAATCCACTGAAGTCCTTATGGACTAGAAGGACGCTTTTCACATAAATTTTAAATTTTAGTAATTTAACATTTTTAACCCTTAAATTACTTCATTTAATCAGTGTTCTACCTGTTTCAGTACAACGACTGTACTTCCAACTAACCTTGCAGTTTGGTTTTTGTAACGTTAGCCTACAGGTTTTGCAAAGCTAATTGCTTCCCAGACATTCAAACAGCATGCACACCTTTCCAAGGCATTTGATTCTTGAACTACTCTCCTCAATTGCAAACTGGAAATACAGAAAGAAAATTAAGCTTATGGATGCTCTCTGTTCATCATTTCAAACAATGTCATTTCACAGATCAAATAACAGAGATACAGTGTAACAATACTACCATATATGCTGTGAAGGTATTTGGTGCTCAGGAAATTAGCTCCCATGCTTACTCTGCTTTGCCTGTCCTGAGCTACTGAGGTCTGTTGAATTTGTATGCAACATCTGGAGCAGTTACGCTGGGCTATGGGCATCAAGTAAAAACAATGAGGATATACTTGATTAATCAAAAGATTAGATGCTCAGAAGGATAACAAAATTTACAGTAATAGAGGAAACAGAAACTGTAACTGGCTTTCAGAGACCCAATTCAATTCCACTAGTTTCCAGCCCCAACCAATACCATTTCTAAGTCTGTTGCTGCTGCTTCTGAATTGCTTTACTAAGCAGATAAACAGATGTAAAACGTTTGAAGGAGTAGAAACATTTTTGATTTCATGTTCAGACAACAAATGGATTCCAAAGACAGTGGAAAAGTAACATTTTTAGGCACTGAGAAAAGAACAGCTGTATTAACACAGCAGAAGTCCTGCCAGAAAAAAAAAGGTGTGTCCATCAGTTTCTCCTTAACAACAAAAACCAATAAAATTTCACACACGTTTCTTCCTTCATGTCTGAAAATGTCAGCTCTTCCTTCAAACAAACATCCAGAAGTTTCAGAAAAAAAACCAAAATTGAGTCCCTGCCCCCTGAAGGACAGACAAAAGCAACCCCACCCCTCACTAACAGCACAGAAACAAAGCTCAAAGCCTCATTTCTAGGTCAGTTGACTCTTGTATCTGCTATCAGGCTTGGGCAGAGTGTTTTAGATACCCTGCTTTACACCTTTATTGCCATACTGCAATTAGCAGCTTGGAACTCCCGTGAGTTAGGCAGAGGATTTAGGTGACTCAGAATTTTTTTTTTTAATTAAAAGCTGACTTGGTCTGTTCGGATTTTTTTTAAGGTTAAAGTGAGAGAAAATTGGAAGGTGAAAAAGATGCATGTAGGGTCATAATTCAGCAACGAACTACTAAATATTATAAAACCCCAAAGCAGTCTGGATGACTGTTTCTGCTGAGCCAGAACATGCAAGACGCTGCTGAACTTTGGAAGCATCTGGTAACATTATCTTGTTTTGTGGACCTCTGTATCAATTATATGACAGGTCCTTTTGAAATGCATGAGAAAGGCCATTCTGTTTTGAATTAATTAGTTCAGAAATCATTATTGGCACCTAGAAATAAATTTTCAGAGAGCAGGAACAATACGTCATAGATTGTTACTGAAGGTCCATTTCCAAACCACTGAATTATACATATAGTTTTAAACTTTAAAAATGCGTTCCACATCTCCTCCTATAAGATACTGAACTATGAAGTATAAAATGGAGCAAACAAAACCTGCAAATCCTAAAATCAACCACAGTGAAACTCAACACTGAAGGCCCATCACTGAAGGCTCTGCTACCCTCAGAAAACAATGCTGGCACTTGAAAAGAATTTTTCACTCCCTTCCACTTATATTTAGCAATAGTGAATCAGTACTTTCTTCCAAACTCCTACCACTCATCGAAGAGCAAATAAAAGCCATATTTATTCCTGTACTACAAACTTCTTCTGACTTTAAAATTACATAAAGCTAATTTACGTAATGGAAGACCCAATGCAAAATTAGATTTGTATAATATGAGATTTTGGCTGACCAAATCTTTTCAGTGGTCTGGCTTAATGAACTTTTTCAAACTTTTACTCGAGGTGACTGCTGCTAAACTGACAGTCTCCCAAGTTTGCGTTTTTGCAATAATGAAGTCAGAGTTCACTAAATATATTATTTTATCTGAAGGCTGTTTCTTCACATAACACTTTTTCCTCTGTATAAAACCTACTTGGAAGCATGACTACATTACTGACATTTAAATACAATGAGAAATGTGAATTGGTGTACATCTGTTAATTTCAAGTTGTTGGTGTTGTGTTGTGGTTTTTTTTTTTCTAAATCCCCAGTTCATCAAGCATTTCATCATACTTTGTCTTCACGATTCTTAAGGCCTCATTATTTTCACTGCATTGATCGCATTTTTTTCACATAAAAAAAACCAAACAAACAGTAAATGCAGCAGTAAAATCGCTTCACATTCCTAGTCATACTGTGTACAAAGTCAGCTAGTCTGGATATCACTAATCGCCTATTTCTGGTTAAACAAACACACAACAAGCAAAACCCAGTCTGTTTCCAGCTACAAATAAGATCAGGCTGTGGAACTGGAAGGTACAGTTATATATGGAGATACCCTTTTTTTTCCTCATTAATCATGTATCAGCAAGAGCAGTTATGAGATGGCATTGCATCTGCTAGTGCCACTATGTAATATAAATATCACGGTTTCACCGCTCTGTGAAGATTTTTCCCATTTAATTAGTTTTCTTTAGCATTTGTATATATCTATCAAATTTTCAACATCAAGTTGTCAACCCTGATGAAGGAGGATTTTAAAAAATGTTACTTAAACTGCAAATATAGATAAAAATGTAAACTATGTTATGGTTTACAAAAAAATTGGGAACAGATGAGGGTTGCCAGCTGTACTGCATACACAGCTAGAGACATGGAGATCACCTCCAATGATACAGTGGATACTCCCTGTATTCCTGAGCCTAGGCTAGTCTGGGGCAGCTAAGAATAGCAAATGCAGCCCGAAGAGGTTAATTGCCACATCATTCTGTAAAAAACTGGAAGCTACTGTAGCTGCAACACTTCTCTGGCATCTCTTGTGATGTTCCCATCACAGCTCCCAACAAGTGGAATTAATCAAGGTCCAGCTCAGTCTGGCTGAATCTAAGCTGTAGCACTGATGCCTTTGCTCTATGCTCCATAGTCCAGTTTAAAGAGAATGGTATCAAGATGTCCAATCTGATCTGGCTCAGAATGTACCTATTGTTGCAGCTGATGGAAATACCTATGCAAATAAATCAGGAAACCTTGGATTACAGGTTTTTTTCATTACCATTACCAGGATTAATTTACAAAACAGAAAAAGCTTCCAAATTCTCTGCTTCTCCTTTTCCTAAAAAAAAACCCAAACCAACCAAACAAAACAAAACAAAAAAACCCTACAAACCCACACCCCAATATTTTCACCAAAACTAAGTAGATATAAAATCATGGCATAAAGAGCTGAAAAGTGTACTTACAATAGGTTTTTAATTTATTCTGTAATAAGACAAAAATAACATTGAGGTTGGAGATGATAGTATCTGTACAGAGTTCTAAACTGGACTCTGGTAATGTGGACCCCCATCTTGTGCAGACAAATCCAGGGTAGCTTTAATCTTGCCATATTCAATACTAACAGTAGCAACTCTCCATCATAAAACTTTGCAAAAGGCTGTCTGGCATTTTGGGTACCAATACCAGCAGCTGAGGCCTGCCTGGGCTGCTGCCAGTGCACTGCTCTTTGCATCAGACTCAACTTAAAGCCACACTGCAGTTACACCTATTCACTGCCAAGTGATCCTTCTAGGACTGAACTGGATTATGTTCTGCTCCATGCAGAAGGGAGGTTTTTGTACAGACTGCTCCACAGCTTGCATCTGGGTACGTAACTGCACAAAAATGCACGTTGTACACTACAGTCTGCTTGCAATACAGCAGTATAAATGAAGTGTGGGCAGTCTCTTAACGTTACAAACACAGCTTGCAACTAGCAGCAGCACCAGGAGTGCAATCTAGTAAACCCATCAGGTGCAAGTACTGGATCTGCTCAGAATTATTTAGGCTTTGAAGCAAACGCTGCAGCAGGCTGTCATTGTCACATACCTCTGATCACAAATACAAGAACCTGGCACCAACCCCACTACTCTGTTTTCCTGCAGTCAGGTCAAGATTTATTTGTTCCATCTCCAAGAAGTATACAATGCCTGGAGAAGCATTCTAATTTAAGCAGCAATTAATATTTTTTCTTCCTGCTAACTTCCATTACATGTATGGCTTAAAACACAGTTAGTTGTCTGATCCTGAGTAAGCAGATTAAAAAAAACACAACCAAAACATATTTCTCATTTGACTAATATTTCGTAGGTACCTTGTGTCGAGAAACAGAAACACCTGAATTTTTGTCATTCTCTTCCTCCTTAGACCACAAGAATCTTATACTCTCCAAGAGCAGAAAATGCTTCCTCAGGCATGATTTCTGGCATTCTCTTCAAATGCTGAAATACCACCACTGTCTTGAGATAATACAGCCCATAAAAGGGTAAAGCAGGCACTTAAAAATGTGTCGTCAGGATATCATCATTGAATCTCACGTATCAGTTACACTAACAGATTCACTTTACACCTCCTGCTCTTGCAATTCCTCCCATTGAAAGAATTTCCATCCATACTGGAGATCTGGTTAGAATTTCAACCACCCCTATACTTGTTTACAGCAGTATTAGCCTTAATCCACTTAGTCACTATTGCTAAAGTAGGAGTAGAGTTCTAGTGACTACTCCTTCATTATGAGGTTGTTGGTGACCTTATTTCTATTCTCAAGGTCTAAGTCTTTTGCAGATATTCCCTAGTGCTTAAAGAGCTTCCTAAGCAGCTTCTGGGAACATATGTTGTTTTTACTAGCTCCGGGTAGAGTTTCACTACGTGTGCCAAGCAGACCTCCATGGGGCCCTGTCAGTGATCAACTGATTTAGTGTTCAAAATTAGAATCCAAGCCCAGCTACTTTTGGCAGACTCACTGCAAGAGTCTTAATTCTTATCTGCATTCAGCATATCCAATCATAGTTATTTGATTTTACTTACCCTGACATTTTCTCCACTGGTACATTAAAATGGCCTGGCAGTACAGTGCACTCTACAGTGCATTAAAATGGGCTGGCAGATACCTGTCTGACTTGCAGAGCCCTCCCCAAGCAAGAAGCTCTCTTAGAAGCTGCTTTGAAGAAAATGCCTAGAGATATGAGTTGTATTGACACAAACAGTCTATTCGACATTAACAATAGTCCTTTTAAATTCAGTTGTAAGTGGAAAGTCTGAGGGATAAGAGGCAACATGGCTCATTTATTCCCAAAACAAGGACATAATGCTAAAAGGTTTTCTAGGAAGCATATACTGGATCAGTAGAATATTTTTTTTTTTTCCTTTTTCCAAGCCTCCCCAGAAATACTTCTAGTGGAGATGCAGATCCCTGTGAAGGGCATTTAAAATTATCAACTATTACTTTATGATTCATAATTAGCTTTTAGAAACCATCTGTTTTCTATGAACACCATGTTGAAACTGCTGCTTAGAACACCGTATGGAAAAGTTAACTGCAACTCCAGGAATCCATGGTTCACACTGCATCTGTTAAGTATCCCACAGAGCTTTCTCCACTAAAGGAAAGTTGGGAAGCGGACTGTAGCAATATTTTTCATTATAAAACTCTTTGCTTACTAGTCTAAAAAAAATCCTTTGAAATTGTAATATGAATATTTACATTCAATATATGACAGTTACATAATGGTGCCTTTAAAGGGGCGAGAACTACTATTAAACACAGAGGAACTAAGTCACCCTGAAATCTGTTTACATGCGAGGATTGAACGCAGCTTTCCGCAGAGCCATATTAAAGTGCAAAACTCATTTTTATGATTCCTTTATTACATTTAAAACTCAGATCAAACAGAACAGGAGAGCTCAAAGCCTGCAGGCAAGCAGTGGGCAGATACTCTGGACTTGTGCTCGTTTTTCTCAACTCAGTACAGGTATTCCTGAAAGTCTATCTGGAGAATAATCTAAAAGATACAGTATGAAGTGCCTGCAGTACTAAAACCAAGTTCAGTGAAAGTTTTTAGTCCTCCTAGGAAGCTTCTTTTCCCTGATTTGGTCGTCTTATTTATAATACATAGGACAACTCTAAAACCAGTAGGCTTAAAAAGCCCTCAAACAATTCACAGCAGAAGGGCAATCTTCCCCTACACAGTTTCTCTTAATATGCTTCATATTTAATTAAGTACTGTCAACCCAAATTTAAGTTTACACAGAGACCCCAGAAACATTAAAATAGTGCTCTGTGCCTCAGCAAGTTACTACTGTGAGAAGTGTGTGTAGGGAAGTAAAAAGCAGTGAGAATCAGCAAGAAGAAGAAAGCAGTAAAACTTAAGAATTAACAGTTGAGAAAATAACACTATTTTAAACACATAGACGTTTCATCTCCCTCCAAGCTTATATAGAAATGGGAAGAGCAAAAGTTTAAAACATTTTTATAAAGAGATAAGGTATTTTATGGCTTTTTAGCAAGTACAGAAGTTAGAAAATTAAATAATATTAATTTTAATGCCTCATAGGCTATATGTAAACCTCTCTACCCTCAGTCTCTAACTGTGCCACCCTCTTAGCCATGCACTTTAGAAATTTATTCCAGTCATTCACCAACTCAGAGATTTCACGTTAAATATTGACTTTTTCTGTCAAAATTTGCAAATTTCACACAGATATTGCTTTTAAGATAAAGGCTTTTAAAATAAAGGCTTTTACTTCCTTCTACTTCAGTCAAACAGACTGAAATAAAAGCCACACTTATTACGTGTCATAGTAAAATCCTTCCATCCAAAGCAAATTAATGTAGAAATCCTCTACGTGGATTTATTGTCAGCCACTATGAAGTAGCAGATGCTGTATCGACTTTTTCCAGAACTGCCAGGTAACATTATTTTAAAGAAACACTGCAAAAGTGCTTTTCATTTACTTCATGATGGCCCCTCCAATCTCCACCTCACAATTCCTGGGAAACACAAATACTGATTCTTTACTAACATTAAACTTGTAAAAAAAATCAGCCAAAGGAAAGTGAAACTTTAGCCCACTGAATTCAGTTAAATTAAAAAAAATAGTCTTCGTTTGACAGAATTCCTGAAAAAAAAAGTCTTCGACAAAATTCCCTTCCTGCAAAGTGAGATTATATTTACCTATTTTGAGTGGTTTGAAGCTTCAGCATTCCATTGGATTAAAATCCAAGAAACATTTTTCATCAAGTTGCAAGATTACTTATTCTGTCAAGAGTGTTTTAAACAACTTCTATTACATCCACAGCCAAAAATTCATAGTGGTTTTCTGACAGATTTGCCATAAGAAGATTTTCTATTACTCAATACTTTGTTATTACAATACACTCACACACAAAAAAGACCTATTGATATCGTTAGGTTACAATGTCTATTTGTTACTAAAATCCATTCCACATTGGAAGAAAGATGGCAAGAGAGGGAGAAGAAAAAGCAAGTGAAAATTCAGTCATTTTGCTAGTATTTATAACAGCCCATACTATCACTCTGAATAGGGTCACAACACTATTAAAACAGAGAGTTAGCATTTATTGTTACATTGACAGAATTTTAGAATTACCGAAATGTTACACTCGTCTCTCAGTAGAAACTGTATATTATCACCAGGAACCCAAGAACACTTCTTAACTAAAGCACTTACACAAAATGTTAGATAAAAGAAATTAAAAGCTTTGGACGCTCTTAATCCTTTTAAGGTAGAAAGATGGCAAAGAGAGTGCACATGTAAGCAGGTAAGTTTATCCCTCAGCTCCTACATACAGCTTTGTTAAACTAAGACCTTGCCCAAAGATGCATTCATTTACTTACCTAGCACGTTAGCATTACTGATGGTAGGAAGGAAAAAGCCACACACACAAAAAGTATGCTAAACTTAGACTGAAATCACAGGAGGCATTTCCAAGGCTATCTTAATACAACACAACAGTAGTAGCAAAACAAACGTAAATCAAATCCCATCAAGGAGGTGATGAAGATGGGTCACTGTGAATTAGAGGAAGGCAGACATCAAGTACTTGCTAAAGAAGTGATGCAGAACAAGTGATTTGCGACCAGCAATTTTATAATCACAGTTGTACTTCAAGCATATCTATGCACTAGTGAAAACATGCAGGTATTTTTGAAAAGTAATGTCTCAGAACACAGATTTTGACCTGAGAATTTAATTTTTAAAATAGTTGGAAATGCATTCAAGAGTTTGGAGATTTGAAGTGTAACCTAATAAATAAAATTCTAAGAACTCTCACCCAGATTTAGCCATCAAAGAATATAGTCTAGCGGATTATTAAAAGTGGAAAACCTGTTTAAATTATACATTCTACTAAAAAATATTAGATTTGCTGTTATTTTGAGGATACAAGTTCTGAAAACGAATCTATGTATTTTACAAAATACACAAACTCAAGCATACATATACTAAAGAATGCTACCAACAGAAGTCACTTTTCTCACTGAAACCTGGTAATACACTATTAGAATAAGAATTTCCTTGTTAATATTCCATTTCACAGAAAAACTGCACTTTCTATTATAGGAAATAACAATTAAAAGATAACTTTTATAGAAAAAAAACTTGTAACTTGTTCTCTGCCAACTGAGGACAGTTTAGACACAAGGTCCTCTCACAAACATTCAGGTGTCATACACAAAATGTGTAACCCTTTGCTAAAAGTAAGATTTTTCAAGTATGCTAGTCAGACTAAAAATGGCTCACAGTACAAGGGAAGGATGAATCAGCTAAAGCATGTTGAGATTAATTATATATGGCTATATAAAACACTGAGCAAAAACTAAGGTCACAAAGAGTCTCTAACTTCAGACTCATCCCTAACGAAGTCAATTTACACAAGAGGTATTAATATTTATTTCTCATGTCACACCTGACAAGGCTTTTTGTTTCAGTCCCAAGCCAATTTTGAACTTTACATAACCCTTTTTTTCCATCATACAAAGAGGAAGTGTTGTAATTCCTACCAGCGTACTAACACACATTCACAGTTGGGTCTGCATGTGAAAACACTGGACACTAGCTTTCCCCTTCATCCTTGCCCAGTACTTCGAGCAACAAAGAGTTTTTGTTCAGAGCAATGAGAGTTTCAGCAATATGTCCTGTTGCCAGGATCTGTATCAATTCCCACTGGCTCTGAAGAAAAGGAGGAAACACAGAGATTACAATTTTGGAAAGATTTTGGGACAAGATTCTATGAAAAACATAGATCCACTTCTAACTATCAAGCAAACAAGCCAGAAGACAGGCATATTTTGCCTCTGATGCACATGTGATTTCACAGGAATTTTACCAATAAACTTAGCTATAGATGAAGGGGGAAAAAATGAAACACAAAGCACATGAAAAGATTCAGAAGTCATTTCAGATATATGCTGCAGACTTGACAGCAGTGAAACACTGGGGAGTCATATTTAGCAGAAATATCCAAGGCCCTATTTCTCAAGAGTTTTTCCATTGTCCAGAAAACATACCACATGTATTGAGCATTTGCGTCCAAACACTTGAGAACAACCAGACCAGGCACACATCTCATTTCCTTAGCTTACCAGTTGACTTTTTTTAATCATAATTTATCTTTTGTAACTACAAGAGTAAGCAGAAAATGGTTTGTACGTGACAACACCGTTCTCCATAGGACAGTACCATGAACTATCCTGTTCCCTCTCTTCAGGGAGGCTTTCGATAAACAATGCCCTCCACTCCCAACCATCAAGTGAAGATCCTGGTGACAGAGTTAATGCAATGAAAGCTGCTTTTACTACTTAGCTAAGACTCCTTATTTAAACAAGATGGATAAACTGAAGTTTTCAATTCCAGGTAAGCATTTAGGCACTACCAGACTTGCATCTACCATCCAACAGATGAAGAAAGAAGGTCTAGTATGTGACACATGGATCTTTCCCACAGTGTGAGCATGAAGTAGAAATCTTGGAGGCCCAGCTATTAATAGGTTTGGAGTGCCTCTTCGTTCTGGAAGCCTGCTGAGTTCTGGTATGATAAAAATCCCTGCAGATTTTTTTGCCACTAATATGCAAGCAGTGGAGTAGTTTTGCATACCTTGACTTAGCAATACTTACACAAGGAATGCATTAGACTAAGGAGGATTAAAGAGAACTAGAGCAAACAAAGAAATGTAGCTGGATGGCACTGAGCTCTGGCTGTTCTCTCTTCAGCCAGAAGTAGCTCAGTACAAGTCCAAATAGCTGTGAGTCCATCCTTTCTTTCTGTAGTGTGTATGGGAGTAAAGAATGAAAAAACCCTCACTCTAACAGTTCAGATGTCCAACACAATTTCAAAACATCCCCCTCCTCCCATCCCTCCAAGATACAACTGAACATGGAGTTTATAAAGTACACTGCTGTTCTACTTGTTCTCACTAGAAAACTACATTCATTAATGTAGGTAATCAGAGACTGAAGGGTTTAAGTATTGTTATCTGGCCTTATAGACTCCATTTGGCTACTCATATTTTAATAGTTCTAGCACTAGAGCTGCTTTTTTTTTAAGCAGCAATCAGGCTGAATTTTCAGACTTTCCCCCCACATTTGACAACTTATACTGGTGTTTTACCTCCAAAAACTCCATATAAAACTTACTTTTTACTAAAGACTGGGACAGGGACTTCTTGAAAGCCTCAGATAAGACTAAGAAAGGTGCTGAAGTCCTAATCATTTTTAGAGGTCCACAATGTCTCAGTGCTTCTGGTAATTTCCTGTTCATGTCTTTCAATTTGTATTGGAACAAACAAAATATTTGTTAAGCCTTTTTTTATTTCCATTAATATATGTGTAGTGTCAATCATACTTTGTTACACAGGTCTTAAATGAAGATGAAAAACTTCCTAAAAGAAAAGATAAAAGTGTTCATCCATTGAATCTGCCATTCTTTTCATGAAGATTTTGGCAAAAAAAAAGTTTGCTACATAACATTATGACCAGTGAACACTCCTAATATTAGCATTTATTTCATATCTCCCATATATTAAGATACATATACATGGACGATGGAGTTACTGTGATTGTAAATAAAGTTCCAAAATAGACATTCAAGGAATAGAAACTTTCACCTCACATGGATTACTGCCAAAATAAGTAAGCCACGATAGTTACTTTGAAAATTTCAGTGAAGTACCTGCAATTCATACAAAGTAGCATCAACCACCTTCATTCCCCTACTTATTGTAACACTGTTCTAAATTTTGTATATTTAGTGACACATATATGGGAGGAAAAAGAAGCTGTTTAGATATAAGTATCATAAATACATTTTCTAAAGTCAGATATTTGAGAAGTAGAAGATAGGAAAAAATGATGTGCAAAAGATGAAAAGTGCTGAAATAAATCAAAATGCATTCATGTGTGAAAACGAAGCAAATCTGTATAATAATTACTAGTTCAAAGAGTATTTGAAGCCCTCTCAGATCTTAAAAACTTCTCAGAATATCACCCTAGCATCTTGGACTGCACCTTCTCTCATGGGCTTCTTGATAATGTGTGACAGAAGACAATTACAAGGTTCTCACACATCCAATTATGTATGTCACTCCAAAAGCAAAAGCAAATCCCCTTCAGAAAAGGAAGATCAGTGCTTGAACTAGAATCGTGTTCTTAAGCAGGCATCAGACTTCAAGGTAATAACAAATCCACTGTCTATATCAACAGCCATTCTGATACCGAAATTGCAGGAAACATTATTGTTTCTGTATTAAAGCAAAGGAGGACAAAACACAGAGCTTTGTGAAACAGATTTAATAATTTTTTTCATCATCTTCCTCTTAGACTTCACCAGCTTACACTATCAATTTTACCGTATTTATACTTTAAGTAAGAATATGTAAGTATTATATATTATAAAATTTACAAGTATGCATTAACATAAATATTACAGATGTGCTCTAATACATTATTTTTTATTTTACCCTAATCTGCTGTACCCATAGCTTGCATGGGTACCTGAAGAGGACAGATTTCCCTGCTTAACCCTTCAGCTCCAGGCAAGTGGAGAGAATAGTTTTCCCTTTCAGACAGAAAAAATCAGCCACAATAAGAACTGGCCAGAATACTTAAGTCTACCAGGAATCTTCACTGTGCTGTGTTTCCTCCTACGCTCATATAACTGTGTTATAAAGATTTTGTTTCCAGAGATGTTTTCTTGAGTCAGATGTTAAGTATAGCAGTGTGTTCTCTTTGCTAAGAAAGTCATAACTGTCCAATTTCTAGAATTATTTTCAAATAGCCCATCTAAAATTAGAAGTGTAGAGGCAGGCTGGGGTTATAAAGAACATTTTTTATCTTTCCCATTCTTTCTCTGTAATACACAATCATCAAAGTCCTGAAGTTTCATGGACTAACACTCTTTAAATTGATACAGGTCCTGAGGATGGTTTTGTGACAGTGTTTGGGAAAAGGACACGGGGAACATTCTTGTGAACTATGCTGGACATAAAGCATATGAGATTGTCCATACCAGGTGGCGACTGGATATTGTCAGCCATGCTGCCCCTTCCAGTCCTGTATTTCAACAGGCTGTTTACTTCTGCTGTTCCTAAAGTGATTATATAAAGGATTCTAGCCGACAGTTACTTTTAAATGTACCTTGGTTGGATTACCATTCGCAGTTGTAATATGATTGCAGGAAAGAACTTCTGTCTAAACACATCTGAAAACTGCCCCAGTTTCTAGGAAAACCTAGTAACCAAATATTCAGAATGTTTTTGTTTATAGCACAGTATGTGCTAGAAATATAATTCACAGTTTAGAAATATATAGAAATTAGATTTTAGGAGTATATTAGTAGAGCTAATCCAGAAAAGTCAGCCATACAGTCATGACGGCTCAGTTTAGGCTGAGTAGAACCCCAACTGCTCAGTCAAAAGCCTTTCATCAAAGTCACTCTTCCATTTCTGCAGGAAAAGGAGAAACAAAAATCTGAAACTTGGTAATAAAGCAAACATGTCAGAGGGAAAAATACTTATTTTCAATACTTTTTCTTACTGTCTGACACATGCGGAGGGCCTACAAGAAAAGAAAGAATGGGAAAACCCATTGATTCTCTACTATCCCCAACAAAAATCTGGTAAAAAAACCACTATTACCAAGAGCACACGTTATATTCTAGTTCTCTTTGCAATAGGAACAATACTTCCCACCTCAAAAAGCATTACACACATAACTTGGTAAGAATACATCTATCCACCCAAGAGCAACTAGATATGATGTCAGTCTGCAGCCTGATCAGATGTAGACCACCTCCAGGTCCATAAGTTACACAACTCAAAGCTAGCTGGTATCAGATATCTGTCTGCCTTACATCCACATGGGCATCTTCTAAGTATCTGTATTTTTGGGTCCCTTGCAAAACAGGGAGAATAAAGCAAACACTCTTTAACTAGGAACCAGCTCCACATTTAGCTATGATTGAATCTCTTCTGTTCAATTTTACTCAGGTTTAAATCAACCAGACCCTTGATTTCTTTAAAAGGTCAACAGCAAGTTTTCCCCATGCAAGAAAATGGCACCTTCAGAAAGCATTTACAAAGAGGATTCTGGTTGTCTGGTACTCATCTTTTTTTTCTCCTTTTAACTAACCTATTTTCCAATAATTTTATCCAGACTGGAATTCCCTAACTAAATACTAGTTGAGTTGGAGGTTAGAGATAAGAAGAGCAAAGCCAAGAAATGTCGAACCTACTAGCCTAAAAATCTAACTTGCTGTTTAGTTTACAAGTTATGTTCTATTGTTTTTGCTTTCTTCTGAAATACTTTAGTTTCTTCAAACAGCCTTCCATGATTGCAGAGATACCCTGTGCCATGTATCACTAAATAAAAGACCAAATAAATAGGAAGAAAATAAATATTTAAGAACATGACATAGATAGCATATTTGCACAAAAGAAGAAAATTGTTGACTTCGTAAACAAGAGAAGTGCCCCAAGAACGCTGACTTTCACTGCCAACAGTGAAAACAGTATCACTCCTTTTCTATGCAAAGCTTCCAGACTTCAAGCCACAGACAGGGTCATTGTTCCATTTAAGTGCTGGGAAGCATTTTGCTTTTAAAAGTTGGCTGTGTTCCTATTACTTCAACATTACTTTCCTTTCAGAGTCTTCAGACTACTGTGTTTAAAAGTCCATTGCAAAATAATCAGCTAGCAATATTTTAAACATCAGAAATGAATATTCCCTTTCCTCTCTCTGACCAACTGTTTTATGTTTCCTGCCACTAATTTATTATAGAAGAGAATGCCATTTTTCTTAATAACTGGTATGAATCTAGAAGAAATGTTCATATTTTTGCTTCGGTAGACTTCAGACACACTGATGATCTAATTACATCCAACCAAGCAGCTACTATAACAGATCTATCAACCTGACAATCTGAAGTTAAATCTTGACTAGAAAATCTGCTTGAAGACTGTATTATGAAGAGGAATGGAGAAAATTTGACCTTGAAACCCTTTCATATGTGGTTGGTAAGTAGCTTTACACTGTAAGGTGTTAACAGGCTTCCTAAAGAAAAGTCTGCATGTTTCAATGTGAGAATGCAAGAACTGTTTTATTGAAGTAACACAGGGTAATATAGTTAGAGGAAAAAAATTTCCAAGATCTCACAGTAATGAGGAACCTGTGACACAAATCCTAATCTGGCATATGACAGCTGCAGAACGAATTAAAAAGATTTTTACCAGACTAATTATCTGTTAATGGCCAGGCTCAGCAGGACATAACAAATTCCCAAGGTTTAGTTTCCAAGTCATGTGATTCGATCTTTAGCATGGCAGATGGCAGACAATGACTGCATACTACTCTTTTATTCCAAGAGCTACACACACCGTTTCTGTAGCCCAGCACTGAAATTACTGTAATCATACACCAACAAAGATACGACGTTACCACTGATGACACCACTATTTTCTCAGTGATTGTTTCCCACACTGTGTGGCATGTCATTTTTATTAAGTGCTGTCAGCTCTTGGTGTGCACAGACAAAAATTGAAAACCCAGTAGGATTTATCCTCTCTATACATTCACAAAGAGTCCAGCAAGTTGGGTATCACTTTTAACAAGACACACATGCTTGCTTTTAGCTAAAATATTAGCAATTTTTTTTTTCAGTTACTATGCTTTAATTTAAATGTGCTGACTTCACATCAGGGTCTGATTTTGTGTTCATTTTTAGAAAGACTGTTATTTTAACATCCCACTTCACCAACCTGTTAGTTTGATGGCAGTGCGTATTTCTAATTACGTATCTAAAGCTTACCTCACTGAAAAAGATTCAATTCACACCCAGTGGACCCCAGCCATTCCCTTCCCAGTAACGTTACACCACGTTCCCAAAGCTACAATTACATACACCTGCAGGGAGGAAAGAGATACACCGTCTCTATTTTATCTGTACTATATTTTGGGTTATGGATCTCCAGAAAGTAAGAGTAATACACAGGGGTGTTTTTTCCCACCCCCAAAAATTCTGAAGACCTTTGCTCCAGAGAGCCAAGTTTTTCAGTCCTAGAATGTGGCTATTTCACATGGCATGACCTTTTTGCAACAAAGCTGAAAAGTTTCCTCAGCCTTATTGTTCACTTCCAGTTTAAAACACTGTTCTGAGATGACTCACTAGATGTTCAAGGTTCTGTTTCTTTTTTAATACTTTTTCTGTAGCATCTTAAGCATCATAACTTTATTACTTTTAAACAAAATCCTTACCATTTTGCATTTTCTTTTTGCCTCAAAACAGTAATTGGACTGCTAACATGGTCCTCCAACAACAGTGATAAAAATCGTAAATACTTCCTAGGGTAAATCCTAAACCCACACATTATCTGCCTGTAGCCTTTGCACCACTACAAGTAATAAAAATGCTTTAGAAGGTGTTCCATGACAAGATTTGTTGCTGGAAAAAGATCTCTGTATTTTCATACTTAGGGTATTTTTCAGATCTATGCATCTATGACAGGGCACAGTTAATTTCAGGTTAGCTTCAGATAACAATTCCTTCCATAAATAACTACAGATGGGAATATTTCTATGTCCATGGACAGAGGCCAAAATTATCTCCTCTGCTTAGGTACACTATTTCCTCCTTTCTTCTAGTAATAAATAACCGTGGCTTCCAGTTCTGATCATACCAACTGAAAGTCTGAACAAAAATATCATGTAGCAGTGTTCATGGATGAATTCATTTCCTGTCATACTGACTTCCTCAAGATTAGGGCCACTTTAATTCTTTTGTTTTCCTTAGAATTGCAAGACTTATCCCTCACTGATTAGACAGACATCTCTCCACAGCTGTTCTCTGAAACAATTCTAGCCTCTACTGCAAGCCCAGCTTCCCCTAAATCGCTTTTCATTGATGTTTGCTAGCACTGGGATAAAACAATCCAACTGCAAAACCTTCTGTATGAATTCTCTGTGGGATGCCGGTGTTTATACATGCACATGTTTATGTTAATTTACATTCATATTTTTGTTATTTTATCTCTAGCTCAACAGCTCCTCCAAAGTTGAAGATAGCCTTTAGTTACTGAAAACACTCAAGAACAGTTTTCAGAAACCTCAGAGACTGTTAGACCCCAATTATGTGCTCCAACAAAAATCACCTGTTCAGTAATCTTAATTTTACAGTGACTACTTGACTGGAACTGATTAAGTAGAAGCCTATTATTTATTTTCCTATACACAGGGAAAACACAGAAGTCATTGCCTTTTTCTTTGCTGCTAGCTTTTTTTATCCATCCCCGTGAAAACTTGTTGGTCATCTTTCTCTAATCTAAGCAATCCCATTTCCTTCAATCTTTCTTCATGTAACATGTTTTCTTAGTTCTTTTAACTCTTCCCTGTATTTTCCATAACAAAGCTGTCTCTTGCTGCTATCATTGCATTGAGTGAGCCAGAGCAGAATGGCCACCTGACACATACATCAGAAACAAGATGATCCACTGTAATTTCTTTAGGGAATTTGGCTTTCCTCTCCTATGCACAACATTGACATCATTAATTCATCTTCAGCTGTGATCCTTTACCACTTCAACCAGAACTACTTGCCATTTCCTATCTGCATTGCTAATAACCACTGAGTCTAAGATTACTCAACCTGCTTGATCCTAAGCTATTTCTGCAGTTTGTCAAGATTATTCTAATTTTCAGTTGCCCAGCTTTCCTGTAGCTCATGTTTGGTGTGTTCTTTGTATTTAAGCTTATCCTCCATTCCATCTTCCAGGTCATTTACAGTGACTAGTATAGACACATTCATTGACCCCTACTCAATATAAAATTCCAGTTTGGCAGTGAATCATCAATAATCATTCAGAACAGTATGCCAACTGTGCATCCAGTAAATAGTGCATTTTTTTCCTACACCATGCTTCCCTAGCTGTCTGATGTGAAAAGAAAGTGTCAAAAAGCTTACTTCAGATATAAGGAAGTAGCCACTACTGGTTTCTTCCTCTTGTCTCTCTCCCCAAGCAAGTCATTTTCGTAACTATTGTTAAAATATTGTTAAAAGAGCAACAACAACAAAAAAACCCAAAACACACACACACACCAAAACCCCACATCATACGGTCTGTTGAAGCATTTTGTGTCCTGAGCTCAACCCAGAACAGCAGGCTCCCTGAACAGACAGATGCTATGTCAGAGCCCTTCTAGCCTATAACACACATAAAAGGAACTGCACCAAATAATGTGGAACTTCTCAGCTCCAGGTAATAGAGATATTCCACTGCTACGTATTTGTGAAAGGGGAAGATGATCCAGCCAACCATCAGCAAGTGATTCACAATATTGCTTCCTCAATTTTTTTTTTCCCTTTAAGAGTCAGAGTGAATCTTATTTAGCTCAACCTTAGGATGTTCAACTCATTCAATGAATGTCAGTTGTAGGACCATTAGACTCTTCCAGGACTGCTCTATACTCTTTTTCAGGGCTTCCCTATATCTTGCAAAGTAATCTTTAGCTCTTTCCCACTGTCTTTGTCTCACATCCATCCAGTGAATAAGAAACGTGGCTCTTAACAACATCTAGCATGAGCTTTTCTTCTCCTCCTCTGTACTGCAAGTGTGTATCTTTTCTGATTTAATTACCCAGGCCACTTAGTTCCTATTCCCTTGGAAGGTGTCTCTCTTGGAAGTTCTATTCTCTCCTTTTTAAAGACAATCTAAATACTACTTCTGGTTGCATCTCCATCGGTATGTTTTACTGTTTCCCACACAATATTAGTTCAGGGACTCATGTGAGCTAAAAGCGCCCCAAACAAACAAAAAAACCCCACCCCCCAAAAACCCAAACCAACAATATATATGCCTCTTGCATGATATTCCACTCTTATGTCACAGCACTATCCACTGCTGCATCGAGGCATCTCAGAGGTAATGTTCCTGTTCCCATTCTCTCATATGGCATTCTCATACTCTGTCGATAGATATATTATTGGTCTTATATGTACGTATATTGCTCTTATAAAGCAATATACAGACTGTAATGACTTCCTGTGCCACGGCCCCAAACCCCCCCCCCCCCCCAGTAGACATAGCTCTCATTTCTGTATTTTGTCACACAAGAAGGTTAACATGATTTTTGCTGAGGACATCAACCACAATTATGGCAAGTCCTTCTGTCCAACACACCTGATCTTTTAGTAGTTACATTGTCAATCATATCTGTAGTGTCAAATCACCAAGTAGCCTGCTGCAGGTTATTTGGCAAATTTTAAGCCTTGAAGCTAGGTGAGGAAAGACTCCTGCCCCACAAATGTCATACTTCTGTGGGGTTTGCAATGCAGAGAATCATTCCCTTGGCAGCTGCCACTGACATTCCTCATAACATATATAAGCCTTTTTAAGAGTTGTGAGAAATGCAAGGGCTTAAGGAATTTTCCCCCTTGTACTTGCAGGTCAATGCAACATTTCAGCTTAAAGTGCTGTTTTAATTTTCAACAGAACTAGAACTGCAAAAATGTTGGAGCTTTCTATGTTCTTGCAAAATTGCCTGTAGCAGAAATTAAAATCTACACTACTTGCAATACATTTGTGAAAGTATGTATACTAGGTTAGAGCCTGAGACATAATCTGTCAGTGGAAAATAAAAAGTTACAGACAGGAGACCATAGTAAGTCTGATGAATACTTCCAAATGTAATATCTGTTTTCTTCAGTTACCCATTTACTTCTAATCAGCACCTTATGAAACACTTTGTTAACAGAAAATTAGGGAGCTTCTGGTTTCACAGATAGCCACCAAACACACCTGTGGCCCATCAAAAAAATATCTTTAAAAATAAGGGTTATCTGAGGGATGTTCTCACTGTTTTGGGAATGGAGTATAAAAAGGTGTCTCTCATCCACCTTTTCAATCCTGTTAGGGATATTAATTCATGAAACTGCAACACAATGCAAGCTTAAAAAGTTGCTGTCTTCCAGGAATTAAGATGTAATTTATTTTGTGTGTTAAATAATACATGCTTCAGAGTTCTGCATGGCTTTTTGTGAGTTTCTCGCAGAAAATTCCCCTCTACACTCCATCCCACCAAATTATATTCCTTTAGGCAATTAGTCCAGGTAATTTACCATTAAGTTGCTGCCCTACACTTTGCAATGACTGAAGCTTGAAGTTTGTTTAGCAAGAAAGAAACTGTCCATTCTCTTCTGAGATAATGAAGGGTTAACTTCCCAACTGGAGAAGTTTCAGTCTGACTGTCCCTGCTTCACAGTGGGATAGTGACAGATTCCAGGGAAAATGCAGCCAAGTAAGGGAAACACTTTGGTCAAACGAATCTATTAGGCAAACCTCAATGTCAGAAGCACCAAGACTGGTATAACAGAAGCCTGCACTGCAAAGTTGAAGCTAGTTACTTTTACAGGAATATTTTTCCTCACATAGAAACCATCACAAGTGTCTTGGGAGGTAAAAAAGTTGGTTGCTCAACAGCTTGAAAGTGAAAAGCACCCTTGCACCAATGTAGTCAAAAAAAATTTCTGTACTTGAGGCTACAAAGCACTAAAATGCTAAGATACAGCACCCATATTGAAACTGAAGATAAAAGGAAACCAGTAAAATGTTATAAAATCTTACAATTAAAAGCTAGATAATTGTCTGTCTTCATACACAGTAACCAAGGAAAATATCTGACATGGATGTTATTCTCTGTTACTATTATCATCAAGGTGTTGCTACAGTCAAGATTAATGAAATCATAAGAGTAAATTACTATTTTAAGGACATTTTTCTGTTATACTGCTCAAAATTAAGAAGATTTCTTCATATCTCACTGGTTTCATAATCATATCTTACACATGTTAAATAGTTCTATTGGAAAACAGAATGACCCCATAAGTTAACAGCACAACACATTCCCTAATAAAAGGACCCAAATTTTATACATGCATGTTTTAAACACCTGAATTTCAGCATCAATTCTGTATTAAACAGAAAATGCAATGTAAACCCATTCTCTCACAAAAAAACTTGCAAAAATTATGTATTTCCTCAGAGATAAAAATATGAAGGAGCAGGGAAAAGAAAAAAACAAACCCCTGAGAGACACAAAAGCTACATTTATAGGAACATAGACATTTACAAAATGCCGCCTTTTTTTTTTTTAATGGTTGCCTTTCAAGCTGTGCCAACGCTACAACTAACATAAAAGATCTGCTTTCCTAGCAGATTTAGAAGAATAAGCAATTACTACATTAGAGAAAATAGGCTCAGAAATTTCCACCAATTGGTAATTGGCAGGAAAGCAACTCTTTTATTTGCCAAACCCCACAGAGCCCTTGGGCACCAACCTCTATATATACACCAGCAATGAACAAAAAAAGAAAAAAAAAATCCCTACTGCCTCACACTGGGGTCAGCCCCTCATTTTGGAGAAAAAGAAACAAACAAATAAAAAAATCCAGACCGAAGTCTCTATCCCCCTAGATAAGCTGGAGAGGGCTTTTACTATCAGGGTGTTCAAAGCCACAGGTTTTCTGTCTGGGGCACTATATCCCATGATCACTCAATTCACATTTACACTATGGTTGTGCAAGCAAAGGCTCCTTCCCAAAGTCAATGGAAAAGCAAAAAGCCCTTCTTCCAGATGGGAGATCTCCACATTTATGCACTAACTGGGGATTTCTTAATCCTGCTTGAGAACACCTACATTGGCAGTCCAAGTTTGATTATTGCCTTTACCACAGAAGGGCAGAAGAAGATACTGAAGCAATTAGAAATCTTATACTTATTTTGAAACATTACCAGTAATTGGTCATTCTCACTGAGGACTAAAGACAGCCATCATCCACCATGGGTGACAGTAACACGCAAGAAATACATGTGAGATGTAATGTTAATTAATTTTATTGAACTCTGATGTACTACTGCATCTTCCACACCAGTGCAGACCAGTGAGTTTCTACTATATCCATAATGCAATAGAAGAGGTGAATCTGAACTGAGAATCCTGGTTTTTGCTGTTTCCTTTCCTGACCCTTTCCATCTACTTGCCCGAGAAGATTAAAATAATCTTATCTGAGACAATAACAGATGACTTCATGGGCAGAAAAGACTAATTACTGTATAATAAAAATTGTTATAAATATATTCAAAGCTATTTTATTATGAGTTAAATTAAACATGACTAAATCACATTTTAGATGTTCCTAGAAAAAGAAGTTGTGTTAACAAATTTCATTAAAAAAATCAAACCTATTAGAAGAACTAAAGAGCACATTACAGTGCCACCAAATATTGAAAATCAAGAGTCTCAGTGATGCGCTTGCCTCACTATATTTAATACCAAATAACAGAAAGTTCAAGTAATTATAAGAAGAGTATCCACAGCATACAGAATATAACCAGAGAGACAGACCTCATATCAAGACAATCTAAGTTCACCTGTTCTGCAATGGATTTGCTAGCATCTTTCAACATAAAAGGGTGCTTTTCAAGAAGTCTGCAGGATCACAACCATTATAAAAAGCTTGACAATAAAAATTCCCACATGTTTGAACACAACTGAAACTTTTACAAGTAGTTCACGCAAATATATAGGTAGGGAGGCAGGTGTGCAAAAATACCTGTTGAATGAGCAAGGATCATAATATTTAGTCAACAATACAACAGTACAAGCACCTGATACTGAATACGATCTACTTTATAGCCTGTGTTGTTCTGTATTACTAAAGATGCAATGCTGTCAAAGTTCCACATCAGTGTCAAATCAAAGCATCAAGCACCAAAGTCCTGTCCCATGAAGGGCTGAGTCATTAACTTGACCAACCAACAGCAAATCTATTCCTGACACTTCAACCTGTTGAAGCAGAACACTCTGTGGACCATTCCTTTGCATTTCTGTGTGAGAATAAAGACCTACTGCATCATTAATCCTGGCAGCATGTTTTTGCAGTGGTAAAACTAAAAGCAAAAACATATCGCGAAGATATGATTAGCCCCCAGAATTACTCACTTCAGATAAAATTCTTGACCTTAGATCATGTCAGTTACTACCTCCAGAAAGACATTTCAGTCCTCTTGCTACTTAAATAGCAATCTGTGAAAGTGAAATGGAAGGAGGCAGCAATATCTTTCTTATACCACTCAGCACTATGTAGTAGTCTGATAACATGACTCTGCTTCTGAAAACACATTAGGTATTTTAACAAGTTTGCTTTTAAATAAACTGTATTACTTGAGACACTTTTTAGCAGTGCAATAAAGTATATGAAAAAGAGGTTTTCATATTTTTTTTTTTACTTTGAATATAAAGTGGTCAACTTCTTTTGCATTGCATAAAATTTTAAAATTCTGTAGACATTAATAATTTAATACAAACTTTAAAAGTTGTCATTTATTAACTGTCCTTATTCAGAAGCAGGTTAAAGTATATACAGTGACAAGAATACAATTTATGAAAACAAAGAAGCTTAGATTAACTCTTAATTATTAGGTGGTCACAGCAATTTATTCTCCTACCTGCTTTCCATCCAGCGTACAAAGTCTCTTGACTACACCTGAATCTAACTTAATGGCTTCTGTGATGTCAGTCAAGACCTGTTCGAAGGAGTGAGCAGTCTTCTTATTCAGTAGAATTCTCACAGCTTTCCGTGGTTTTACTCCACTCCTAATAACAGTCACTAATTTGGGTTTTATGAAATCTTTACTCTCCTTCACTTCACTCTTTGTGGATGTCAGAGACGTCAAGGATCGAGTAGACCCAGTCCTTATGTTCACACACCAGTTTGGATTGACATTCTTGGTGTAATCAACTTTGCGATACGGTTCATTGGATGCACATACATAACTTTCACCTGAAAAGAAGATGACATTTTCATAATTTAAAGGGTTTAGCAACTATTTTTTGTAATTAAAAAAAAAAAAAAAACCAACAAATTTTTCAGGACTGATTTTCCTGTATTTCAACCACAGGCCATTTTAAATGGAGGACTGTAAATCATCAGCGTTTTCCACCCAAACAATACCATATAAAGTGGTTTCAACACATTTCAAAAGACACCTAGTTAAAAAATAAAAATAAAAAAATAAAGGGTAATAAGGGGGTTGAAGATATTTCCCACTTCTTTTGGATCGTAAGTTCTGACTGCAGAGTCATTTTGCAAGTGCTTAAATTACTTGAGCTCACAATACATGACATTAAGAGCATTCTCCTACAGCAAATTTCCAGGTCCTTCTCTATATAATCGTCAAATATATACTTCAAGATGTATAAACACATACCTATGTTTAATAATGAGTTATTTTTAAAATGAGCAAGTTTTAACAGAATAAAATTCTAGCATCTCAAGATCCTTGTCCTGAGGGACATTTTAATTTACCAGGAGTTACTGCTTTTCTACAAAGGACACACTGTTGAAATATATTCACTTCAACATTTTTATTCTTTTTTAAAAACCACAAACACCTGTTGAGGCCACAAATGTGACTGTGAAACTACAGGAATATGAAAGGACATCTATACTTCTCCATTTTATTTTCTTTCTCAATTCAAAGCCTGCACTGCTGATACTTCCCAAAGTTATGAAAGTCAGAGGACAAAAAATATTATCACAGGCTAGTAATACACACCTTTACATCAATTATTTTAAAGTGGCACCAGCCATGACACAAACCTAAGGAATTTGTTAGCTTTCTCCATTCCTTGACATAATGCAAGGCTAGTGACTAACTGGGGCTTTTTTGTTTCCTTTTGTTTGGGTGAATGTGGGTTGTTTGTTTTTTTTTTACAAGAGGATATTTTTCTCTTAAAACTGCTGGGTTTTGTTTACCACAACTCTTTTAGTGTCTGACAGCAATATTCAAGATGCAGACCATAACAAAGGACATCTTTAACTCTGTGTTATTTCTGTAACCTACATCCTTGGGGTCACACAAAATGACATCCAAAGACTTTCTCGAAAAGGCAGAGTATTGCCAGAAGGATGAAAGCATTCCAAACCAATGGAACACACCAGACAGAAAAGCCTTTCACTATTTTAGAACAGGTTAAACATTTTTTTTAAGATTAAAGCTAGATGCTCAAGGTCACTGGTGAAACAAACTAAACTCACCTCCTATATATACAGCAAAAAGGGTAAAGCGTACACACACATCTGTTGAACAGTATTGTAGAAGGTATAAAATGTATACCTATATTTAAATAGACACTAGAAAAATTCTAAACGATGCTTTTACTTTCTGAACTTTCGTTTGGAGAGCTGATTTAGCTTAGAAATTGTGTAGCTTATTTTAAAAGCAAGATAGGAAACTACTTTCAACCCCCTGAAGAATTACTGTGATCTGAAAGACTTTTTCCTGTTTCTCTTCCCATACCAGTTACACTACTTTCTCATCTATCTTGTATTTCAACGTTCTTGAAAGTTTACTTACTGTATTTGAAAGAATTCCACATTATCATGATTTAGCTTGGGAAAACGTGGCAGCCAGTTATGCCTCCACAAACATCACTGGGACTGTACTCCACAGAGGTACAAAGAAACAGTTTGGTGTGGGGTTTTATGGACACCACTGCCACGCCTATATTCTTCCTCTTCACTCATCCCCATCATCGTTCCCCCTCATATACGCAGATCAAGTGGTGCACAA
The DNA here is from genome assembly GCF_023638135.1 of Falco biarmicus. Lineage (NCBI taxonomy): Eukaryota > Metazoa > Chordata > Aves > Falconiformes > Falconidae > Falco > Falco biarmicus. Next base: position 111,357,454 of record NC_079288.1, read on the forward strand.
AACCAACCAATACAGACAAAACCATGACTCCTCTTTCCCCAAAGGATAAGCAAAGAAAAAAAGATGTTTTCACCCATAACCTCCTTGAATGGCATTTCAACACAGCTGCACGCACACTAGCTCTAATCTACAGGTAGAGTAAAAAAAAACCCAAGCCCACACAGCTTAGGAAGAACCATAGTGGCCTAGAAGCTTATGCTGCCCCAGAACTACATGCTAAATGGCAAAAAGCCTGCAGGCAATCACAATTACTATTACCTGCTTTGAGCAAGACGTTGGACAAGATAACCTCAGAAGGTCCCTTCCAAACTAAATTACCCTATGATTCTAAATAGGTGGACAGCTCCCTCTTGACAGCTGTTCTCAGAGACCTTTCACTCATCTGTCCTGTTACTGTAAAATAGCAAGAGGTGTTAAACGTTTTGTTAGCATAGCTCAGCTGCAACTGAAAGCGAAGACTACCCCCTCTACATCCTCTTAAATTAGATTCAAAGGACTATGCTTATTTTCTGAATAATTTCTAATAAGCCATGAAGCTGTCTCTCTCTAAACACAGTGCTGCCAAATAAGTAGCATCTCAAAGAAGCCGGTAGTTCTAATTCATACCGTTAGACTTACTAACATTGTAACTGCTGATCACTGTTATTCCTCCCTCTACAACTTGTTTACTGCGTGATGTAGAACCCTGATGTGGTTTAACCCCAGCCAGCAACTAAGCAGCTGCTCACTCACTCCGCCCCGGTGGGATAAGGGAGAGAAAATCAGAAGGGTAAAAGTGAAAAAACTCAAGGATTGACATAAAAATAGTTTAATAGGTAAAGCAAAAGCCACACATGCAAGCAAAGCAAAACAAGGAATTCATTCACTAGTTCCCATCAGCAGGCAGGTATTCAGCCATCTCTAGGAAAGCCGGGTTCCATCACTCATAACAGTTACTTGGGATGACAAATGTCAACACTTCAAACATCCCCCACTTCCTCCTCCTTCCCCCAGCTTTACATGCTGAGCGTGATGTCGTATGGAATGTTCCTTTGGTCAGCTGGGGTCAGCTGTCCCAACTGTGTCCCATCCCAGCTTCTTGTGCACCCCAGCCTGCTCACTGGCAGGACCCCAAAAGGAGCAGAGAAGCCTTTGGCTCTGTGCAAATGCTGCTTAGCAATAACGAAAACATCCCTGAATTATCAACACTGTTTCCAGCACAAATCCAAGATGTAGCCCCATACCAGCTGCTATGAAAAAAAAAAAAAAAAAAACTATCACCCAAAACCAGCACAAACACTTAGGACAATTTTTTCCACAATTGCACGCTAAACTTTTTATGGATGCACCTAGCAAGTAACTTAGTTTTTTGTGTGCGCCTGTTGGTTAAGTATGCTAATTATTATTTCCTCCTACCATAAATTAATTGAAGGTCATTGTTCTGGCTGCATGATGTCAGGCATTCAACTTTTGAAAGTCGCTGACCACTTGCTTTGAAGTTTATTGATCTGCATAAGACTTTGGTAATTTTTAATCATCCTCTGATAATAATTTATATATAAACCTGACAGCATCCTGTGCATGAGAATACCTTTCTAAACACACTGAGTGCCCCTAGCATCTCAAAAGACTTTACATGAGCTTCAGTTCATGAAGTCCCTATCACTTCAGAGTAACCAATTCAGCACACCCTGTCCTGCTGTTAAAGAAATTAAAGAAATCTTAGCAATCAGCACTACAATGTATGTCAAAACTCAACATCATTGAGCATGTTCAGAATTACCCTTTCAAACTCAAAAAGAATGCACTTCCTAGACCATTAAAAAAACAACCACAAAACAACAAACGGACAGAAGACAATTCAAGGTTAAACCTCAGGGCTGAAGCTTAAATTAACCAAGTAAAAAATAATAGGGGAAAAAAACACCCACACCACAAAACCCCCTCTAAATTAAGGCTGTTCAGAAACAGGCTCTCACACTTGAAAGAAATTAAATGCTTTATGTAACGTAGTACAGGTAGAGAACAAAAGGTCCCTTTGCTAAAGGAGTTACCATAGAAGAGTCTCAACATGGTATGCTTGCTTTGTCTTTTACAGACACGTATCATAACAGAGTATCTTTTTCGTACTATCATGGAATGTGACCTACTATCAGAGCTGTACCTACAACACCCCTCAGGACAGCAGAAATTGTCGTGTTATAAAATTTTCAGTATTAAAAAGGAACTTTACTTTTTTAAAATCTCTGTGTAAAACTCTTTGCCTTCTACTAGTTCCCTTGCTTGATGCATAAATAAAATAATTTATTGATTATCTGAATAGGTTGCAATACCTGTTTACTACAGATTTCTTATCATTATTTCTTTTCCTTTAAAGAGAGGCCTTCATTTTCTTTCTCTAATAGAAATAAAAAATAAAGAAGTGCTTTCAACTTAAAACAATGTAGTACCTTAAAAGAACACATTTCAAATAACTTGTTTCAACTGCATTTTGCCAAGTCTTAAGTTGAAGCAGAAGCTATTTCAGCTTTTTTTTTTTTTAAATATCTGGCAAAACTGATTGCAAAATTTCCTATAATTGGCAGATACAGGAATGAGTAATTACTTGATAACTGTAGTATATTACAGATTGTTTAGTAAGTGTTTTAATTTCCATGCCTGTTTTCTTATACCAGTCATATAAACTAAACTTAGTAACAGGTTTTACATGGAAAACAGATTTTACTACTACACCTACAAGGCAGGCACAATATGGCAGGATTACGGCAAGGCCTGTAAGTGAGGAAACACATGCATTGACTTGCTTGGTTCATGACTTCAAAGATAAAGGATGAAGTTTTTATTCTACTGAAATTATTACTTAAACTTCTAATGATTTCACCCCAGCCAGGAATTCACCCACAGGTTCTAAGTGCTACCAAGACTCTTGCAAAATACCCCCAAAAATGCTAGAAACAGAATATAATTAGGAAACCAATTGCTGCTTTCTGCATAATAATTATTTTCTAGAAATGAGTTAAACATTTATTTGGTTGGTTGAACAGGGATATACAATTGATCATTCAACAGAAGAAAATATTTAAGGAAGAAAACAAATGGCAGGGGTGAGTTACATCACACCTATGAAGTTCACTAAAGGAAAGTTTCCTACAGAATGGTGTATTCAACAAGCATGGCTAAGAAAACAACACCCCTTGATGAGCAGGCATTTAATTTTTGATCACTGTGCTATTGTTTAAATTTTTATTTTAGCCATCCTCCAAAGCAGAAAATGCATTTTTATACGTCTGTTTGGAAGAAACATCAAGTAACGTCTAAGAGTATTATCTCTCTTTTAAGTTACACTTTGTAGGTAAAAACCTGAAAGCGTAATGCTATATGTAGTATCTGCTCATGGCTTTGTATGACCTGATTTAAAATCTGCTTGGAATTAATTCATGTGAAAACACACACTTCTGATAATCTCCCAACTCTCACAGAAAAACAGTATTTGTAAAATGTAACACAGAGCACTTCATTTCTGGGGGGTTTAAACCAGTCAAATTGACTTCAAACACTATCAATAAAGTAGCAGATAACTTTACAGCCAAAACTACACACATAAATAAGTTTGGCTGTTTCACTAACTGCCGTGAGTGAGATTTTTCATGTGTGTAACCAAAATTCATAGCATCACAATTACTAAGAAAATATTTTCTGAGACTTCAGCAGCATTTTGATCAGGCTGTAGCTTTTTTTTGTCCTTTGTACATCTACCAGCCCTATAAAGTTGACACAACTCCTCCAACAGGCATAAATAATACTTCAAATATTTACATTGCTGACTTTGATATGGTCCATTTTATGGTTTGAAGGCCCACTTTCCCTTTATAGTCTTGAAAGATATTAAAGCTAATGCATACTAGCCTTAACTGGCACATAGTCACAGCAGTTAACAGTACTGGAAATAAAATACCATGTCTTTAGCTTACATTAGCATTAACATGAATCAGCTCCCTAGTTTTTAGATCAGGTCGTGAAGTTAGTCACTAATATTACATTGCAATTGCAGGTAAAGTAGTAAACTATAGACTAATGAAGCAGAAAGATAGATTATGCAATACCTTCTTTTTTTTTTTAATGCAGAAAAAACTCGCAAGAATTACAGACATAGGTTACAGCTGGGACTCTGAACACAGCCAAATTATTCTACAGCAGAAAGCTTAACCAGACTGCAGAGTAGTTTTGGCAGAAGTATGAAACCTCCTTAGAAGTTGGCATTATAATTTCAACGGAGCATATGTGTCATCCATCCCACACTTCATGACAGTACCCAGAGCAATCTAAAAATGTCAATTCTTCCACAAAGAAATCCTGCTACCACCAAAAATTCCTCAAATAGGGCATATGCTCACTTAAAAGGAGTAACATCTGCTGATATTTTGGCTCTCAATATATTCAACAAATGGAGTAAGTTTACTTCTGATTCTCTATGTCTTACTAACATTAGAAAAAACAACTAGAAGACATGAAACATTGCCTATTACCAAGGAAACATTACCTGCCTCTAAATAATTTACCTGTGCTGCATTAATAACCAGATGCACTACCCATGAAACGAAGACCCATCTGTGTGCTGCGTGTATATAATTTAAGCACCCTGTAGAAGGATTCCAATTTTCAGAGGGCTAACAGTCCAAACATGATACTCACCATGCCCTTGCAACAGTAAAATACAGGTTATGAACCGAATGGATAAAAGAGAAAACAAGACTACATTGGTCAATCCACCTGACAAACAGCCATAGACCATCAGCTGCCTAAATGCTGTTTTGCTTACTTAAAAACTTACCTACCAAGGTTTCCGTTTGCCATCTGTTTCTTCAACACTGTTATTCACAGGAAACGTGCCTAGCTCACCTTTCAAGATATAAATCCAGGCATAAAGAGAGCAGGGTGTCCATGAACTCTCCAAAACTCATCCGTGCAACTTTAGGTACTGATAGGAAAAGGATTTATCTTCTCCTTCGGTGTCACAAGTGTACATCACTTGCAACTATGTGCAGTTTTGAGGAAGCACAGCTGCCTGACAACTTGGGGCTCTTCACAGCTCAAGTTTTGTGAACTGAAGCCCACCACTAAGCATATAACAAATAGCCTAGAAACATTCAGACTTTTTGTCCTTAAAAACAGAGAGTACTAAAGAAAGATTTGTAGATATTTCAGTTTTCTTAGCATTGGGTTAGAAACCAACTGTAGATACACCATGTAGTGAGTGATGTAAAGTAGAAATTAAGTGTACAACACTCAAAAATCCTGAGTCGGGATATTTGAAACAGATGTCTCTGAACAAGGCTTTCTGGCTTGCTTTTTGCCAGGTGTTAACAAGCACTTTCTACCTCCTGACAGTCACATAAAGCATCATGTTTTTAAATGGCACACTGCATAACAGAGAATGATATAGCTGGCATGGGTAAAAACATTGCTACAGAAAGAAAACGGTTAGGTCTTCATATTTTTCAAGCATGTCCTCCCCTGTGAAGCACATAGGACAGGGCAGGCTTCTAGGGTACATTTCATCTGTCCATCTCACATTCCTCAGCTGCTTTTGGTGGAACTCACTAGTTTCAAGAGTGCCAAAAGCTGCTTATTCAGTATAGCACAGTAGTTATTAGGGTTAGTAACCTCTTAACTTTAGGAATCACAGGAGGGTACCCTTTTTTTGTTCTGTAACACAAAGCCGAGCAGATTTCCTGACCAGTGTACTTATGGCATGTATAAGAGGGCTGATCTAAAAATAAACCAACCCCTTTTATGAAGGATTAGGTTATTTAAATCTCTTTCCTTCCTTTCTTTCATAGAACTTCCTTCCTTATCATTTTCTCATGATTCCTTCACTTTCACATCACCTCCAATAACCCTGTGTAAGTCACGATCTTTCCTTATCTACAACATTTTACGTTTCCCGTGTATGTTTTAAACCTGGGATGAAAACCAGGATTTTAGCAGATTACTAACTGCTCCGAGTTCTCTTTTGACTTAATTTAGTCCGGAGGTTCAGAGGACAACTTCCTACAAGCTTTCATACAATCACAGAACAGCTGGAGGTTGAAAAGGACCTGTGGAAGTCATCTGGTCTGAACCCCTGCTCAGGCAGGGAAAAAGCCTTCAGAAGACCATTAAGGCCACCTGGTATCAATCCCACCTAATACCACATGCTTCCTCCACAGAAAGTAAATAATTCTTTTCAGGTAAATTACATTTCTCCTGTCCCTGAAACTAGGAGATGCACATTGGTAGAACTGTGCTTTTTATTTTCCTTGGATGGAAAGTTAACTAACAATTACATCTGTATGTCCCAGCCACACCCTGTTGTTCCAGGACTCTGTAACGAGTGATCTGAACATGTATCTGGAAGTAAATGCTTTTAACAGTTTTTAATCACCCTATTATCCTTCCTTTTTACCTTTCTTTGTTAAACCCGTGACATTTGCCTCTTTTTAAAAGTATTACAGCTCTTTGCTTTACCACAGGAAGCATACCTTTTGGAAGAAGCAAAAATACAAACTGCCTACGTGGTGTTACTATGTGCTTGCCCAGACAAGAGAAAAGATATTCTTGACCTAATATAACAGCATGCATCAACCAGAATCACAGGTACTTAAGCAGGATTAAAAAATGTAACTATAATCTAAGGCAGAAAATAGTTGGATCTTTCGATACCTCATTTCAAAAACATTCTTTCACTCTGTATCAGTGTGGCAGAGCCCACTTCTTTAAAGCAGATATTGGCCACCGTGCTACATTTCCCAGCTACGCATAAGGACTGTCGTGCTCAGAACCTTCCCAGCTCCTGCCCAAAAACTTCCCTACAGGTGCCTGTTGATTGTCTGCACAGTTGTGCAGACAAAACTACTGACATTTTATAAAGGACTGTATTAATTAAGCACTGTATTTCAAAGAGCAAAGACTATTAGCAATGTTTCCTACCTAGGGAACTAGAAAAGTTGTCCGTCACATGCCAAATCAATATAACTTTTCTTACAGGGTGTTACATTTGGTTTCTTCTCCCCAAATCCAACATCTCCCAACTTTGCAGCAGACTTTTAACAATCATGATTCTCCATGCCTTTCACTGCCAAGACAATGAAAGCACAGGATAGCGTGACAGAGCATGACCGACATCAATGTAAAACACAAACCTCAGCACTAAAGAACTGCACAGTTCCTACTATTACCATTGTGTCATGCTTTAGAAGCTCACATTTTATTAAAAAAACTGAAGTGTTTAGACAAAATCAGTTAAATTGGGTAGAGAATAAAAATGAAACTATTATTCCATTATTGCTATTGAAGGGAAAATATAAAATTACACATGGAATCTCCTATTCAAAAGTAAAGATAATAAAAAGCAGCATAATGTCTAATAGTAATGTTGAAAGAAATAAAACTATGAGAAAGTTATAATATTCCCAAACTCCCATCCCCTCTCGGGTTCTCTCTGCTCAAACAAGATCTGGATCAGACAACAGAATTCTTTATTCCTCCCATTCTAAGAAAACAATGAAACCTGTCAAAGTCATAAGCCATAATGTTCCCTAATCTACAGGGGCTGGGAACATAAATGATATTTGCCTAAGGCTGGTCCAGCAGAGCATGCTTTTTGACTGTCACACTGCATTAAGAAAAGCTATACGCTTAAAATGGAGTTTGTCAGTTTTTGACTATTAAACACGATCTGGTCAAATTTTTAACTGTCTCAACCCGTAACAGTAATATTTGAAATCTACAATATGTCTTTGCATTAGCTATTTTCCTCTTAAAATTATAAATAGTAAAACAGATTGCCAAATATAGCCAACCCCCAAAAAGCATTCATCAGTGACTCAATTCAGCTAGTTTGGACTATTATAATACAGAATTTGATACTGCCAACTTTTATACCCCAGACAGATATTAACCTAATAAATGGCAAATAGGCCTAAGAGCTGGCCTGCACTGGGGCACATCAGCGTCCAAGAGCTACACGCACAGGCTTAAGTTGAGAGAGGTTTAATGCAGATCTTGCTGGCTTGGCAAGCATGAGTGAGCACTCACCTTCTACTGACTTTATAGAACTGCCACTAACGAACCTGAGCTGCTGTGATTCCATGTACCAGTTCAACAGCACTGATGATGCACAGACAGACTAGTCAATTACGTATGGCATCAAGTAGCCATGTTCAGTCTGGTGTTCAGCCTGTGGCTGGCATGCACAACAGCACTTTATTTTCCTTTCTGCAAATGAAAAAGCAATACAACAAAACACCATTCAGAACTACTTCTGGTGCTACTACAGTTCAAGCTATAGGGTATCACCGACGTTCAAATATTCTAGAGCAGCAATTCAAGCTTGCTGTGCTGGGACTACAAGAAATAAAGAAAATAAAACCAGATCAGATCCTCTTCCAGCATCTCAAGAAGAAAATAGCTGGCAAAGAGCTCAGGTAATTTCAAGGAACGATGAATTCGCTACTCCCTTTGTACCCACCCCTCTATATGCTTTCCTTTCTCTTTATGGTAATTACACTTACCCTGGTAAAGTTTTGGCATGCTAATTGGAGAACATACTAATCCAATTATGATGCTTTTCTTAAGATTCCGGAGAGTTGTATTGGTCACAGATAGATGACTAAGTAATTGGGACTCATTTTTTTCCCCTTTTTATTTTACAGAGAAAACATGGAAGTGGCATTTCAATTGTGACACTGGCTTATTCTTCCAGTGAAGAGCAATGATAAAGGTCACTCTTTCGATGAGTATTTGAAGAGGCAGGAAGTAAGTTTTTGCTTTCAGTTATTAACTTATTTTGAGAGTACACACTGCATTTATACTGTTGTCCAGCAAGTCATTTTGTCTTTGGTTTAAGCCATAAAAGCTTAACATTATTCCTTCGGCAATGTTTCAGAAGTCATTCAAAGTTATCTTTACCCAATTTTTGTTTCTACATCTTTTCCCAACATCCCCACTCCATCTTTTTTTTTTACTACCTCTAAATTAATCACCAATTCAAGAAAAATATTTTGATTGACTTCATATTTATTTTATTACCACAGAGTAAGTATTTTACTCTACAGTAATTTCACATTTCCTCTGCTTTGACTGTGGAACAGCCTTATGGTAGATCACACAACGAGGAACGTCCTCAGGCACTATGTTACTATTACAAAGTGCACTTTCACGCGTACCTTTTTTTGAGTGAGACCCCCTTGATCTAGCAAATGCTGTAGCCTCTCCCTTCCTCTCACACATTCTGGAGTAGCTGGTGCCTAACTCCCACTGCCTTTACTAGTGAATTACATAAAGGTCTGCAGGGTCCTTTTCTCATCAAGTTCTCCAGGTGTGATTCAGCATTGCTTTGAAAAGGGGAGTTTCCAAATCAAAGCTTAAAGGATACGCAGCTGAAAGCCTAAAAAGGAGGAGCCATCAGAAGACCTATAAAGCATACTTCGTCATTAACACAAATCAGCTACACCTGGCATAGAGTCACCAGGTGGAAGACTGCAATGGTGGATGCATTAGATACCTAAGAAGCATCCAGTGAAAAATGATCATGAACCTCACAGTGTGCACAACATAACCAACACATTTGAAAGGCTGATTCATGTAATGCTGAGTTTAAACTGTAATTTAAGACATCACATAACAAACACGGAGGAATTCTGCTCCTTGTTTTGGTAGTTATCACTCCCTGCAAACAAGGGACATATGGTTCATATAGAAAAAAAAAAGTATGTCTCAAAATGGGCCAGAACTAGTCAAGCGCCACTCTGCTCAGATTTGCAAGGACTACATAACCTTAGCCACCAAGTCCCATTACCAAAGGCTACCTAGGGACAATTCTGAAAAGCATTTCATTCTGTAGAATGCTTCTGGAAATCAGACAAGGCAGATAATTCCCCCTGTGAATACAGACTCTGATCACATTTGGAAACAAGACTTTACAGCAGTTTGTTTTAATAAGCGGTAGGGTATAAATATCCCTCTTCGCAACACAGGGGCTTTCTCACCAAGAGCTGAGGCCACTGCCCGGCATCAAATGTCAGGGAATGACATCCCAGCATTTCCCTCTCTTACAAACGGTGGTGACAGAAAGGTAGCCAAGAACTTCCCTAGGGTTCTTGCAGATGGAAATCCCGGCTGCTCGCCCACTGTCGGGCCTGCCCACACCAGGCTGACGGTGATCGCCCGGGCGGCGGGCGCAGCGGCCTGTCCACACTGGGGATCGAGGCCTGGTGCACCTCAGGGCGGCGGGCAGCCCCTCAGGGGCTCCACGGCTGCTGGCCTCCAGAAAGGCAGCCTCTCCGGGGGCGAGGGGCAAGCCCACCCGCCGCGCAGCACCAGTTCAGCAAGGCAGCCTCTCCGGGGGCGAGGGGCAAGCCCACCGCCCAGCGCCCGGCCCCACGCCGCCTCACGCTGCGCCCCGACATGCCAAGGCGCGACTGCCCCCGGCCCGCGCCCTGCTGCCCCCCTCACCTTCCACCAGCTCGTCCAGGCTGGTGAGCTTCTTGCTGCCATCGATGGTGTAGATGGTGCGGACACCCTGGGGCAGGTTGACGTTGTCCGACAGGGAGCGGGTGAGCTCCACCAGGAGGGCATCGAAGGAGCGGAAGCGGTCGGTGGAGATGGCGTACACCAAGCCCTTGAAGTACCTGTCCCCGTTGCGGTAGAAGCGGGCTTTGCGGGCTTTCTTCTCCGAGCTGAGCGCCTGCAGGGTCCGCGTCCGGTAGAGGCTGCAGTGGGCGCTGTGCGCCGGGCTGGGGATCAGCCCGTTGCCCCGCGGCCCCGCGGCCCCGCCGCCAGAGCCGGTCCCGCCGCGGCGCGGCCCGGCGCGCTGCTGCCGCTTGTCCCGCTCCTCGAAGTGCTCCAGCTCGATGCTCCGGTTGCTCGCCATGGGGAGCCGCCCGCCCGGCCGCCGCGACCCGACCCGAGCCGGCTGCGGGCTGCTAAGCCTGCCCCCGCGCCTGCAAAGGGCTCCGCTCGCCTAATTCAGCATCGCGCCCGGCCCCTCTCGCCGCAACTGCCGCGGGTGGCCGCGGCGCCCGCCCTGCCCCGCAACCGCAGCTCCCGCTGGCTCCGGCGCTACCCGCTGCTCCGCCCGCCGCCGCGCACAAAAGCATCGCTCACGCCTCAGCCCGGCGCCTCCCGCTACAGGCAGCGCCGCGGGCAGCGGGAGGAGGCGGGAGGCGCGGGGCAGCCCCGCGGCCGCGCCCCCGCGCCGGCCCCACGCAGCCTCGCACAATGCGGAGGGCGCCGCGCGCGCAGGTCCCCTCCCCGGCCCCGCCGCAGGGAGGCGGTGGGGGCGCAGCGCCCAACCCGCCCGCTCCCGGCCGGCCCCGGCTCCGCGCCCGGCGCGGGGGGGGCAGCAGGACCCCCGCGGCGCCAGCAGCCGCCGGTCAGCGCGGGCAGCGGTGCAGGACCCCGCGGCGGGCGCGGGCGCCTCAGCAAGGACGCAGCCGCCGCGGGTCCGGCGGGAGCAGCGAGGTGCGGCGCGCGGCGGGCGGGGCTGCGGGCGGGCCCCGGGGGCGGGCGGGGGCGGGGCGGGGGCGGCGCCATCGCGGCGCGGGGCGGGGGGGGGGCGGCGGCGCTGTCCCCTGCGGCGGCGGGAGCCGTGGAGGATGCGGCGAGAAGGGAGCGGGGCTCTGCCAAGGAAGGGGCGCGATTCTGGGGAAGCGGCTTTCCCGCGGCTCTGCCCGACAGGACCGGGCCGCCCTCGGTGCCGGTCGGAGCTCTCTGCTGGCTCTCTCCTGGCTCTCTCCTGGCCCTACGCTGGCTCAGTTACCAGGTTAAAACGCGAAACATGCCTCTAGGGCGCCTGTCAGCGTGGCCTTCTCCCTAAAACACGGCCCGCGCAGGACAGAAAAATGTGCATCCCTGTCGTTTCCCTTGGCCGTTTGGGAACGACACGGCCCCGAGCTTCCCACCCGCTCTGAGGAGCCACATAGCCCTGGGCTGCTTCCCGCAGCTTCAGCCTCCTAAAGGTGCCACGGCTGATGGCATCCCCGGGCCTCCTAAAGGTGCCCCGTCCCACGGCTGATGGCTTCCCCGGGAAAGTGGCTCTGCGCTCCCTGGACTGCTCAAGTCACATTCAGTTTTGGTAGGAAAGGCCAACGGATGCATTGAAATGGCTGCAGTTTCAACTTCTTTCCAACTTATTTTTTCTTGGCATAATGAGAACATCAAAAATAGAAAAGGCATTTACAGCCAGGTACAGGTGTTCCCTTTGTTCAGGTCTCTTGCTTTGAGAGATTCCAGCTGTGCAAGGTAATCACAGCTGGCCAGTCTCTGCTCCTTTGTCCCAGGCCAGTAAGAACCTTTGCCCACCCCTCACACTCCATGCGGGGTTGGTGGCAGGGGGTGGCACTGGGGCTGATCCTCTCCACTGCCAGTGTGACTGATGCAGGTGGAGCTGCTCTGCATGAAAATTAAATTAGTAACTGAAAGACACATATGGGAGAGAACAGGTTTATGAAAGTCCTTTTTGCGCTTAGGGCAGATCTCTATTCAGTAGAGACATTCTACAAAGCTTACGAGATATGTTGTCTATTTGTACATACCGGGAAATGGAAGAGATTTGGCTAAGGCTTATCTATGGGTTTGTGTTTCAGCCGTTTTTGGAAACATTGTTTGCCACACTTTCCATGGATTTATTATTTTTCACTTTTTGTACTTTGAAATACCAATAAAGTCAAGTATTATCTCACCATTATTACTGGGTTTATTACAAAGTAGATTAAACACCTACCTACAGTATTCCACAAGACAACACATGGAAAAACATCAGTGAATTTCACTCTTTGTTGAAGCATCAAGCATCTATTGTGCCCAGAAACCTCCACAAGCAAAAGGAAGTGATAAACCATGGGGCTGGGTTGTCTCCTCGGGTGGTAAAATCAACAGAAGGAGCTGAGCAAGGTGGGAGTTTTGTTACAGTTGGGGCATGAATACACCTACTAAGATTAGATGTGTAGGTCCTGCCTAAGAACCAGGACTGGGAAGCCACAAAACAGTAGGGAACAGTTTTCCTGGTTTTGATGTGTAGTTTCTAGTCCTGTTTACTGGCAAAGTTCCACAGGTGAAGTTCAAACTCAGCTGTGTAACTTTGCTCCAAAGTGGATTGGTCTCAGCTGTGAGGGCTGTATTTTTCCCAAATAGTACCACACTGCATGGGCACGTCTAGCCTTTGCAGAAGAAATCAAATTACTTAGGTTTACACCTCAGCTGAAGGTTATTTGGACTAACCTTTTTCAATTTGCTCAGAAGCAGACCACAACAGCTCAGGGAAGTTTAATTTCCCCCTTGTACACAACCTCTACCTCCTTCCAGCTGTTAACTGCATCTGCTATTCACAGTACAGAACTCAACTATGTGCAAACGACTCATGCAGACTAATGTGTAATATATATATATGAATTTAATATATTAACTGTGTCTATGACTGAATTTAGGTTGGAGAATTCAGTATCAGGGTAGAGATTTTATTGGTTTCAAGTTGTTTTGCTGGGTGGTAGGATGCATTGTGTGCAGGACTTGCTCTGACTTCTGAACTCCCTAGCTAGAAATGGGATGGGGGGAAAGGAATTTTATACAACCCCTACAGTAAAGTAAAACCAAAAGGGAATTCTTACACCCTTGACCAGGCAAACTCTTTCTCCTTCTCAAAGGGAATCCCTGCTACAGAGAGTTTTTGAAGCGTGTATAGCCACGGTGTTTTATAAAGCATATAAACATGAAATTAACTTCTGGCCTATAAAATTGAACTACTTCTATATCAAGAGGCTATTTACAGAGAGGCTGCAATTAGACCTGCATGTGTAACTGCCAAGGAAGTTCCTGGTGACACCTCAAACATGTTTCTACAGCTTGTGCTCTTCCTTTTTGGTTCTTTTCAGATGTTTGTATTTTGAATAAGCTCTGTCAGCCCCCACTGGGAATGCTTCACAGTGCTTCTATTTGTATGTATGCTTTGCCTTTTCCTTGCCACCTCATTTGCCCTTGAGAGTTACCTGTAGTCAGAGATGTTTTAAAAGACTTTCAAAGATGAGGAATAGAACCCCCAAAACAACCCCATATGCAGCTGAACTACATTTGCTGTTACACACGAGAAAATTAATGTGCTTATATAAGCAGTTCTGTATGGAACTGAGCTACGCAATTCCATTATCTTCTTCCCACTTTATCTTTGCGAATAGGGTTGATGAATGAGCAGTTCACTTAACAGCAAGCAATGTTACATGTATAAATGATACTTTGCTTATTAACCTAAATCTCCTGACACCATAAAAATGTGATTATCAGTCATTCTTGGGATATTCTTATTCTATAGATATACATTTCCTGTTTGAAAAGAAAAGAGCTTCCAGTTTCCATGTCCATCTAACTAACCAGTTCTCTTTCCTGTCTTTGCTTGAGTTTTTTCTTCTGCTTTATTATGGTGGGCATAACAAATTCTTGGTTTAAATATCTTCCTGTATCTAGAAGACCTTCTACGTGTCTTGGGTTTTTTTTGGTTTTGTTTTGGTCCATTGGTTTTGGGGTGGGTTTTTTGGTAACAAAAATCTGTTAAGAAAATTCTAAAAGGAAACCAAAAGAACTTTACCATCAGATACAATGTTCCTTCTTCTTCTGTCACCTGAACTCCTTACCTTCCTGAGTGGAATTGAAGTTGTTTAGCACATTAGTGGGTTGATAGGCAAAATTAAGTTCAATATCAGAGTTTATAGTGGTTAGTTTTAGAAGAACATTTATGTGTCTGACCTTTGCATTTAGCTCATTGATTTCACCTTGAAAATTATAATATGTAATGTTGCTAAGGAAGAAAAAAACCCCACCATAAACGTGGGATTTGTTGGCTCAAGATTTATTATGTGAAAAACATTCTTTGAATAATTCAATAACAAAATGTTTACTTGTGGCATCAAAGATATAACATTTGAGTATTGAAACGATGAAATGGTTATTTGTAGTGATTTGTTTTCAACCAAGAATATTAAAATGCTTTAAAAATATTCATCCAATAAAACCTCTCAGCATCCCTGTGAGATGCTGTGCCCTATTCATACAAATATATGTATATAAAATGGGAAACCAAAATTTTAAGCGACTTGCCCAAATAGCAGAGAAGTCAGACTGGAACCAGCAACCTCTTCAACCACATTCTTTTCATCCACTCAAGAGTTTCTCCATGAATTCCATGTAGAATATAGCATTGCTTTTAATATGGTAGATGTGAGTATAGACAGCTATACAGAAACAAGACATACAAAGAAATACGTCACCATAGGTTGCATATGAAAGATGCTTTAGCACTCAGTCAGGCATAATCTCCTTATGCTGCATGTTCTTGTTACAGTAACACTTGTTGATTAGTGGGAATGTGAGTCTGAGGCTCATTGTATATTGAATTATCTTAGTACATCTTAATGTATCATAGAGGAATGTCTGAATCCAGTATCTGTGATAAGCTAATGTAAATGTGTATTCAAAAGACCTCAGAATTATTCAACTGTTTCAACAGACTAGATAAAAATTCCATACAGGGGTTCAGTTAGTTGTTAAACGACTTTGTACACTTCCCAAATGATTCCTATCTCCTTAAATTTACCTTTAAGAGTATTATTTCTGAACATCCATTTAACAGTTCTGAAAGTAGTTAAAAACCTATGAATATGCCTTATAAAGCCAATGTTGAACCTGAAATGCAAAAATGCAGAGATGGGAAGACCCTCACAGTATATTCTATTTCAATGTGCTGTACTAGGGAAGACTCAAATATACAAAAACCATTCCCATGAAAGTCCTGGCCTCTTCATCAGTGAGATTTCATGTTAGCCAGTAGTTTGCTCAAAGGAATGGTTTTCTTAATATCCAGTTGTTTTTTCTTCTGCAGTAACATCTTCCTGCAGAACTCTAACACTTTGCTGTTATTCAACAGAATCAATTTTGTCCTGGTTTGTGATCCCTGATGTAGGAATGAATGAGAGGAGTGGGATGCTACCTCCATCCAGAGCAGCATTGACAACATTGTCAAATATTCTCAAAAGAAGTAAGTCCTTCACATGAACATAGTTTTTGTGATATAGCAAACGTCTCGGAAGATACACTCCCAATAGGCTCTTTCTAAAACCAAGTGAGATGTCAGGCTTTTTGCACGCCAGTGAAAATCCGTTCCTGGTTATCATTGATTGCTCAATGACATGAGATCATGATCCTCACTCATTCAAACTGGAACAGAGATTGCCACATTAAATAAACTGAGTATGTGTGTCTATGATATAAATAAATACCTAACTCTCACTGCCTTTACTGGTGGGTTATACAAAGGTCTGCAGGGTCCTTTTCTCATCAAGTTCTCCAGGTGTGATTCAGCATTGCTTTGAAAAGGGGAGTTTCCAAATCCAAGCTTAAAAGGATACGCAGCTGAAAGCCTAAAAAGGAGGAGGCATTAGAAGACCTACGAATTGTACTTCTTCGTTAATGCATCTACATTGCAAGGTATCTGTGAATTTTGTTTCTGCTAACTCTTTAGGGTGGCTACATTAATTTGTATGACTCATTTCATCTTTGCTTATGGTGAACCAAGAAGGTGTATCATAGGAATTCCGACTATTCAATACCACTGTAACTGGATAAAAATAGAAACAAATTAGTATTCTTATAGAAGAGTACAGCATTTGTCTGTTATCAGAATATATATTCTGTAACACCTGAGAAGTCTTAATTTCTACTGGCAAGCTATTGTATTGCACTTACTAATCTAAAAATTCAGTTTATATAATTAAAAAAATTAAAGACATTTTGCATATGGGAGTCAACAAGACTGCTTGATATGTTTAATATGAATTAACCACATATTATATATTCTAAGATTAGGACCTCAGCATAATTTTAACTGTAAAAAACAACAAAATTGATAATTTGAATAGGAAAAAGGCATGATTTACAAAGAAATGCCTCTTTTACTCATTTTTTTTTCCTAGCCCATTTAGAAAGAAGTCATTGGGGTTTTTAAAACATATCTATTACCTTTTTGCCGTTAACCCTAGTATCACATTTGTATAATCGTTGATAATTTTAATTCTATCTGTTGCTGTTTCAATACAAGACATCAAAATTCTATATTTTCAATAGAAATGGCAGTCTGAATAGTTGCTATAAGATTGTTTGAACAATCCATGATCCAGGATTAAATTAATCATTTTATTTGTTGTCTTACTTAAAAATATGATCAGTCACATAGTCTTAAAAATAGGGAAAATGTAGGATCTTGGGGGGAAAAAAAACCCCACAAACCAAAGAATTATGTTATTTCGGAGGTTAAATAGTTAATAAGAAGATGCAAATAAGTCTCTGAAATATCACTGCTGTTATTTTTTATAGTGAATTACCACTATACTTTAAAAAGAAAAATTAATTATGCTTTCTGAGATAGCTACTTCAGCAGAGGTCTAAAGTTCACTGATGACCCATACCTGATGAAATATGGAAACTAGGGGAAAAAAACCCCAATGAAACATATGAACCACTCAAGGAGTATTTTTTAAATATAATTTTGTAATATGATGGTTAATGAAACAAAGCCAATGTCATCGAATTCTCTCATCTATACTCTTGTTCCTAGGTGTTTTTTCCCACCCAGCTGGGGTTGCAGCCCCTGTTTGTGCCGTACAAATATCTGTGTGAATTTGATCTGTGGAATGATCTTGATTGAATATTAACCCTCACCTTCAAAAATGGGATAGGGCAGGAAGGTAGGGTAGCACATTTAGCCAGCTTTGAGAGCAAAGCCATTGTACAGTGTAGCTATATGGCAAGAGCATCAACATTTTAGGCCTATGAAGAAGCAGGCAACGCAACTGCAGAGAGTGAAATGAGTAATAATAATTTTCCCTGTTGCTTTCTTGCAGTGTCACAACTGACTTCATTGGCCTCAGTGTCATTTTCATCCAAGAAATGATTTTTTTCAAAAAAAGGGAGAGTGTACAGATGACATCTTTTCATAATGTCACCAAGCTGCAAGAAAAGGTGAGCTAACACTTTGCATCAAAGAAGTTAATACAGCTGTTTGTTAGAAAAGGGACAGGCTTTTCAGCATACAAACCTCTTTCACATTCAAGAAAGAACCAATATATGTAGCACCATTTGGAAACAATTTGGGTCTATGCAAAATTAATTAATTGTGTTAATCAAATTTGAGATCAGAGTGGCATATTAGCGTAGCAAGTTTACTAGCCTTGTGATAGAGAGTAAAATAGGTGATTGTTGCCTGTGGGAAGTAGAGGCATAACAAGGAACTGCCTATGAGAAAAACATTATGTGTAACAAAATGTAGAGGAATGAAGCCAGGTTAATTAACACTGATAATATACAGCTGTGGGCTGGCTTCAGGGGTGGGGGGTTGGCTGATGTGGACAAGGTGCAGCTGTGACTGGTTCCTGCTGAGTAGTTAAATAGCTGTAAGGGGTATGGAAGAGGAGTGGCCAAGGAAGAGAGACCTGGAAGTAGAGGGTGGAGAGTGTGCGCCCTGGATGTAGGAGAGACAAGGAGAAGGATACAGCAGAGGTAAGAAGCAGGGTGAGCTGGCCTGAAGAGCATGAAGGAACAGCATGAGCAGTGGAGGGTTGGTGGCTGTGCCAGGGCAAGGCGTGCTAACTACTTATTGAAGTTAACCTGATATGTGATGGTAGAAGCTTTGTTGCAGCCTACTAATTTGTTTGGCTGCAACAACAAAACTTGACTTTTTTATTGAATCTAGGAATTTTAATACCTAGTAGAAATAAGAATTTTACTACCTAGGTTAACTCTTTGGAGGACTCTTGTAACTCTTTTTTTTTTTTTGAAGGATTTTTGAAAAGTGTGATTAATGCAGCAGAGATTGATGCTTTACAGAAATACCTTGAAGACAAGAGAAGGGGAATGAAATGTAGAAGTAAAATTGTCATATAATTAGGGGTTAATTTCCACTTCAAGTGAAGACTTTCTAGTTAGGAACAACAGAAGAAAGAAAGAGGAGAATGAACTATTGATCAGAAGTTTTCTCTAAGCTGCAAGACAGGTAAATGTAGTCTTTTTACCTGCAGACTATCATGTGCAGTATTTAAAGAAAAAAATGGTGTAGGAAGTCTCTTCCTGAATGAGGAATGGCTCAATGTAACCTATATACTTATAAAGAAGAATTAGATTTTAATTCTTCGAAGAGAGGAAGCAAGCTATTATTTCTGATATGTGTTGCTATGTCTAGGGTGAGCATGGCCCTGTCTGTGGTTATGTATCTTGCTTGGGAAGCCTGTGTATGGGCCTTACCCTTGTTTCTGCTTGGCTGTGGCAGTCCTGGGTTGCGATGCTGTTCCCAGTAATAGACTTTGCAAAGGGTCAGAACCCTTTCCTTTTTTGTACTCTACCAATACAGTGATGGACAGTGTTGTGGTTTAACCCCAGCTGGTAATTAAGTATCACGCAGCTGCTTGCTCACTCTCTTCCTACAAGAGATGGGGTGGAGAATTGGGAAGGAATGTAAAACACAAGGACTGAGATAAGAACAATTTAATAATTAAAATAAAATAAACCCAATAATAATTATAACAATTATAATGAAAAGGAGGGAGAAAGGGAGAGGAATAAAATCCTAAGGGAAAGGAAAAAAGAAAGCAAGTGATGAATGATATTATTGCTCCCCCACTCCCTGACTGACACCCAGCCAGTCCCCAAGCAGTGGGACTGCAGTTGCCTCGGCCAACCTTCCCTGCCTCCCCCCAGTTCATATATACTCAGCATGACATCCTTTAGTGTGGAATACCCCTTTGGCCAGTTGGGGCCAGCCGTCCTGGCTGTGTCCCCTCCCAATCTGCCATGCCCCTCCAGCCCTCTCGGTGGCAGGGCCTGAGAAACCGAGTCCTTGCCTTGGTATGAGCATCACCCAGCACCAACCAAACGCATCCGTGTGCTACCAACATTGTTCTCACACCAAATCCAAAACACAGCACTGCACCAGCTACTATGAAGAAAATTAACTCTATTCCAGCTGAAACCAGGACAGAAATGATCAAAAAGTGTTGTAGACATTGCTGATGAGAATTTTATAGCATATTTTAGAGGTCAGTCACCTAGCCAGCTACTAAGGGAGACTGAGTTGTATCCCCTTAGAGTGATTTCACCCTTTCTGTGCTAGTAAACGGTCTGTGCACATGACTGGAGGCTGGTTTCAGCATAGAGCTCTGATAGCTTTGGTTAGAGAATTCTTGCATCTAAGGGTAGGCATTGTTTTGGAGCTGAGGGACCAAACCCAGTCTTGGCTTTCTAGGTTGGTGTGACTGCTCTTGTAATTATGGTGTGAATATTTTTGTGTGTTTTGTCAGATGTTCTGGAGAATGATATGCTGCTCTTCTGTTCCTAATTACAAGCAGAGGTTTTAGTTAAGCAAAGATATTTTGTGTGTTCATAGGCACAATACAAAATAAAGTTCGGTCAGTGGGGTCAGCTCCTGTACAGAAAAGAGAAAGGAGTCATTTGGCTTTCATTTTATAAGAATCTTGCTTTTATTTTTAAAAAGAAATCAGATACAGTTTTATGAAACATTTCTTTAATCTTCACATGCTCTTTCTGTATCAGTCATATTTTAGCTTGCATGTTTCAGTACTCTTTGTGTCTTTGACAAGAAATCTATATGTTTGACTGCTTGCTGCCAGCAAAACCATTTACATTAGCAGCAGAATGATGTCTCTCAACTGCTATAGCCAGCGTGGTCGAACCTTATGCTGGAACTTTGCCAAATTGAACTTTTGCCCTAATTAAAATAATAAAGTGCTGCTTTGGGGCTTCATCATTGACAGTGACATTGTGAATATGACATTTTTCTCTACAGGTGACTTAGATTGAGACTGTTGCTACCTCATGTTTCTTATTTTAAGATTTCCTCTAAGATCACTCATTCTGACAGGTCTGAGAGGAGGAAAAGAATCTGATTTATCAATACATGAAGATATCATGAGAGATAAGGGGAGGAAGTCCAGTGAGTTTCTCAGGTCTTGGTAGTGTGTATGGGCTAGAAAGTGAACAACTTGCTGCAAACCCAGTCATGTTTCTACCAGAAGGGGTAGTGGTTTGTGCTTTGTAAAGAGCTGGAAATAATCTAGAATTAAAGCATTTGCATGGAGAATATCAAGTGCAGCCAACTATTATTTCTGAGAAGGCAAAACCTTAAGCTAAATAATTCCAAGGTCAGTTGTAACTCAGTTAGGAATAACTCTCAGTTATACTTCTAGCTGAGGGGCACAGGAGATCACGAGAAGCTAGCTGCTGACAAAAGAACAAGTATTGCTATAGGCACAAAATAACCTTGGGCTCTTCTAGAGTTTTCAATGGATTTGCTGAGGCCTGAGTTTGGAAAAAAAGTAATGATTCTCATTCCTTTTTTCCTTGTAGAAAAGTTAGATGCTAGGGTTTAATTCTAAAGGAAACCTCAGTGAACTCAAGGAGTCTGAATCCTATTTTCAGGATTACCTTCCTCTAGTCTCAGAGATGGGAGATTTTAACGCAATGTGTAACCCTCTGGTCCTGTAGAAGTAAGAAGGAAACTGCCTGAAGTACTCTGTTTTATCCCTTGGTTATTTCTTTCCATAATGATAGTGGGCTAAGTGCCACATGTACTAAACTCATACAGGTTACAGTCCAAAGTTCTTATCTGAAAAGGGTGTGCATGCAAATGGTAATTCATTGACTTCAAAAACTGCCCCATGTGCTTGCAGAATGGGAACCCAAACACAAGAGTTGCAATAAAGTGTCCTGGGGAGGGTTTTCTCCTTACCATTAGATATTTGATTTTTATTTTTTTACCTAAAATTTAGAGTTCTTTAGTCACTCCTGTGTTCTTCTCCTGCCACATACAGAAAATACAAAATGACTGGACTACAGGGAAAACCAAAAACATTCAGTGCTACTCAATGTTTTCAGTTATGGGCACACAAGTGTTCCATGTCTCTTCTTTCCCTCAATGGTTTAAAACTCACTATGTTTAGGCTGTTTTGTACAAGTTGGTGGTGAATTTCAAAGGTGAGAAAAATCTATGGAAAAAACCTTTCTAGGACCCTCTACTATTCTTCTAGTAGAGAATTATTAGGAAATATGATAGCTGTTACAGGCTTTTATAAAAAAACTGAAAGTTTTTTGTATATATACATACATAAATAATATACACATATAGTTTCAGTGTGTGTACTACTTTATAGGACAGAAAACTGTAACACCTGGAAACTAGTAGTTAGCCAGAGCAGATAACAGGGAATTAGGCTTCTAATCTGCTTAACAAGGACATATGCCAAAGTAGTTTAAATTGTGCTAGTTTGTAATTCTATTCTTATATAAGAGGAATTCAAATTTAGCAAGACATGCGGTGGTAAAAAAGATTTATAGTTCATCGAACTACTAGTTTGTTCAAAGTCCAAATCCAAGTGCAATAGCTGTCCTATTTCAGTGTTACATCCATTAATATACAGGCTTATGGTCCAGTACGAGCTGGGTTTATACCAACTGGGATGGCATATACTTGATTGGTGTACAAACCTACATATTACAACAGATTTTCCTTCCGGCTTTCTGTTCTGTTGTCTGATCATTTACTGGAAAATTAGTGATAAATGTCTGCTGAAAATACTTCTAGTTTGAATTTTATCCTTTTTTGTAAATTGGACATTTGTGTTGCCCCCTGATGTTTTGTTTTGAATAGCAAGAAAACAACTGTGCTGTGAATGTGGTAGAACTTTTGCCACTCTGCTGCTCACTTACTGTAAAGCCGGAAATTCTGAGACTTAGTAACCTCTAAAATTGTAGGTCAATATTATTTGGCCTTGGAACACCTATTGCAAGAAAATGCTGTGGATTAAACTAGGAGAACAGGGGATTAATATTTAGTTTGTAAAGTATTTCTTATGTGAATCTTTGCAGATAAAAGGTCTAATCTTTTTCTTACTTGATTGATGCTGGATTTATTTTTTTTTCTTGGCCCTCAAGGAAGATTTTTTTTTTTAAATTGGGGGAAAAAACATGGTGGTACCGACTTCGTGTTAGGTAGGTAATGAAAGAGAAGCAGAATGGTGATAGTTTCCCGGTAGCAGAAATATTATCCATGTTGTACTCCTTTGTCTAAACCAATTATAATTCCTTGTTTGTCAGGTAAAACATCATTTAATCTGGACAGTGAAAATCTGTGCAGCTAAATGAAAATATAGGCCATGCCTCTGTTCTGTGTATTTTTAGTCTTGCTAGCATGAGCAGCAACAGCAAGGTGAATGAAAACTAAGGGTTTGTGAGGAGTTTATACTACAGTTGACAGCATATGCTGTTTTGTATTCACGACTATTGTTCACTGCAATAGCTGTATCAATCTAGTACAGACATTAACACATGCACAATCATACCTTTATTTTGCTGTGTAGGAATACACAGGATGGTATCTGATTATTATGATTCGTCGCCAGTCTGAACTAAGCTGTTGAGTGGATCTTGGATAGCTAGCCAGCTGGCTGGAGGGGATAAACCGACCAATTTAGCAGCCCTTTCATTACTCTCTGCACCAGAGATGAAGCCTATAATTATTACTGTTTTTTTAGAAGATTTGGAGGCCAGTACGTTCACGGAAGAATCTGCCCCAAATGACCTTCTCCAATCTGGCTGTCAGTTGTTAGCCTGTAAAATTCATCATTACAGCATGTTAAATACTGCTCAGCAAGTTGCTGAATGGTGAGGGTTTTGTCTGGATATGAGTAAAATACCATCTCCTGACAGCTGTAAGTGTAGCTAGGGAAAGGCAGGTTGTGCTGATAACCGGTTTGGTCCCGCTATTCTGTACGATGGCAGCACTGCCATCTTGTGGACAATTCGAGGATGTGGAGAAATTTTGTTTACTTGTTTAAGGAACGGAAGTTTTATGTTTGTGTAGGTTAATATGAAAAGAACGTAATTTCCAAATGTGTGTTGGTTCTTTAGCTAACCATGTGTTCATATCCTATTATGCAGCTTAGTAGTTTCCTCCCTTTTGTTGCTTTTCTTATGTATTTCCTACCTATAGCATTTAACAGTAACAAAAAGGGAAACTTAAATCTTATTTTCTCATTTTTTTGTCTACTAGGAAAAAAAGCCCAACCCCCCCCCCCCCCCCCCCCCCGAAAACACAACAAATAAACAAAACATCCATATTGCCTTAAAGATTCCTTTTGGAACAGATTGCTTTACTGTTCTATCTTTCTATCTCTGTTAGCGAGGAATACTGTGTGACCTACTGCTGTCACGCTTGTCTTCACTCCTGTTGTGGATTAGGCTGGTTCACAACAGATTATTGGACGTTTCTTAACTGAGAGCTAGGAAAGGCTGTGACAGGAGATTATACACAACTGTAGAAATGTCTAGCTTGCAATCTGGATCTAGCTAGCCTTATCTCAGGCTGTGCGCTATGTACTGAAAATAAAGAGGTGTTTTGTGTGTGTCTCTGACAGTCAAAAAAAAGGCGTGGGGAAAGGCTATTTGGGGGTGTGGACATCAATATAACTCACCAAATTTGATTAATCTAGACCTATTTCTTTGTGAAACTCAGGAAAAATTATCTGGAATATGTCGGACAACTTCTTGCTGCCTTATGGCTATTGCACAAGTATGCTGGCTCTAGCTAAGGGTATGAGCTGCAGGAGGTGCTCTCCAAATGCATCATAGAATCATCTAGTCTGGGTTGGAAGGAAACTTCAAAGGTCATCTATTCCAGCCTTCCTTGCAATGAGCAGAGACCTCTTCAACTAAATCGGTGTATTTGTACATACATATATATGTATCTATCTCAAATTGTAGTACCTGAAAAGTTTTCTGTCTGGCCTCCTCTAAAGGTAGAAGGGAAGAAGAAAGGGAACCTTATCTTCCCTTCACAAAAGGGAATTAGTACAGTGATATTGTGTGGTGAGAATCTTAGAGCTAGAACTCATACCTCCGTTTTCCTAGACCCCTTTCACCTTCACAGTTTTATATATTGTCAGCTATCTACAATGACAGCAGACCAACAGGAAAATAAAACTACTTGATCCTTATTTAAATATCATATTACATACAGCAAGTGAAGTGAACTACTGAATGGAAATAGTAGTTAAGCATTGCTAGAAACAAAAGAAGTTAGTGAGCTGCACCACTGAGGAGTCGTGTGTCATGATGAATCTCTCCATGAGAGGACTGATAAGGGGTATGAAGTCATTAGCGTACCAGCTACTGTATTGGTTGAAGCTGAAGAATGTGTTGATGTTTTTACAGTATTTTGTGAATACTCTGTGGCCAAATATAAGAACAACAAATATTTTGAGACTGAATGGCACAATGTGAAGAATGGGGATCATAAACTTGGCATGTTCTAAGTACTAATACTTTGCTGTAGGTGTCAAGTACCTCAGGGTGTTTCTGTTGAACATTTCAGAATACTTAGCTGGAAGCCAGGCAGGAAAACATAACAAAATGCTTGGAGTGAACTAAAGGATAGTCCTCAAAAGCAGAGAAGGTAGAAATGGCGTCAGAATACATTCTAGCCCCCAGAATTCAAAATGCATGCAATGAGGCTGCAAGTAAAAAAGATGTGCATAAATCTTTCGTTCAATTGAAAACAGAATTGCCTTGGTGATTTGTTCCTGCTGTTTCTAATTAAATGTGATTCTCTTTTGGAAAAAAAATACCAAAAAAAACCCCACAAAGCAAACCCCAAACATAAACCCCCACACCAAAACCCATACTAGTGTGAATCACTATGTTCAATTTTGGTCTCAGTTCTTGAAAGGAAAACTTGCAGCCCTGCTGAACCCAGTCAGCCAAGTCAGCCCGGTACTGGATGATGCAGTAGATGTTCTGGGCATGTGCTATGTCCGTTCCCTTTCTCTGGCCTTTATAGAGCAGAGTTCAGGGAAAGGTGCCTTCATTTGGCTATCCACAGACAGAGATTTTTTAGCTACTGCAGACAACTTGGTTCTGTGATACTTTTTCCTTTTAATTTGCCCATGTGTGTGAACTCTAAGAGTAAAAGAACTGAAAGTTGTTCTTTGGAAAGGTGAAAGAGCAGCTCTGAAGCCCAGTTAAAATTACACCCCACCCCACCCCCCCCCCAAACCTTTCTCTGCTAGCTGAAGCTAGCCAATGTGCACTCACCCTTGCAGGCTATTGCTCTTTGGGCTGCTTTCTCTCTGATGGGAAGCAGAGGTCAAATAAGTATTTTTTTTTAAAAAAAAAATGCACAAAGGTTGTTAATAGTTTCTTTAGAATGATGCCCTCGAGGCACCGGCACAAGGTAGCTGCTGCTGCAAAGGAGCCAGAGGTATGTTGGTGGAGGAATGTCCCTGTGTGCCTTGTTCCCCTTCTCAAGGGAAACAGAGTTTGTGTGTGTTAAAAACGCACAAAGGCTCTGACTGGTTCTGTCAGTTTTACCTCTGGTGCTTTAGGCTGCTCCTTCCCCATCTGTCCTTGTCTCTGAAGAAGGTTACTTTTCCTGTCAGCTCTTCAGCTCCCTCTGTTCCCTACCTAAGGTGCTAGCTGTGGTGCTGTGTTTGCTGGTGAATTAATCAACTACAGCAGGCTGAACTGTGACATTTGAGCAGTTTTACAGGTTTGCTTTTCTTATTACAAGGGAATAGTTTTTCATAGAAGGGAAGCCTGTAGGTGATGGTAACCTGATTTAATCAAGTTCTCCCAAGTTCAAAAGATCATACCTCAAGAGACCTGATGATCTGTAATCTATTTTTAGCTGTAAATGGGGAAGTCCTCCACAAATACCAAATTTCTTTTTTGTCCCATCAAAATGGAGTTTTGTGGTTTAGTTTATGGTTAAATTAGTTTTTTGAATCTTTAAGAGAAAATAAATCTGGAAGAAACAAGCAGTACTGAAATAGAAGGTGGAAAAAAGCAAAGAACCAAAATAATGAAATAAATTACTATCTGGTTCTTAGGTAATGGTACTATAGTTGGCATACAAAAATGACGATTTATATTAACTTTTCTAAAAATGCATTTGGAAGAAGGTTAAAATTAAAATAACTTTAAAAATGTTTTAGTTGCAAGGATTTAATAGTCTCTGGCAAACGTTGCGGAGAAAGCAGCAACAAAACAAGAATGTTCATGCTAGAGCATGGTCAGCAAAACCCCTGGTATTAGACAAATTGGAGGATGTGTTGTCCTTGCTAAAAGGCAAATGAGATAATTATGAAAATACAACTACATCAACAAAAATCAGAATACTTGCAAGATAGCTGGTCAGAGTTGCTTTTAAAGAAAAATAATAATTTTACAGAGCTGGAGTAAAACCCACTTTCTCAGAGCAATGTGATATCAAAAAGGCGCTGGTATCAGTCACCCTGTGTACTGATTTGCAAAGTATTAGGTGAATTGAAAGTGATCTTATTTTTTAATTTTTATTATGCTGCTGGTTGCCTAACAAGATCCTCAGTGCTCTTTTCAGTGCTTTCAGCTAAGCTACCTACTACAAGTTCATCTGCCTCTTTGTTTTAAAATATATCCATGCTATCCTGCTTCTCAACTAATATTTTCTAAGCTTTTGAATTATTTTCCCAGAGGAGAGACAACAAACCACTTTATGACAGAATGCTGGCAGACATCCAAACAGTAGCACAGGAGATATCTCCCCCTTTCCTTACTAGCGAAGAAATTTAGGATTCTTTTATGAAATTGAGATTTTAAACCTAGATTTGTGATCTTTATTACTGAATGTATCTTGTTCTTTACAAACAAGGTATACTTATATGTAGTGAAGGCACAGGTGCTTTTTTCTAATTGAGAACAGCTGGGTGTTCTGTGCTGTGGAGGATGACGATGCTAGCCCTTATTTTAAAAATTGTAATGACGTTCAATTTTCATGCCACAGATACTATGATGTTCAAATGCTAAGTAGCTGATTCTGCTATTTGAAATTTTATGTCCTACTAAGTTTCTGATTAAGCACTGACTGTGGAGAGCCTAGCAATATGTTCTGTCTGGGGTTTGAAGGCTGCATAGTGATTCGTATGTTCAGGCTGGAAAGCTGAAAGATACAGAGCAAACTAGAATCGTAGAACGCTAGACTGGAAGAGATGTCTGGAGGTCATTTTGTCCAGCCTCCTGTTCAAAGCAGGACCAGCTTTAAAGTTAGATCCAACTTTGTCAAGATCATGCAGCAGAGAATTACACAACCGGAATTACAGTGCTGACATTCCTTTGATGTAAAGCTGCTAAGCAAGTCACCTGTTTCAAGAATCTTTTCCACGTACTCCATCTGTGAAGCAGAAATAATTCTTGCATAAACACCTGTAAAGTATTTTGATCTCTCTGGGTAAAATAAAAGCTCTAGACAGGAGTGGTTCACTTCAGTACTAGGGTAAAATGTTTTTTTTCCCCCCTCCTGTTCTTGAAAATGTGGAGGAAGTAAAAAAAGAAATCTTACATGGATTACAAGTACTAGTATTATCCTTTTCATTGAGTAAATAGGTCAGATTTGCCTTTCCTAGCATTCTTGCTATTCAGAGGTTGGATTGCCCTTTTTGCTGTTTAGCCTTTTTGCTGTGTGTTTGACTGCTAAAGTTCTGAAAGCTTCTATTTCTGTTCAGTTCATGAAACTATTCACGTCAGGGAGAGCAGAAATACGATCTCATGACATTGTTTGTATAAACTGAAACAAAAAGGTTGTATTGTAATGGTGGTGATTTTAGTCTTCTCCCTGAATATTGATGAATAAATAAGGAGACTTGATTAGTGCATGTTAGTGACAACGATTGAACAAGAAACCAAATCCAAACAAGAATCCCCAGGCTGAAAGCAGAGTTGCATGTAGTGACTGAATAAAGGTCACAGTTTTCTGGGTTTCTGTAGTACTGCTAATGTAATGTTTAAGTCTTCTACATGTAGCACTTGATTCTCAGAACACTACCTGAAAGCCCTTGTTTTAGTAGCCCTTAGTCCTGTTGCAAAGGCGAGGAAATCCACAGAATAATCTGACTAAGATCATAATGTCCATCAATGACAAGAATAGAGAAATACTGTTATACCCTCTGCCTTGCTCTAACTCGTATATCACTAGAATAGATTGTCAGGGCCAGGCCAGGGCAGGCATACCAACTGGCTTGGAATATGGGGGCTAGATATGGCATACAGGGATTGTGGCAGATGTGAGGGATTCTGAATAGCAGTCTTAGGCCAAAGGATGCCAGAAGGATTGATGAAGGAACCACTGTAATACTGGCTACTCACCTCTTTAGTTTTCTCAGCAACAATTTTGCCACTATTTGGCCACGACAAGTCAGAATTCTGAAAAATAGTTTACTCTTCCTTTCAGGATTTTTCCACTCCTTCATTCTGCCCCTGAGCTATTTGTCTTGTCTTGCAATTTTGTTCTTTCTGGTATTTGCAATATTTTCTAATTTTCTTCTGGTAATTTTAATAGTTATGCTATTTTACTTTGCTGCTAACTCACTAATGGCAAGGCACATAGAATAAGTCATGGTTTTTTAGGAATAAGTCAGGTTAATGCTTTCTATAATTAGGAAAATATTTAAGTATAGATGTAATGCTTGTATTTCCTGATACATCTCCTCAACTCAACAAACAGGAGTTTTATCAACATTTGTTATTTGCTTTCCATCAATTGATTTTCAAAAGGTGAAGCAGTTCAGGCAGATCCCTAATGAATGTGGTCATTAGACTTTTTCTTTCTCTCGTCTGGATTTTTGCTTTCTACTGACTTAACGCAATACTATCATACGCGTGTGAACTGAAACCCCAAAAGATTGTATTAAATAATTTTCAAAAATTCCATGTGTTAGTGCTCCTCTTTAAAAAAACCCCACAATGTTTAAAGATATGTTTAAAATTATGATTGGGTAAAATTTATAGCCTATGATTTTCTAGATCACTGCTCACCTCCTGCGCAGAAAATGGTTTAGTTCCATTATTTGGACAGTAACTGGAGCTACATTTCCTGACAGTCACAAGGATTTTTTGTGTTTGGTACCATATTTGCCTTTTATTTCTCCTATATCTTACTGTCTCTCAAGGACATGTGTCTTGAAACAGAAATACCTCTCTCCTGAGTTCAAAAGTTCTTAAGTACATATGGTCATGTTCAAAAGTCCTCTCTTACCTCCATACAGTCAATACAATGCATTTACATATCTCCACCACATGATGACTTGCCAGTTCTGTTCCCAGCTTGCCTTACAGAAGGCACATTTTTATAAAGCAGTGCAATATCTCAACCATTTGATATGCCTCGTTAATTTCAGCAGCCCTCTCATTTATTAAAAGTCCTTCGTTGTCTCCAGTTTTATTCTTTTCATGATTTGTTATAACCCATCCAATTTTCTCTTAACTGATTTGACTGCACTAATTCATTCTGCTTTTTGGCTGCCCTTCTCTTTGCCGCAGTAACACACTCTGTATATTTGTATTCTGTTGCTTCCATTGCTCAGTTTTCTTTTAGTCTTAGATTCACAATTAGTCCCTGATTGCTTACTCCTCCTTGTATTCTCTTCCAGATTTTTTTCTATACAGCTGGTAACATCCCTGGTTGCACTTAAGGAGTGTTCAGAACACAGTGCATTTTATTTTTGTCAAACTCCAATAAGAAGTTACAAAAATTTTCTGACAAGTCGATGGGATTCAATGATTCCTAATGGCTAGCAGTCTGAGTAGAGGTTACCCTTGTCAGTCCAAATGGAAGTTAAAAATGTCACTGTTTTGTGCTTAAAACTCAAATGAAATGGAAAGATACTAGTAACTGACTGGTTGTGGCATGGCTAGTCTATGAATCATGGGTCTGTATTCTTTTTTTCTGTGAAAAGTGTTCCAGTGTATGTGCCATTTGTGATAATAGCTTGCTGTGTTTTGTACCAGGTGTTAAATTAAGTGAGCTTTACACTGCCTGATACTGGACAGCTCTAAAATCGTATGCTACTGAAACACAGGAGGTGTTAACAGAGCAGATGGACAGGTACTCTACTCCAAGTGCTCACCCCAGGGAAGAACAAAAGGTTGAGAACCTACTGCAATCCTTTCACGTGCTTTATAATTTGGGAAAACTGTTTACACTCCACTTGGGGTTTAATAGGAGCTTTTCAGACCAAGACTCCCTACCTAAGGGGAGAATTGGTTTTTCCTTCGGATGAACTATCTGTTCTGTGCTAACTATTGGAGCTGGGAACAACTTGTCTCCATCTGATCCTATAATCTTACAGGAGCTGTGGATTGACTTGAATTAACAGAGCAACTGTTTATCATCAGACACTTATTGCCAAGCCTCTATTAGCTGAACCCTATTGAAACTGCCTCTGGTACTCTATATTCAATTTCTTACATAGTTTCTTTCCTTTCTCCTTCATCTCCTATCTCTCCTTCATCTCCTCCTCCATTTTTCTTATTGTTTGCTACAGGTAGTAGTGCTATGGTCAGGCAAGCAGTGATTATGAATTTCTTTAGCTGCACAACAAGTGTAGTAACTGGCTGAAAGATGTCAGTTTGCTCATGCTTGTAAAGTGAGTTTTCAACCTGAGCAGTTCAGACATTAGCGTTTTATGAGCCAGTGCTAAGGACTGTGATGATGGGAGGGGTGTGATCATTGTTACATATTACAATTTTGAATTTGTCATATCAGTGCTATGGACAAGGTTACGTAAAACTTGTTAGGGAGGGACCCATTGCATTGCAAAACTGCAGGATGAGGGACAATCCCAAGGACATGAGTTGAAAACTCAGGAAAGCCTCTCTTAGAAAGCTGGTATGCTTGAGGGAGAGGACTACAGAACGAGCACCATGAATAAGGCAGTTTGTTGCAATACAGAGGATACCAAGATCCCCATGGAGATCTTCTACATAACATTGATGTGTGGCCTGGTTAGGCGCTTGAATTACACTGTGAACCATTATGCTACATTTGTTTAGACGTCTGTTTTCCTTTTTGCTTTCTGAGAGAATTGTGCTCAATGGAAAAGATCTTGGATTTAGAGTTTAGGAAACTCTGTGATGATGAATATCATCCCTTTCAAGTGGCTACATTTTCTTTTCTTTTTCCCTAAGTAATGAATTGTTTGCATGTTTGAGGAGTGAAATAGACTAATTTTTCATCTATTCTGCTGATTTCTATAGAATTTATTTAGATTCTAGCCAAATAAACATGTTTAAGCCTAAGCTTCCTTTTGTTTCATTTCAAAAACCTTCCAATTAAATGGGACACTGTCATCATCAATTTACTACTTTCAAGGAACGTGTTTTAGCATATTTGCCCTGTAAACAGTCAGTTTACTTTTTCTTTATTGTGTCTGGAAATTTGTAAGCAAAAGGAGATAGTTCTAAGTAAATATCCCAGGAAAGGGGGATTTGTTTGCATGTTACCTGCTGGAGATTCACAAGTCTGCTCTGAATTTTCCGGCTGTTATCAGAGGATAAAGGAATGTGAGAGATAGGACTATGACAGACTTTACCTTAGGGGGTCCTTTCTAAACAGGTTCAATTTATGTCTGTAGTGTTTCTACAGAAAAGGGCACAATATCTCAAAAATGACATTTCTGAAAAGGCTTGTGTCGCTGTTTTCTTACATCACTGTGTGTTCATGAGTGGGAGGCTGGGAAGAGGTGGCTGGACTATAGACCAGATTAAGCTCCTCTAACCATGGGCACTCAAAGTTTAGGATTTGACAGGTCTCTCTCTAACTTAAGTTAATCATCAAATTTGATACCAAAGCATGTAATTTCTCTGCTTTGTGAAGTCCCCTGTGATGACATTATCTGTCATCCATGAATCATAAAAAAAATATATTTGCCCTATAAAAGAAACTAATAGATTGGAATAAAGATTAAAGCAATGTGGTTCTACAGTAATTCTGGTTCTCATACCATTTATAGGAAAAGACTTTGTTGTTGTTTATAACAAAGATACAATTTTCTATAATACTTTATACAATTGTTTGTCAGAATCCCTACATGAAATGTCTTTGTATTATAACATTATATAAATAACCTGGGGTAATAAAACTGTTTTTTTGAATCTGTGTGAACAATTTTCTCATTTAAAGGGTGCCCATATGGTTTTTAGACTCTCAGTCAAACTAGTTTAATTGAATCCAGTTACTAACATGTGTTCTGTAAATTATTCTTCCTTGGGTATCTTTGCTTTGCAAGTGAAAGAGAAGACATCATCTTAGATATGCTTCTAAAATTGGCTTTCAGTGCTCTATTACTCCATGTGATAAGTCAGACTTCAATACCATAATTTTATTGAATTTCCAAACATCTCTGAACATGTTGCTGCACACAACACTCGGCACAGGTTTTGTGTCCACCTACTTGAAAGCCAAACTAAGAAGGTAGTTGGTATATAAGATGCTCACAGTAAGGAAGGAAACAGCTTAGACTGGTGGAAGGGAAACTTTCCATCTTTCTGATGCAGTGCAATTCCTACTTTCTTTCCCCAGAATACTGTTGAATTTTGATCTGTTAGGGGTCTTTTACTGGGTTGCATCAGTTAAATACCTTGGAGAACTAGATTTGGGAGGAAGCCTGCAGAGAGGGAAGCTGGAAACACTTTACTGGCAACCTGTGTGGGTCAGACTGTTAGAAGACACAGAAGACATGGATTAGTTACATAAAGGGGTAAAACATGTAAAAATTCGATGTGCTACATGGGTACCACCTTCATTTTATTATAAAAAATGCCAAATTTACCATTTCACTAAGATATACAGTAGCTTATATCTTATTTTCTTTTAAACTGCTATCTTTCTTCAAGAACACATAAATACAATTTATTTCTGGCACGTTTTCATTGTGCTGAGTACTCAAGTTGGCCATAACAGAATGTCAGCAGTGGAACTTCAATGGGAAACACCTCTTGTACAGATTTTCTCATTGTATTGATTTATTTCAGTAATGAAATTACTGAAAGGAGATGGGATTTCAAGTGCACAAAACAGTGTTTGATGCCTAAACATCACTAAAAGTTATACCGCTGAATATTTTCTACTCGCCTCCCTTAGAGTTTCTTAACAAAATCTAAATAAGAATTAAAATCCAAAGGGACCTTCATCTTACAGCTCATCAAACCTGTAGTCCCTAATAGTTATGTTTTTATCATTGTTGAGTTATTTGCATGCAAATTTCCCTGGATGCTGATCCCTGTTTATCACTGCAAATGCTATTGCTTGGTGTTCAGCACCATCTTTTAGCTGAGGTCAAGATCTGAATGAACATAGAAAAGGTTGATGTTTCTCTTTGTAATGAACCTGCCGTGTACAGGATAAAAATTTTGGTCAGCCAGCCCTCTTTGTATAAGAGAAGGCCTTCTTCATACAGGAATTAAAAGAATTAAGCAAATAAAAATTCTTTCATAAGAAAATGTTGCTAACTTAGATTCTAGGCATTCCTTAGAGGATGGAAAGCAAAGGTTACTGTGACATTATGACAGTGATATAACTGTGAAATACAGATGAGGGTGAGTGAACAGCTGGAGGCTGTCATTGAGGTAGTGCTGCACTATTGCTTGTGTTATACAGACTATCACTGAGAAATGCCTCTGTACCAGAGAAGGCAGCAAATCTGTTATCAGTTTTTAAAGGACTTCGGACAAGATGTCAAAAATTCCTGACTGGTGAGTCTGATATCTGTACAGGGCAGTGAAGCTGTAGATAAATGTAATGTATTCAGGAAGAGCTAGTGTAACTTCTGCAGGGGACAGTTGTCTCGCAACGCTGCTGTAGTTCCCTGAAGGAACCACTGTTGTGTGCTTGACAAAGGTGATCTAATTGAGGCTGACTTTATAAGGCCTTCAGAAATCCCCCCAAAATACTGAAAGAAACCCAACTGCCATAGGTCTTCACATAGATTGTAACAATTGAAATGATAGGAAACGGAAGGTAGAAACAAATGTTCTGTTTTCTCAGGGTAGGATTTTCACCTGGAAAATTCTGCTGAGAGCTGCATTAAGGCCCATGCTATTCAATGTAGATAATCTTGGAAAGAGATTAAAGAGGGAGGTGACAAAATTTGTTGATGGCATTAAGCTGTGCAGAGCAGTAAAAGAGAAACCTTACCAAACTTACTGCAAAGAAGAAAGGTCTTATGGCATTGAATGATAAAATGGCAGGTAAAATTCACTGTAGGGAAAGGTACAGCAACGCAGATAAAGAAAATGTTTCTTAACTTTATCCATGTAATGAAGAGTTCTGAATTAGCTGCTACCAGTCAGGAATGTGATACCATAGTTATGAGTGCTTTTATGAAAATGTAAGCACAGTACTCTGCAGTGATTACAAAAAAAAAAGCAGACAGGTGTTAGGAATGATAAAGATGGAATACAGAGCTAAAGAAATACCGTAACTTTCCTGATTTCTGAAGTCAATAGCAGAAAGAGAAACAAGGAAGACTGAAGTTACAGAATGACTTCCATGTGAGAATTGACTACAGAGCTAATGACTCTACAGTCTGTGAAAGTCTGCTGATGGGGAGTATAAAAGGATCTATAAAATGATGAGTGACATTGAGAGAACAGATAGGGTCCAAGCGATCATTGCCTTTGCTGGTTTATGAAACGACATCAAAAGGAATTATTGGTAAGTTCAAAACAAACAAAATGTGTTTACACAGCATGCATCTGAACTGTGGAGTTTGCTGCTGAAGAATGTTGTGCATGCCAAAAGGTTTGTGCAGGTTCAAAGTCATGAAAGAAAATCCATCTAAGTTTATTACACACAGTAAGACTTCTAGCTGATGAAGTTGATTTCTGAAGTCCCAGACCACTGGAAGCTGGAGCAGTACTGGGGTATATCGCTGTGTGTTTATTCTGTTCTTATGCACTCTTCCCTAAGCATCCACTATTATACCAGTACCGGAGAGAATAAACAGACTATTTTTACGTTCTCAAATATTGAAGATTGCAAAGTAATTTTTGTAAGCTGCTAATTTGTGTTTGTACGGTATATAACTAGCTAGAACCTAAGCAAGCCTTTCTGTGTAAACTAGCATTTGGTGACACTAAGACAGAGAAACACAGAGTTGCTATTTTGTGGGACATGGACAAACAAGAACACGACACAGTAACATACAGAAGACGTGTCAGAATGGTGAGACTGCGACTTAAGGTTAAATCCTGCAGTATTCTCTGGGGTCTTATTCTCAGTTAAAGTATGTTACTTTATGTCATCAGGAATTTTTTTTTTTTGAGCTAAAATTAGGTTTAGAGATGTTAACAGAAGAAAGAAAGGAAGATTTTTGTCCCCTATTCTCTGGTAAACCTATGTAATTCTTTTGCCAGTACAGTTTTCTATTTCAGGTGACAGCATCTTTAAGCATTATGGTTGCTGAACGGGACAAATGTGGGGATGTGCTGGTAATCAGAGCTGGGGAGCAGAAAATGAGTGAGAAGCACACTCCTGAGGAAGTGCAGGCCATAGAGCAGCAGAACAGAAAACACACCAGTTCCCTGCTAGCACCTAGGCCGTCTAGAAGATGTGCAGGCTTTGTTGTTTCTGTGTGATATGAGGCTACAAATATGTAACTCCAGAGAGGGAAAGAATTACTTCTACGGAGAGGACTAATTGATTTGACCTTTTTGGAAGATATTGTTTTGCTGTGGAATTGATGCAGTATCAATCATAATATTGACATTATTATATTAATGTTTTGGGTGTGGAAATCTTCTTGGGTGGCAGGGTGCTTTTTAAATTCCACGTGTAGGACAACAGCGGATGAAGTTGCCCTAGGTGATACTGGAAGCAGCTACTTTGAACTTTTGGATGACTAGAGGCCTTTCTAATGACTGAAGGTTTTTTTTTTCTGCCAGTTTTCCTATTCTGGGCAGGTAGTGTTATAGACGACTTGCTCTTTTAAAACCATTTTTTCCTGGGAATCGTAAAGGTAATACTGAGAGGACTTGGGTAGCCGTTTTTTCTTTTTCATGTATTATTTTTTTTTTCCCCTTGGGTAAATATTCACTCCTTCCCTTAGGTGTCACTATTTATCGCTGCTAGACTTCTACTGGCTCCGTGTTTGGCTGAATGGCAGTTCAGCTCCATACTTCAGGCATCTTGGCAAGGGTGGTGTGTATAGCCTGCTCTGCCAGTCTGTGCTGCCTCACATACTTGTCTCCCTCCTACAGCAGAGAATAGCAATGACAGCCTGTGTAAGGCTGTTACCAGAGATCTATATTAGTGCAATGTTATAAAAGATACTTTGCCAGTAACTTTGCAATGTGGGTTATGTCTTAAAATGGGGTTAATAGTTGTATCTATTTTCTTTAAAAAAGTGATATTGCCATTAAACCTGAAATTTCTCAGAAAACTTATTCGTGTGCCTTTTAATTTTTTTCTCTCTTTAGTTTTACTTCAGAAGGATTTAGATTCTGATGAATTTTTCCCTTCCTAAGTTAACTTTTCCTGCATATCAATATTTTGATGTAAAAAAGAATAAATATTTATGTATATTAGTGATGGATGATTAGTGATGAGGATAAATATTGTGATGGGAAAAACATTGCTGTCAGCACTTACTATTTACCTAAGAATTAACTCTTATTTCAAATCATCTATCTGATGGCTTGGGTCATAATACTGACTTCTAATCAAGCCTGTTAATTTCTTCCTGCTTCATGTGACTACTGTATACTCTGGCATACAACTTCAAAACTTGTAAAATTGCCAGAGGGAGTTATTTTACCTGCCAGGATCAATCTATTCCTACAATGAATATCTAACACACTGACACTGGGAGCCTTCGGTTATTTATAGTTACATTCATTAGATCTCACTCATTACGATAGAAGTTGGGCTCCATTGCAAAATCGTCACTCTATGCACATCAAAGGCAGCAAGCTGTGTCTACCAGCATGTCCTCAGGAGCTTGCTTACCTTGGTAGGCAGGAGCTTTAAACAACTCTTAGGGCCTTGCTGGGAGATGTGGCTCCTGTGAGGTGCCGAATCCTTACCAGGTTGGCACGGGCCAGCCTCTTTGCCCAGCAGCTTTACCCGTTCTCACGGGTGCTGCCACCTCTCTACATCTCACGAAGGGATGGGGAGCTTTCCTCTGGTTTCTTGCAGTTCCCATAGCAGACATCTTGCTACTCAGCTTATGCTTGCAGAAACCTTAATTATTCTTACAGGAAGTATGAAAATCTAATAGCTGCAAAAGCTGAACTGCCGTATACAAGAAATTTACACTATTGAATGCTTACATTAGATAAAAATGTAACTGAAAAAAAGCTATGGAAGAAAAGTGAGTTCTAAATGTGTAGGTGATTCTTTGATATTTTTCTGTATTTTATGATGTGAAGTATTAAAGAAAATTTCTGTAAGGGTGGAGTCTTTTGTTTTTAATCCAAGGATGACCTAGAGTTGTGGGGGGAAAAAGTACACCAGACTGGCTAGCGGATTACCCAGGGAAAACTCTGGTATTTTTAGCCATGCAAACAGCTAGTCATCTGCTTTGAAATAAAGAGGATTACTTTTGCTTGATAGCTCTGTGTTGTGTTTTTACTGTGCCCGGAGTCTGAACCCTGCACTTTCCAAATAAGGGGAAAATGGCTGTAGATCACATCATAGCTTTAGCTCCAGGAGGAAAATGCTGTGGTCGTTTACAATGTTTAATCTAGGTTTTGACAGTTCTGTGCATGCTAGGTCACTGATGACTATATAAGCAAGAAATGCAGCATGGATTTCTACGTTTCTTACATGGGTGCTTTCACCTTCAGTAAATGGAAATTAAAGAACAAACCCCACTTTTCTGTCCACAGGCAGAATTTCTTTTTATTTCAGCAATAACTAAATCAAAGAGCCATCTGCACCTCCTGCAGAGTTCAACTCTTTCAGCTAGTTTCTCCATGAGCTGGCATATAATAATATACATATACAAGAAAAAAGTACAGAAGCAGAATGGCTAGCACCATTTCTTTAAAATTACAAAAGGATTTTTTTCCCTTGTTGCTAAGCTATGTTTCCTGTTATAACTCCACTAACAATGCTATTTTAGAAGACTTGTTGATTTGGAAAATTAGTAATTCTAACAGTTACATATGGTGAAAAGGAAATTTTGCCCCTACTTGAACAATCTGAAAGGCCAGTAAATACTTAAACTATCTGAACAGAGGCTGTCCTGTATTTGCACATTGTATTGGCCAACCAGCTTTTAGCATCAATAAAATGTTATTGATGTTTCAATATTTTATTAGGAGGCTGTCAGCTCAGTGGGGATAGCAGGAAGAATTTTTTGTTACCAAGACACATACGTAGAAAGTATATTTTGAAACTGTTTCTAACTGTTTTGTTGAGTTGCACTTCATTCAAAAAGATACCTGGCCTGTTTTTCTCTTCTGTATTGTTTTGACTCCTGTTGGATCTTGAATTTTAAGGTGTCCTGAGAAAATAATGAAAATGGGGAATATTTATGTATTGTCTATGGAAGTACAAAGCTATAACACAAGTCTGAAGACACCTGATGTCTCTTCTAAACATCTACAGGAATGAACTAATTATAGATAGCATCATGTGCCACTAATTTTAAAGTATGCTTAGAGAAATGTTTCTTAACTTGGAACAATGCACTGTAAAAGGTGAATAACAAGAAATAACTCCCTGCCCTGTACACTCCCCGATTACTTATGCATTGTGGTGTTTGGGTTTTTTTTTTTAGTTTTGCTTCTATGAAGTCATTCTTATTGCTTTAGAGTCCTGGTTTATGATTATTTTTGAAAGCTTGAGTTTGGCATTACTGCAATGACAGGAAGGGAAGGAATCATGGTGTGTGTGGGAGTGGGCCAGCAGTTATGCCCTCACCCTTCCTTACCTATTTGGAAATTTCTTACAATGAATCTGACAAAACCATGAACATTGGTGTGGTAGAAGCACAAAAAGTCATTCAGAGCTAGGACCATGGCTAAGCAAGCTGTCCCTTGCAGTAGCTTTAGCCATGGCAAGCTGCCCTACCAGATAACTGTTGCAACACCTCATTTTAAATCCCTTAATCCTTTTCCTTCCATTTAACCCACATACATCTGGGAATTAGGATACTAATGCAGTGTGGCTAATGTAGAAATTAACAATGAGTAATAACTTTATCAACAGTGGGGAAAGTCCTAGTGACATTAATTATTCTGCCTGTGATCCATCTTTCAAAGGTTCTGTTATCACAGATCTTCCACAATGATATTCCAGTTGAGTCTGTCCCTCACACAAGGAAGAACTTCCAACACCTTTTCATTTTACGTGAAGTGACTGTACTACTCTAACCACCAAATGAATACTGACTATGTCTAAACACTGGGATACACCCAGAGACCTGATCACATGGTTGTCCTACTTTAATACTTGGCCACAGCACACAACAACCCTCTGCCACCCTTCATGTCTGTTTTCCTTCCCGTGGGAAGCAAGGTATGGGAAAAAGTGTGGAGAGAGCCAGAAAGCTTGTGAACAACTGTCTTGAAATGGGGTCAGGTTGCAGAAAGATACTGCAGCTAGACCAAACGGCTGGGAAGGGCTCCCAGATTCTGCAGTTTAGATATAGTAAACATCCGGTAAAAGAAAATATTAAATAAGTTGCCACTGGAAGCACATACAAGGAATGTGACAGTCTGGAGTCCTTTTTAACAGATGCAAAAACTTAGAGAATTTCAGCAGAAATAGTAGAAGTCACTGGTTTAGCTTGTTTGTCCATGACTTACCATTTTAAATTATCGCAGTAATTTGAGGTTGCTTATGGGGTGTCTTCCTCAGATTCTCTCACTTGGTGCAGGGATTTAATAATGGATCCTTATGGAAATCAGGATTTGACAGAAAATGAGTGCGTGATTTAACAAGAAAAGGTCTAATGACAAGAAGTAGCGGTGCAAAACTTGGAAGTAGCCAGTGAAAAGCAGCAAAGCTAACCCCCCCCCCCAAAAAAAAACCCAAACCCAAAACAACAAACAAAAAAGAAACATTTTCTTTGTAGCAAAAGAAATTATAGCATAAGCTGGACTGACTTCCAAGCTACTCCATGACACAGCTTCCCTATATTCATTGGGAAGCTAAATTATTCATTTTAGTAAATACCTGCTTTTCCCAAATCTAGGTCATCTCAAACATGGAGCAGTATGAGATTCTCTGTTAATCACCTGTACCCTATTTCATCCTCTGTTCTACTAGACTAACAATGAAGAGAAAGCCTTTAGCCACAGATCTGCTTTTCTGTTAGGTACATTAAACATTTGTGCAGTAACCAGGTGCAGAATTCAGAGGTAAAGCTGCTGTGGTTCCTGAGCTTTACTTGTGAAATCCATCCAGCACTAAATTCTAACCCAGCATGCATGTTTGGCCCTTTTCTAGGCTTGCCTGACTTTTCACTAAGAATAACCAGGCACTTCAAAATAAATTACAACACTCGGAAGCTATAAAGAATCACTTTTGCCCTTCTGCCTCACTTCTCCCTCCTTCGTGCTGTTTCATGCTGTTGTTCTCTCTGGTACTTGACCAGAGTAAATTCCTGAGCATCTCATGTTTATTCACCAGGCTGCTGCTGATAACCACAATGAAATCTCAGAAGCTTTCAGCTAAGGCAAGTGTTATTTTTTTCAGAAGGCATTTCTATTCCGAGTTATTGCATATGATATGTTAGGCCTTGATCTTACGAACATCATACTTGATGCCAGGAGTAGTCAGGCTGGCAAAGCCAAGCCCGTATATAAATGTTGGCAGTATTTGTTCCTTCCTGAGTGTAACAGTATAATAATTTAACAAAGTGTGTCACACATGTAAGGAATATTTATCAAGCCCACACAGAACAGCTGTCAGTAGTTCAGAACCATAATCCATAAAATGTATCCATGTCAATCTATGTCTTTAAGTGTGGGAGTATACCGCAGGTGAAAGTTTTTGGAAGCACCAGTCATGTGCTTTATTGTAAAATTAGCTAGATTGTGCTGCCTGTGTGTTTAAAGTTTTGGTATTTTAGGACTGCATCTTGTCACAGTTATAGAAATAAAAATTCTTCAAGGTTCATTATTGTAAAAAAGGAGCTCCTGTCTGCCACCTTGTGTAATGATGTCTAAAATACAGCAATGGATATTTAGAGGAGAATCAGTAATGGTGGTTGTCAGATTTTAGAAACAAGTGCTGTACCTTCATATCATTGAGGTATGCGTTCCCTTGGAAAAATATGCAGGAGAGTGCTAGAAGACTTCAGGAGAGAAGGACCTGCACATACATTGTGACTCCATATTCATTAGGAAAAACAGGCTACAATATTTCTAAGCAGTGAAGCTGTGAATGAAATACAGGTACCTACAGTGGTAACAGATTGTAGTCCTGATCTTAAACGAGGGGAACTAGAAAACTGCCATTGTCTACAAGAGGGATAAGAATATCCTATCCCTTTTCACTAAATTGATTGGTAACCTTGGTTTATTATTTTCATAGTGGTGTGAACATAATGTCTGGTCTAT
The DNA here is from genome assembly GCF_023638135.1 of Falco biarmicus. NCBI lineage: Eukaryota > Metazoa > Chordata > Aves > Falconiformes > Falconidae > Falco > Falco biarmicus. The sequence continues at coordinate 111,399,898 of NC_079288.1, forward strand.
TTCTCTTAAGCCTGTGGTGAGTAAGAGTCAGTAATGTTTAGCTTGTCGGAAATGCTCCTTATTTTTGCCTGTGTAGCATAGGCTTTAATTTGTAATTTCTAAGCGCACAGTGCCGCAGTGAGCTTCTGCTGATCTGCTCTTGATATCTTGCTTCCAAATGGCTCTAGATGATATCAGCTCAGATCTATTTTCTTGCCCCAAGATACATTTCCTGCTTCCACTGTTATAGTCCAAATGGGCGCTGCACCACTTCACTTAGCTGTGCTCCCAACTGTTAGTCCTCAGAGCTACTGCCAGCTTTTAATGGAGTTCACATCTAGGCAGAGGAATGTGAGAAGCTGAGCAACCTTGGCTCACACTGAAATCGGCAAAGGAAGAGCAGGCTCAGCATGCTGAGGCCATTGAGACCCAGGTGCATGAAGGTATTTAACTGTCCAGATGTAAACCTCTGATTCCTCATAGATTTCCATGAGGAGTTAGCCATCTAATTAAGAGTCACGGCAGAAACCTTCTGCTCATTTTACTTGCATAAGTAATCTAGCAAAGGCAGTGGCACTGCTTGACTAAATAAGGTGAAGTGTTTGGCTGTAGACTAATAATGTATAATTAACCAAACAGACAAGTTGTTTAATTTACTTGGCTAAACTACCTTTGTTCAGTATCTAAACCCCTTACTGATACTTATAAATGCAATTAAACAAATATGAAATTAAAACCAAGATATACAAATCTAAAATTAGAAAACTAATTAGCGTTGTGTTTCCTGGTTCTAAAGCAGAAAAAATTGCCGCCAGATTGAGAAAACTATGAAAACTTTCTCATTCAATTAATAAATTATTCAAAGATAATCTTGAAAGTGTACTTACAGTTGATCTTCAAAGACTTGGTTCTTTATAATAGTGGTATGAATGTACATCATCAATTCTTATGTAATGTTATAGAGATATTTGTACATGTATGTGGTAGTATGCATAAGGGAATTTCTAGGGTGGATTTCAAGTTACGTTGCAACTTTAATAAGAGTTTAGCTCTCTAAAGTTACAACATTTACTCCAATATACTAATGTAGATTGCCTCATTGTTCAATGGAGAGAAATAAGAAACTCTAAAATGTCTTTCTTGTCATCTTATGTAAGATGGGATGCACCAAAATTGGAAAGTTCTCCTCTTTCTACTGTCAGTGGAGGGGAGTCTGGTCAGCTTGCCCGCTACCTTTGGTGTTTAACTTTTCATCAGCTGACGTCTGAAGAGGGAATGATCACCATTTTCTATGACATTAAATCACTATTTTTACCAAAGAATTCATACCAATAGATTGAAACAATAAGTTATTAAAACTCTAGGAAATCCCCACCATCACTTCAACACAACACTTTGGGAAGTTCCATTGGAGATATAAAGTGGTGTGGGAGTAGGGTGTTTTTTTGGTGTGTGTTGTGGGGGTGTTTTTTCGTTGTTGCTGTTATTTGTTGGGGATTTTTTAAAGCAAAGACTGGAAGATAAAGTCTGTCAATTTGTTCATCCTGTGACTGTAGGAGCTACAATTCCTGCTTGGATACAGACTTTTGAGGAATGCTAGAAGATGGCAAAGTGGGGAAGAACATTTAATTTGCTCAAAAGTGTGTGTGTGGCTACAAGATGAACAGCACCTTGCAGAATCAATCCTCGTAACACCAACCAACTTAATGAGCATTATCCCTGAACCGATCTATTCATTACTGCTGATCAAAATCTTGTGCTTGCTGTATGTATACTGCCAGACATTCTACTCCCCCAGAGTCACCCCGTGCTATCATCCTACACTGAAAGCTTACACTTCCTCGATCTGCTCTAGTTTATATCAAATGGAGATTATTAAGTTATACACAGGGGAACAGGTGGGTGGAGCAGCTGGCATGAGAAGTGAGCAGCCTGACAACAGAAAAAAATCAGGGTAGATTGCAGCACAAAAAATTTCCTAGGAAATTGCAAATTTCACAATCTGTTCATGAGAACTGATGGTATAGCTTGTGTGCCAGGTAACAAGTCTGGGAGACTCTAGACTTCACTGGAAGCAGACTATTCAAGACCTTCAAAGATCTCGTTAGTTTTGGCTTCAGTCTATTACACTGTATCATGCAATCCTACTCATTCTGGAAAGCAATTCTTTATGAATTTCATAAGTGGATTGAAAAGGTCACAGTGGTTTTTCAGTCTTAATTAACTAACTGCCTGATTTACTGTATTTTTTGTTACAGATGATGCTTTAAAGATAGCTCTGTGAATCTTTCAAGTCATGCAGAATTTGGGAGGTTTATCTTTGGTCTAATTCAGTGATGTGAAGGAAACATCAGTTTGAAATGGTTCTGACAAACACCAGTTAAAGAAGGCTAACCAACTAAATAGACTCCCCCTAATTTGGATGCAGTGTGGAGGGTGACCTGGTGGGATGAAATGTTACAGATTCAGAAGCAGTCAAAATTTAGATTATAATGAACTGGGATAGCCAAGGAGAATGCTGTAACATTCAGCACAACCTGATAAAGCTGAAGCAGCAAAGTTTCTACAATAAGTAAATGCATAGGTGGCTATAGAGGGAGCAGGTGTCAAGATTGGATGTGGAAGAAAAGGTAAGCCACCAGATATTGTCCAGTACCGTGGCAGTTTACCCTGTATCATTTACTAGGGAACTCAGACCAACACAGACTCTGGGTTAGGATGCTGTCTCAGGACACAGCAGAATGTCTTACCTCTGTGAGCCGAGTGTTGTCATGGTGTATCTCTGGTTATCTCTTGTTTTGACTTCAGCTTTTCTTGTGAAAGTTTCATTAAAACACATACATTTCTGCAAAAAAGTTGCACTTCTGATAAATCAGCATTTTTCAAATGAAAAGTGTTTAATCAAGAAGTTTCCAGCCAAGTCTAATTATAGCATCCTCTTTAAATGTTTCAGGGTTTCAGACAGCACACACAATGAAACATTTGTTATTACTGAAGTCTTTCATATTACTCAAATTGCAAGAAACAACTAAATATGTCATAAATGATAGCTTGATAAGCATTTGACATGCCACTGATTAACATTTTGTGGCTTGAGCTTCTAGCCTCCCTCTTTTAAATGCAAACTTCCTTCTAGTTCTTACCTGAATTACTGTGGAACACAAGCCAAAGTTCACTCCGACTTCCTTTCTACACAAATTCAATTAAGAAATGAAAACACGTAGAGTCTCTCTTGGGGTGTGGGGGTGGTATGTGTGGCGTGGGGGAGCAGGGACAGAGGAGGGGGGGGGGGGGAAAAAGAGTAGGCCAAAAGAAGAAAGGAGAGCCATTTGTAAGTGGAAAAAAGAATCAGTAGTAGTTTTTCACATGGACAAAGTAATCTGTTACTAGAGGTGGCAGGTTTCTTGCTTATGACAGAAGACAGTCAGCCAGCTGCGCGTGAGAGAAAGGTAACTCATATTTGTACAGTCACAGGGAATAGCATGCTGGTAATGGCAGGAGAAAGTGCTTGGCTTTTAGAAATATTTTGGCTATTGTGGAATGTGCGGTGCATGAATATTGGTTTGAAACCAGAATGTCTTGCTGTTGTTGACGTGCTGCTTCTCATTGGCTTTTGTTGAACAACTTGCACACTCCTGCTACAATCTAAAAGACCACGGTGAATTTTACAAGAGCAAAGTAAAGAGAGAAATATGATGACAATAATAGAAGAGAGAATATAAAGAGAAAGGCTCAGGAGAAAGTATGGAAGCTCAGCTGCATTACTTTAAGGCACACTGAGTCTGGTAGCACAGAAATTGCCAATGCAGGTTTAAGACCACTACACTGGCAAAAGCTGAATAATACATGCAAAGGCCAACACATTTCTGACTCATTGTCTAGAGTCTGGTATAGCAAGTGACAGCTGGTGGTGTTCTTAATATCAGCACCAAATCCAAGGAAACCAGCTGAAGCATGTAGCTGAGAAAATTCGTTACCCGTTTAAAAAGTTCAAAGGGTATGTGAGGAAAGTTAGAAAAAGACTTTGGCTTTTGAACACTCGGCTCTTTCACAGGAGCTTCAGGAGTTATATAAACTTGTGTAAGAAAGCATGCTGAGAATATTTCAGCTAAATGACTTTTAAAAGCTTGGCTTACACAAGGTATGAATTCCAAGCAAATTGACAAAATCCTTTAGCTGAGATAGACAAAGCAAAAAAACTCCCAAGCTCAGGAAGAACCCTCTCCACCCCCCCAAAATAAACTGAACCCCAAACTCTCCAGTACCAGTAGGTGCTTGAACTATATTTGCTTTTTTTCCTATTATTTAAACATACAGATTAAAAAGCATGTCTGGAAGGCTTCTGCAGCACCCAGAGAAAAGCATCTAAACCATGGGATCCCAAAATTCTGATTAGGGATAGATATTGATCCAGGGTATACCATGACAAAAAAAATAATCTGCAATGCAGCCCTTTTCTGGTCACACTTGAAAGAGGAGGCTTATTCCATCAAGGCCTAGGAAATTAGCACCACCACTGCGCCCCACCCCACCGTTTTTTTTCCCTTTAAATTATGCTGCTAGTGTTGCTGAAGAGTAGACAGGGTCTAGAAAGAATTGCCTGGGGGCTCCGAGAAATCTGTTTGTTCTTCAGTGCCCAGCTGGAAGACTCAACAGGTTGGTGTTGGGACAATCACAATCAGAGAGTCATTTGGGGCTGTAAAAAAGCTTTCTGTGGTGGAAGTGGCCAGGGAGCAGTACTTTACAGCTTTTTGATTGAAAAACAGAAGTAGTTTTTGAATGCTTAATAGGTAGCTATTCATAAGAGCAAGTTGGATATTATTACTCAAATGTCAGATGGATTTAAAAGATACTGATAAATTATAGTTATCAATTTTGTGGCATCAACGTTGTGTTAGTAAAAAATGGTTTTATAATCTGTTTTAAACTATAACTGCACCAGGAAAAAAATTAGTCTGAATCTAGATTAGATGTGTATGCTTTAGCTCAAGTGTAAGCTTAATAGAATTGTACAGAAACAACTGGACCAAATCTTTGTTAGAGGTTTATTCTTAGCTCTTGGAAAGTAAGTTACTGTAGAGAAACTCACATGGATAAACAAGTAAACTGGCTTCTGACTGCTGTACTGCTGCTTGTCTGTGTGCTCTTTTAGTACATCAGCCTAGGCTTTCATACTTCTTTGGTATGTGGGTATCCATTATTGCTGAGACAGACTCTGAGGATTTGAACCTGTTAGGAACCTTATTTTGGGACTATGTGAAGAGCAGACATTTTTCAGAAAAACAGGATGATCTTTACAAACAAGGCAGCTTTTGTGTACTGGAACACAGCATTTCAAGGTACTTAAATTAGAAGGAAAAGCAAAGCTTTTATGTACATCCATGCTGGCAGCGTGATAATTCCATGCCATTACCAGCTCTTGATGGCTTTTTCACACCACGTGGTATTTATTTTCTACATGTTCCTGACCAAGCTCCCTATTTCAGTACTAATTAAATCCTTCAGTATCACCCTTCAGTGAAATTGGTCTTACCTTCTTTCATGGTGTAAACAGGGCTTCATTTCCAAGGGTGTTCTCCAGTAGAAACACTTCCATAAACCGAGCTCGAGCATGTGCTGCTGCTCTGTTTCCCTGGTAGTTCATTTCCATGCAGCATAAATATGAATCTTTTCCTGAATCATGGCCTTTCCTGTTATTGGTGAGCATAATGGTTCAATTATTTAAGTGTCCTATCTTTTCTTGTGCTTCCTTTGATCATCTACTGTATTTTCCAGAAGAGGGTCTTCATTTATTGCAAATTGACCAAAAGTTATCAAAGCAAAGTTATATTCTTTATGCTTTACATGTGAGAAACTGAAACATCGACAGAAGAAATGTTGTCTGTGGTGACAAAAAAAGTTCTTGGTCATCTACAAAAATAGAAAACCTTACATCTAGCCTGACATTATTATGTGCTGAAAGGAAATGACACCAGGTTTCATATGTTCTGTGTCCCTAGAAAAGACAGGAGCTCTTTTGCTCCTTAACAACTCTATTTTTGGAGGGTGCAACTGTCCTCAATGATTAAAGCCCACAGATGCAGATTAACGTAGTCTTTGGTCTTTTTTTGGCCATGATACTGTGGCTGAATTTACTATCCTGTGCATCTTTTAGATATATATTTTGCTTTTTTAGGTTTGCAGTGTTGGAAACAGACATAGTATGGATGAAAATTGGCAGAAAAATGTGAAAAGCTTTAGGATTTTGAGTCAGGTGGCAGAACATTCGGGAAGCTTCTGGCATACCACAGATGGTCGATATAAACTGTTGTGGTAAAGCAGCTCTGCCAGGAACCCCATGGAGTTTATTTCTAAAGTAAACTTTTAAAAATACACAGAATATTAAAGCTGGGAGAATTAATGTAATTTGAAAGCACTGTTAATATGTTAGTGTGTTGTTACATAGTTCCATACAGCCCCATCCTTTTCTTTTTTCCTTAGTTATGCAAGATTAGGATCCTGATTTTCCTGCTTCTGCCTTCTCTGATCTTTGTACTCTTTCAAACAAATCACGTAGCTGGTCTGGGGGACATGGCATACTATTGAGTCAAGAGGTGAACTGAATGGCCGAGCTATAGATACTTTTATATTTACAAAAGAACCACAAATAGGATTAAGGAGCATAAGCATAATTTTACATAGTATATATTATAGGCTTATTAATTAAACCAAAATATAGAATAAATACTGCATAACATTTATATCATTTATGTAGAAAAATATTTTGTTATTTATGTGTAAACTATATATACATGATGCATTTATTCTTATATATATCTATGATTATATAAAAGAATAAGAGTACTACTATATATCATGCAGGATGACACAAGTTTTATTATATTAAATAATATTCTTACTTGAATTATGCTATAAAGTGTGAAAATTTTAGAAGAAGATTGGGATAGGAGTGGATAAGAACACCCAATTGCCTCATACTGACACTCAAACAGGGGTTTTTAAAATTTTTCCCCCCTTGTTTTTTTGAGGGTTTTTTTTTGGGGGGTGTGGGTGGGTTGTTTGTTTTGTTTGTTTGTTTGTTTGTGTTTTTTAACAAGGAGAAAATGTTCTTAAAGAGAATAATTTTCAGCTGAAAAATTCCCAGGCACACAGATAAAAATATCTTGAGACAAAGTTTGGGAATTTGATTAATTTTTTTCAAGAATGTCCATTTCTTGGAATTGTGATCCACGACGCTTGGCAAATCTTAGCTAACAACTGATATTTCAAGAAGAAACCTATGTCCATAAAGATAGTGTTAGATTCTTAATAACTTCTTTTATTTCCTTTATTAGCTAAAGAAGTCAGCATTTAGAGATGTCAGTCAAAATGTATTTTTTTAAAGTAAGAAAGGGATTCCAAGCTGTGACTCATCTCTTAATAATGATTCCATTGTACATCACTGCAAAAAAGTAGATACTGTTTTAGCCAGTTTAGATACCAGCTAAAACTTTCTATCTCCAAACAGGTCTTAATATCAAGTTCAAAATAAATTAGTCATCAAAATAAGAAGAGAATCACCTTTTGTACCAGTAAGATATCCTCTAAGATAACACCATAGCGTCTCTCCCTTAAAGACCCAAACATTTGAGTACATCTGTATTTTTTCCACATTTTGTGTGAAGTTTTACTGAAGATTTCATTAAACTAGGTCATAAAGGAGGGCAAACTGAGGTTATCTGGGCTAATTTGATTGTCTGTAAAAGCAATGCATCTGTTGCATTTTCAATGAGTTTTTTTGCCCTCTGCACCTCAGCCTTTCAATCCAGTGAAGGAACCTATTATTTCTCTTCAGCAAAACTCCCATGAAGTTAGTAGGAAAATTCCATGGGCTGCAGGCTAGACTTTTTTGGTCGGTGTGTATGGATCTGTACTGGGAATTAAGTTACAAGCTGAATAGAATAGTTTGAGACTGAGCTATGCCCAATGGAATTACTTCCTATTTTTAAAATTATTTTCTCCCCCTCTCCCCCTATCCCCGTGTTTGAAAGGAAGCAAGTAAGACCTTTTCTAGGGTAAGTCAGAGAGCATAACCTATAATTGCTGCAAGAATGGACAAAAAGAAGCCAAGTATAAGGTTTGGAAGGCATCAAACATGCATTACTGAGAAAATACAAGGAGTTAAGTTTGAGGAAAAATGTGACTGTTTAGTAATAACATACATTTATCAGTAGCCTCACATCTTTTATGTGGGATCTGAGTGCTGTGTCAGCCATACCTCACCATTTTTGTCTTGCAGAATGGAACCAGGTTGGGAAAAAACACAAAGAAACACAGTTGTATAGCTACAGTAACCTATTCTCATTACATAATTAGGTGTAACCATCGTATGATTTACTATAATGTACAGTTTGTGGTGAATGTGTATGTGGAGCCATATTTTTTTGTTTTATCCTCAAGACTGTTAGACTTGCATGTTATTTTGTTATTATACCTTTCCACTTCCATAGCAACAATTCAGCTATTCTCAGCTCATAGTAATCGTGAGAAAACCAAATTCCATCTGTTTTTGCCAAATGAAGTCTGAATAAACCTTTGCTTGTTAAACATTACTTATTTCTACTCCTAGGCTAGTCAAGCAAAGTAGTGTCTGCTGGTGTTGCATGAAGTAAACAAACTGCCCTGCTAGTGAGAAATGTGTGTGGTCACTCAGTGTCACAGCTAACGAATACTGCAAAACTGGGGTCAGTGTCAGCACTGGAACAAGACAGAGCTCTGAAAGCACACTTGAGGCCAGCGCCACAGAATCGGGTTCTAATCCTCATGCCATACAGTAACAGTGCAGATCAGGAAATCTAGTAGTCTCATTGTGAACAATGTGTTAGGAATACATCAGGGTAAGAGTCTCATTGTTACGAAAACTGGCGAAATGTAGTGTCAGCATCTTTCTCTATACCTCTTTACATCTCTCTGCTTGTTTATCTGTGGCCTGTTGTTATCAAATGCTTTTAGTTCTCACTGCTAAAACTGGAGGGAAGGCCTCAGGCCTTTCTGTTGCCTGTGAATTATTCAATCCAGATGACATGTTCTAAATAGTCTTGGCCTGGAGTAATGACTTAGGCTGTTCTGTAACATACCTCTTTCTTCAGAAGTTCTTCAGAACACCTGATGCTGCGAGCATTTCTTTGCTTCCTCAAAGACAATTTCTTTAGTGACTCTTCAGTGCGTTATTGACCTGGTACTGTTATGAGATGTTCTTAGTCTTTTCACCGTCCTTTCCACTATTTGCAGCATAAGGAAACAAAACTATAAATTTGCTTCCTCACATCTTTAGAAATCTACCACAGAGTTCAGGGAGAGCTCTGAAAACAGTGCCCATCTCCAAGACCTTCACAAAGCAAGGATTTCAGACACAACCTATAAAATGCAGGGAGGTCTCCAGGCCCCTCTTTTCACAGCAAATGAGAAATTAGGATGGTTCTGCTCATCTGTATTTTGCTGAGCATACTCTGTATCTCTCTGCCAATGGCAAGAATAGAAAATCAAGATTTAACAACCACTTACTCCACGGCCATTTCAGCAGGCCCATCAGAATTTCTGCAGCTGCTCTCCACTCAGGGCTCATCAAACACCTCTCCCTTCACAGTTTCTCAAACGCCTCCACCTCAGCATTTCAAGTAACTCAAGCTGCTTCCTTTCTTGCTTGGTCTCCCGCTTGCCTGCCAAAACCTTTATTAAGGGCTTCCCCGTCAATCATCCTGAAGGCCTCTTCGGAGGTCTGATTAGTATTTGCAGCCCATGTTCAGGAACAGGCTGAATCTATCTGGTACAATTTATAAAAAGGCGTATGAAAGACAGGAAGGATTTAACTAAAGGGTGAAGTCTTGTTTCTGTGCTGCAAGATACAATCTCTGTGAGCAGCGAGATATTTTCAGATTGCAAAAAGTTTTGCATGCGGGAATTTAAGATAGGCAACGTCGTCTGGGATTGTTAGGGCTTGCCTCTACTGCAGTGCCTGAGAAAACTGGGTAGATGAGCCCGTGCTGTAGCTTGAGACCGCTGTGCTGAAGCTGCCACTACAGCGCTGGTAGTTTATGGTGGGCTTAGACATCCCTACAGCCTGTACAATCACATCAGCACAGACATTCCCTTCATCTTGCTAAGCTCATACAGGCTGGATAAGGCATTTTAGAGGAAGATGAGTTTTCTGTGATTGGTGCTCTGGATGCCATGTCTTATGATTTCACAAAAATATTAAACATTGAATTCTTTTCACCCTGAGGAATGGAGAATGGGCTGAATTTCACTTTCACAGGCAGTACTGGAGTCTTGAGAAGTTGTGGGGCTAGGCTGGATATGCCCAAGGCAAGGGGAGACCCACCACGAACTCCCCATCTGGGTAGACTGGGCAGCCTGTCCAGCCTTATCTGCTAGGCTCCATTGAACAAGAAGTGAGCAAGGCACCTGGCTTAAAAAAATAAAAAAAAAAAAAAAAAGAAAGAAAGAAATTATTTATTTGTGATGCCCAAAGCAATCAGCTTGCATGCTGAAGGACGAGATTTTTTTTTAGATATACTGCTTTATTCATGCAATCCTGGTTAATCTAATAAACTTACTAAAGCTACATTTAGTGCTTTTTCTGGCCTGTCACTGCTGTAAATTTTTCTGCGAAATCAGGCTGCGGAAAGTTGATATTACCTGATTTAATTATAAAACAGTTATCAGAGCAAACTAAAGAGACTAACCGCTGCCTGCCAGCTTCAGGTGCTGTTGAGTGAGCAGCACGAGCAGAAGTGGCAGCAGGACTGCACCTCGTTGCAACCACGTGTGGCAGAAACTGGCTGTTGCCTGGTAACAGGGACTGTTGCTTTTCTTTTTCCAGTGGTTTAGCAAAGAGCTGAAGCAACCAATTTGGGAAGCAGCATAAGGTTTGAAAAGAACAAATAGTTGTTGAGGAAAAAACAGTCAAAGAGATTTGAGATTATTACTTGGATACAGCAAAAGCCAGCACAACAGAAGGGTTGCGAGGAGAGGCAAAGGGGAAAGAACAGGACACTTATTTAAAAGCTGGAAGGAAATTTTTTTCTGTTTTGATGCTTGTACACCTAGTGACAATGCAGTAGTTCTACACATGCTAATCCAGAAGCATTTTCAGAAAACGGTTTGTACAAATCTTCTCTTCCTCACCTTGCAGTCACTTCCTCTTGTTTAGATTTTCATGTTTACCTTCCACTATATTTTTTACTCTCTATTTGCTCTTCAGAAGGAGTTTTTCCTGTTAGACCTTGCATGAAGTGAGGGTGGTACTGCTTTCAATAAATGGCAATATGTTGAGACAACAGGGGGCACTTGATACCTCTGGGTTACTGCTGCTGATAGCGTGTGCTCCGTGCCTCGCTGCCTGCATTTTCAAGTAGAAGATGTTGCATCATCTGCGCATGTGGAAGATTTTTCTTCATAATACAAAGGTTACAGAAACAGACTGAAAGGTTCCCTCCTATGAGCGCAAGGGAGCCTCCAGAGGTCCATTTTTGATCAGAGAACATAGAAACGAGGGCAATATTTTGCAGTCTGCTTCCTGTGGAAGTGCTGATTTGAGTTCTGTTTTACAGGTGAGGGAGATGCAGTTGGACTGCTCAGCTCAGATTTTCCCTGTGTTTCCTTTCCATCCATATGGCAAATGTACATTGCTAAATTACTCCAGTAGATCAGGTCACAGAAACAAATGATTGTGTGAATGAATGTAAAGGAGACAGGCTTATTTGTGATGGCTTTACCATGGAGAGTTCAGGTAAACACACAAGTTCACAGGTATGAGTTATCCTAGAGAAGATAGCCTGGCTTTTGGTGTGTACTCTGGTTGCTAGTGATACCTATATTATATAGATTAGAATTATGTCAAATATTTTTATCTTTGTTGTATTTACATTTTCACTTACATGTGCAGACTTACAACTCAGGTTGTGCAGCTTTCTCTTTGGTTCTAATGGAGATGTCCCAAAATACATTGCTGGAAGGGAAATGGACCATAAGGAGCTAGGTATGAATACATTTCCCAGTACAGCAGGCTGTTCAGGGTAACTTCTTTTTAGTGCTGTCTTGTGATGGCCTTGCAGCAATGAGCCATTATTCACACAGGTATTCTGGTGGGTTTCCTTTCTGTGAGATGCTACTGACCAGCATGAGGGAGAGCTCATAATCTGCACTCAAGATCTGATATCACCATTGCACTGATACAATATGGATTTTCACTCCTTGCCATCTCTGTTTATGTTAGTTTCCTCCTTCTTCAGTTTTCTGAATTGCACACCATTTCCCCCCCCACATAAAATCCCATTTCTGCACAATCCTTTTTCTCTCTACATATGGTTAAGTATGAAAAGATAAATCAAATGTGTAAGGCTTGGAAAACCCTAACCCCTTTTCTAAAGCAACAATATTTAGGTTCACTGCCTAGCTGCCAGATTTATTCATGCCTCTCCTAAAACTATTTCAGTCAACTGTAATTCTTAGAAAGATCTTTTGGAAATTACTCTCTTTTACTTGGAGCAAAAGAAATGTGAAGATATGTGTCTTCCAAAAAAATTTTAGAGGACACAAAATAATAATAATTGTGTAATTTAAATACTAATAAAGCAGTAAATACATCTATCTTCCATTGGGTTTGTGCCACCTTATATAGTTATTACAGCTCACTATTCTACTTTTACTAAGTAAAGTACTTAGTACACTTCAACTACACTTATTTTCTTGATAATTAAAAGCATATATCTTCAAAGAATAATGCAAGTGAAAGTGTCAAAAATACTGACAGAACATTAAAAATCTTTGGTTAAGGAAATTCGAGGAAATTGTTCTCAAGAATGAGAGTTGCAGCTTTTGGCTTTCCTTCACTTGACATATTTTAGACCTAATTCAGTAGTTATTGAAATCTGTGATTCAGGCTTTTTTTTACATGCCATGGCATTCAATGAACATACATTCTGAACATGCCTCTTTTTTTTTTTTAACACACTACTGGCCCCATAAGATGACACATTTGCTTCTCTTCTTCTTTGGGTCTGGAACTATTCTATTCTGTAACTATTATTCAAGTGACAGAATACTTTTATTTGTGGGTATTCCAGCTTATTTCTCTAAACCTGTTTAAAGGGAAAGGCTTTACTCAACAGTGGAATCTGCCCTTTGTAAAAAACTTTAAAATGAGTGGACTAAAGAATTTGGGCAGTAACGCAAGTCCCCAGTGTTAAATTATGCTATTAGCTGTTATGCAAACAGTTCAAAAAACTTCTGTGGAAACTTCTCTTTAAAAACAGTATTACTGCTAATTTCTAAAAGGTATATTACTATCTTGGAAATTTAGTACTGTACAAACACTTCTAGCAGCTGACTCTGCATCTGCATTCTCAATCAGATTTTGGCTATGCAGCAAACATTAAAAAAAAAAAAAAAAAGAGGTTTGCACTCAGATTGTGTCTTAAAAGTGACCTAAAAATCTATAGATGTTTTATTTTTCATTTCTCAATATGATGAGCCAGCTGGCACAACTTATAGGCTGTTCATGTGGAGTTGTGGCTCTTCCAGAAGATTTCCTGTAAAAATAATCAGTGAGTATTGAGATGTGCTCAACTAAGAGGATTTCTGTGTCACAAGCCACTTTCAGTATATGGTATTAAAAGTTTATTTGGTATTTTCAAGTTGCCAGACTTTGAGATTTTCTTTAATGACAACCAACCTATCATTTTTGACTCTGATGAATGATCAGCTGTGACAGAAACCTCTTTTCCTAGAGATCTTGTAAAGCACTTAAAAGCCAATGGAGTGCACTGTTCTACTGGGTTGTTAAAATAATTCATCAGAGTAGATATTCAACAAGTTACTAGCTATCATATTGTTGTGTATTATAGCTGCATATGCAAACCTAAAAACATGTGGACCGTATTATACTGTTGAGTCCCTTGTGAACATATTCTCAACAGCAAAATGAAATAAAACTGAAAGAACTAAACTAAAAGGAATTCCTTTCAGCAGTCCGTCCTTTGGTGTAGTGCCATCGGGAAGAGCTATGCTGCCTCTGGGTCTGCAAATGGCATGTAAAAGCCCGCTCTATATTGCACTGTTGTGTGCTACAGACATGTTAGTTTTGTTACTGTTAAATTGGGCACTTAGCCCAAAATCTAGGTACAGGACTGCCTAGATTTCTGTCAATAAAGTCCTCATGCCACGTTCATTTTTACTTCTGGCTATGTCTACAAATGTCAGATTCTGACAAGATTGGGTATTTTTTTACTTGAATCTTGCCACCACTCACAAAATGAGAGTTCCTCTGCCTTTTTCATTTGGAGGCCAACATTCATTGACACCCACCATCAACACAGAGAGACACATGGTAACCTTGTTTACCAATGGTTTAGTGATCAGGCTACTTGCCTGGGGTATGAAAGACTGCAGTTTAAAATATCTGTCTGCTCTGGAGTCAGATCAGAGCAGTTCCACTTTGCATTAAATATTCATTAGGCCTCTGAGTGAAAAAGAGAGAGAGAATGACTGATTCTATTTCAGTAGACAAGAGGCTGGGGCATTTAACTGTGATGTAAGAAAGTTATGTATAGGTTCTTATTCCACTGAAGGAATTTAGGGTAAGATCATCTTACAGTTCCTATGATTTTTTTGTCTATGCTCTCTCTCTCTGCCAAGCTTGAAATTTGTGCTTGCTTTACATGTACATGGCCTGTCCTTGCACTTGGTTGTGGGAGCCTGCATCAGATGCTGGTGACAGACCACTGGCTATGAAATTTGTTTTCATGCTTTGGATGTAGACATCTCTTTTGACACCAATCACACCACAACACCACCCCCAGCCAAACCCTAGATTTTTTTTCTTTATTTTCAGTCAAATACTGCTATTCTATTTACCATCCAAACATTGTATCTGTATATGTCCACCAAGATAAAAGCTCCATGAAACTAGATTTCTGAAGTTTATTAAATTGTGAGTCACCTTATTTTTATTTTCTCCCAAACTGATGTCAATGCCTCTGAATTTATTAAATGAAGTGAGTTCCCTGAAAATCTTTAAGGATATGACAGCATATTAAATTGGCAGCTTTCCTAGTGAGGAGAGTTCAGTTCAAGGTTGGAGGTCAGTATTTAATATCCTTCAAGTGAATAATTTAATCTGTATGAACTACCGCCTTTCCCTAGGTAGCCTTGGCCTTTACAGATAGGACAGATAAACAGTTGACTAAACTGAAAAGGGTCAACAATGCTTTAGACAGTCCCAGGAACTTGGAACGGGAGACTATGTTATGGCACAAAAACAGTAAATGGGGGCTAAAGCTCACAAAACCAAGCACTTCCCATGGTAAGTGTTCCAGGAGAGAAGGCAAAAGACAGAAAACCTAGTTTCCAGCTGTTTGGTCCAGGACAGCCCTAGAATGTTACACCCGGAGTGAGATGAAGATGCAAACGAAGTCAAATGCCACCTGTCAGGAAGGTTCATTGGAGCAGAGTGTCGGTAAGAAAAGAGCAATAGGAAAGGGAAGAAAGATTAGAAAAGAAGGAAACCTAGCAAGCAATGGGGACAGAGTTAGAAAAGGCAGTCACCAGCATGGATCCAGTGGCTGGTCCGTAATGCTCGTGCTACGTACTTCTCTGCAGTAGTACTACCTTGCTGACAAGTAAAAATAGCCATATTAAACCCTTTATCCTTTGCCGCAATACTGATACATTTGTAATTATTATATGAACATTGTAACCAAGTGCCATTGGATAACTGAACGTGGGTCTGATTCCACTTGTCCCTATATCTTGAACAGTTGCAAGGTTTATGATCTGTGGTTATCCAACTGTAACCAGGTGATAACGTCCATTCACAGATGCTTTGTCCCAACCGTACCACTACCAATTCTCCCACTTGAGCACCTTCCCCTTCAGAGATTATTTTCTGTTCAGTTTTTATTTGCAAGGCAGCAGCTCGATATTTCCGTATCATACCCTCTTGTTTAGCACAAGCATCTGTAAACCAAACATTCAATAAGTGTTCTGAAAACGAGGGGGCAACTTGCACCACAGGGGAAATAGAACTGTTTTCAGTTTTCAGGGCAGCTTCTTCCTGAATAGCCAAGGTCTTGGCAGCACCCTCTGAAACCCTGAAAATACTACAGTAATGTTGAATCTGAGCATACCATTTCTGCACCGAGGCTCGTTGTGCCACCCAGTCAGGCGTTGCTGTCCCAGTCAACACAGGTTTTATCACCTTAAAAGGACCTCTAAGCACTATCGGTTCTTTATGTATGGTGCATTCAGCCTCCTGCAGGGCTAAGCTGACCACAAACAAACACTTCTCCTGGGTGGAGTACCATTACTCAGCATCCTTAAATCTGTAGGAGTAGAACCCAATAGGTCAAGTGGGTCCTTCTGAAGTAAACACAAAGCTATCTTAGTCCTCAGCTTGCAAGGGAACTATAAAAAAGCATATCTTTGAGGTCAATAGTTACCATAATGGGATGAGCTGGTTCCTGGATGGATGCTCTAAGCTCAGCAATGTTTGGCACAGCAGCTGTTAACGGGCCCGAGTTAGCATTAAGCCTTTGATAGTCTACAGTTAGTCTCTATCTTCTGTTTGGTTCACGAACAGGCCATGTCAAGCAGTTAAAAGGAGAGTGGGCCAGCACTACAATTCCCTGTTCCTTTAACTCCCCCAATACTGGGGTTATCCCTTCCTGTGCCCCTAAGGGTAATGGATAGGGTTTGACATTAGTCAAGTCATGAGGGAGGGAGCAAAGCCACAGCCTGTAACAGCCATATATCTACAAACGGGGTACCAAATGTCCAATTCCTCCCCTTATAAATCTTCTTTTACCCTTCAGAACATCTGAGTCCTGAAAGGTTAAGCAGGAATGGTCCCACAACCATCGTTACTGGAGTGGCTGTATCCTCCCTGGGTAATCACAAACCAACAGTGGCCATTGTGTGTGCTTGAACATTACCAAAAGCATCTGCAACAAACATACATTGCTTAGACAAAAGTTGTGCCACTTTGTGCCACATCTTCAGTTTTAATAGCTGAAATCTGAGCTCCAGTATCTATCAGGAACATTACTGACTTAGGTTCCACAAAACAAGTAATTAATAGACCACCTTGATGATTTTCAGTGAGCTGCCAAATGTGTACCCACCCTTCGCTCCCCCGCTCACTACAAGGGGGTGCAGGTGTTAAATTTCCCATTGGCCTAGGGGACACGGTTGTCTTTTGTAAAGTGGAACTAGGAACTGAGCTCTCATTCTTAACTGGTGGACTTTCAGGCCATCCTAACACCAGCTTCTCCAATTTGTCAGTCGGCAACCCATTCATAAGATCTCAGGGAATACTTTGCCGCCACCCCATGGTCCACAGACCTTTATGCCTCTGTCTCACCTCTCACACACGGTGTGAGACATCCTTTTATTGTTAGTTGGGTGTGGGGGTTTCAAACCTTTTAGGTCAGTTTTCATGGATGGAGTGGTGACAGGGCCATACTTTCATCTATAATTTGTTAATTCTTGAGCCACTTCTCCCCAAGTCCACAGTTTCTTTTCCTGGGGTTTGCAATTAGGGGTCACTATCCTTTCTAATGCAGCAATAGCCCTTTTGCCATGGGACATCGCCTGTGTTTTCCCCTATAATTGAATACCAATCACTTTTTTAAGAAGTCAGGGAGGCTCCTTATGAGTCATTCATTCTGGGTCAACCGGTATCATCACTGGGGATTCCTGTTTAGGTCTAAGCTCTCAGTCATACATCATTTGCAGACATGCTGCCTCCTGCACATTTTCTACTAGCTGATCAACCGCCCCCATAATAGCAAGGGGATCCCCCCTTTCCAAAGGGTTAAGATCCCCAGCCCAATAGGCTGCTCTTTGGATCAGGGACCAGGGTGCACGGTAGTTACCAGTGGTTAGGAACACTCCCGCCCCCCTTGGCTTTCTTTTCACTTAACAATATCCCATTCCCCCCAGACAATGACACTCTCCAAACATATTCTGTCCCTGACTCCTTAGGAGTCCGACCAAACTATTTTTTTAATTTTGACAATTCAGTAACAGAATATGGAATTTCTTTAGTAGTAATTTGAGGAAATTCATCCTCATCATCCTCACATGTAAACTCAGTCCTGACCAAGGGTTGCAGAGAGCAAGCAGGGACATCCAGTTTGCTCAGTTTTGATTTTGCTTCCTCCAACTCATTATAGACATATTCACTATTTTTTTTTCAGGCAGCGGATAACTGTCCTCATCTGTGAGAAGCTGCTCTTTCAAAGCAGATTGTAAAGAATTTGCTTGGGTTCTTTCCTCTTTCAGTTGTGCCTTTAAGCACTCTGCTTGCCCTTGCAAGGACTGGACCAGATCTTGTAAAGATGGTAGGATTTGGGATTCTGCTGCGTGCCGTTGTTCTCTGGCTTGCACAGCAGCGACTAGGCTGGTGCCCAATGCAGCACAAATAGTAACTTCTCCTTTCCCAGACCCAAGCCATGCATCCTTTTGCAAAGCACAGGCTCTGCCAGTCACACTTTTCCAATTCCACCAATTTTTTGGCATGGAGGGACAAGCCTCCTGTTTCTCCAAGAAGCTGTACAACACCCCCCAGCCCTCGGGGGCGTGCAGCCTTTCAGTCACCCGTGTGGAAAGGGGGGGTGGGGGGTCTCGGGAGGGCAACTCGTTTCCACAAACCCACCCCTCACGTCCCCGCCAGGCGCACAGGGCAGTCCAAGCAAGTGAGATCCAGCAGCTGCACTTCGGGGCGGCTATTCCAATGATGCACACCACATATTTCCTCGAGGGGTGCACGTGTAAGTCAAATCGGGTGAAATCCAGCACCCGTTTTGGGGTGGTCACCTCAGGAGCCGGTTCTACCTCTGCCCGCCCCAGTGGGACGCCCACCGGGGGGGTTGGGTGTGACACCGGGAGGGAGGGGAAGGCGCAAAGGAGGTGAAACACTGCCAGTCAGGAAAGTTCACTGGTGCAGGGTGTTGGTAAGTGAAGGGTGCTGGAGAGGGAGAATGGACAGAGAAGAAGGAAACCTAGCAAGCAGCCGGGATAGAGTTGGAAAGGGTACTCACCACCGTAGGGCCGGTGCCGTCCCGTTGGTCCGTAGTCTCCTCGCCTGCCCGTGGCGGGGGTCTCAGGATGGCACCCTCCCCGTCCGGTGGCGCCGTCTGCTGCAGGGCCCGGGGGGACCCCGTCTGCCAGACAACGGCACCTACCGCCCGCCCGTGCACGCGCCCTGCCTTGGCACGCGGGTTCCGCGGGGCGCACGCGGCGGCTGCGTGGCCGGTTTGCCTCGACGGGCTGAGGCGGCTGCGCGTGCCTGGGCACGCCCCCTCAAAACAACATGGCCGCACCTGCGCGGGGCCGCGTGCCGCTGGTGTGCGCGCAGCTCCCGCCGGCCCGGCGGGCTCTGGGAAGCGTGGCCTCCCGGCCCTTCCCAGCAGCTCGGTGACAGGACAGCGCAGGCTGTTCAGCGGCAGAGTGGTGAGCAAGGGCCAACGCCGGCATCTTTCAGGTTTGGCCTCAGAAACGTTTGCTGTGTTACACACTGGCATCCTGCGTGTTCTCTCTGTTGTCCATGTGTAAAAACCCCACCGAAGTGGATGGGACTGGGGGGAGGAGGGAGGGTTCCTGAGCCTGAGGGCCGAGACCGCAGGTAGGAGGTTGTCCACACTGCCGCAACCTGAACGCTGGGCCTGAGGTGCTCGGTGAAACTTTTGACTATCAGAAGGTGGCAGCATTGACGAAGAAAACAAGTGGAAAAAAACGCGTTAAAGTAAATACTCTATACGTTCTGGCCTTTTACTTTGAGTAAAGCCGTATTGTAACAAGGTAATGGCAGTACAGTAATTGAGCGCAAAAGAAACCTTAACGTGTCTGTCTTGAGGAGCAAATTTCAGAGTTTAACAGGGTAACACTGTTAAGTGAAGCAGGGCTTTATGAGATGGCCATCTAAATACCATGTGCCCATAGCATTTGCACCATGTTCAAAGTTTATTCCTAGTGAATACAGATATTAAAGTCACACGTCTGCGATAAACAGACTTTTTGGTCCGCCCTCCCCCCCCCCCCCCCCCCCCTTTTTTTTTTCTTTGCTTTAAAGTGAAGGCTTCCCAAATGTAGGCTATGTTTAGACCTACTAGTCTGACAGGAAGCTTAATTAGTTGTGATTTTGTTCACATCATTGGCTTTTAGATTCATTGAGGCAGGAAGCTCTGTGTTTGACATTACTGGCATTGGCTTGGATTGTGATATGTTTGGCCTTATTGATGCCTGACTTGTCAATACTAAATGTGTGCTGAGGCAATGGAAGGGTCCTCTTGCAGATTTGCTCTGTAGTTCAGCCTAAACCTACTTAACAGATTTGTATGGGAACAACATGTGAGTAAACGGGGCTTACACTCTTCTTCTGGGGTCGTGTGGTATTTATGTAATTATTACCACAGCACCTTGAAACAGCAAGGTCTTGACGTTTCTGGCTGAGGTAGACGGTTGGTGAATGTGGTCTTAAGGGCATATGAATGTAGAGCATAACTTTTAAAGAAACAATTTAACTTTTTTTGTTCTGAGGCTTCCTAATTGGGTGCCAGCTGTAAACGGCAATACAGTCAGTTTTAAAATTCGTAGGTAGGTAACTCAAACACTTTACCGTTTTGTTACTCTTCAAGCTCCTCAGGTAGTGACATGAATATACTTGGGTTCTTGGGTCAATGGAATCAAGCATGTGGCAGTTTCATTAAAAAAATTCAGTATCCATACATTTCTGGCAATGTACAAGAAATACATATAGAAACTAAGCAGCACAATTATGTCTTCCCCAGTTTGCAGAGCCATATACACTCAAGTTTATGAGTGCAGCATACTTCTGTCTGCAAAGCGGAAAGCTGGCTGTTCTGATGACCTGGCCTAGTGGTACCTGTTCTGAGCTTTTCCTGCTTTTTTTTTTTTTTTTTTGGTTTGGTTTTTTTAAGTGTAGCGTAAGTTAGGAAAATAAAATACTTGTTTACTTATGAGCTCTTTAACCTTATGTACTAGAGAGACATTATGGAGAAAATTCCTTACTTTCTCATTGCATTGTCACTCTTTTTTCCTATTTTTAAGGTTCAGGCCATGCATTTTGTGATACGACTTTTTACAAAGATTTAGTGAAGGAAGAATAAAAATGAAAACTCTGAAAATGTTGATGTGAAAAATCACTATATTGTGGAATTCTAGGGTTTGTCACTAGGAAAAAAACCGAAGAGTTAAAGTTCAAGAAATTACAAAACCAATGCCTATAGCTTTTTAAAACTTTCATTATCATTTTTGATCTGCCTGCTTTATTTGCTGTCCTTGGATGTTATAGAAATGTAGGGGACTGTCTTCTCTTCCTTTTCTCTGGATTGTGACTTCTTCAGGAAAATGGTGCTAACGCCTGAAGTGGCAGTCCCATCTTTTGTGTTACTCACAGTATCTCTTGGAGAAAAGGAATTTTCCATCCTTTCTTTCTTTTTTTTTATTTTTTATTTTATTTTGCTTTCCTTCTTCCCTTTGAAAGAAAAATAAGCAGAGTTTTTTTCTTTTCACCTTTGTCCTGCTTTCCTTTCTCTCTCTGCAGAGTTTCAGTCTTGGGTATCACAGGCTACAGGATACATTCTTCAAGAGTCTCATTCTTGCAATATCACAGGTTCACAGTAGTGTAATTAAAAAGAGAATTAGATTTCTTGCCTGCGTGACAGCTAGTTCTTCAGCTTCTTACCTACTTTCTGATAGCTCTGATGGCTTTATTTTGACTCTTCATAATGCTTTAGTAACATACCTAAATTTCCTATTGCTAGGATCTCATTAAAATAACTTAATTATATTTTACATATACAATTGTGTGATAATAAGTGATAATAGGGTGATAGGCAAGAGGAACAGAGAACATAATATGACAGAGGCACTCCAATGTTTTAAATAAAGCCTGTTTGCTAAAAAAATAATTCTTTTTTCTCTTTCTGCAAATCTTTAGAGTACTGTGATGGGAATCCAGTCAGATTTTGTTCGCACTTGTAGCATGTTCATTGCTTATTCCTGTCCCGGTTATTCCTGTTTTTAACAGTCTTCCTAAAAAAATTGTTTTTAAAATGGAAGAATACCATGGCAATATTTTGTACACATAATCCATTAATTTCATTTTCCCTGTTTGAAACCTCCCTCAGCTCTACACCCTGAGTTATCAGCCTTTGCAGAGAACTTGACTTCACCTTTTCTCTTGCTGTTTCCATTTCCTCAAATTTTGGCATCCTGTCTTCAGACTTCCATGTCTTCACATTTTTTCTTATCATCATGATTGATAAATATCTATCTCCTGGTTTTATGTATATGCAAAATATGTATATACGGCAGAGAACAGAGAATTGGATTTCTTCCACTTGTGTCCTGTTGAGATTTTAGTGCTCAGTCATCTTGTCAATGAAAATCTTGTCACTAACTTTAATAGGTTTGACTCCATAGCCTTTGAAGTTAAAAGCTTAACAAACTTGTCTTTTGGCAAGATGAGTGTTTTCCTTTGTACGTGCTCTCTTCTTTGTTGCTGATGAGAAGGGGGACAGTATCCAAATAAATTCTTCATATCGCCCCTATACCATCCTAGGTTACAATATTGTTCTCTTTCTCCAGTTTAGTCCTGTAGCAGCTGAACAGATGAAGACATATAGGGATAGTCTGTCTGTTTGAAAGTTTATTTAATGATCTGTGTTCTGCATTACTTTTAGCTTGTCATCCAGACACTTTACTGTTACTCGTGTGAGGTCATGGTTGTGACAGAGAAGTGAAATTCCTGTATCATGTTACTGGCAGTTAGAAAAATTTATGTATTAGCTTCTTCATGTTAATATGGGCCCAAGTGGCAATCTGGGTAGAGCACTTGAGTTTTGTGGTTATGTCAGTATGAGTGATGAGTTCACTCTGTTATTCTTTTCTGCAGTTCAGATTGTGCACTGCTTTTTGTACTTCCTTGTTCCCAGCATTTCAAAGGTGCTAGTTGAAAAGCCTCTTGCAATTCATTCACAGGTGACTTTCAATAACTAAGCTTTTAAATATCTGATTTCCCTATTTCTACTAACCTGATCTGGGTTTGTATTAAACACCTGCATTAAATTAAAGGCAATACTAAAAGCCTGTTGGCCTTGGAGCTCTACTCTAATCGGCATGTAGTAGTAAAATTTCAAAATTAAATTCCTGTAGGAGTTAAGTCCACCGGTAGTGTTATATGTTTAAAATTAATTATAATTTCAAACTTTCAGTCCAAATACCTCAGCTAGCTTTTCATGCTGCAACTTTTGTGTACATAATTAGATTTTTATGGATTTTCTTCTGGTATTGTGTTTATAATCTTATCAGAGCAATATATTGTGTCATTGTAAGTACTTATTATGTACTATAAGCCCTGAACAACGCCCCTTTGTAATAGGCTACTTGTCTGATAGTCGATGTGTATTGAATAGTATGCTGTACACAGTAAAAGGATTTGGTTTTTAGGTTATAAAATTAGCATTTTTAAAAGGTGGATTGCAGAATATGAATAACTTTTTGGAAATTCCTGGAACATCAAATTATTTTTGAATGAACATTTTGATGTAGATTAATCTACTCACAATGTGTGTCATTTTGAAAATGTTACTATGGTAGACAAATAGGAATGGGTATTTCATAGTGAGAGTCTTACAGTTTTGAGATAATCAGTATATGTTCACTAATGGAAGCTAAAGGTAGAAGACTTTGCTGTTAGTAGAGTCAGTTGTCATGGTGCTAAATATGCCCATCTCCAGTTAGTGCCAGCAGTACCATACATACTGCAATTGTGTTAGAGCAACAGTGATAAGAATCTCTTTATGAAGTTGGAGTTGGAGTTGCTCAAGTATAATAAATAACCTTGGTTGTACCATGGTATAAAACTAAGATGTTTTTTATGTGGTACAACCTGGCTATTTTTCTTCTGTAGAACCAGCATGTGATCACAAAAATAATTTTTGGGAAAGCTTACGTGGCTTACAGTTCAGTGGTAATTCTGAGCAGCTTTGTGGTTTCAGTTCTTTTTCTGAGTTAAAGGGTAAAAAGGAAGGTATGTGGCTTTTCTGGTCAAGTAAGTCACAGGTACAATATTTAGTTGTTAAATTATGGCATCCTTATCTCTTACCGTATGTTTTACTTCGGAGCAGTGACTCATAGCTCTCTTCATGTTGGTTTAACAGCAACTCCCCTATTTCTTCATTCAGTTCAACATGATATGTGAAATTCTTGTTTTCTTGTGAAAATTTTTTATCCCACCGCTGCATGTTAGCTATCCTGTTTAAAGGCAGATAGGTCCATTTTCCCTGACAGTTGCTTCCTCTATGATGCTGTGGAGCTAGGGATCAAATCCATCTGTAGAGCACTAGGATCTCAGTCTAGAAATAGCTCAGGTCTTGCGATACTCAAGGAATAGATCAGCCTCTTGTAGTGTTGTAAATACTTTTATATGGGAATATGTTTTTAAGTGTGTTTCATTGTGCCCCTGCGTTGACTTATAAGCATTCTTGTATTCATGTACTTCATTTCCACTTGCCAATGTGACAGAATCACGGAATGGTCAGGGTTGGAAGGGACCTCTGGAGATCATCCAGTCCAACCTGCTGCTAAAGGAGGTTCACCTAGAGCAGGTTGCACAGAATTGTGCCAGGCTCTCTCTATGTGTTTCTCTGCTCCGAGTGCTTGTTGGGGTTCCCTTGCTTAGTGTTGCCTTTCTACTTCTGCTTCACTTTGATATTATATCTTTCTTTCTTTTCTGGATGATTAATCTATCAGGATGTCATAATTTTAAACCACTGGGAGAATGGTTAACAATGAAATTGTCAACAGGTGCCATCACCCAGTTCATTGCTGAATAGCTTGACTATACAACTTCTTGGTGATTATTGCTTTGCTAGCTGGGTGTCTGATTCTGTGTATCTCCCATTTTCCTATTCCATTTTTATGTTTTTTTTTCAAAATCAGTAGGGTTCTGTTAAGTAAAATTTTGGGGTTGGATGGGAGGAATGTTTGGGTAACAGTAAAACAAGCAAACAAGCAGTCTTATGCCACTGAAATGAGTACAGTGACTTATTTTGCTGAGTGTTTTAGGATGATTGTGGGTCAGAGGGCCAGTGGTCTTGTCCAGTTAGGGCAGCTCTGGTGGAAGTGAGGTACTTCTATGTGCACTTTCATCTTCAGCCACGTGAGTTCTGATCTCAGGGCCAGCTTGAGCAAAAATGATGTTGAGCAATTTAAAATAGTTGCCATTTTTTTCTACAATTTTATGTCAGAGGCAGCAATAACTGTTAGGTTACCAGGAGTTGAATGGTGAGCTTTTCCTAATGCTGGTTCCCAGTACTAGGGATCTGGGTAGCTAATATCCTGGACTTGCCAGATCCAGATATGAATGTTATTAGGAAGAAATATTAGGGTTATGGTTTTTTCTGGTTTGTTTTGGGGCTTTGGCAGCTTCTAATTCCTTTTCTTGTATTTCTCCTTTTGTCCCACAGTGGCCGTTTTAGCTGTTCCCTTCTGCTAGCTGCCAGCTGCTTTTTTGTTTTACTAACACTTCACTCTCACACACAGAAGTGGGAGGGCTGCAATGCCCAGAACTGCTGCATTTCTCCTCTTTTGGAATGGGTGCTAACAGGTCAGTTTAATAGCCAGATTTTGACATTTTGTAAGTCTTTAGATGTTTTGTGCTTTTATTAAAGCAAAGTGACTAAAGACTTACATTTGTATTTTGTTTATTTAATTACTGAAAGCTATGTTTCAAGCTTTTCTCATTTTGCAGAAAAAAGCCTGAAAATCCTATGTAAGTCTCAAAGACTGGAAGGCAAATAAGGGGATCCCTCAGATTGTTCTCTAAAGCTCAGGACACTGGACCGTGACTCATGATTATGAGTGCTTGAGATAGACAAACTCAATGCTGTCAGTCTTATTTCTCTCAGCTGTTAGCTCCTTTGCACTTGATAGGACAAACTAGAGAGCTCAGTAGTATGAATCACTAAGCTTTTCCTAGTAGAGGCAGGTCTGCAGATTGTGAAGAGCAAACCTGAAAAAAAGTGGTGTAACACTAATTAGCACAGTCGGGTTTTGAATGGAAGTTCATGATATACTGGTACCTTGCCAAACTGTATTGCTATAACCATAATTTGCAGTGACTTGTGGTAAATACACTTTATTTTGGCTTCTGATTTCCACCTTTCTGCCTTCAAATTCTACTCAGGAAGTACTTTGTTTTTTCTTAGGACACTTAACAGTAGTAAACCCAGAGTACTATCAGTAATTCCCCTTTTGCTTAAATAAAATAAAGATTTTATTTGGTATAGAAATGGCAAATAAATGAAAATAAAACTATCATAAATCTTCTAATTGAATTTTATTCTACAAGATTGTCTGCAAAGGCTTCTTCTTAAACATAACATTCAAGTGGAAAACTACTGATTTTGGCCATCTAGTTTGTGGGTGCCATTTTTGTGCGTTCAGATTATGCTAGTAGAAAGGGTGGCATGTTATTCAAAGTCTGAGCATCCAAACCAAAGCAAAATAGTGGAATTATGTGCAAAACTGGAAACACAGGCCTAAATATTCAAACCTACCTGCTAAAAAATAATGTATGAATTCTTGGTTAGGCATGTAACTGCAAAGTCTGATATTTTGCTGCACATAGATTAATTCTAGGCAAATTTGGCTAAAAGTTTTTGTTAGTAGTTCTAACTCCTACCGAGGCAGGTACTTAGCAAGGATACCTCAAGTTTATTTAACCTTATTATATCTATAAAGACAAAACCTTGTATTTATGTAACTACACACCTGAATTTGAGAACTGCTAACTGCTCTGGAGAGCAGTAACTGAGGTTGCTTGTGGCTGTATGTTTTTATTAGCATTAAGCAAATTATTTTAGAAGGGGAAGTGAAAAGGGGTTTACTGAAAACTGGAAGTTTCATTACTTTGCTGTTCCCTAACCTTACTTCATTCATATCAATTAATGAGTATTTTATTGACAAAATAGTTCAAGTTTCCTCATATCAAATAATTAGAAACACCTTTAAATTTGCTGGTTTAGTTTTCATAATTTCATCTGAATGGGTGAGACAACACCCCATATCTTATCATACCTCTTCGATAATATTGTTATTATGGTGATAGGAGGCAACTTGTTAACAGTGCAAGGGTGGAACTCAATTTCCAGGATGTAGCTCCTTGAAGATACAGTATGTTTTGTCTTATGAACAGAGGAGCAGCCTTCCTTAATAACTTGTTTTGTGTATATGGTCTAAAAATGCCTTTCATAGCAATTTTAAATGGGGGCCATTATGTTCTTTAGTATTTACTATGCATTACTATTGTTATGCATTACTATTATTTACTCTGTATTACTCTGTATTTAGTATTTATGTATTTATTAATCTACTTTTGCCTAGACTTTCTGTTTCAATCTAATCCACTTTGGTTCATATCAACAGCATATAGGGATGGGATTATTTCCATGCAACTAGTTAGAGGATAAAAAAAAGTTAAAAGAAAAAAAAAAGAAAAAAGCTTGTGTACTTTTTTAGTCTGGTGTATTTCATAGAATGCACAGACTGTAAAAAAGGTCATCTATAATCTCTCAGGCATAAAACCAGTGCCTTGGAGACTGTATAGAATCTGCTCGCTGTTCATTTTTTGGCCACAAGCATTACCAGATATAATAATTAAGGAAAAATTTAACAGCTATCATGTCTTCCCCTTCTTCTCCCCCATTATCTCTTTGAGCAAGCTACAAAGAAATTACTTAAAGAAGTTTGTGTCAGGCCTCTGCACAGGTTCCTGCCAAGGTTATTTTATGAGAAAAATGTTTTTGTAAAATACTTTAAATTTGCCTTGGCAAATCACTTCTTTTGATCAGGGAGCACAAGCTGACATCTACACACCTTTCTCATTGCAGGAGAAAAAGAAATCGTTGATGTCCCTTTGATGATTTGTTGCTTCCCAGATCTGTTTTTCCACCTTGTGCATCCCCCTGTGCAGCAAGGAGCTGAATTAAGGCTCAGTTGTTCTGTTTTTGCCTTAAAAAATGCCTGCCATATCTTATAGGTAGCAAATGCTTCATGGACAGCTGGATGCAGAACTGAATCTGGAAAGATGGAAAACTGAAAAGCATTAGAATACTGATAAGAAGGTTAAAGAAAAGATAGATTAGCCTCAGTGTTTTTTTGTTTTTTTTTTTTTAAAAGAAAAAGAAAAAAAGAGTTAGGCTCAGGGGAGAGCCTGTGAGAACAGGGAGAGATGAGGAAATGTTTGGAGAATAACTTACATTCTTAAAGATGTCTTAATATCTTAAAAGCAATATTGACATACAGCTATATAAAAGGAATAAGAACTGAAGAGATAAGAGCAAGGACAGGAGATAAGTAAATCTGAGTGTCTAAAATAATGTCTTTGGATAGATGTTTTTTAAAATTTGAAAAATATGAAAATATTATTCACACACTGAAAAAAACCCTCATATAGATTCCCCAGTTTGAACACTTTTGTTTACTGTGCCTCACAGATTAGTGGATGGATAACTAAAATGTACGTGACAAAAGCTCGGAGTGTCTAATAAAAACCTTATTCCAGGAGAACTCAATGAGATCAGTAAGTCAGGAGAGGAATTGGTCACTGTTTCACCAAGAACTTTTGCTAAAAACCTTTTCAGTAGCCAGCTCATTCCTTCCCCATGCCAATAAAACCTTAGTTTTCATGCTTCATTGTCCTAAAAATAGAAATGCTCATCAGTTATTTGAGATTTATTGAGCTAGAATATAGTCTTGTGCCCACAGCTAGAAAGACTCCCTCTAGCATCTTGAGAACCAAGGGAGAAATATTAACTTAAAAAGTGATACACTGGTAAGTTATTGAAATGTCTTTGTATTTTGTATTTGTCATTTATGTCTCTGTCCCTGTCATGGAAGGTGCTGTTGAAATCTTTCAACATCAACACTCTGCCATTTAAAACTTACCCTGCCAGCATGCCATCTGTTTTGATCAGGGAACCACTTTCTACGTGAGCTGACTCCTACACACATTGCACTTTGCAAGAGAAAAATGTATTTGCTGGAAAGTAAAAAATCTAACCCTCCCTTGAAAAGCAATGCTCCTTGACATAGTTTAAAAAGAAATAATAAAAAAATAATCTTAATATCAGATAAGTACACTTTCTTCCCTTTCTCTCATTGTTTTAGATTTCTAAACAATGGAAAAAAAAACATAGTAAAGTGAGTCAAGCTGCCTTTGTAATTGCATTCTGTACCCCCAGAGCTGGTTGCACATGTTGATGTATTTCAGGGCAGAGATACTGGCCTTTGCCTTTATTTCTATAGAAAGTTTACTTTGTAAGTTAAAAAAAAAATAGTATGTTTTTTCTATGCATAGCTTCTTCAAAGAGCACTGGAAATACATTTCTCAAGAGTTTTCTAGCTTTGTGAAATCTAGATTGTAATCAATATAATTTACTAATGGTTACATGTTATTTTTAATAACAGATACCATTAAAGTAGGTACATCTGGATGAGATACTGGTCTGAATATTTAACTCCATTCTCCCTTGATAGGCTTTTCTATTAATATATTTATATATATTAATATATATAATTAATTATAGGCTATTTTCTATTATCAATGTCTTTCACAGTCTAACAGTGAAAGTGCATTGTGGGTGGAGGGAGATGAGAGAGGAAGACATCTACACTCTGTGCTAAGGAAACGTTAGCAATCACATAACTGGCTCTCAGCATCTTCCTCTATACCCACAATTCCAAAGCCTGAACCTGTGGCTCAAGTCCCTAAAGTGATGCGGTGGATCATACTGATTGCTTGATGGGTTTTCTTTTGGGTCATTTTGTGGTGCAGAGTGTGGATTCCGGGAACAGTTCTGTGGCAGGGTTCCTTACTACAAATATCGCTTGGCAACACGGGATCATGGGAAGACAAGTAAGAACAGAGCAAATGGTGCTGGCAGTGATAGTTGCTACTTTGTGTTATGGAAAACCAGAATGCCTGTGTTTTAGACTGACTTACCAAAAAGAAGAACACTCACCAGGGGATAAAATGCTTGTATTAGTAAAGACAAAGGAGTCCTTCTTTACAGCCTCTTAGGATTAAATAGCATGCAAAGGAACTGCATGATTCCCTTATCCCCTCTTTGAAACAACATGAGGACCTCCAGATCCAGTTTTTTGCCTCTTCTGGAACTGCATCATGTAACCCTTTCCACAAATGTATCAAATTCCATCTTCTAACAGCTTAGGTTCCATGTCAAGACCTATACTCTTCTGTTTCAGTTTTGCACCTGAATTTTTTTCATGGCCAGTTTATAAGCAACTCTTATCATGCTGACACCATCCTCTAGCTTAAATAGTTCTTCTTCCTGTCTGTAATTTACCCTATAAAATAGTAATAAGAGGCATATCCCATCATTTCACCAGTCTAAACCCACAATCTTTTGGTCTCCCCTCACTAAAGTCACTGTTCTTCCAAGTTGGTTCCAGTAAGATTTACTAAGTGTCCAACACTGGCAGGGTGCTTTGTCCTTCTTACAAGCTCAACAGCAATCCTACTAGTTACCTGTTTAGGGAGTAACAAATTGTTGAAGGAAATCCAGCTTTGGTTGTTTTAGAGCCATGTGAAACGCTGTGAAGGGCATCAGATCAGTCCTTCAACAGAAAAAGAAAGAAAAAAAAAAGAACCAAACACAACAAAACCCCTTAGTGTTCCTCTGACCCCTACCCTGTAAATTCGCCCAGGCAGTTTCATAGAATATTATCCTGAAATTTATTATTTTCTATAATTTATCTTAATACTGCACACTAAAATCCCCAATAGAGTAGTGATGACACAGATGAAACTCTCCATCCACAGAAATATAAACACTTTTTAGATAGCCTGTGAAGAGTGGTTCAATGTTAGGAAAATTGTGAGACAAGCTCTTAGTGAATTATTGTCAAGGTCAGAGAATGCACATTTATTTTTCTGGTAGTTGTATCATTATCTGGCTCTTATGATATATCCACTTGTACTGAAAATGTAGCTAACTTACCTTGGTGAATTTGATTTATTAGCATTGCAACTGACAAGGTTGCCCGTTTGTTAGTGCTTATTTTATATTTGAATAGCTTTCAGCACATAAATTTGAGGAATTGCTTGAATACTTTAGCTGTTCCATATTTCATGGAGAAAGCTAGACCAGAAGAGTGCTGCTGTTGATATTTCTATTTTGATACTGTCCATTTTTTTATAAATTAAAACAATGCCTGCATTTGTACTTAGTTTTGCCTTCTGAGCAGAATTTATGGCAAACAGTAAAACTTAAATGTGAAAATTCAGTAGCTTTATCCTGAATAAAATGTGATATAACCTTGCAATACAGTTTATTTTACAGTCAAAGCATATCATAAATCTGTTCAAAAAAACCAAACCAAACTAATGAAAACCCATGTAATTCAAAAGAACTTAACTAATTACATGATTTCCTCAGATCAAGCTTAAGTTAAAGAATGGGTGGAGAAGGAATATATGAGTAAGTATATGGTGCAGGATAGAAGAAGCAGCTCTCAAATGGTCCAGAAACTAGGCCTTTATGTCTCTTACTGACTTCAGTGGTGTTACATCAGGCAGAGGAGCACAACCTAATTACAGCCAATATTAGCTCATTCTCTTCCCAGAAGGATGCACTTTTAAGTAAACACAATTGTATAAAGACCCAAATAAAGAAAAAGCAAAACTTGCCCCAACATCTTGTGAAGTTTCTTTAACATGTCTCTAGCCTTTCAGGTGTCCTTCTTTGCTACGAGGAAGAAATAATTATTCCCCTGTATCACTGTGGGCTGTCATCTATATACTTCCAATTCTACAGATCTCAGCTTGTCCTAATTTTCTAGGGATCAATAGGGAAGCCAGTCAGAAGCACAACTTACATAAACTCGCAGTGTGATGGGAAGAAGGGATAGATTTCTTTAGGGCCCCATGTCATCACGTTGGCACTCAGGACTTCTCAGCTTCCAGACTGTCTTCTCAACCAGTTCTTCTCCCCCAGTGACTGCATTTTTAATAATAGTAGAGAAGGAAGACTCATCTGCTGTCCTCCACTTCAATGGATGTATCTTTCCTAAACATGAGGTAAAGGTACAAGTTTAATGTTAACAACAGCGGTGAGACTGACAGTCACAAGTCTCTAAGAATGATTGTCCAGCCATGCAATGGTTTGGCTGTGATCAGGATGAGGAGCCTCTGGTTGAAGCTAGTCATGGAAACTCTGAGTTGATGTTGTTTGGTTATTCCAAGAAATTGCCAGTTTATAACATCATTTACTGCTGAAGTCATTTACAGATTATTAACACCACCACTGATAGCTGCACTCCTCATTCCTTCCATCCACTCAATACTAATTATTGGAAAAATGCTTTTTGGGGGTGAGAGAGAGGAACCAGAAGTCATCTTCTGGTGCATTTTAGTACTATGATCCAAGCAGATATTACCTGCAGGCTTTATTATGAACATCCTTGTATCTACGGTAGAAATCAATGATACATATATATGGTGGTAAACTGAGTTGAGCATGAAATCTTAGTGTTTTTTTCTCAGCAATGAAGTCCACCAAGAATATTTAATCTCATTGCTCCTTTCTCTTAATCCACTGGGTGGAATTCAGGTGTTGGGTTTTCATGCTTTCAGGCCTCTGCTATATTCATTTCCATTAACTGAAAAAAACGGCCTTTCTGCATAGCTTTCACATTCTGTAAGAGCTATATTCCAGTGGGACAGCAGAATAGCCAAGATCAGTAGGGTAGCTTATGTGTATATGAAATAACCCCAAAAAGGTCAGAAAGCAAAGCAGAGATTCCCAAGTGAAATGCTGGGCATCACACACATGCAGTTGCCTCAATATTTTTTGCTGGGAAAAGCACATGAAAAAAATTCTGTCCCTGAACCCATTAGTAGTGCTATGATTGGTGGTTGTTGAATTGGTCTATTTACAGAACTTTATGAAAATTAGAACTAAGCTATTTTAATTACAAATATCCACTGTGTAATTAGCACCATAATACAAAATGTGTTCAATATATTTTATATGTAATAGAAATTCTGTAAAATGAAACTGTAATAATATAAGTAGTTTTTTAGGATAAAAAGTAGGTTAAGATAAGCAATTTCATGCTTTAAACAGTGAGATAAATATTCCCTAGTGTATTAAAATATTGTGTTTTGGATTGCTAATCATTTCACTGAATAATAAATACAAGTTTCCCTTTTATGTAGTTAATGCAACCCATATTTTTCAATAGAGAAATGAAATTTTGAATCATACATAAAAAGTAGCTATGAGTATTTCATTACCAAACTTAATTCAGTCATTTCCACAGACTTATGGAAAATGTTACTCACCTCTTGGGGAAAACTTTTGGCAGTGAAGTGTAGTTTTGCTTGGCATATATTTTGAATTGTTTGAATCTCTGGTTAGTTAGTCCCTTCTGGGAGGGCTGTTATACACAGACTGGTTCAGAACAATAGTTAGCTTTTAGCAGTATTTTATATCTTTAAAACTTTATTATTAACATTACGTAAGGCATACTTAGTCACCATTTCTGAAATGCTATTGGGAGGTTAACTTGTATTTTCTAATATTTTAGTTTTCACTTGGTTATAAAAACTGCCGTCTAATGTGGTTGTGTGAAATCTGTATGCAAGAATGAAAATTTCCAAAGCCTTTCAGGGGACCATGAGTTTTATTTCTCAGGCTGTTACTACATTTTCATGCAGCCATTTCTGTGGTGTAAAATAAGGACATCAATTGAAGGATGATTATGCTCTGAATGCCCAGTGAAGCTTTTAAAATGATACCTGACATCCAGTTGCATAGCTATAGACATTGGTGTCTTTTTTTTTAAAATTCACTTTTTACAGAGAAAGTCTGTTAGAATCTGAGGGAAACAGAGGAGTACAAACATTACTTCCCGGACTTAACATTCACTGTAGCTAAGTAAAATTTTTACCAAAGATAATTCAATGTTACTTCCCCAATTCTGCTTTGGCTTTTTAAAGTAAAACCCTAAGGATTAGTTGGACATTGTTTTTTTATTAAAATACTTTGGGTTATTAATGCTTGGGAACTGTTATCTGGCAACTTTAGGCATTCTGGAGAACTAGAGGCTTATAATTACTACTATAGCACATACTCATCAGAGTAATATAGAGCTACACTGCAGTTTTAAATGGTCTAGGCAGGCTGCTGCTAGCAGAATAACTGCAGTGACTGAATGCAGTGTGGACTACAAAAAATGTACTTGAGGAGACCTGTAATGTTTAAGATGGTTGCCTTTTCTGAGCTTTGCTTTATTATTGCTACCCAGTACACAAGCTAGCTTGTGTAAAGGTAGTTCAGATACATCAATGCAATGCTAGCAGTGGTTGTGTCTGGTGTACAAGTATTCCAGGGGAATCTGATGTGTGTGTTCTCTAGAGAGAAGATGTTACAAGATCAGGCTCTAATTATTTTTTAATTGTGCAAAGCTTTAACGATAAAACCTTAATGACTAGCTTCATTTAAGACACTTTAGGGATGTTGACTTAAATAAAATGCTGTTGTTATTTTCTTTCCCAACAGTCTAAGCACTTTCTATTTCTCTCTGTCTCTCAGGAATCTGCTGTGCCTAACAGAGGAATGATCCATGTAATTAAAAGATTCTGGGTGCAGGTTCCCTGATTATCCTTACAGTAGCTCAACTAGTAGGCACTGGGCACCCAATTTTCAATTCATGCACAGTATGTTCCACTTTTCATCCTAATAAAGCTCAAATATTCTGTGTTCTTTGCTGTTACATAAATACAGCAAAAAGAATTGAAATAGCCTTTGCAGACAGTTCTTCCAAACCGGAGAGAGAGGGGAGGGAATACTAGAAATTTTGGTAAAGGTCACCAGTCAAGGATAATTGGTATCAAATCTCAATCAATCTGCATGCAAAGCACAGAGAATCTTTTGTACAGATGTCAGAAATAAAGGTCTTGATGTTTCTTTGCTTTCTTTCTTTTTTTTTAATCTGTCCTGTTCTTGGGTAAGTATTGCCACTTCATATCTGAAGTGTGCACTGAGTACTGGAGCAGAAATGAAAATAATATAAATCAGAGAATCATAGAATTATTTAGATTGGAAAAAGATCTTTCAGATCATCAAGTCCAACCGTTAACCCAGCACTGCCAAGTCCACCACTAAACCGTGTCCCCAGGTGCCACATCTACATGTTTTTAAACACCTCCAGGGATGGTGACTCAACCACTTCCCTGGGCAGCCTGTTCCAATGCTTGATCACCGCTTCAGTGAAGAAATTTTTCCTAAGATCCACTCTAAACCTCCCCTAGCACAACTTGAGACCGTTTCCTCTTGTCCTGTTGCTTGTTACCTGGGAGAAGAGACCAACCCCCACCTGCCTACAGCCTCCTTGCAGGTAGCTGTAGAGAGCGATAAGCCCCCCCTGAGCTTCCTTTCCTCCAGGCTAAACACCCCAGCTCCCTCAGCCGCTCCTCATAAGACTTGTTCTCTAGACCCTTCACCAGCTTTGTCATAATGTCATAAGCCACTGCAAAACATCAGCAGTGTTGGTTAGGGACAGTTTATTAGCTGTTGTAGATACTTTGCTTGGCCCTCAACTGTTTTGAAGTTGAATTCCAACTTAAAATGCAAAACAGTTTGAAAAATCTGCTTTGAGGAAAAACCTGATCTTGATAAACTGAGAGCTTTGTCAGCAGGTGTGCAAGTTGAGATAATGAAAAGCAAAATAATATTAATAGAGTTCCTAGTGTTTCCATCCTGGGGTCTCTGGAGATAGGCAGTTGTGATGGTAACATTTAATTATAGGAAACAGTATTTAGCTATTTTTAAACTGGTCAAAACTCAACATTTCTGTCCCTTCATCCTTAATCAAAATAAAAACCTGAGCGGGATACTGAAAAGATTTCCTGGAAATATTTTATTTCACTAAGACTGAAATCCTTTGAAGCATATTTATGCACAGTTTGATAAAATATTTTGAATTATTGAAGTAATCATGCTCCACAGAGTAATCTTGGGAGGCGGGGAAAGAAGCAATCTGAAAAAAGAATAGTGTGGGTTTTCATTGGCCAGGGTGTAAAATACTATGCTTGTAAAGAGTATATTTCTTTTTCTGTCTGCTACAGGAGCAAATGATAACTGCTTCTCCAGGTAGAATCCTTTCTTTGGGCACTTGGAGTCTTAATGCTTGTCACTTGAAGGATCTACGCTGGCTGCAGGCTGTATGTCCTCCTGCTTCTTTGCTGTTCCATATAAGCAGTACTTGAGATACAAGTGGCAGATAGAAGATTTGGGAAAAATTCTTGATTGTCTAAAATAGACAGTCACAGAATTTTATGAAAAAAAAAAAAAAGAGAGAGACTTAGAATCTGCTATTGTAAATGTGCTTAAGCTCATTAAAATTATATAAATAGACTTAAATTTTGGGGTAATGACTAGTGTTATTGAATAATATGAATCAAGAAAATGTATTTCAAAAACTACTGTTCTTTAGGCTATGCTAACATAACGAATAAAACAAAGCAATTATCAATCAGCAAATTAGATTTAATATCTAATAGAAATGGAATGATCAGTCACCACAATAATACCCAAAATTCCAACACCATTTGGTTATGGATCCCAAACTTCTAGTTATTGATGTGGATGCTTATATAGCTGTGTAAACAGAAACTAGATTTTTGATTTCTATCTGGAATGGTGTCTTTCTGCTTAGTTCTTGTTCCTGTTTCAAGTCCAACCCCTTTTTTTTTTTTCTTACAAAAGGAGGTTTTATAATGCTGATCTTAACAGAAGACCTTTTGCAAGTAAGTGCAAGTTTGATGACTTGTGTATTACAAGTTACCAAATGTACTAAGAGCAAGGAGAAAAGTCTTTCTTATCTCCAGAAACCATCTTCATCTCAGTCCTTAGAGCAGCATAGCTGTTTTCAAGCACTGAGAATTGCACAGATTCTGAATCCAAGCTTGGAAATTATTGTTGTATATATGATATAGGAATTTACCAGCTTGGACATCTTTGTATCTTTTCCATGTATGGTATAGAATGCCCTTTGGATGCCTTTCAGCTATGTTTTTCTTACATATTCGCTAAACCATCCTTGTGTTAGGAGCTTTACACATAAGACAGGAATGATTCACATAAGTTTGTATGATGCTGAAAATGTTAAGTCACCTTTGTTGCAGAGCTTACTGAAATTAGTATAGACTGCAGGATCAGCTTTTCATCTGTGCTCCAGATTGAAGGAGGTTGGTGGGACGAGATCATCATTTTGTGGAAACACAGAAAGAAAATCAGACAGGCTTTACTGTATTACTTTCAATGCATTTAATTCTCAGGCTGTTAGAACACAACTGATACCATACTCTTACAAAAAACAGCATAGAAAGGGTTTTTAGATAGAAACCTGAACATCATGATTCTTGGAGATGGGGTCTTCTGCCACAGGTAAGAAGAAAAATCTCTGGTATATACTCCTGGCACAGTTGCAGTCAGTCTACATGTACTCAGTCAGACCTCTAGACTGTGTAGGCTTTGTGTACTCTTTCTTCTACAAGGAGCTGATTCCCCTCTTTCACATTCTATCTGTTTTCCATATTCCTCTGTGATATGGTTTGGCTGAAGTGGGATCCTTATGACTCTGAAGATATATATCCTGGTTTTATAATTTTTGTAAAATTGCAAAATTTAACTGTGCAGGAAACCATTAGACCAGCCTGTTAGAGAACATCAAGGCATGGAACTTTTCCCAGTTATTTTTGTAAGTAATTTGGTTGAAGCAGGTCCTTCTATTCTGCTTTGAGCTTTTTAAACAATTAGAAATTGGTTATTTCTAATTTTATGGTTTGGGGGTTTTTTGCATGCTTTTCCCTTTTCTGTTACGGGGAGAAACCAGTGGTATTAAGCAATATTTCTTAGATACCACTTTACATCTTTACTGAAGATGTAACAAACTTTCCTTAAGCACAACAGGAATGAAAGAGATGGCAGTTTATTTTCTGTGTTTCATTCTGATTTCCAAATAGCACAGACTATCTGTTAGTCAGATGGTAAGTGTTTCTTTTGCTGTTCCCCTGGCTTTTCTGGCTGTTCAGGTGCCTCTGTTCACACATCTGTAGATCTTCATCAAGTGATAATCAGGTCTTTATCTTCAGTCCACAGTAAAAGCCTCCTCAAACATACAATCTTACTACTGGGCAGATTTGTGCTAGTTCTGTATTTTAGGGGGAAAATCTTACAGCTTCAGTTATTATTAGCTTTAAAAAAGAGCTTAACTGCATTTTAAATGTACTCCAGAAAAAGGATGTTACTGTGCTACACAGTTTCAATGAAGCTTCACCCAACCCCCTTTTTAGCAATTGGTTCTAAAAAGACATCTTTTCTTTATTTGAGAGATAAAATGAGGGGGAATCCTCATTTTCTTTTTCAGGAAAATAATGATTAATGATTAACTCAATAATTGACTGAATAATTAATGATTACAGTAATGTAATTATAAAGTTTAATCATACTATCACAAACTATGTCTTACTTCTTCTTCCATAGCTTGTGTAAAAAAGCCCATAAAGTTATCTGTGATGCAGTCCGTGCTTTTCCCAACATCAGTCTCTTATCAGGAGACTCATCTCTTTAGAAGAGGAATTGGTTCTTGTTCCTGGCATCAAAACATGATAATAAAGCTATGTAAACTGGATTTTTGTAAGAGCCAATCCATTTCCTTTTTGTGAGAGCAAAATGTGGGATCTGAGAGTATGGAAGGGAGATTCCAGATAGGAAATGCTCAGGCTTTCATAAATATTTACTTTAGAGTAAGTAAACTTGGGATTAAAGGAGCTAGTAAGATGAAGTGACCACTGTATTTAAAAATTTCTGTTTTCAATTTAATTCTGGTGTCTTAGCAAATTATCTTTTGAATTCTAGTTTCTCATGTTTTGGCTTAGTTTAGAGACAGATCTCTCTGTGTATGTGTCTGTGTGTGGGTGTATGTATATGTGTATGTACATGTCTGTATGTGTATATTTAAGACTCAAAAAACCGCTAAGCCCAAATCCAAAAACCATTCATGTTAATATATTTTGGCTTTATATCCATAATTATTTGGAATGTGATTAAATCTCATTTGCTTCACTAGGCCCAAAGCATGTGTTTAAAGTCAAGCATGTGCTTAAGTGTTTTCCTGAATAAGGATGCTTTCCTGAACGAGAATTTGAAGAGAATACACTCCACGTGAACAGTAAACATCTTTTTCCATGTAACTGTTCAGTGTCATACTGAAGTCTGAGCTTCTGTTGATATGTTTTTCTTTCTAGTTAATGTAGAAAGAAGTATTGGATGATATGAATTGAATTCCTTTTTAAACTGCATATTTCTTTTGTGGTTATAGCATAGTACTGTTAGAGCAAACTAATTCAGGGCTACAATGGAATAGAGAAATGTTCTTTAAAATGGACTAGCATCTCCTTATTGGTCTATACATTTTTTAACTTACATGAATATTAGAGATTTGGTTCAGAGAGCTTATTATCTACCTTTGGTTATATTCTGGAGAAGCCTTTTTCATTTGACCTGTGCAGTCATTTATAAAACATAAAATATATAGCAAAGTCAGCAAAGGAATATTTGATTTGGTCTGGGTTGTTCATTTTTTTTTAAAATGCATTTTTTAAAGGTCATATGTTTGTACCTTATTACTACTTCGATAAATGGCTATTTAGGATTAACTTGTTGGTTGTATGTGATAGCAATCCCTGTCATCTTTTAAAAATGAAGGCAAACATTTCTAGCATGAAAAATGAAGTATCTTTGCCTGAAGCCAACAGCAGTTTTAACTTGCTAATGTTTTTGTGGTTGTGATCTCAAAAAATTGGCAATATGTTGACTGCCTGCTATGGTAATGTGATTTGCGATGTTAGAAAATCTAGTATCAGTTATCAAAATTTAGAAGGTATTTAACAATGCACATTTTTTCCTAGAAACCTCTCTGTAATAATTTTTTTAAAATTCTATGTAATTTTTTATTCTGAACATGTATTTTCCAGAAAATGCACTTGAGATTGTAAATTACTTGCACCAGTAGAATTTTCCCCCTCGTTAAAAAAAGTGAGTCTGTGTTGTATTTCTCTTCAGAAATCCTGGTGTATCCTTTACAAAATTCAAGTATCTTAAACTCTACAATGAAATTCTAATATTGTACTCTTGAAAACTGTTGAAAAGCACTCTGATTGGAGCCAGTCACTGCAGAAACAGTAGTCCAGTGAATCTCAGTCTGTGTTTATGTAAGGAATTCTAGTTTGTACCTCATGTAGAAAAGCAACAAACAAAACAATTGAGAAGTGATTGTGTTTTATATACAAGACTGAGGTTTGCAATTTCAAGTTGTCATGAATTGGTCTTGGTTTTATTTCAGAATTTGTCTTGTTAGTTTTCAGCATGATTCCTTATGTTATCAGTTTTATTCCCCCACAGTACTTTTCTGGAATGACAGTAGAGTATTTCATGATACAACAGCAATCTTACTTATCATAGAATCATGGAATGATTTGGGTTGGAAGGGACCTTAAAGATCATCTAGCTCCAACCCCCCTGCTGTGGGCTGGGACACCTCCCACCTGCCCAGGCTGCTCCCAGCCCCATCCAGCCTGGCCCTGAGCCCTGCCAGGGATGGGGCACCCACAGCTGCTCTGGGCAGCCTGGGCCAGTGTCTCATCACCCTAACGGCAGAGAATGTCTTCCTAATATCTAATCTAAATCTATCCTCTTTCTTTTATAAGCCATTATCCCTTGTGCTATCGTTACATGCCCTTGTAAAAAGCCTCTCTTCAGCTTTCTTGTAGCCCCCTTTAGGCACTGGCAGGCTGCTCTAAGGTCTCCCCAGAGTCTTCTCTTCTCCAGACTGAACAGCCCCAACTGTCTCAGCCAGTCTTCACAGGAGAGGTGCTCCAGGCCTCTGATCATCTTTGTGGCCTCCTCTGGACTTGCTGCAACGGGCCCATGTCCTTCCTACTTTGGGGGCCCCAGAGCTGAATGCAGCACTGCAGGTGGGGTTTCACAAGAGCAGAGCAGAGAGGGAGAATCACCTCCTTTGACCTGCTGGCCATGGTTCTTTTGATGCAGCTCATCATCTTGTCCCAGTATAGACCTCTGAGGAATGCCAGTCTCTCCTTGGACCTTGAGCCACTGACCTCGACTCTTTGAGTGTGACCATCCATCCAATTCTTTATCCACTGAGTCGTCCATCCATCAAAACCATGTCTCTCCAGTTTAGAGACAAGGATGTTATGTGGGACAGGGTCAAAACCTTGGCATAAGTCAGTCATTCTTTCCAGATCTGTCAGTGCTGTAACCTCATCACAGAAGGTCACCAAATGTGTCAGGCACTATTTGCCCTTAGTGAAGCCATGTTGGCTGTCACCAGTCACCTTCTTATTTTCCATGTGCCTTAACATAGTTTCCAGGAGGATCTGCTCCATGCTTGTGCCAGGCAGTGAAATCAGACTGACTGGCTTGTGCTTTCCCAGGTCTTCCTTATTTCTCTTTTGTGGTTATGTTTCCCCTTTTCCAGTTAGTGGGAACTTCCCTGGACTGCCACAACTTCTTAAATGTGATGGACAGTGGCTTAGCACTTCACCCGCCAGTTCTCTCTGGACCCGCAGATGCATACCTTGGAGGTACAAGGTTCCCAGTGCAGCTGAATGGTAGACTATACTGAAGTTGCCTTTCAGGAGTTAAAAAATGATGATGCTCCTTTTAAGAGTGTACATATGCTTTCAAATCTGGTTCAAAAGCCTATTATAAATTTTGAGCACAATTAGAATTGCAGCATTTCTTTCATTTTTACTTTTTTGTTTTTGGTTT
The DNA here is from genome assembly GCF_023638135.1 of Falco biarmicus. NCBI lineage: Eukaryota > Metazoa > Chordata > Aves > Falconiformes > Falconidae > Falco > Falco biarmicus. The sequence goes on from NC_079288.1 coordinate 111,441,825, forward strand.
GGCATTTCCCCAATTTGCCTGATAGCTGGTATTCTGACATATATGTGTGTTCAAGTGCTTTGAAATCCAATTAATGCACAGAGTGCAAAATGTAACTTCTGTACCTTTTAGCAATTGTGGGAGTTACTTATGGCGTGAGATGAACAGAAAAAGAAGACAAGTTTAAGGAGATACTGTGGTGTTTTGTGATGTCTTTATACATCATCACCATCATTCCCTCTGAAACTTTTGGGAACTACTGTAACAGATGCAGAAAAAATGGATACAATGAGAAATAATATTTTTGGTAATGTAAAAGGATTTAATTTAGATCTTAAGAGCTATAAAATAGAGCACTGCTGATTACATTGTTTAGTGGACCACCAAACTAGCTGAGTAGCTCTGTCAGTATCTTGATGAAAGTTAGAGGTTGTTACATACATGCAGATGTTGACCATTTACTCAACTAGAAAAACTGAGTTCTGTGTAACTGCTTTTGCAAATAATAGGCTTTTACCCCATGGCAGCTAATCTCAGGCCATCTTTACAGTGGGTGGAGTAGATCGGCTCCTTGAGAAAGGAACTGGAAGAGTCTGCTCTTAATCTCCTTCTGGAGGACCCTACATCTCTTTACTAGAGAGGAAACCCATGAAGTTTGCCTCCTTAGGTGAACCTTAGCCCTTTGGAACCCCTTGCAAGAATGACAAACATCTGCATGATAGATTGCATTTTTGCCATAATGTGCAAGGCTTTGGCAGCCATTAATTCCTTTACTACTTCTGCTGATTATTTTCCATTGCAATTGCTTGTTGCTGTTTTCTATTTATATTCTGCTCATTTCACTGGAGTGCAAGGTTATACCCAGAACATTCAGCATCTCTGCAAGTCTGTTCTTTGTGGAGATACTAGAGGCAGCATTTGATGTTAATCGGAAATGTGCAGATAGGGCTTGTTCTGGAGTCTACTGAGTCAGGAGAAAGATTTCAGTGGAGTTCTATGCATTTTGGATCAGGCTGATGTTTTTGAAATTTCACCCTGAAAAGTACTGGCCATATTTCATTATCTGTGAACATAAAAATTTAAGATAATCGAGAATTTAAAAAATAGGACATAGTGTTACAATATATATGCAATGTATTAACTCTAATTTTTTATAGTTGTTTGCTATTATATGAATGTAATTTATTGTGCCTGCAGCAACCTGAGGACATGCTGGAAAATTAGATGATTCATTTCAAGTGTTTTATCCTAGTGAGCAAAATTTTAATCAGTCAGTTTTCTAATCCCAGCTCTGTTATTGGCACAGTGTAAACTTGGCAAGGTCACGGAAGGACTCCATTGTAGACACAGTGCTGCATCTCAGCGAAATCATTACTGTGTATGTTTTAATATACCTGCATTATAGAATTTTTAAAGAAATAGAACTGTAGAAATGTGCTTCTCTGATGAGCTATGCTAAAGGTAACCTGATAACAGAAATTATGATGATTATAAGATTTATCTTGAGCTATGGTTGCTATTTCCTATGCGAATTTTTTACAATTTCACCGTACCCCCCCCGCCCGCCCCCCCCCCCCCCCCGAATTCTAACCTAGTATAAAAGAAAGTAAAAACCCTCATAACATACAGACTACTGCCTTGTCACTTTTGTAAGTTTGTCACTGCATTGTGAGTTGGACCACGCGGTGAACAGGAACTGTATTATCAATTTGTTGTACCTCAAAGCTTGCTGTTAACTTTTATCAAGAAGATGCTACTTTTGATGATATGGATGTTAATTCAGAAATATAAAGATATAAAGTAGTCCAGTATCCAAAAATTAGCTGAGTATGTCAAATGCATGCTAATGACAGTGTAAAAGATATTCTAATTGCCTTAATTATCAGGCAGTAAATATAAAAAGAATGGTCACATTGGAGTAACATTTTCAAAAGTATTCAGTGTCCTAATTTTAAAGGGAATATATTCAGAAGCCTAACTTCCATTCAAAGCAAATAGAATTAGGCTCCAAAACTCATAATTGTGAAAATGTGATATAAACTCCTAAGGAATGTTAAAAAGTTTTACCCACAGAGGACCATGAAAGACACAAGCTCTTCAAAATGATAAACTGACTCATCCCAACATTATACTGAGAGTGGGATCATGAAACATTTGTGTGCTACATTTTTTGAAGTAGGTGTTCAATTTGTTTACAGGACAAATAGGAATTTTTCCTCTGCTATCGGAAAGCAGAATGCATTTCAGATTTACTGCCAAATTTAAAAAAAAAACACCACAAAACAACCCAAATTAGTGGATATTATTAACAAATTATAGAAGAGAGTAGGAGCCATAAAATTAAAGAGGTATAAAAGGAATGTCATTTTATAAAGACTCAGAAATACTTAGTAGGGCATTACATTAGGTAAAAGTGTAAGCATGCTTTTGCAGAATTTGAGTGAGAGGCATAATTAAATTAATTCTAAGCAGGGAGGGAGATAAGAATTACATATATTGTAAATACATATGTCTATATATGAATGTGTGATATTATAATCACAAAAATCAGAGTACAGTTAAAGAATTTACTTGTTATGCATCTTGCAAGTCTTTCCAAATAGCAGTTTGTATTAAAGCAATTCAGTTGATCAGTAAGTTGAAAAACATCTCCAGCTTTGAATATTGTCTCATGGTATTTTGCTTTTCTATTCTCTAGTTTTCAAATGTTTTATACAATATAGCTCTCATACTTTTTGTCTTTGTACTGTATCACATACGCTATGGTGCACAGGGGGGTTTCCCAAACAGGAGGAACCTCAGGAGGAGCTGTGAGTGCTGCCAGGAGCATGCAGCTCATGACAGTAGCTGATGAGACCTGTGTGGGGCCAGAAGCAATGGTGGCCAAGCCCCCTCCCACCTATAAAAGGAGCCCTTAGGGAGTGCTAGGGAACAGGACATGGCACACCAGCAAGGGCATGACACTGTAGTTGGCATGGAAGGATGTGCAGGAAGGGCACTGAAGCCCTGCCAGGTGTCCACCCTGCAGAATGCTGTGGCCTCTCTAGGCTCTGGCCACCCCACCTGCCCAGGGGCCTGTGCATGACAGGTGTGAGGCTCTGCCTGTGGCACTGAACAATAACAAGGACAGTAGTTCATCTAGCATGGAGGTGCTGCTGGGGTTGTCAGCCTATACACTGCATCAAAATTGCTTCCACAGAAAAAAAAAAAAAAGATGGGTTGTTGTCACAGGAGACCCCCTTCTGAAGGGAACAGAAGGCCCAGTATGCAGATGGGACCCACTTCTTAGGGCAGTCGGCTGCCTCCCTGGGGCCTGGTCTAAAGATGTGAAAGAGGAAGCTGCCTACTGTGGTACAGCCTTCAGGCTGTTATCCATTACTGATTTTTCAGGTAGGCAGCGATGAAGTTGTGACAAGAAGTCCAAAGACCATCAAGACTTTAGGGCCTTGAGATGACTGGTTAAGGGATCAGGAGCACAAGCAGTGTTCTCCTCTGAGCCTCCAATTGCAGGGGATGATAAGGGAAGAGATGGGAAGAACCAGCAGATCGACACCTGGCTCTGAGCTTGGTGTCACTGGCAGAATTTGGGTTTTTTTGATTATGGGTGCATTTACATGACAGCAACAGACAGAGCACACCTGTGTCAGAGGGGAAAAAGGTTCTTTGCACAGAAGTTGGCATGGCCCATTGAAAGAGCTTTAAATTAATTTAATATTTAAAGGGGTAAGGAATAAAATCAGGTTCACTAGAGATAAGCCTGGGGGCAGCACACCACCGTTTGAGGCATGGTGTGCTAGTGAGGTCCTTCAATTTCCCATCTCAGTGGAGGCAGGGGATGGAGATCCATGCAGCAGCAAAAGCACAAGGGCTATTGACGTGTTAGAAACCACAGAAGTGCCTGAGAACTATCACATAGGAATTAGGGGATCAATAATTAATACTGGATCAATGGCCCAACTGAAGTGCATCTACAAAAATGCACGCAGTGTGGGCAAAAAGCAGGAGGAGCTGGGAGCCATTGCACAGCAGGAAAACTATGACATAGTTGCCATCATGGAAACATGGTGGGATGACTTGCACAGCCGGAGTGCTGCAATGGGAAGCTCTTCAGAAGGGATAGGCAAGGAAGGAGAGGTGAAGGAGTAGCTTTTAATGTTAGGGAGTGTTTTGATTGTCTAGAGCTTAATGATGGTGATGATAGGGTTTTTATAGGTACGAATTGGGGGAAGGCCAATAAGGCCAATATCATGATAGGACTGTTATGGACCACCCAATGAGGATGAAGAGACAGATGAAATATTCTGTAAGCAGCTGGGAGAAGCCTCAGAATTTCTAGCCCTTGTTCTTGTGGGGGACTTCAGCTTACCAGATGTGCAGCACAGAGGAAACAGCCTAGGAGGTTCCTGGAGTGTGTGGGACAACTTCCTGACACAGCTGGTGAGTGAGCCAACTAGGAAAGGCACCCTGCTGGACCTGTGTCTTGGGAACAGAGAAGGACTTGTGGGTGGTGTGATGGCTGGAGGCCATCTTGGGCATAGTGATCATGAAATGGTAAGAGTTTTCAGTTCCTGGAGAAAGGGGGTAGGTGGGGGTCAGCAGAAACCTTGCACTTCCAGAGGGCAGACTTTGGCCTGTTCAGGAAGCTGATTGACAGAGTCCCTTGGGAGACAGTCCTGAAGAGGGAAGGAGTCCAGGAAGGCTGGGCATCCTTCAAGAAGGAAATCTTAAAGGCGCAGAAGCAGGCTGTCCCCATGTCTTGTCTTTTGGCAAGGCAATGGGAAAGAAGACTGGCCTGGCTGAACAGAGAGCTTTGGCTGGAACTCAGGAAAGAAAGGAGGGTTTATGACCTTTGGAAGAAGGGGCAGACAACTCGGGAAAATGACAAGAATATTGTGAGGTTATGCAGGGAGAAAATTAGAAGGGCCCAAGCCCAACTAGAACTTTGGCTACTGCCATAAAAGATACTAAAAAATGTTTCTATGAATACATTAGCAACAAAAGGAGGGCTAAGGAAAATCCCCATCCTTTATTGGATGTGGGGAAAAATGTAGTAACAAAGAATGAGGAAAAAGCTGAGGTAATTACTGCCTTCTTTGCCTCAGTCTTTAATAGTAAGACCAGTTGTCCTGTGAATACCCAGCCCCCCTGAGCTGGAAGACAGGGATGGGGGGCAGAATGAACCCACCATAACCCAAGAAGAAATGGTCAATGACTTGCAACACAATTTAGACACACACACAAGTTTACAGGTCCAGAAAGAATCCACCCAAGGGTACTGACGGAGCTGGGGAACGGCTCACCAAGCCACTTTCAGTCATTTATCAGCAGTCCTGGCTAACCAGAGAGTTCCCAATGGACTGGAAGTTACCAAATGTGTCATCCATCTACAAGAAGGGCTGAAAGGAGGATCTGAGGAACTACAGGCCTGTCAGTCTGACCTCAGTGCCAGGGAAGGTTATGGAGCAGATCATCTCGAGTGCCAACGCACAGCATGTACAGGGGGGGTCACAACAAACCCATGCAACACTACAGGCTGGGGGGAGAGTGACTGGAAAGCTGTCTGGTGGAAAAGGACCTGGGAGTGTTGGTAAACAGCCACCTGAACATGAGCCAGCAGTGTGTGCCCAGGTGGCCAAGAAGGGCAACAGCATCCTAGCTTTTATCAGAAACAGTGTGGCCAGCGGGACCAGGGCAGTGACTGTCCCCCTGCACTGGGCACTGATGATGCCAGACCCCAAATACTACATTCAGTTTTGGGCCCCTCGCTGCAAGAGGGACACTGAGGTGCTGGAGCATGTCCAAAGGGCAACAAAGCTGGTGAAGGGGCTGGAGCCCAAGTCTTAGGAGGAGTGGCTGAGGCAACTGGAGTTGTTTAGCCTGGAGAAAAGGAGGATCAGGGGGGATCTTACTGCTTTCTACGACTGCCTGAAAGGAGCTTGTAGACAGGTGAGTTGGTCTCTTCTCCCAGATAATAAGCAATAGGACAAGAGGAAATGGCCTCAGGTTGTGCCAGGGGAAGTTCAGATTGGATATTAGGAAAAAATTCTTCACCTAAAGGGTTGTCAAGCATTGGAACAGGCTGCCCAGGGAGGTGGTGGAGTCATCCCTGGAGGTACTTAAAGATGTGTAGATGTGGTGCTTAGGGGCATGGTTTAGTGGTGGACTTGGCAGTGCTGGGTTCAAGTTTGGACTCAATGATCTTAAAGTTATTTTCCAACCTAAATGATTCTATGATTATATATACTACCATTGCAGTCTGTTGTATTCTGTTTATCAACATCCATTTAAAACAAGGTGGCAAACTGACTGCTGGCTATCCCATGCCAGCAGCACCACTTTATTCCTGCAGAAATGACGAAACCTGGCAAATAAGCAAGAGCCATTAAGAAAACTGTTGAATGTACCACAAGTAAGATGCCAGCAATACTGACCCCTTATCATGCAAGTATTTATTCAAGTACTAATTTTTGAAGGACAGATAGTGATGACTGACTCTAATTATGCTAGCCTAAGCTTTCCCATTTTCTCATTTTGCTGTTGCAGTACACACCCATTTAGAGATTATCATTTTACTATTATTTTGTGAGATAGTTTGAACAATAAAGTTGTGGGAAAAGGTATAAACTACAGAGAGAGTGATTTCAAAATAACTACCTTTTATAAAACATACTAGCATCTTAAATCCTGTGCAGGACTTCAAGCTCTGCAAAACAAAACAAAAATCTCTTAGGGCATCCAAACTGCAAAAAATACAGATCAAGAACACTAATGAGAATCTGGCAGCATGAGAATGAATGTTTTCTAATAGAAATGGCTTCATTCTAAGAAATAACACAGAAATTGTGAAAAATGAGGAAGATAAATTCAAAACATATGGAAACCACGAATTCATACAGCATATTGGCAGTTGGGTTGAATAACTGGCCCTATTTCTTATCTTTCACTGTTCTTTCACAGTATTCTTGGTGTTTTAGTTTAGAGAAAATTAAATACGAGATTTTGGAGATGTTGAAACCATTGAGCTAGTTCTTGTTTTGCCTTATCACCTATTTATAATGCTCTAATCTGTAGGAGAGTTTGCTTAGAAATTTTAGTAGCAGAAGTCTTTGTGCAGACATATATGAGAACACAGAATGGAAGGTTAAATGAGTTTATTGTAGCAAGGCTCTCTAGCACATCCCAGTAGGCAAGCATATGAATATTCCCTTGGGCTTTCCCTACAAATTATATGCAAAGTTAATTAGCATAAATATACTAGCCATTTCTTTCAAATCTAGGTGCCTAAAGACATGCTGTGCTGTGCCCTGGCAGGTCAGTTGAGAAGCCAGCCATTGTGATTTTTTTTGAGCATAAAATTACCTTGATGCAACAAATGCTTTTTTATACAACTGACCCATTAGTTTTCGCCCTTCACTTACATCTGACAACATCAAGTGACTAGGTTTTTATTGTCTTTGTTAGCAGCATTGGAGTGATTACTCAGGTTCCCACCCTGGGCATGGGCAGGGCCTTGGTGTCAGCTCTGGTGACCTATTTTGAGTGGTGGTGTGCAAATATGTTTTCTTTAGAGGATGTCCAGAACTGTCTGGCCTTACCTGCCTGGGCTTTCTGCAGCCTAAGAAGTTTGCTCTGTCCCATGCTGAGCAAAAATCTTACCCATGCGCTGCAGCACTCTCACAGCTTGCAACTTTATTACGTGTGCTGAGACTTTGCTGACCATAGTCTCATGCTTGCCACAGTTGCCTTCTATACCAGACCATGTATGTCTCCTTGGCAGCAGTCTATTTACTCCTGTTCTCAGGTGGCTTTGTTGCTGTATTTGGTTGCCTTTTTTTAAAAAAGGCAAACTATTTCTTCTTTCCTACTGACGTGAGCATTCATCCCAGCAGCTTTGGGGGACAGCCCTTGCAGGTTGTGGCTGCTGAAGGGCTGGGCTTAGCCATGGGAAAGGGCTGGGCAGCTCCTAACTGCACTGGTGCTCTTCCAGGGGGTCTGTTTGGTTCAGTGAGTTACAACACTTCCTGCAGGCATGTGAAGCCTCACAGGTCTATGTTGGAGGACACTGAGAGGGTCAAGGGAGCCAGACCTGTTGTGGTCTAATTGCCTTTGCAAGTGAGAATAAAATTGGGTATTGTCAGAGGAAGCTGAGTACAGGTGAGGCTGGTTGCATTAACACATCAGCTGTCTACCTGTCAGTAGACAAAGGCGTGACTGCACAGTTAGAAATAGTGCAACATGACGTTAAAGGTACACTACACTATTTTGTATAAGGGAAGTTTTGTGTAGAGAAAACATAGTGGGTGATTCTTCCATTTTTAAACACTTGTTAGCGTTGTGAAAATTCTCAGTAAAATTAATTATGACTAATTATTTACAGGGTACTGGAAATATAAGAAAAGAGGCAGGCCTTATTAGAGAACCCAGACTTCTGTTTTTGTTGGCTAAGATCTACCTACCAGGTAGGATTACTCTGAGAAAGTGTTCAGCAGAGCAAGTTAGGATCCCTTGTATAGTACAGGAGGGCTACTTGGTTGACTTCAGTATATAGCTGCACACTTACGTCCTTTTTTAATTCAGTAAGGGATTTAGATCTTTGAAGAAAAATACATCTATGCCTGATCATCAGCCAGACCAGGAAAAATTGTTTCCACTTCTTGTATTTGAAGATTGAAGTAGGGAGATAGGTTATGTAGGCAAAAAGGACACCTTCAGATCTTCAGGAACTTACTTTCCACTTAAGGGTGAGAACAGAAAAGACCAACTCCCAGGCTCATTTGTAATGCACTTGATACACCAGCCCTACCTCAGCCTGTATTTAGAGAAATAATCTGTCCTCCAAATACACAGAAAATAGTGTTAGGGGTATAATCCATATAAATATTTTTGAATGCTTTCTTTTTAATGGCTAAGATAAACCACCAGAAATACAGTGCCTGGCCATATTGTACTGGATTTTATCATGCTGCTGTCTTTCATTTCAACTATAAACTTCTATTTGCCTGTCTTCTTTAATTAAAAAGGTCAAAAAATGCAGCAGGTGTGTAAATTGAATGAATTCATGGACCATTTATTCTGACAGATAATTCAGGTAACACATGAATCCTCACGAAGGTGGAAATCGAGTGATGCTAAGGAAACTAATGTTCCAGTGTAATCACAGATTTCAGTTTTCCCAGGAGAATAGTGGATGTTAAAAGGAATATCCACCTGGGGTTCTGCTGAGCTCTAAGGATCTTGAAGTATGTCATATGACCTGACCCAAAGCATTTTCCCATTCTTCACTAGTGACAATTCTGCAGCTAGCTGTGGCCACTTGTTCCATTATCTAATTGGGCTTTTCAAATTCTCTAAATATTGAACTTACATTTATCTTGTTCATCATTCTCATGGATATTTTCCTTGCATGTTTTAGATTGTGAAGGAATTTGATCTATGACCTATTTGTAACCTTGCATTATATTTAAAAAAAATCAGGAGTGCTTTGCTGCTTTGGTCTGGTGGAGATCTTATTATTAGTGAACAACATGAAGGATGTGAATTCTTAGATCTTTCCTGGAACTTCCAGAACAGATATTCTGGAAGTAGAGTGGCAATAGATAGATTTGAGATAGGCCGTTGAGATAGATTTGATATCAGATAGATAGATTTGAGATAGGCCATTTTAGTTAGAACTCAATTTAAGATTTTTTGGAGTCTTTTTAGTAATGGTCATTAACTTGTTGAACACGGTGTCTAAATAATATTAACAGAGATTGAAATAAAAAATGCAAATGTAGGGTTATATTACCATACCTTATTCTTACTTCCTTGAGTGAACAGATTTACTTTACTGAGCCTTACATTAAGGTTTTTTTTCCAAATATTTAGTAATTTTTTGGGTTTGTTGCATTTTTTTTCTTTTTTCTGTTTTTTACCTGTTAAGTGTAAAATCCCAAATAAATGTCTATGTCCAATTAATAGTGGAATAGCTGCATTTCTTTGAAAGCACTAATGAAAACATCCCCCCCAGTAAAACAACAGCACACAGTATCACCACACACAGATTGCCCTTTTCTAGTCTGTTTTTACCCGTGTCTTTTGCCTTTCTACAAAATCTCTGCAATTTTAAAGAATTATTCAGAAATTGATATATGAAGTTCTGGAAACTGAAACGAATCACTGATCCGTTTTAATAAATACTATATTGTCACACATTTGCTATCTAATTTATGCAGTGATTCATCCGTTTAGCTTTCAATGTACATAATACTGATAAGATTTAGTAGATCATATATTTGATTCAAAAAATGTATTAGATTTCGTAGGTCCTGACTTCAATTCAACATAAGATGACTTTATCTGTCTTATGAGGATATATGTGATTTTCAAAAGCAATGTATCTGTTTTTGAAAAATCCTCCACTGAAAAGGGAAAAAATTAATTTATTGTAAGGAATGAAACATTCATTTTAGGAATCTGAATATAGAAATTACCCACATTTATATTAGAATTTCATAGCAAAGCAATATACTGTGCATGTCTTCACATTTCATATACTGAAAGTAATATTTTGATCATGATAACTTCATTGCCTGTATTTCTGAGTTCTGAACTGAAAAGCACTTTGTAGAATAGAAAATTCAATTTAGCATAAGGTGATCTCATTAAATGCTATTTATCCAAGATTACAACAACTTAGAAGAAAATTGAGAGTGAAAGTAATTGTTCTTTTATTAATCCAAGTAGCTTTTAAAAAGAAATCTACTGATTAGGAAGTTCTGCTGGACTTCTAACTTGAATCTCCCAGGACTTATTCCAGGAGGTTCTGATTTTAGTGACATGTTCTGATGATATCATAAGCAACTATGGCCATACCTTGCTGAAGTCACAGAAACAAGACAGAATAACAGGTTAACATAATCTGTCAGTATATTTTGGTATTAATTTGCCATAGAAATGTTAATATTTTAAAATATTCCGCATATACATGCTCTCTTGCCAACTGGTATTTTAAAAGCTGAAGTTTTAGGCAACCCTTTAACTTTTATAGAGATGGAAGTTTCTGGTTTGAGTTTGAAAATTAGTAGTGCTTGGAAGGTACAGCGCAGTCCCCTGTGCACCAAGGTTCCATTCCTGACCCTTACAGATGCGAAGTCCCTGTCTCCTATTCTTTTGCATGTAAGGATCTAATGTTTCCTGTTCAAAGCAAGAAGAGAGAGAAGAGAGAAAGGACACCTATTGCCAGGAGGTCCAGACTTTCACATTACACCTCCAACATCAATGTCCCTGAAAATGACTTTGGATTTGAATCAGTTTTCTCCCCTGACACTTCCCCCCAACCCCAATTTAAAATCCATTATTTTAGTTTGGATCTTTCTTTAGTTACTATATTGGTAAGAGCAACAGGTTAAAATATCCTTAATAATTACAATTCTTCTAGAGAAACCAGCTGCTCGCGGCCTGTACGTGTGTGCGCTCCGGGCTGGGTAAAAGGCTGGCTGGCTGGCCGAGCCCAAAGGGGGGTGGGGAATGGAGCCACATCCAGCTGGCGGCCGGGCACACGTGGTGTTCCCCAGGGCTCAGCGCTGGGGCCGGTCCTGGTTCGTGTGATCTGGGTCTGTGATCTGGGCGAGGGGATCGAGTGCACCCCCAGCGAGTCTGCAGCCAACACCCGGCTGGGCAGGGGTGCTGATCTGCTGGAGGGCAGGAGGCTCTGCAGAGGGGTCTGGGCAGGCTGGATCCACGGGCCCAGGCCACTTGGATGAGGTTCCACAAGGCTGAGTGCCGGGTCCTGCCCTGGGGTCACACCGGCCCCACGCAGCGCTCCAGGCCGGGGCAGAGCGGCTGGGAAGTGCCTGGGGGGAAAGGGCCTGGGGGTGCTGGTGGGCAGCCAGCTGGGCATGAGCCAGCACCGTGCCCAGGTGGCCAGGAGGGCCAGCAGCATCCCGGCTTGTGTCAGCAACAGCGTGGCCAGCGGGACCAGGGCAGTGACCGTCCCCCTGCACTGGGCACGGGTGAGGCCGCCCCTGGAATCCTGTGTTCAGGTTTGGGCCCCTCGCTGCAGGAGGGACACTGAGGGGCTGGAGCGTGTCCAGAGCCGGGCAGCGGGGCTGGGGAAGGGGCTGGGGCACAAGTGTTGTGAGCGGCGGCTGAGGGAGCCGGGGTGTTTAGCCTGGAGAAAAGGAGCCTGGGGGGGCTTATCGCTCTCTGCGACTGCCTGACAGGAGATCATACGCAGGTGGGGGTCGGTCTCTTCTCCCAAGTAACAAGCAACAGGGCAAAAGGAAATGGCCTCAAGTTGACCATGGGAGGTTTAGATTGGGTATTTGGAAAAATGTCTTCACTGAAAGGGGTGATCAAGTATTGGAACAGGCTGCCCAGGGATGCAGTGGAATCACCATCCCTGGAAGTGTTTAAAAAACACTGAGATGTGGTGCTTAGGGACATGGTTTAGTGGTGGACCTGGCAGTGCTCAGTTAATGGTTGGACTTGATGATCTTGAAGGCCTTTTCCAAACCCAAATGATTCTACGGTTCTATGAAAATGTTCATAAAATTTAGCTGAACAAGTGATGATTGTGGTTTCAACTTGAAACTACAAACATTAGCTCACTGTGTCTATAAACATTCAGTTGCATCTGACAATTTTTGTCTCGGCTCCAGTGAATCAAAATAATATTGTTGCTGAAGTGGTATCATGCAGTCTCTATAGGCTTTTATTTATTAAATTTTTTATCTCATGAAGAAACCTCAAACTTCCTTGTAGAATCTCACACAAAATTCAGCCATTTGAGTAGAGTGTCAAAGAATGCAGAAGTCTTTATGCAGTGATTAAACTAAACATTTCCTTAGATTGTGAGGAAGAATGGTGGATGTGGGTCCAAAAGTAACAGGAAGATGCTGGTTTATGGGTGTAAGCCAAAAATACGCAAGGATCTCAGTAACTGAGCAAGCTCATGGTTTCTGTGTCCCAGATCCCACTCCGCCTTGGGCTGTGACCTGTCCCTGCAGTCTGCCACTTTGAAGGCCCAGCTCTTTTCAGCTTTATCCTAGTCTAGAAGTGCACAACCTTTTAGGATGTGGAACTTGCACATTTAGTGAAGTCAGATGCTCTAGTTATGTTGACCTTTCTCATGCATTTTGCTTTTGAAGCTGGCAGAGAAAATTTATGAGAAACTAAGGTCTTGTATTACACCATGTAAATATTGACCTAATTGGTGGTTTAATGAGATTTGGAATCAATGGAGAGAAGACTTAATAGGACTTGTAAAATGGAGTATAAGTTTAGAGGTATCTTTTTGTTTATTTGGAGATCTCAGACTGAAAAATGTGCTGCCGCTTTGCAAATAGATGGGTAATTTTTTACATAAGACGCCAGTGCTAGAAAAGTCCCTTTTTCGTATACAAGGCCGTGTCACTATTTTATAGGGCTGTGCAGAAGATCAGTGACTATGACTAATATAGCTATTGTTCTTTTTAATATTTTTGCTGCCAAAGTAGTACTTTAGTATTATTTTAGCTCAAGGATGAAATTCCGATGGTGATAGTCAATTGGACAGTGAGGCCAGTCCTCAGGTGTAGCATAGAAAGTACAAAGAGGCTCTGAGGAAGGAAATCTTGTTATATTTTAATTAATTCTTAGCTTTTCAAATTTTAGTGACATTTGGCTTTGAGAGATTGAATAGAAAGGTCTTCATAAGTTAAATTGTTTCTGAATAATTCTAAATTAAAAGTTTGCAACGGTAGTTTGCAATGGTTAAAATGGGAACAGATGAGCAGGAAAATAAATATTTTTAATCTTTTCTCTCTCTCTTTTCCAGAACCAGAGGTCTTTATGCATTCCACTTTCACAGAAGTTATTTCAAAAGAGGTAACCTTTCCGATATCTTAATATCTTTTGTTGCAGTTACTGTTTTTATTTTTAATATTATTTTTTTTATATAAGGTGTGGAGAAAAAATGAAGAGTTGAGCTAAATTTGCAGAAAAGAGAAGTTTGTGGGCTTTACTGACTTGAGAGTATGCCTCAGAACAGTAATGTCTAAATGGTGTTGGGCTAGAAGAAGAGGTGAGCAAACAAAGCAGGTTTCTTCAGAATGAGTCAATAGCAATCGGGACTTTGTAGAGACATTTTGATTTCCACAGAATTAATAATAAAAGGAAATGTGATGTTCCATGTTATGTGGTAGGACAGATTCTGCAGCATGGGGTAGAATGGTTACTGAAGGCACCTGGTTGACCAAAATGAGCTAGACTGGGAGAGTCTCCTTTACACATTGTTTGACAATTAGATTTTAAGATACCTGTATGTCCCTGGCTGTGCTAAAGAAGCCATTTTTAATTAATGATTTCTGCTTCCTTTAACAAAATTCTTAGAAAGTCTCCTGCCTGGAGGTTTAAAGTAGCTAGATGACTGTCATTGTGGGGGATTTATCTATTAATAAGATATGCTATGTTAACTTCTGGTACTGTTCATGGAGTGGTGAAAGTAATATTACTTTAAATATTTGTTGAACTGACCTGTGAATCTCAAGTTCAGATTTCTTAAAACTTTAATTATTTAAACTATTTAGATAAACAGAGGCAGAAGATTATTCTGCATTTCTGAATATTGCAAGACCCAGTGTCATAAGATTGTAAGCGTACATGTTGTTTCTGAAGAACTTAAATTTAGGTCTTTTATGTTATGTCTTGAACTTGGTGTTTCTTTATGAAGGACTACCCCGCATATCCTTATGGCATAGATACAAACCATCTATACACTGTCAAATGGAAACAATTGTACACATTTGTGAATAGTGATTGTTTTAATCACCTCAAACCGCCCTTAGGAAAGCTCAGAAGTTCTGTTTTGAAAAGTTAAATTACAGGTGCTCAGAGCTGCTACTAACATCTCTCATGGCTTTATTTTTGCTTCAGAGTTCCTTTGCTTTGCCTTTTGCTCCCTTTGTCAGCCATATCTATTATATTTGACGTTGTCTCTCTCCCATGCTGGACTTTTCATAGTTGTGCGTCTTGCTATTAACACCATTCTATCTTAGATGTGTCTGTGGTGTGGTACCTATTCTCTTGTGATGTTTTCCTGCATTGCTGCTTGTTATCTTAGTTTTCCTTTCCATACATACATGTATCTTTAGACTAAGGCCTGCTACCCCCCACCCCCACCCGCCTGCTTCCATTATGATGTTTACAGCCTGGTACTTGTTTTGAACAGTTGTTTATGTTAGGGAGACTTGGGGATTGATGACTGGAGGTAACCGTGCCTCAGCACTTGGAAGCTAAAGAGAAAAGCAAAGTAGATTCATTCCACTGTTGAGGTAACAGGAGGGACACAGAGATTCCTAAACCCCCAGATACAGCCAAAGAAAAAGTGACATAGGATTTTGAAGGCCTAGTGTTCCCTTAAACATAAATCATCAGAGAGCAGAAAAAGGGTGACATGTTCCTTCAACTGACAGTTCAGTGCTTGAATCTGTGTTAATACCTATGGTATCAATGCTATAGACAGGAGAGAATTTCAGTTATACCTTTGGAAGTTATAGTTCTTTCTAGACGTAAATGTATTTCTTTGCTTATTGCTAGTCATATCCCATAAATGAAGAAAGGCAGACAGGTTTTTGGCAATGAAAGAGAAACTTCTTTTACCTGTTAATTTTTATTTTTGGAAAGGAGCCACTTGATCCAGCTGACCTGCACAGTATTTAATATTCACCAGCAATTATTTTTGGACATGCAGTATTTTCATGCTGCTTTTCTTTCTCCAGCAGGTTCAGATACTTGTAGCTGACTCTATAGTTTCCTGTTTTTTCTTTGCCTTTAACATTTGCAGTTATGAGTCACCCTAATACTTTTATTTCCCAAATGACTGCTAGAGCTAATACCATTTTGAGATTGATCTGCAACTTTGCAGAAGGTAGCATTACCATGATGTCATTGTTGTATTTGTCTGCAATGATGGCAGAGTATTCTGGTCTCTGTTCCCTCATTACAAACCAATAATTAAACAAAAATCCCCAAACAAACAAACAAAAAACCCCAACTGAGCAGAGGTCTCCTAGAAAAACAACTAAGAGAAACTTTATTACAAATATTAGTTGTTTAAATATACCAGATAAGCAAAGCCTTTTGTAAATGGTAAGAAGTTGATTTTGTATATTTTGGGAAAGGCATGACAAAGCTAGTGCAGGGCCAAGGGAAGTCATGAGGGCTGTGGGTGATGTTCAGGACTATTGTTAACATTGTAACAGCTATAGAATGCCTTGCAACAGCTCCAGGGGTTGTGGTGGTGTCCATAGCAGTGTTCTATAGATGATAAAAACAAGATAAAGTACTTTAAAGCTGAAGTATTGAGCGTGTCTGCTCTATGAATAGTCACGGTTTCCCCCAGCCCTGGTCCTTTTTTCAGGGGGTTGACTGAATTCCAGGCACTTCGCTACTGAGCTCTACTTGAGCCAATCACCCAAGGAACTTCAAAGGGAGAAGGGTTCTATTTACAGGAAAGGTTCTGTTTACAAGATGCTAAGCCCACCTACTACCCCTGCCACATGCTGGTCTTCTTACAGGAGCTGCTTTTGTCCTGTTGGTACCTTTCAGCTTTGACTTGTGAGAGAAACACCTGTCACATTTGGGTGTATTTCTGTTTCTATACTACTAAATAAAATGAAGGCCAGGACCTCTTCTCTGGTCCTTGAGGGCAAATGGAACAGAGCGGCCACATCCACCTTCCTGGGCACTTGGCTGTAGTCTCCTCTGAGCCCATGTTTATCCATACTGCCAAATAAAAGAACAACAGTCCAGTTCAAGGACTCCCTCTGGCTGTGGTTTTTACTACTCCAAACAGCTTTCCCTAAGAGAAATCAGCATCCGTTGGCCTCAAAGCTGGGGCTTGGCCCTGGACCACCATTTGCTTATTTACATGTAGACACAGAGGCTTTTATAGACGTTCCCCTGGCTTCAGAGTGAGTGTTGAGGACCCACCTAAAAGAAGTGCCAGAGCTGGGACTGGAACTTCAGAAAGGCTTCCTGATAGTCCTGTGTTAAGACAGATCTTTTCAGTCTCATACCATCACACAATCTTATCTTAACAAGGAGTGATAATGTCAAGATTTTGCCTGCCAGGAGTTTCAGGTCATATGGTTTCCAAGCAATCTGTTTAAAAAAATATTTTATTTCATTTTATTTTTAAATAAAGCCATGGAAAAATACAGCTGAAAAGACCCTCATGAGGATTTTTGGTGCAGTATGAGTCAACCTGCAAGCAGCTGATCTGTGGTAGCCCATAAAGCTTCCGTAAGGTGATCTAGAAAATGACTCCCCAATCTGAAACCCCTGCACATATACTCCTGAGCTGCTGAAATGTAAAAGCTCAGGTATCATCATTAAAAAAACTCAGAATGTTCCATTTTGCAAAGGACTTAGTTTGTTTACCTAAAACGTAAACATTTTTTTTTTCTTCTTCTGGAATGTGCCAGGTAAAACAGATAGAAAATGACCCTCTCTTTCTCAACTCCATCATCAACTCATTAATTACAAAGATAGTTATATATAGCTAAGTGACCATCCAAAAACAGGATCAGCTGCTTGGAGGTTGACTAATACTGCACCAGAAGTCCTCATGAGGGTCTTTTCAGCTGTATTTTTCCATGGCTTTATTTAAAAACAAACTGTGAAACCTCTAATAATGGTGCTCAGCAGATTCCTATAACAATCCATTCCAGTGTTTCCTATCTATTAAATTCTTTTCCCTCAAAATTAAGTTATGTCTATCCTGATGCAAATTTAGTGGTTTATTTCTTGTCAGTTGTGGATAACGTATACCCTTCATAGATAACTATGTACAAAAACTCTTTGTTTTTTCCATACAATCATTTTATTAATTGTCCTTGTGAAGTTAAGGCATGTTTGCATGTGTGTATGTGTATGAATAAAAGCGTTTTTCTGCAAACAGGAGTGGAAGGAGAAAGGGGAAGTAAATGAGAGTCTCCCCAAAAGTCTGCTTTTGATTTCAACTTGCATGTTGTGTACCTTCCCACTACCTGACTTGCAAACATACTGTAAGAAGCAATATAATGACAACACTCCAAGGTTATTCCTTGGTATTTAATAACTGATAGGAATGCAGTAGGGACCACAGAGTGAGTCTAATCTGGGTTAAAATAATAGTTTGGGGGTAAAAACAGTGCAGTGAATTTATAAAGAATTGCAGATTAATTTCTTAGGGACACCCCAGAAAAATAAGGCCCTGCTTACTGCATCCACTCATAGTACAATCCTCCTTTGACTAAACATTGCTACTTCAACATTGTCATTTTCAAGAATTAGATCAGGAATTCTAGGGTCATTTTGATAAAGAAGTCGTCTTTTCAATGATTAGATTTAAGAAGTTTCTCACAGAGTCTCCCGCTGCTTGACTAGTCATTGTTTCAATAACAAGAAGTTACCCTGCAGTGACGGTATCAAACTTTTCTGCTTCCTATGGTGCGTTCAGAGGTCAGCTGCAATGAGAATACAGAAGTCTGACAGAATAAAAGGAAAACTGCAACCTTATAAATCGTCACAAAAGAGGTAAAAATTGATGTTTTAGGGAAAGAGCATTACTTTTTTGTTCAGATGGGAGGATAAGGAAACAGGTTATATTTCAGGACATCTTTGGGAAAAGAGAGAAGTAGAGTCTCTGCAGAATTTAGTCATAAAGTGGTGTTGGTTTTGGCTGGAATTGCCACAATGTGAATGTTGAAGGTGAACTTTCTGCGTTCCCTTTCACATTTTTAAAAAATATTTTCACCTGTGTGGTAATTCTAAGTTGATTTTTGAGAAAAATCACCCATGAAACTTCAAATTCAGGGACAGGGGTGTTGATCAAAGCTTTATTTTCAAATACGGTAGTTCATATTCGTGAAGAAAGTGATTGTGTCATACATCTAAAACACTTGATACTTTTTCTCTCAGCTCCTTTGCTTCCCTCCGATTTGCCTCCTACCAGCTATTTGTCATGGAATGTGCTGTCATGAAAATATTATATTTTACTTTTTACATAATTCTTTGCTATATTTTTTTTCTTTCCCTGTAGAAATTATCTACTTTACTATGATTATTTATTGCAACAAACAATAACATGTATTTGACAAAATAAAATCCGCATAATCTCAAATACATTACTGCAGCTTAATGTTTCATACTGTTCTCTATAACAGAGAATCTTCTAAAGATACAAAAAATTGTATTTGGAAACATCACACAGAATACTTCAGACAATATTTAAACCTTTTAAATGAAGCTGGTGCTGAAAGCATAACAAATTAAAAGCATTTCTAGGTGATTAGTCGATGTCTGTACAGTACTTTGAAAATGAAATGCTAGATCCTTGCTTAATTATGAGCGTCCTTGAAATTGCTAGATGCAGTTGAAGAAATGTGAAAACATATGGATGTTCATTTTAAATTCATATGCCCCTCTTACCCTTTTGAGTCTTCCTTCCCCCCATTGCTCTTATAAAATATATTTTCAAGAAAGCCAGAAAATGTTGGGTCACCTACTCCTCTCCAGCAGCTGAGGATTCATTCAGTATACAGTCTGTGTGTATATGCTGCCATTTCTCTCTGATGCATCATGTTTTCTGTGGAAGTGGGATTTAGGAATCCCTCTATTCTTCACAGTTTCGATGAATCCAAAGCTGGAAAAATAAACTAGGCTGGCTTCTTGCATAACATGGCTGAGAAATTCTTGCATGATGCCATAATTTTTGAAATACATGTTTTAGATCAACATCCAAACTTGACTTAAAGATTCAGATTATGGAAAATCTAACACTTCTTTGTGAGTTTTATCTTGTAACAGGTACCTTCACTGTAGACAAGTGCACTTTTTAATTCTACATGTTAAGTTTTGCTATACCTCTCTGATTAAAAAGCTAGTTACTATTTGAAATATTTCCATGTGGGCACATGCAGACAGTGATTTGTTGCACAAACCATCTTCTGTTATTAAAGATGATGTTCTCCCTTACTGTAGATAAGGAAATGGGAAGTTAATAGTTGACACACAGGGTTTACTGAATCTTTGTTTGTTGGGAGTAACACAGTAAATGTTCTTGCTTTGCAAAGCAAGCAAGCAAAATTTTTTTATTGATTTCTGTAGAGATATTGTCTGTATTTGATGGGGTGGTTTTAAAGGAATTGTCCTTTCAGCTTTCTCTGGATTTTTCTTGATTTCAGTGCTGTGGTTTTAAAAAAACAAACCACCCCAAAACCCACACCATCAACCTCTGACCCCCATTTAATGTCTCTCTATATTGTTTCATCCTCTTTTCATACCTGAATTTATTTAATCCTTGGACTGGCTAATCCAGGTTCCTTTGTCCCTTCTTTTTGAAGGAGTGGTGAAAGAAAACATATTCCTCATAGTGTTTTCTGCTTGTGACTAAGTGACTAAGCTTGTTTCTTCCCTGCATGGTGTAAACATGAGTGGGTGCTAAGGTAACATCCCTTTCTTAACTCTGGTATTGCCTTTTTTCCTGATTTATTGGAAAACAACACTTGGAGTTATGAGCCAAGCTCTTATTTTAAGAGGAATGATATCTTTTATATTGAACAGTGTTAACAGAAAGCAAGGGGAAACAACTTCTGCAGGTACATAAACTATGTAACAGCTTTTGGTTGCTATCTATCTATATGCAGTCTGTATATATAACATCTACATGTTCCTCCAAAAGCTTATTGCTTTCCACACTTTCTGCTGGTTTACTTTAGCTTCTCTCAACATAAGTAAATAATTTTCTAGCATTCCCTTGATTAAACTAAGTATATTGACATTCTCTGGCCCTAAGGCAAATTTTTCAGGTGTCAAAATATGCTTTAATTGACTTCTGAATATTTTCAATTTTTTAATATGTTTTTAAAAATGCGAATGCCAGACTAAACATAGTATTCCAGCATTGGTGACATCAGTTTTTGAATATGGAAATAACGAAAAGCAGCTCCTTCTTTTCAATATTCTTTTACTTTTCCAAGGATCAAATTAGTTTATTTAGCAGCATCTTTGCACTGGGAGTTCACTGTTTCTTACCTACCTACTGTTTCAGAATCACTTTTTTCAGTGTCCCATCCTATATGTATAACCTGCATTCCCTGTGCCTAGATTTATGACTTTGCATTTTCCCCTATTAAAATTTATCTTGTTCAAATAAAACTACCTAACCAGTCGAGACAGATTATTCTATAGAACATTTGCCTTATTACTTGCCACTCCACCAGTTTTTGCATGCTCTTCCAAGTTTTACCAGCAATCACTTTGTATTTTCTTCCAGATCATTGAAAATGATACTTAGGAATTAAGATTAGATACTGGCTAGTGCATATTAGAAATACTGTGATTAGACAAGGCATTCCTCCTTTATAGCTGAAGAGGAATGTAGGTATAATTATTGCAACTATCACTAATAACTAATTAATAATTAAAAAAATAAACTTCAATCATTTAAATGCCATTTATGTTATTGTATTTAATACTGTCCACACCTCAGCAAGAATATAGAAGCTCAGAATGTGGAAATAAGCCAAAGACTTTACAGTCAAGTAAGTACAGTATATCAACCAATTTCTTCTCTCAAAAAAATGTCTAAAGCTTGTGGCCAGACTGCTCAAAGTACAATCCCCCATTTCCATAAAATCAATTAAACTTTTGGGGAAGAAAAGAAAGCCACATCTCACAATCCTTTTTTCTAATAGTAGGATATATAAGCTCCACATTGTTATTTAAATTTTAAACCAGCAGTTCATTCTAAGCTTGCAGAAGATTACTGCATTATGATGTCCCTGCTGGACCATGGAAGATGAAATCTAAAGCTAACAACTGTGTCAGATGTTTTGGTTATGGGGATGGTAACACCTCTGTCCTCCTTATTGGTCTGTTCCTATTGAAGCAGCTCCAAAACAGAGTAAGCTAATGTAAGTCTGAGCTGCTGTAGTCCCTTTCCCCTCCCACTGCACAGTGCTGCATGTTTTGTATCAATACCAGTGTTCATCTGGATCTGTGGTAAGCAGGCTTGGGGAGTGAAACTAGCTCAAAACTATGACGATGGTGGTGATGATGATGATGCAGGAACCTGGCCAGCTCAGCTGTGCAGTAGGACTGTGAGAACATGACCTGAGCTGAAAAAGGTCATCAGTGTAAATTTGATTTAGCAGCCTGTGCACATTTCTTTTAGGTCTGCTGTGCCTCTCAATTTTGTAAACTGGAGTCACATGATTTTCCAAATCTTAGACTGGCAGGATCTTGAAAAAACATTTGGGTTTGTCCAGCTCTGTTTTCTGCTGGAGTCAATGGGACTTACCTTTCTGCTAATGATAGATTGGGATAGGAAGAATTTACTCAACTGCAACATTTCCTTATGGACCTAGTGCTCCAAAATAGTTCAAATGTATAGGCGGTTGTAAGAAAAACAGATAAATCATTCTTCATCATATTGCACATTAATTTTTGTCATTCAGGCACCATCTTGCTGTTAATTTTTTGTTTGTAATCAACATAACTATGCTACCTGAGTAAACACAGAAACTACACAGAGAAGTGTGATGTAGTGGGCATTTACAAGGTGAAGTGACATGCATTCACAGCTAATTTTTTGTACAAGTAAGTGATCTGAAATTAAATACATGTTGTTGTTTTCCATAGAAACATACACTATAAAAAGAGTGGTTCAATCTGATTAAGCAGTTTATAAATGCTGTGGGCCACATAATTATCTATCTATACACAGTATCTCAAGCTGTAACATGCAGGCAAGTTTCTCTCAAATAATTTCCACTGCTCCATCTCTTTAGAAATCTAAATTCATTTGCTCTGCAAACAGATTTACTTCATTTCTGTAACTACACCTCTAGTCAGCTTTCAGTCTCAACACTTCCCTGAAACTCCTCTCAGCTAGCCAAATCTTGGAATTGCTTGGAATGTCTTACTCTCTTCTCTCTCCTTTATTTTCTTTATGCCACTGACACTTTCAGTTCAGTCTTTCCTTTGAAAATATAATCTTTTGCAGGGTTTGGTGAAACAGTCTTCTAGTGTTCTGCCCACCTCTCTGCTTAATTCTACAGCATCTCTTTCAGTGTGTTGTTTTTCATGCTGTGAGAATGCCAGGGACCATCTATCTGTCCCTAAAGGGCTTTCCTCTGCACTGCATCCACTACCATTTTTATATTGATGAATTATTTCTGACCCATCTCCTGCAACTACCAATCTTGGTTCTCATCACCCATTTAGGTACTCCTCCTGTCTCCAGCTTTACTATCCCCAGACTGTATTATCTCTCCAAATCATCTATATTGCCCATCACACCCTTTCAATTCTTTTACTGTCTCTTTCCTTTTTGCTAAATTACATTGTTTCTGTTCATTATCTTTGAGTTCCTTCCACAGTTTTACTTTTGTCCTATGACTTACATCATCTAAGCCTCTGTAATGAAAACAAATTTCATAAGTGCTATATCTGTGCCTTTCCTATGCTTGACAATATCGTACACTTCTTGAGGCAAGCTGTGTAGGAAACTGCTCCCTTTTGCACATCCCTTCTGTGGCTGGTGTCAAATTAAATGTCCCATGAAAATAATTAATTTGTAATGTTCAGGGAGAAGGCAGCTGATGATAGATGCATTTTCTTCCTTTCCCCTCTCATTTAATGTTGCTTGCCTTTGATTGCAAGTGCTTTGAATTTGGGATCGCATCTGTGTAAAAGTTTGGAAAGTGACTAGCCCAGGATGCAGATAATTTTTATAAAAGCTTCTCTTGACTTATGAAGAACAAAACCCATCATTGTTGTAAAATATTTAACATTACTACTTGCCGTGTTTAGCACATACAGCCAAGTAACTGTTAGCTGCCTTCTCCAAACAGTGCATTGTTATAGTGATTTTTATTAAAATACTTGAAAAGTCACATGATTCCCCCAATTCAGAGTCCAAGTAGGCATCACTAGGTCAACAAGATTCTGAAGTGTATATATCACCTGGCACCTCTAAGTTACCAAGCAGAAGACAATACTGTTTTCGACCATTGAAAATTTTTTCATGTGGGCACCAAAGAAGGGGTAAAGGAAGGAATGTGGCCCCTTCAAAGGGATGAAGTCAACAGGAGAATCAATAAGAGAAAAGTCTCTCTTACTGCATCTTGAACAGAGAGTTGGCAGGGGAGGAAGTCATGAGCTTCAAGGAGCCTACAACAAATTCAGATTAAGGATAAAGGTCTTGAGGAATTAAAACTCAGATTATATGAATTGTCATAGAAATGGTCAAAAGTTATCTCCCTTGCTTCCTTCACCTTCCATCACCCGTGACTATTAAATTGTTATTAACATATATTCATATGGGGAGGGGCAGTCCAGGCATAACTCGAGCATGTTAGCCTACTGTATTTTTGCCATGGAAAGATGTGGACAACTTGCTTGTAACAGCTTGGAGAAGCAGGTGCCACCATACAGAGCAGCTTTTGTTGGGGTGCAGTGGAAGCAAGCAGCTCAGAAAAGGAGAGGAGCCAGGAGCTTGCTGTGGGACCACCAGCAGGTCCCATCCTTCAACCCCAGTGAGGGGAGCAGGGCTGCCATCACCAGGCAGGGACATAGGGATGGGTTACACTCAAGGCATGGCCAGGAAGCCATTCTGTAAGGATGTGCTTCCACAGGATTGTGCTTGGGGTACTCGTTTGTGAGGTGTTGAGGCCGTGGCAGGAGCATAGGAAGTCGCTGCAAGGCTGTGTCAGGATGTATAGTGGGTAGAACTTAAGATGGGATGTTGGGCACATTTTATCAAGGACATTGTTTTCAGGGGAGTGAGAGAAAAGGGAGAATTTTGGTATCATTTGACACCAGTGGGAACTTGTTTGTGTCCTTGACTGAAGCTAGACATTCTGGGACACTGAATGTGTTGCTATACGTGACCCATTTCTTTTTGAATCTGTCTTACAGAACCTCTCTCCCTTTGGTTTTTTTTCTGCTCAGCTGCTACCCTTCTCAAAGCCCGGTTTGTGCTGTCTGTTGCAGCACAGAGACTGGTTCTCTCTACAGCCTTTTCCTACTGGTTCCAGCAGGAACTGTAGTTGAGGCCTTGTGAATCCTTGTGAACTCACCCCTATTTTATGGTATTACAGCCTGCAGCAAAACCAGGGTCAGAATTTATATAGAAGCATGGCTCTCTAAAATACAGTGCAATTACTACAGTAATTCACCTCTGCTGAACTACGTATATATATGTATGTAAAATGATTACAATTAAGCTTTTCCTCATTAATGCTCTAGTAATTTTGCCTACATGAGCATTACAAAATGCACAAGTATAGTGATCCTTGTTAGACAGGGACCTACGCTGTATGTTCTCTAGATGACAGAGATCTCTGTACTTCGTATCTGTGAGCTACCAACCATGCTGTGGGTGTGATAGAATACTAAATAGCAGTAACATATTTAAAATATAATTACAAGTATTTGATGACATTCATCCATGGCATAATGGGGCAGCTGTATTATTAGGCTGTCCTTAGAAAATTGAATTACTCTAATAAATGGAAATTACTGTTATTTAAATGGAAGACTATTTGCATAAAATAGGCCAGTGCTAAGTGACCAGCTGTTAAATAGGTGAAAAACCTAATCTCAGAGTTCTGGGTCAAGGATGGATGGGTTCTTGCCAAAGATTTTCGTATTTGGGCACTTAGCCTATATATAAAAATTTTGCAATCAGAAGTTTCAAGATCTGAAAACTGCAGCTCAATTTATTGATTTTCCTTTTTCATACTTATATTTAAAAACAGGCTAGTGATTGTAATTCAACAAAATCAACAATTTCTCTTAAATGGAAATAAATAATAAAAAGTCAGATGGTGCATTTCATTTCATAAGGGAAGGCCACTGTTGGACTTGTGGCATTTCTGAGATAACTAAGTGTTTATTTCACTGTTACCTAATTTGGTATCAGGAGCTTGGAGATAATTCAGTGCAAAAGAAATAATTTGAAACTATCGTAATCTCATTAGCTTATATATTCACTTTATCAACAGAAATGTAATGGGTCTATATCTTCCCCGCAACTTTCTGTACCTTATTGCAGCTAGAGTTCAACTCAGACTCCTGTGAATGCACCCTCTATTTTGGAAAATAATGCCAACTCTTAGGACACCAAAGCTTTTGGAAAGACAAGCTGTTTTTCAGCAAGATTCTTGGTTAAAAAAAAGGTTGTACAAGTTACCTGAAAGATGTCTTTCTGTAACGTTCAGCCCTACATCCCTGAGAAGGCTGTCGAAAGTTATAAAGCTTCATCTGCCTGTCTCCAAAGTGTGTTATGGAGCAAGAAGGGGACAAGTTTTCCCTTCATGTGCAATTTTTTTAAATGGGCAGAAATTCAGCACTTTACTGTTTGCCCATCGCTGACTTTTTTGTCATGAGGCCACATTCTCATGTGACTTGACATTGGTACTTTTTCATGTCCATCGATAGATTTATGCAGCTGATAAGCTACATTATAATCTTGATCTGCAAGTATGGTGTGGCTTGATTTACAAATAACACACACTAGCAAAACAGCACAGTGAAAAAAATCATGAATACAGCACAACTTTGGAAAGGTTTTTTTATTTTTTTGTTTTCTGTTTCTCACAAGTAACTCTGCTGAAAGCAGATAATTTGGATATAAAATATTCATTTGGTAAAAGGTCCAGTTTCCATCAAAATGGTATCTTTTCGGCCAACATTTTTTGCATTGAATATAAATAATAATTTAATAATATATGGAATATAAATTATTATATGAATAGAGGGTGTCGCCCTCTATGTCAGTGACCAGCTGGAGTGCATGGAGCTGTGCCTGGGGATGGATGAGGAGCCAACTGAGAGCTTATGGGTCAGGATTAAAGGGAGGGCAGGGACAGGTGACATTATAGTGGGGTCTGCTGCAAGCCACCCGAGCAGGAAGACTGAATGGATGAGAGTGACAGGAGCAGCCTCACATTCACAAATCCTGGTCCTCATGGGATACTTCAACCATCCCGATATCTGTTGAGGGACAACACAGCAGGACATACGCAATTCAGGAGGCTCCTGAAATGCTCTGATAATAACTTCCTTCTCCAAGTGATAAAGGAGCCAATGAGGAGAGGTGCCATGCTGGGCCTTGTTCTCACCAAGATGGAGGGGCTGGTGGGGAATGTGAAGATCAAGGGCAGCCTTGGCTGCAGTGACCATGAAACGGAGTTCAAGATTTTTAGGGCAGTGAGGAGGGTGCATAGCAAGCTTGCTGCCCTGGACTTCAGGAGAGCTCACTTTGGCTTCTTCAGAGATCTGCTTGGTAGAGTACCATGGGATAAAGCCTTGAAGGGAAGAGGGATCCAAGAAAACTGGTTACTATTCAAGAATCACCTTCTCCAAGCTCAGGAGTGACAAAGAGGAAGTCAGGCAAAAAAGCTGGGAGGCTGCATTGATGAACAAGGAGCTCCTGGACAAACTCAAACACAAGGAAGCCTACAGAGGGTGGAGGCAAGGACAGATGGCCTGGGGGGAATACAAAGAAATTGTCTAAGCAGCCAGGGATCAGGTTAGGAAAGTTAAAGCTGTAATAGAATTAAAACTGGTCAGAGAGATCAGGGACAGCAAGAAAAGCTTCTATAGGTACTTTGGTTACAAAAGGAAGACTAGGGAAAATGTGGGTTCTCTCTGGAAGGAAATGGGAGACCTGTTTACCAGCACCATGGAGAAGGCTGATGTAGTCAATGACTTATTTGACTTAGTCTTCACCAGCAACTGCTCCAGCCACACTGCCCAAGCTGCAGATGGCAAAGGCAGGGACTGGGGGAATGAAGAACTGCTGACTGTAGCAGAAGATCAGGTTCAAGACCATCTAAGGAACCTGAAGGTGCACAAGTCCATGGGACCTGCTGAGATGCACCTGTGGGTCCTGAAGAAACTGGCAGATGAAGTGGCTAAGCCACTATCCATCATTTTTGAGAAGTTGTGGGGGTTTGGTGAAGTACTCATGGACTGAAAAAGGGGGAACATAACCCTCATTTTTAAAAAGAGAAATAAGGAAGACCTGGGAAACCACAAGCCAGTCAGTCTCATTTAAGTGCCTGGCATGATCGTGGAGCAGATCCTCCTGGAAACTATGCTAAGGCAAATGAAAAATAAGGAGGTGACTGGTGACAGCCAACATGGCTTCACTAAGGGCAAATAGTGCCTGACAAATTTGGCGGCCTTCTGTGACAGGGCTACAGCATTGACAGATCAGGGAAGAGTGACTGACATCATGTACCTGGACCTGTGCAAAGCATTTGACCCTGTTCTGCACGACATCCTGGTCTCTAAACTGGAGAGACATGGATTTGATGGATGGACCACTCAGTAGGTAAGGAATTGGCTGGATGGTTGCACTCGAAGAGTTGTGGTCGACAGCTCAATGTCCAAGTGCACACAGGTGAGGAGTGGTGTCCCTCAGGGGTCACTATTTGGTCTGGTGCTGTTTAACATCTTTGTTGGCAACACGGACATTTTGATTGAGTGCATCTTCAGCAAGTTTACCACTAACACCAAGCTCTGTGGTGCAGCTGACATGCTGGATGTCATCCAGAGGGACTTTGACAGGCTTAAGAGGTGGGCCTCAGTGAACTTCATTAAGTTCAACAAGGCCAAGTGCAAGGTCGTGCACCTGGAATGGGGCAATGCCCATAATCAGTACAGGCTGGGTGGAGACTGGATTGAGAGCAGCCCTGAGAAGAAAGAATTGGGTGCTGGTGGACAAAAAGCTCAACATGGCCTAATAGTATGCACCTGCAGTACAGAAAGCAACTGTATCCTGGGCTGCATCAAAAAAAAAACATGCCAGCAGGTCAAAGCAGGTCTACTCTGCTCTCATGAGACCCCACCTGGAGTCCTGCGTTCAGCTCTGGGGCCCCCAACAGAAGAAACACATGGACCTGTTGCAGCAAGTCCAGAGGAGGCCACAAAGACGATCAGAGGCCTGGAGCTCCTCTCCTGTGAAGACCAGCTGAGACAGTTGGGGTTGTTCAGCCTGGAGAAGAGATGGCTCTGAAGAGGGAATATTTACAAGGGCATGTAGCAATAGGACAAGGAGGAATGGCTTATAACTGAAAGAGGGTAGATTTAGAATAGATAGAAGTAAGAAATTATTTACTATGAAAGCGATGAGGCACTGGAACAAGTTGCCCAGAGCAGCTGTGGGTGCCCCAGCCCTGGCAGCATTCAAGGCCAGGCTGGATGGGGCACTGAGCAACCTGGTCTAGTGGAAGGTGTCCCAGCCCACAGCAGGGGGGTTGGAACTATGTGATATTTAAGGTCTCTTCCAACCCAAACCATTCTATGATTCTATGATTCTATGATTATTTTTTTCTCATGTTTTCTTCCACTCTGATGTGGAAGAAAATGAAGCAAGATGTCATGTGAATGTTCTGTGGCATTTATGTGATGTGATGTGCTTGGTCCTGGTTTGGGTTTAATTTATTTTTCAATGATGTGGAAGGGAACTTCACTTTTTGTGAAGTTAAAGAATTTTTTTCATTAAGACCCTGAACTGTGTTTCAGAAGGTAACATCATCCACACATCTTGTGTTGATTTTGGTTTGAAGACTGGAATTTAATACTCTTTTAAACATGAATGTCCTGGCTTTGTGTGTTCCCTTGCCATCTGCTAAAAAAGAAAGCTACTGTAATAATAGACATCATAGAAATATTTCCAGCATTTTCAGACCTAGCCAGCTGATAAGTTTATCAACTTTAACTAGTTCTACTGGAAGTTAAACAGCACTTATATAAGGTTATAAAGGGCTGCTGGATGCAAATCTCTGAAGGAAAATTTCCTTTTCTGCAGAGTAAATGTTGAAGCCATTCAACACTGAGAAAACTGTGCATTTTGGGGAAAATGCTTTCAAGCGTTACTCCTTTGGCTTGTATTTATTTAGAGATAAAAGGAATGAAGCCACTAAATACTGCAAGATATAAATCAAATCCAGCTATAGACTTTTAGCTGTTTCCGTGTAGGTGACCGGAGTCCCACACTATTAGGAAATTTGGCAATTTCTGAGGTGGGGAGGGGGAGGTATTTGCAATTTAATAAAGTTGAGAAAGACTACCTGGTAATTCTGAAGCCCCAAAGATCCACTCTTACCTTTAGATTTGATATTTTCTTTTTTTCTTTTTTCTTTTTTTTTTTTCCCCCCATCAAAAAGTGTACCTGCCTTTGGTGGATTGCACCTCATTTACATTCTGAATCAAAGCATCTTCTCCATAAGTATCCATCTAGATACTTAGAGAGAGAACTAAAACTAAATGTATTTAGCTAAATTTAGATATCTAAATATCTACAGTCAAACCACAGCAAACAAGAATAGGTAGATGAGACTGATACTGTGATAGGTAGGTGAATACGTAAGTGAATGCTTTGTAAAAGGTGACATGGAACTTCTACTAGTTTATCTGATTAGCTAAGTTTGGGCACAGGAAGGAGATGTTGACTGGTACCTGCTATCTTGCTGAAGGTTGTGTGGTTAAGTAGTTTTTTCTAGGCATGAAAGAAGGCATGAGAGAAAAGGAGAGCATTTCTGGAGAGCCAGTGTCTAGGGCAAAGTTGTTTCTACCAAGAGAATCCCTAAGCAACAGAGAAAAGTCAATAAAATAATCTCTAAACCACAACACAAAAGGGGAACCCCCCCTGAAATTTATATTTTTGTGAACTTATAGTTTCTTCCAGTTTTGGTACCATGTTCCTTGAGTTAGTAAAAGTGATAGCTTAAATTAGCTCTTTTTCTGTGTGTCTTTATTCTTGTACTGGTAAAAGTGTAAAATGGATGATACTAGCTCTTCTCTGCCTCAGTTAAAATTCCAGCTCTCTAGCAGATAATGAGCCAAAGCAGCTCTCAGAGATTTTACTTTCCCTCCTAAAGAAAGCCTTCTGAAACCTTGAATCGTACTTGCCAAAGTGAGCAGAGCTATTGGGTTGCATCTCTTCATACTTTTTTTTTAATTTGGAAGTCCTTTCTTCTGGAATACAGGATAAGATAGATACAGAAAGGATAGCATGAGCATAACTGTATTAGCGCACCATGGTAAATTTTCATGCTCAGCATGAAATCCCTGTTTTCACATGTTGGAGTAGGCTTGAGCTGCTACTGAAGCGAACTCAGAAAAGGTTCAGGGACTTCTGAAAAAATAAGACCTCCTGTGTGTGTTCTCTCACCTAACTGAATATTTCAGTAGACTCAATGCAATTATTAATCAGAGCAGGACTGGCACAGAATGTGTGAGCAGTCCCACTTTCTTTACTATGTTTATAAAACTGCCCAAATTCCTTTAAATAAATGTTTCCCTAAAATAATCAGTATCATAACTTCCTGTAACCTTCAGCACTAACCTTTTTTAGATATTTGTGAAATTAGATCTCCTGAGCCTTCCATGATACCATCAGAAATGTGTAACACATTAGCTTTGTATTTGTTTAACTGCATAAATACAGGCAAGCAGATTTATTCATTTCAGCCTTCGGTAAAGGCAGTCTTTCAAAGTGCTCGTCTCCCCATTAAGTTTTCTAAAGATACTGTTGGGTTTTTTCTGAACGTAAGTGGCAAAGGAAAGTGTCCCAGGCATGTAATTTTAGTAGTATCTTCTTCCCTTATGACTCATTACTGCTGAAATCAACACAACTTGGGATGTGCTCAGGAACTTCAGTACCTCTTTAATGTTTCCAAATAGTAACATCTGTGCATGTTTATGACTTCATGCTCTGCCTTAGCATTAGTCTTGGCCAATGTTTCTGGCTGTTACGTGGTTGTACTTTTAGAGAGTAAGGTCCCTTCCCACTGCAAAAGGCAAGAGAATTACTGTTACTGAATATTTCATTGAGCAGAAAAGCAGCAATGCTGCAGAAACAGACCTGCTTTTATCAGACCCATATAGGTTTGTTTAGAACTTGCACCATTTATTCAAAGTTAACTGATACACCTCACACACACACCGCCACCCCCCACCCAAATCTTGATCAAACCTTTCCTTTCACTTTCTGCCCTTCATTTAGAGACAATAATGCTTCTGGATTTGAACACCTCTAGATGTACTTGCAATAAGGTCCACTTATTTCAGCTTGCCATCTACCCTGATGGCCAGCTGAGGGGAGGAGAGATATAGAGCGGGAGAAGAGACAGAGCTGAAGAAAAAGCTGTCTTGAAGGTAGTGAGAAAAGGAGACAGCAGATGTCAGGAAACAGTAGTGACCTAAAACACCCCTCATTTGGGACATGGCTGAAAAGGAATCTAGCAGCGAAAGACTGCAACCATTCTTGCTTGTGTTTGTGCAAATTTTGTGTATTTGTATAGAGGTTATGTAAGAGAAATATATTAAAGAACATAGTCTTGATGGAACTTTTGTCATCACCTGACGCTGTATCTTGTGTATTGTTATCAGAACAGCTGATCTGCAAACAAACAATGGAGCATGCAGATTGTCAGACAGGAACGTGCAGTCTGTCAAGACTGCTGGTTTTGCTACTCTAGACAAAGGGCAGTTATAAGAGATCGATTTTTGGAATGCTTTCAGGAAAATTATCCGTGTCTGACTGCACTCCGTCACTATCATGCTCTACATCTTTATATAGTGTATTTAAGGTTCTGTGGCGTCTAGATATAGCAAATAAATGAGCTATCTTTTAAAGCTCAAAGTGCTAATAAAACTGTGAAAGTATGAAATGAAAGTGCCAAAATGTGAGAGAGATGTTGCAAACTTGCGTGCAAAGAAGAAAGAAAATATCAGCTGGAAAAGTCATGAGATTAATGCTAGTACTAAGTCTTCTCATAAAAGATGTGTGTGTACCTGGCATTTGGAACAGTAGTGTACTGCATACTGTGGAAATTACAGATGTCCTGTAAAGCCTGTACTTGATGATATGTAAAGAAATCTTGAAAGGTTTATGCCACAGACAGAATTTTTCTGCTTGGTTTCTACATTTGAAATTCAAATTCGTCAAGGAAAATTCTCTGCTGATTGAGGAGCTAATGACATGTTAATAATCACATGAACAAAGAGACTGAAAGTTGTGCAGCTCAGAGGAGAATGGGTTTAGGGTCATTCTGTTTAAAACTGAATTTGCAAAAATGCATAAATGTATTGAACACAAAACTGAGGAAATATTGAAAATAAAGATAAGACCAAATACATGCAGCCTGCTTAACTCCCCTTGTAGAATATGTGTTATGGCAATGAAAATGAAGAAACTTTTACCTGTGTAAAATCAATATCCACACATTTTAAATGCAAAAGAGGAATGATCTTTGATTTCAGAGTGGTAGTGGTAATGTGCAATATAAATCGGGGAACTTTGTATTCCTAAGCAGACACAAATCAAGGCATCAACACTGCTACTCTGGGTTTGGCACTCTATCTACTAGAGATACATGCGCTGGTGGTATTTTTTTCTGTCAGATACTTGAGTGTGGTAAGACTATATGTGTGTATTGCCGGGCTAATGGGAGTGCGCTGCTACTGGGTGAAAGTTGCATACACTGCACTGCATCTGCTGCAGCAAGGTGAGAGGCATTCACATGATGAATTGGAATTGACTGATTTCTGGATCGCCCTATATTATTTACTTTCAAGTTACAGTTCACACTTGTATTCCACTTTTCTTACTGAAATTAAGGGACTTCATTTGTTTTCTTCCCAGGTTTTTGTTTCTCTCTGAAAAGTATGAGTGATTGCAACAAACTTAAATAATGATACCTCGCCCATAGTGTACTGTGATATGATTATATGGGTACTAAAAGAAACAGAAATCTTCCAAATTCATCTGCCTGTGTGCATGAGCACAATACAAAATGTAAAACTTTTTTTTTTTAAATCAGGGTATATTATTTTGAGGAAGTAAATAGGAAGTAAATAGAGAGGGAATATTTTTCTTGTTTAGGGAAAGCTTCTGAAGGGAGCGAGGGGAAAGGGGTGGCACTTACAGTTACATATTTGAAGGCTATTGAACGTTTTTGCAATCTTTGGTACTTCTAAAACCATTGCTGTATGTGTACATTCCTAATAAGATCTTTTCTAAAGCAATATTTGTGCTTAAAAGTGGTTTAGTTTTCTCCATGCTTGTGAATATAAAACAAAACTATGTGGAGTGTGTGGTCCACTTGCATAATTGTTTGGAGTCCAAAATTAAATGCAGAGTGACAATGGAGAAAATGTCTGTTTGCAGTATGTACATATGTTTGTAGTTTTCTTGAGAAGTTTCTCAAAGTCTTGTGGAAAAACAAGATGACTCTTGAGCTGGCTGTGCTTATATGTATAGAAATAAATACATTTTAAACCTCTGTTCTATCACTTGCCTTTTTCATAGAAAGAATAACTGAGTTGTCTGGGATTGACTCTGAGTAGAGCTTTAGAGAAAGAGAAAAATGAGAAATTGTCATCTTTCAGGTGAGAACTGAGATAATTGACTGGGCTATTAATTGTTTTTTATCTTGAAGCCAAGTAAGAAGTTGATTCTGCTTTTTTACAGGTTATATGTTATATTTACTGGTACGTTTTTACTGTATAGTCTTTGAGAGATTATAAAGCTTTACAAAATCTAGGAATAAAAGTTAAGTTTGATTGCCTGCTTACATTTATTTTTATGGAGTTCACTATTGTCTCTTCAATATATAGATTATTCCCAAGATCTTACTGAAAAATGTAGGATGAGCTGTTTTTCCAATGATATAATTCAAAGACTTTAGTTCTTATAGTAAGAAGAACTGAACCTTCCTTTTTATATGTATAAACTTTATACTCCTGATTTTTTTTCTCATTGATTTTAGTGATCAAACTCATATTTATATCCTGTGATCTCTGGTCAGGCCCTATAGCTAAAATAAACCACTTCTGAAATGTAGTAAAACACTACTGAAATGTAAGTTGGAAAAAACCCAAGTGCACTTATATAATTTTTAGAGTACTTGCTTTGCCTTTTTTAAACATCAGATATGTAATAACCTATTGTATCTACAAAAAGAACAAGATCTTTGGTTGTCTTGACCTAAAC
Organism: Falco biarmicus; assembly: GCF_023638135.1. NCBI lineage: Eukaryota > Metazoa > Chordata > Aves > Falconiformes > Falconidae > Falco > Falco biarmicus. Next base: position 111,476,824 of record NC_079288.1, read on the forward strand.
AAGGTGGTGATCATTTACGGTAGCAGAAGATCTGACCCAAGATCTGCTCCCAAAAATTAAGCTTTTCCCTATCAGCATGGCATAATCATTCTGTGGAACATTCCTCCTTCGTGGTAGTGCCACTTCATGTGATTCTCCATAAACCTGGGCTGTGCAGCTCTTAACTGTTTTGTTAAGTATTTACTTATGGCTCATGCTGCAGCCCATGTGCTCTGATGAGACTATGTGTATGGACACAAGCCCACCCACCAACATGAGTAATGGAGCACTCTCTAACCCATTGCGTATATTTATTAGCAGTCTTGGCTGATACTTTGTGAGCTGGATCTCCCCAGAAGTTGCTCTATACTTCTGATAATTTTAAAGATTTCTCAAACATCCTTATTACCATTTCAGACACCTTTCTAATAATGCCCCCAAACTGTTTACAATAACTTCCCTTTACCATCTGAATTCCAGCCCCTTTAAGGAACATTCTTAGTGGAACATTTTCAGTTTTGAATTGAGATTAAAATATTTGTAGGAGAATATAGAGATCTACGTGTGTAGTTTTAGAGTTATCATTTTATCTGTTTTTCAAGGTAATTACATTTGCTGTGCATGATCACAATGAAATCGCTGCTCACAGAAAACAGTTCAGCTGTATCAGTGAGCTTTGGCTGCTTCTTTCTACATATCCTCAAAGGAAGGCAAAATTATAGCTTATGAAACACCTTTCATTTGGTCGTACTTCCATCTAAAATGAACAAACTTTAATATATTTATTAAAATGTTTATTTGATGATTTTGAAGGGTTTCCACTGTTTAGCATCCCCTCTCCATCCCCCACTTCGTGTGTGCACCTAGATAGAAAAGTGGAATCATAATGAGGGGAGGAAGTAGGGAGTAACAAAGACCATAATAAAGCAGAAAAAACAGGTGGGAAGGATGGCTATGTGTGAATGGATGTTGCGTTGAGGTCTATAATCCTGAATTTTTGGGCTTCTTTTTGATTACTTTGAGTTTATCTGCACCCTTATGACAATGTTTTGCAGACACAGCCCTGTTTACTGGAAATCCTTATGTGAAATAAACTATAGCTATACTTGTGATTTCATCTTGTGTTGCTTTCAGTGTAACCTCTTTTCAGCCTGACTATTTCATGTAACTTTTCCTTTGCACTTGGAATTCACAAAAAACTCCTGATCGCTTCTGGAGTATATTGTAAAAGAACATAAGAGATTTAAAACTAAGGCATATAATCTGGATTTTATTTTTGGAAAGTCTAACATATCTCAGTAATAAAGCAGAACTGGGCACTATGTTTCTGGATGATAATTGTTCTTGGTGGGTGTCACAAGGTACTGGGTAAGCAAAAGGTTAAATATATTTAACACTGTTGAAATCTGATAAGCCTCTAGTAACTTTCTATATCTATTGTACCCTAGATCTTCATTAACATGAATCTGGCTATTGAAAAAATAAAATAGGGGAAAAAATAGCATTCTTTACAAGATGACATGCTTAAATACCAAATGCAATTACATACATGTGTTGCGATAGTGATTTCCTTTCCATGAATTTCCTGTTGATCTTTTGATCCTTGTCTGGATCCTTGTGACCGTGCTTGCACAGCAGGTATGGTTTTAAAGCTCAAGGGTTTTTTTGAGCTCAAGTTTTAAAAGTACTTTGTGTTACTGTTGACTATGACAATTCTTGATACCCTTATTTCCAAGAGAGAGCAGAAACTCAGCTGTGCTTATCCCATGGAGGCTCCTGTGGCTCCTAGTTATTTCACAACAGTTGTAGAAACTGGCCACGGGAACAAACATGTTCCTTGGAATGAGTATGTTTTATGTATCCAGCATTATGCAAAATTAACCATGCTTAAGTAGCTAGGTTAAAACATGTTAGAGAAACTTATTTATGTTAATATAGTGTATTAGTATATTTACTGGAGTCCAAAAGCACAATCTCAGTGACTGAATTTAAATTCAGCAAATATGTGACTGGTACTTATGAACAGTGAGTAGTTTTAAGTAACAGATTTTTCAAATAGAACATTCTTTTTTATTTCTCTAAGTTACCCACCATGACAGCTACACACCACATTGGTTTAATGGTAAAATAAATGAAACATCTGGAACTGACAGAATTACTCCACAGAGCAGTCCATGAACAGATGAGCAGGCAGATTGGCATGAGAAGCAAAAGCCAGACCAACCTGCTCTCACCCATTCAAAGGAGAATGAAACTTCACAGAAGTCATTCTCCTTGTCTCACTGACATCTCTTATTCACATAACAGCTACAGCACATCTGTAGGCAATGCCACTTGCCCAGTCTTCTTTACCAGTATGGACAAATTTGTGTTTTGCAGAGCTACAATACAAAATATTTCTTTGCCTTCATTGTTTGACTTCCATACCCACAATACCAACATGAAAAGTAGCTAATCACAGTCACAATGACAGAAATCAGTCTGTGAAGAACTAGAATGAAGCCATCAGTTTATTTCCTAGTATCAGAAAGCAGGTTTTAGATTGTAATGACTTTAAGCACATCCAATGAGAACAACTGATTTAGAAATTAAAACTCTAGCATTAAAAAGTCCCCAACCCAGAAGCCAGTGTTTATTCAAATGGTTAATTTTGACTTCTAAGTGTTTAAACACTTATTTTGAAGTGATATTTTACACAGAACGAGACTTTAGCCTACTATATAAGCTTGTAGAGATAAAGAAAAGATAAAATGTTGCTTTGTTCTTATTTTTTTAAAGGAGATCTTTGGATTTACCCTGTACTACTTCTAGACCATAGGGCATTCCTGTGTTTCAGATCTCATACAAAGGTAAAGAGGAGAAAATTCTGTTCTGTTACAGAGAGTAGATATAATATGATTAACCTATACTGAGTATTAAAGTTATCTCGAGTTTTTGGAGAGAGAGGTATTTTTAAAAGATTCCTCATGTTGAGTGTATTCTTTCTAATGTTCTGCAAATCTTTAAAAGCCTTACAGCACTGATGCTAGACAAATTTAGTTTGTTTTTTTTTAATTTCAGACTTTTTTTGTAAGTCTATTCATCTGAAGGACAAGACTCCGTATTTATCTCCTAATCCCCTCCTACTGAATAGGCTTTGCTAGCTTACTTGAAACCTTGATGCTCTGTCCTACAAACGCAAAGTGAAAGGTGTCTGTCCTGTGAGCTATTGCACATATTTCTTTGTATACATGAGCAGGCACCAAGGACTTGGCTGAGTGACAGTACTATTGTCAAGTCCAATCTTAAGCAATTCTAGCATGCACCAAACCCCTTCCAAACTTTGGATACTTGGGCACCTGATCACCATCAATCCAAAAAACAGTCAAAAGGCCTGGCCACAGTCTGTTCCCCAGGGATTTAGATACTGACTTGAGAGCCTGGCTTATGATTTTCCCATCAGTCAGGTTTCCCCATCAGGCACTTGAGTATAGCCCTGGTCCACGATACTGGGATCCTGGGACCTAACACCTGCTTCTACCTGCTGTAGCCTTGGTTCTTGATCCTGACTCTTGGGTATGTATCCCTCTGTCCTGCCTCCTGTCCCAGCTTGTTCCTGCTGCCAACCTGAGTCTGCTCTGGCCTTCTTTGACACCTGCACCTTGCAGGATGAATCTCATAACCTGCAGCTGAGTCTTCCCTTTGCCAGCATTGACTGCTCGTATCTTGACTTTAGCCTGTATTAGCTTTTTACTGGCCTAAGCTGCTGTAACTTAAGTACTGGCTGAGAGACTGAACTCCTGTTCCTCCATGGAAACTCACTAAAAGTAATGTGACTGGAAAGAGATCTGCAGTAAAAGCTCCTGGTGCAAAATTAGAGGCTTAATGCTTTTGAGACTTACAGAACTTAGTTCCATCCTTTTCAGTCAAAAGGCAATGAGAGATAGGTAAGATCTGACTCTTATCAGAGTTAAGACACTTAAGTAAGACACTTATCTGACCACACTTTTCTGTGATAAACAGAAACAATAACAAAAATATGTTTTCCCTAAATGTTTAGGGCTTTCACAGACTTAACTGGGCTCTGAATCATGATAGTCACTAAACATTTTCTTAATCTACTGCACTGGAAAGTCCCCAGGTAGGCTGTTGCTAGCAGCAAAATGATCTGTCTGCTTGGATCTTCCCTTTTTCTCTGCACTCTATAATCTTGGTATAAGGAAAAGTAGGACTATGAAAGGCCAATGGATTCTGAAACAATCAGGTACTGAGAATGAGTGAACATCCGTTCTGTCTCCCAATGCCTTCTGTTTAGGTCTTTTACACATTTCAAAATCTAAATTTTCATCCAAGGAGACAAAGAAGAACTAATTTAAGCTACTATCAATAGGATACTGCTGTCTCAGTGAATGGGAATGTTTAGACTATGTCCACAATGTGTTTTTGCAAGTATTGTTAAAAAAGGCAAAGAAAGGCTCTGAAAACCTTCATTTGATTTCTCTTTAGGATTAAATTGCAGCATGACGACTTGCCTTAAACTGACTCAGTGGCAGCCTATAGTTGTCCACCCCCAGATCAGATCAGTCAGGGAGCTAGCTCTCAATTACAGTTTGTGCTTTGGTCCTCCATTCATTACAAGGAGGAAGCAATCTGTTACAGTCTATTCAGCACAGGATTACTTTTTCTTCCTAGCTGGTCCAGATCTGCTGGCCAACTAGGCAGGATATCCTGCTCCCACCACTCATGCTGTGCACATCACTATATGCGATGAACAGTAGAAACCTCTGCAGAGTTGCTGAGAGATACGTGATGCGCTTCAGTGGAACAGAAAGATGTGAGACTATCTTGCAAAAGATTGTAACTGTCCTTTTTAAGAGATAGTTGTTCTTACTTCGTGCTAGTCTCCTATTTGGGTCTTTTAATCAGAAACATACAGTCTGGATCTTTGAGCTGATGTAAGATCTTTGAGATGATGCAAGCCCTAGCTTCATGCAAATTTCCCTATGTAAATGCTGGCAGATTAAATTGCAGTGCTGCGATCATGGATGAAATGAGAGAGGGGCATATAATTTGACCGCATATTTTAAAACAATTGATTATTTTATTTGTACTCCCTGTAGATTTGTACTATAGGAAGAGAAAGCTGAAACTGAGCATCAGCTCAGCTATGAGATTATGTTTGTTACATATCTGTATAAAAAACCCTCATAATTATATCCTTGCAATATCTGTAAAAATGTTGATTTCAAAGAAAAAGCTTTTAAAAATCTGCTATTTAATGCTTTCAAAGCTTTTAAGTCCATGCATTTGTAAAAATATGATTTTTAAAAAATACACGAAACGATCAGAAACTGCAGGTTATCCCTCTTTTTGAAGTAAGTGTGATTCTTTCCTTGGGTTTAGTGGATTTTGTCATTAAGAGCTAGGAACTGATAAATAGTAGTGAAAATGGCCAGGAATATGCAAGAAAAATATGTTTTCTAATAATTTATTCAATGATTAGTGCCAGTATTCCTCAAACCATATTCAAGCAACTGTCAAACTAGCTGAATACTTAAGTCTTCAGTAAAAAATAGTAAATTATTTGATTTAAAATGTCAGGATTAATTCTAAAATGTTTTTAACAAATGACATTAGTCCAGCTGTATTGTAAAGTAAGAGGACCAGAGCTTTTTCCATATCTTCTGAGAACAAAAACTGACTAATTCTGTAAATGTTTGTACAGATTTGATTGTATTCCTTTGAGTCTAAACTGCATATTAAATTATGAATATTGTCATTCCTCTTGTAGGAGAAGCTTGATACAGTGCTAAAAAAGCTAAATAACTCATTCAATTAAAAATATGAGGCAAAAGTTTTAAGGCTGTAGGGAAACATCAATTCTTGTACCTTACCATCAGTGTTTGTGTGTATATCACTAGGCATATATAGAAATACATATGAACTCCTAAGATCTAGTGATCCACGTTGCTTGCAGATAAAGCAAAGTGGATGCAGATACTTTGTTGATAGTACAGAATGGTTATGATCTGTTTATTTGTTAATGCCAAATAATTATCAACCAGTCTTTTAAAAAACATTAATAACAGGAAGAATAACTTCTACTAATGTTCTGTGAGCTTATACGACCCTCTTAAGGTTCATACTACCATCTTGCATGGTGGAGAGGCAACATATTTTTGTCAGCGTTTCTTGCTGGCAGCCTTTCTCCAGGACCCTTTAGGGACATTCCACAAGAGCAGAAGTATGGAAATGAGGAGAGACTGAGGGAGGAGGAGTAGAAGTGCTTCTTTTGCTGTCTTGTACCCACCTTTGTTGAATGAAGATCATATGAATAATAGGATACAGAGGAACTAGATGTGTTTAAGGTAAACTATGGAGAAGCCCTGATTCTTTTATTCTGGTGTCCACTGTGGCCTGTAAGAGCCCAAGGGGCTTGCAGGTTGACTTGGAGCCGGTCTTTCATTCCTGCTCCTCACAGCAAAAGGTGAAATTTTTTGAACAGAACCTTGAGGCAGTTTTTTTCTCTTTATTTTCTGTGATAAGTTATTCCTCATATAAAGGTGATAGAATGCAGAATATTTCTCTTTCAATGAGCTAGATAGCTAAAGATGTGAGTTAAATCAAGGGTCTAGCTTATCTCTATCAGCCAAAAACCAAACCAAGCCAAAGGAGCTGATGACAAATATGTGAGAAATCAAACATATTTGATGATAAGGAAATAATGCCAGAAACCTTGGATTGACTTGGTTCATCCTTATTCATGAACAGAGATGAGTCACAATCAGACACTGGTTTGAACTTGGTTCAGCTTTTTCATTCTGTTGCCCACCTCTATTTCTGTCATATAGAATAATGTTTTTCTAGCAGAATACGAGGAGGCAAGCTGGAATTCGTTTTTTGTCTAATAGGCTGGTTTGGGTTGGGTTTTTTAAATTATTTTTTTGTTTGTTTATTTGTTTAAAGATGCATATGCTCAGCAAAGAAAACTTCAGCTTCAATAGTTGAAGTTCCTCTAAGCAGCTGAAAACAGAGCATTATAATGGAAAAGCATTGATGGATTTTGATGGGAAGGGCTGATAACAACACTCATGTTGCCCATTCATGCAAAACCATGGCTGAAGAAAGACTCACTGAACATATTAGCAGCACTCTCAGTGCTGAGTGAGGTGCTTCAAATAAGCCATTATGGTTTATACTTTGAAAAAATAATGCTATGATTGAAACACTTGCAAGGCCACCCATCCTTTATGGTTGAACTTACCGAACAATGTAATACTCTCTCCAGAATGGCTTATCCTGGCCAACAAAGCCTGATTCAGATTCTTCACCTTTCTTTTAATGTGATGGGATAGTGAGCCTTTTCCAAGTCACTGTTATAATATATATTTTCATAGATCTACTATGACAAATCTGATACTGGAAAGAAAATAGAATCCCAGAAGCCATACTTTTTTGCCAAACCTATGTTATCTACGTATAGGTTCTATATGAAAAAAAAATGTTAATATTAGTATTTCTGAATGCCCTGATGAAAACTAACTTTTACAATGAAAGTCGGTTTTCCTTCTCTGGATTATCAGATGATGCTAATAAATCTGTTTTTGGAATAAAAGACTTGGTGCAATAGAGGTCAAAAACTGAAAGGCCAGGTGTTGGGTGATACTACTGTAGTTTTGAAAATCTGATCTTCAAAGCTGAAGGACTGCCAGAAGCTGAAGGCCTTAGTATATTGCTTGGGGTCACTACTAAATAGGGGCTGCAGAACCACTCACTCTTGAGTTCGCTCAGTGTGAAAACATCTGCACACCCTTTTTCCTCTATAAAGGGACACTGGCTAGTTGCTAAGCTTCAGCAGAAGCATAAGTCTAGCTCTAATTCCCTTTTGTGTCACCATTTTAGGTGATCTGTAGTCAGTCACACCTGGGTAGAATGGAAAAAAATCAAGGCTGGGATTCAATTTGAGTCTTCAATATAAATGGTTTTCTAAGAAACAATCAAATTACTCCTGTCTGCTTCAGGCACATTTACCTAATTTTTTTCTTATTGTGTAAGAGAAATGGCCCATTTTTCTGTCAAAAAGAAAAAAAATAGTGTCAGATAAAGTGATGTTACCCTTTTCAGATTCCAGCGTAACTGGTTTTCAATTATGTGTTCCTGAAATGGTGGGGCTATTGTTAATTAATGCTATTGCAAGTATAAATTCAAACCACCTAGCACAATTTGTGGAGGTTACATTTTGTGATGGCTCACTTCCATCTTGCAACAGGAAACTCTGGAACCGATTATTTTTCTTGCTTGATTCATTACACTTCATGGTCATACATCTATCAGAAAAAAGCATACCTCTTTAATAATATGAAGCTGCACAGCTGATGGGGCTTTTTCATGGGAAAGCATGTAAAACGTTTTATTTCATAAAGGACAGTGTTAGCTGGAAATAAGATTTGCAGGAAGGAAAAGAGAAGAAATAGCTGTAGCGCTGTGAATAAACAGTGCATTTTTAAAAACAGCTCGAATCATAAAATAAAAAGGTGAGGAGGTTTCACTAAGACAGGAAAACAATTTGACCTTTATGAAAGATATTCACACTATGTATTGCTCAGGCCTTTTGATGCTTTGTTGATAAAATCAAAAGCTGTTTAGAGCAAATTAGAGTTAGCTTGATTTTGAAGCAATTGAAAATATGAGAACAGTTTGCAGCAGTGATAAAACAGACTTTTGCTCTCCCATCCAAGGACATAGTTGTTTGAACTACAGTCTTTATTCTTTCTTCTGTTTCTTCTGACCCAGTATTATTTCTTCCTCATCTTGTGTTTTTGCATTACAGTTTAACAGAAAAGCTTTGCTGAATGAAACAGGGTTTGTTTGGGACTACGGCTTTGTATGTATTTCTAAAGGGATTTGCAGGCAATCTTTATGAGTACTGCTATAATTTTAGTAGTCCTCTCACTTGCCTATTAAATACAGGGCAGAACAATAGTAATTACTGCACGAATACCAAGGTCCCAAAGTAGTACCATTCACTTCAGTGAAGAGCTGCTGTGAAAGCACATTTGAAAAATAACCCATGGTGACAAGAGATGGGGAAGAAGGGAAAGAAACTGCAGTTCAAAGGGCTTTTTCTGAGGGAGCATAATTCTTTTATGTGTATACAAGATTCTTTCCCCCATTGTTTGCATTTTCAGTACAATAAAATAGGTCCATGGAAGTGCCTTGTGGGCAGAAAGTGAGTTCTTTAATGGAACGGTTTATATGACCGAAGTAAAGAAAGGCTGTGAAATAAGGTATCGCTGGGAGGCTGGAAATGAGCTGGATCAGCTAGGAGGAGATCAGCTATACAAGGGGTTGAAGGGAGGAGATTAACCATGGGATCAGGCTTGGAGAGTAGCAGGGGGCAACAAAAGACCTGCAAGGTATAGCAGGAGAGATGTCAAGGAGTATCAGTGAAGACACAGTATATTTTCTGAACTGGAAGTTTTAGGGCTGACTTCCATCAATGTCCCTGTGCCAGTGCAATGACAGTGAGGGACCACCAAGGTATTCAGGTGTGTGCTAGTTTAACTTCTGTTTTGTTTGTAAATCCAACATTGCTTCGGTGAAGTTGAGCTGGTGTAGTGGCATATTATTTTCATTATTTGCCAGCAGTAGTTGTACACAGCAGTGGAAAACTATTCATTTATTTTTTCAGGTTATGTTTCTGCTCTTTCAAGACTGCTGCAAACTAAAACCTGTTGATTTTATTAAGCATTTCCCTTTTTAAAGTTTTCTTGAGAAAGTATCACTTTTTCAAGGATTTATTTTGGTTTTTTTTCCAGAAAATATATTTTTCTTATCCCTTTAAGTTTTTTGATGTTTATGAAGCTCACATTCTTTTCCTTTTAGGTCATAAAAGGAATTAGTGAAAGAAGTAAGGAAAAAGAAGGCGGCGTATGTTTCCTTTTGTTCCAAAATATTAAGAATATAGAAGATAAAGACATTTGACATTGTTTTCACTTCTAGCATTTCACATTTTGTCTTTCTTTCATACATTGCATACCCCAGATCTCAAACAGACTTTTGTGTACATGCTAATACTGTCTCGAGACAGGTCCACTGCTTGGTTCAGTAACCCATGTTATCATTGAACTCTGGCATTAAGAAAATAAGTCAGTAACTTTGCTCACATTTTCTTTTAAACAAGATATCTTTGTAGACCTGCCTCATCCCGTGTTCAACCAGTGAAGTAAAATTCATCTTACCACCCCTGCACTGAACCCCCCACCCCACCCCCCCAACCAAAACATACCTAAACCAACCACCAACCCCTCATCCATGCTTGTCAAAAATGCTGTCTGCAAACACAGTATGAGAACCCTATTTATAACTGGATTTCTGCCATTCAGGTTAAAGACTCCATTTTCTTCCCTGGTGAGGTGTGGGTGTGCTAACCAAGCAACTGAACTGGGTGAATGATACTGTGATATTACAGTTTCAAGATGTTTCAAGATTTCTAATTCACAAAAATAAAGCTGATGAGACCATCATGACATAAATACTTAATATTCCTCTTAACACAAGCAGGAAATGAGACCAAATTTTTGATGTATTTCTTGAATTACTGTAGTTTTCTAAGTGCTCTTGAAATGTATTGTGTGTAAACAAACCTATCTCTGGGTTGGGTAACTGGACAAACACGTGCATTCTTGATTCTTCAAAGCAATTGCTTTACTTGCCAGTATCAAGTTAAACCCTAAAGCCTAGGAAAAGTGTAAGGACATATAATGTCAACATATCTTCCACTTTGTTTTGACCAAAATGTAAAACTTAGTCTGAATTTTTTATGATTTGAAAGATGCTTAGAAAAACCACCCAACTTTAATTGAGGGTAAATTTATTATAACTGTAGTATGGGCCTACTCAGTTGCAATATATACTAGCTTCACCACAGGACATTTTATCCGGTTTTGCTAAGCAGAGAGCACCATAATAGAAAGTTCAATTTACAGAGAGCATGCTTATTTCGAAGATTTCATGCATGTAGATGTGTCCAACACGAGCTGGAATAAAACACATAAAATGTGCAGCAATGCAACTACCTTTTCTAAACAAAGCAAGGTTTTTCTGTTTGCTGGTTAAGTCAGCATTAGCAGTTCTTAGAAATGTCATTTATGAAATGTCAAGCTAATTACTTGTAATATCAACCCTGAAAAGTAAACCTTTGCAGGTGCACTTCCAGAAGCCTTATTCTTCTCTATTCACAGTCCGTCTGGTACATTTCATGTTTTTTTGTAAACAAATCCATGTTTTTCCAAAGACACTAAACTACGTGCTAAATTTGTATCTTTATTTAGACTATAGAAGGATATTTCATAATACTTTAATGAAAGGAAATGCAAAATATATTTTTATTTTAAATAACCAGGTTTTTAAACCCTATCTGTGATACACAACAAAACAAAAGAAAATATCCTCTGTCTGGAAGGGACCAGTTCCACTTCTGTGGGGTAGTGTGGATTGGTTTTGTTCTTGCTGCTGAACCTGACACCAGGAATACAATTAGTACTGATTCAATAGCTGTTTCTATACCATGAATCATTACATCTTGCACTGGCTGCTTTGTGCTGGTAGTGTGCTACCAGCAGGAACTGCACTGTTAGGAAGAGTAACAGACCTCTTTCTGTTGAGCAGAAGAGGTTAGTAGAAAGGAAAACAAATTTCAGTGTTGTAAGTGCTTTGTCTGCAATGACATGTACATCTGTAAAAATGAAATGAAAGTTTATAATCGGTAGAAATAAAAGAAATGGACTGAGAATTTCTATACTGCTTAGACTACAGAACAGAATTCTTGCTTTTAAAAACTCTTTAACAACCTCTGAAGTAGTCTAAGTATGTATCTGCAAAGGGGAATGAAGATGAGTACTGTCATGGTGTGTTAGTTAAATCTAGTTTACACACGTAACCATAAAGTAAAATTGCAGGAGTTCGAAGGAGCTAGCATAGGGTGAAAGTTGAGAGTAGAAGGGACAGAAGTTGAAGGTTGGAGATGAAAGAGCTTGGGATTAGGAACAGTAGTTTTTGCATTGATAGCTGCTGTACTTACACGTGGGCACAGATAGTTCCCATTCTGGAAAGTTTGCATTCTGCATATCAAAAAGGCAAGCAAAATCAATGCATTCACAAAATAGACCAAAACTGAGGTTAAAAAGTCAGACTTTACTAATGTTTTGACGTGACAAAATGCAGTCTGAACACTGTATATTTTAGTAGAACCTGTTAGGTTGTATTCTATTGACCCATATGGGAGTTAAGGTCTTACAGTGCTCAAAATTCCATTAGACAGATAGCTAAGTCTTTGTATACTTTTAAATTTTGTCCCAGACAAATCACATGTCAAGGAAAAAAGTTAATCAGCAAGTATTTTCAGATGAAGTTTAAAAAACAAAAATAGTACCTAACAAAAGTAATTTATTAACATGATATCATAGTTTTAAATGTTATGAGCTTCTAATAGTCTCATGAATGCCTTTATATCTTGTATTACCTGAGAATTGCAAGACATCATAACATTATGTTCATTCTGGAATATTTAAATACTTCCTTGCTGCACTGAAGTTGTACTTTTAATGTGTTTATATCATATAATCTCTTACTATGCATACACAAAAATATACATTAAAAATTACATAAATGTATATAAAGGTGCATAAAAATATCCTAATTCTATTACAGCCTCAGCCATGGAAGACTTACAGAAAACACTTATTTCATGTTATGCAACTTTATTTAAAATAAATGTAATGGAAGTTGAATTGTTAGACAGGGATTGAAATCTGTTTTGGTGCTCAGATGAGCCACTGTCTTATTTATGCTAGCCTGGCAGTGTAAGAGACATCAAAGTGGATACAGACTTCAACCTCATGCATTCTATAACTGCTTTATATTTCTAGATCCTGGCCACAATTTTTCCTGTTCACTGTTTCAAAGCACTCATAGACTGAACTTGATAGATAAAATCGAAATGCTTTGAATTAATTCTCTAACATGAAGTTATTAAACTAGCCCTCTCCTTTAAATTATTCATATGAACTATGAACTGCTAATTCTATATTCTAGCTAATAACTGCTTGTAAGTACTATAGATTAAAAATGAGTGTCCTATTAAAAAAGGCATTAGCTAGCTGTGATTTTTCATCAACTTGCTCGTCTTCCCTCCACGCACTCATTTTTGAACTGAAATTATAACTGGTAAAAGAGTGCTTTTGTGGGAAGCCTGGTTTAAACTCTGGATTTTCTCACCTATTTATTGAATCACATAGATATATCTTTCACAGGATTCCTGCAACAACCCTTGACTTTCAAAAGTGTCCATGAATGTTAAAAGCACTCCTGGTTGACCTTACAGAAATGTTCTTTATGGGAAAGGGCTAGATAACAATGCCTGACAATAAAAAAGAGCACAATGGAAGTTCAGAAGAGAAGTTAGTTTGGGACCTAATAAAAGTTCAATAAGTGTCAGAGAACTTGGGAAGGTATAAAGAATATTATTTTGTTTATTTCTTTTTTAAACTGAATTCTGACTCACAGGTCCCTGGAATTGCAAAGGGATGCAAACTCATTGTTATTTCCTCAACAATCTTTTTTTGATATTGCTGATATTTGTTAAGTTCTCAGGCTCTGGGGTAAATGGTGTTGTGCATAATGGAAAAATATGTTGCCAAGCTGTGGGAATCAACAACAGCAGAGAGCCCCAATGTGTTGTGATCTCTGAATGTCTCTGCATTAAGGTATTTGCCTGTGGTCAGTACATGACTCCTTTATCTTTCACACCTAGGTGTCTCAGACATTTTTAAAATATAATTTCTTATCATAGAGGAGGGATTAAGGCAAATACAAGCAATAGACAACGCTCTGCAGTATTTCCTAAATGATCAAGGCTTTTAAAAGTGACTCAGATAACAGAACTTTGCAGTGGATTCCTCGAGTTAGGCATTCACAGACAGAATTAGAAGTGTAAATAAGAAACATGCTTAACCAAATAAACAAAAGGTGCAAAAGAAAGAGATGTATTTTTAAATCCTTTTATTTCTTTTGTCTAGAGGCTTAACTCAACATCACTTAGCTGCATGTTTCCTAATGGTATGCTGTGCCTGCTCTATCAAATACAGATATGTTTTTTAAAAAATACAGTCTAGGAGGTCATTCAGTCCTCAGTAACTTAGTAATTAGGCTCATCTCTCCTGGTAGCAGCCATGAGACTACCATCAGTTCCCTGCAGGAATTAAAATTATGTTACATTAGAGACAATGCTGAATCTAGCTGGCAGCGATGGCAACTGCTAGGCTGGCAGAGTTTGCAGAAGGTATCTGACAGTTTAGGAAAACAGATGAGCATGGCCTGAGTATTGTATCACAGCATTCTTTTCATGGTCATCTTTCCTGAGTGTTTTTCATCTTTTATCATTCGTGAATCATTGGCAGAATTTTTGTTGATTTTGGGTAGAAGGCTAAGCTGTGGTGTGCTATTAAATGTATGTTTTGTGGCCAATAGGATAAAATAAAGTTTATATAATAAAATATTTATATATTATATTCTTATATATTTATATAGTTTTTATAAAATAAAATAAAATAAATTATATTATGTTGTTAAGGGTTAATATGGAAAATGCAGAAAGAATGATAAAGTTTCTTCATAAATTACTGATGCAGCCTCATCTGAATTACAGTGTGCAGTCCTGGTCACAACATCCCAAAAATCATGTGGCAGAAGCAGGATGGCCCTTTCACAGTCCAAGGGCTTGAAAAAAATTACTTGGGAAAAACTTCAGAAATGAGGACAAAAATAGGGACATTTAAACAGGTACATATGTCACAAGCATGCTGAGTAGTAAAGAAAAGATGGATAAGCAAATTCCATCTTCATGTGCTCTCTTGTTCCTAATGCAAAAAAACCTAAAGGGATTTTTAAAAGAGAAAGTAACTCCCCATACTTCTCATAAAACTGCAGTTACTTTTTGAGTTTTTTTAAAAGTGAAATTACTTATACCAAAATGTAAAAATATCAAGGATAGCTAGCCTCATTATTAGTTATAATACTAAAATGTGCTAGTGACATTAAACATCATGATTGAAACCCAGCCAGTCTAGAGAGGAGAAGGAGCTCTGTTGATTGGAGATTATGGTTTGCAATTAAAATTTTCTCAGAAGTGTTTAGTGTGTGCTGATTTTGGAGAATGAGTCCTGGACAAGAAGCACAGTAGACCTCTTTCACTAAGGCAGCTTCTATTGTTATTTATGTAATGGGCAAAATTGGCACAATTAAGGTTTTCATTTCGTTAGCTAAATTTGATGCTGTTTTTCTGAAATGGTCACATCTACTGTGGAGGTTAAGCTACTTTGATCTCCTTGGTGTTGCAGTACACTCGTTGAAGTCAAGATTGTATTTTCTTTTAAAAATCTAGAGCAGAAAATTCTTTCTGCCATCGGTATCAAAACTATTGTGGCATGGGTTAAGCATGTTACCACTTCAAATTTGTATTGTTTTATACAGAACGTTACAAACACAACCATCTGATAGAATAACTGCTTACAGTCATTCATTTGTACAAAAACATTAGATGATCTGATTGTTTTTGAGAACTTTATAGTTAAGTACTTTACCTTACAATATAAGCTGGCAATTCATGATCTTAAGTAAAGCATACATTTTCATTAAGTAAGGTTGTATAGGAACCAGGAATTCAATGCAGTTGCAGCTGACAGGGAAGGTTTTTCTTAGAAAATAATGTAGTATATGTGTATTTTACAATTCAGAATATTTTGAAGGTTGAGTATGTTACCATGTTAGCACAAGAACTAAGTTGTGACTTGGCACAAGGCACTCATACTGACTGTGGTGGAGTTCTCGTTTGGTAAGAAATCAGACTGGCTCTTTAAAATACCTTCAAAAGCAGCCCTGTTCCTGGTTTCAGCCCTGATCTGAAAAAAGGTGCACTAGTTAGGTAATTTTCAGGAGATGAAAGAAGAGTAAGTTTTGCAGCCAAGCTACTTGAAGAGAAGAAGAGGAAACTGCTAGTTTTTAGCATGGTAAGGGGGATGGAAGAATGCAGAGTTGCTTTTATGCCTTTCTGTAGAGGTATCTGGATAAAAGTCATGCTTTTTATTTTTCCTTTGAATATACTTGTGGGACGGCATTAAAGGCTATGCAATGAGATGCAGACTTCGAGATTTTACTAGATTTGTTGTCATTGATCTAGACAATAAGCTTGAGAATATTTGAAGTGATTTATGGAAACTCCTGACTGACCTAGTAGGAAGCAGATGTCAACTCCACTTCTGGGAACCGAAGCTTCTAATTCAATAGCTTGAGTACAAATAAATTACATGAAGTAATTTGGATAAATGATGTATTTTTCAAAAACACACTATCTTCCCAACAGGCAAAGTATACCAGGACTGGAGAGGCGTGATTGCACCAAATCCTGTGAAGTAGTACAGCCAAGTGAGGCAAAAAACCCATGAAAGGCAAGGAGGTATGTAAAATGAGCAATTATTATCAGGAAGGATCAGCATTGTGTACATGAGGAATGCTTGCATTTTAGTAATGAACTTGTCTTTCTACATCAGGGACCTATAATACAAACAATCTATAATACAAACAGGGGAACAAAGTCTATAGTTGGAGCAGTAGCCAAGATTTTGAGTCCAGAAAATTCTCAGCTTACCAGATATCCTTACGTTATTATGAGTACTACGAGTCCATTACCATGGACAAAGCAGTGCTTCAGTTTTGGTGGACTACTATGAGCAGAACTTCTATGAATGTAAGTCTATTGCATTATATATGTGCATATGAGTTATTACATATAGACTGTCATATAAAGAACTGTTTTAAACTAAAGCAAACAGTACATCTAGATTACTGGACTACGCAGAGTTATGCTGATAGTCACCATGCGTTAGATAACACTGGCTAGCTTCAAAATGAATTAACTTTATCTAACTATACACTTTCTTTAAGAAGAGGGACATGTAGACTGGTATTTGATTTCCAGTATCTGCATCTTCATCACTATCTCATTGTTTTACCAACCTGATTTTTACAACACAGTATCCAGAAATGTAAGCTTTTTTCCCAGTGGGTTAATAAAGCTGAACTTATTTGACCTAGCCTCATGTAATGTAAGGCAGAAACTAGATAATATAAATCACCATACCTTATAGCAATTTTAGGAAATATTTTATGAAAAATACCAAACACTGCAAAGGGTACAGGTTCTCAAATTCATATAGTTAAAATGAGGTAAAGCTCAGAAAGCAACAGAAACATTTAACAGAACTTTGCACATTCTATACACAAGATGTAGAAACTACATGGGTTTGAGGTACAAAGATTAAATGTTGAAAGTAATTTAAAGTAGCAAGCAGCTGTTGGAGGTAACTTCCCTACTTAAATTTTTCTGTTTGACCTTAGAAGTGAATAGGTCCTCCTATTAAATAAGATAATTTCAGACACATTTTAGCCTTTTGGAAAACACTTGTGAAGACTGAAAGGCTTGCAAGAAACAAGAGTGGAATTTTTATTTTTTCTTTAAATATTTCTTTTGTTCTTAAAAAAGGGTATCTATGTGTGAATAAAGCAGAATATAAAAGAAGAGCAAAGGTTTGATACCTTAAATTGACTTGGACAGGATTCTGGATAGTGGCAATTGAAATCCCAGCACCTCTTCAGTTGAGAGTTTTTATCCCTAAAAAGTGTCTTAGAATGATAAGTACTTTTAAGTAAGTCATCCTCAGACACAGTCAGATAAGTGTGCTCTGTATACTTTGGAAAATACTATGAACCTAACTTTTCTATAAACTTTTCTTTCTGTACTGTAATTCAGTTCTCTCTGAAGTTGTCCTAACAGTCAGTTAATTCACAAAGAGAGAGACTTTGGACTGATAAGGGTATATTTTTACCTAATGAATTCAGGATCTTGCTGTAGGCGACTGTGACATTTAGGTATTTATTAAGCACTAGTTTTCACCTAGGTTTTTTTGGTTTTTTTTTTTTTTTTTTTACTCCCACTGCTTCCGTAGGAAAACAGTTCTTGTCTCCTTTGGTCATCAGAAACCTTCAGTTTTCATCCTAAATTTAGGCAAGGCGAGTTTGTACTTGCTCTTTGTTTTGTCAACATTGCCATTTGGTTTTATAGTTTTTCTCCCTCCTTGACTTTTGACGCCCACTCCTGCCTGAATCAGTTGTGTCCAATGTTAGCCTTTGGTTCTGTGGGCTGAAAAAGGTGAAACCACTTCTTTTTCCCTCTCATATGAGACAATCTTCATTGCCGTAATTGTCCTAGTAGCCATTTCTCTGTAGTTTAAGCAGTCAGAATTCACCTTGCAGGAATGCTGAGTAACCACAGTGATACAGAATAGAACAAACCCCAGAGTACCGTTAAGCTTTTCCTCATTTGGTATTTCTAGGGTCAAACCTACTTCTGCTCAGCTATGGCTTATTGTCATGCTGGGAATTGTTGAGGCATCCACACCTTCCTCCTCCACTGTTATCTCTAACTAAAAACATTGTACAGAATTTCTTCTCTTTCATCATATTATAAACTTGCACTTTTACTGTTCACTCCGTTTCTATAACAGTGTTTCTATTTCCAGTGTACAATATCATTCAGTTCTTCTTTTCCTATATGATGCTTTGGTCTTCCAGGTTTGTTGGTGCTGTACTGTGTCACTTCACTCTGTACACTCTTATTCTATGCTGAGCACTAACAGTAGTATTATTATGTTCACTGGTGACACAGATTTTGGAGAAAATCTGCCAGTAACCTCCTGGTAGCTCATAGTTTCCTGTTTAGATGAGTGCACCACTGCCTGTCTTACTCAGCTTCTTATCCACCTTACAAATAATGAGAAACCACAACCAGAAACTAAATCAGAGTTACAGTTGCATAGCTGAAAAATTAATTTTTGTATTTGAAAAAAAAGACACCTTTAAAAGGGTAAATAACTGTGTACATATGCAAACTAAACAATTTGTAGTTGTATTTTGAGATTTAGTTGTTCTCCATCTTAATGGTTTTATTTTAAAAGTGGCCTCAGAAATGATCTGCAAATTGGTGGCTTATACTGTTGTTTCTGGTTTGAAAACTGTACCAGAAAGTGTGATTGTCTAAAGATCTCGTGAATGACATTTGTCACTAAAGGCTCTGAGTCTAAGATATAGTTTGTGGTATGGAATGGGCCTAATGAAGATAAGATTGCTTTGATAATATTTCATTTAATGTTTTGTTAAACAACACTGATAAGTGAAAAAAGCATTCAAGATTACAGTGACAGCGACAACATGTCTCTAGAGATAGTTCAATGACACTATTGTATTCCTAAATCTGTTGTCAATATTAATGACATGCCCAAAGATGTCATATTTAGTCTCTGCTACAAGTCTAGACTGATGGTGACTAAAAGCAAAATGTAGCATTCAGCCTTAAAAGTATTCTAACAATTGGAATGTCTTAGAAATATATATTAATATAATTTAAGCTGCAGTAAGGTGTTGACTAAAGAAACCTGTGGACGTATGGAATGACAGAGTGAAGTAAGCCTTGCTAGCTGGTGATGTGCAAACCTTTCTGAGGAAGCCTTCTTGAGGGAGAATGAAAAGTCCACAGACTATGCTCACATTTTAAAGATAATACGGAAAAAATAGAAAAAAAGAGAAATAAAAATCAGATGGGATGGGATAGAATTGGTGTCCTTGTCCAGCTTTAGATCAAGAATAGTATTTGGAAGAAGTATTGCTGAATGCAGTAAGTTTTCAGTGTTGACAGCATGGGAGAATGTTGGGGAGTCTAGATAAAACAGGTGACATCTTGCCTAGAGAGGCACCTGATCATTAAGTATAAATTAAAATTTCATTTTATGTTTATTTATAGCATGTTGTTTCTAATCTTACATCAAAACTCTTGGCCTTGTCTTTTGTCAAATAAAGAGTTTCTTGTTTATTAAGCTTGCTTGGTGTTAAGGATCAGATAAGCATGGAATGCTACTTCCATGGAATGAGCAAAAGGAATGACTAAGGGTCATGACCAGACATTGCTGAGAAACTACGTCCCAGGATGAGTTTATGGAACTTAGGGAGTCAGAGTATCTCCTGCTACACCGCAGACACTTGTGTTGGGAACAGGGGCCGACTTTACTGCGTAGTGCTTATTGAAAAGTGTTTTTTTTCAGCAAGGGTTAGCCAGCATTTCCTCTACAAGAAGCAAGTAACTGGGAATTGTAAGGGCCCTTTCTGAGAAAAGGCTCTGTTCATTGTCTGGGTGCCAGGTGTCAGAGTGATTATGCCTTAAAGTGTAGGGAGGAAACAACTAACCCTAAATCTGGCTCTCTGAGCTCACCTGCAGATCACTTACGTGCACACCTGTCTGCAACGAGGGACATGCCCAAAGCCTCCCACTGAGGTGTATGCCCAAAGCCTCCCACAGCTTAAGTATCAGGGAAGAAGAAACCTCAGATAAGCATGGAGGAAGTAAACAGCTTGATGGAGTGTGAACTGGCTGTGAAGGTGCTTTACTGCATGTAGGCACTTTCCAGGGCAGAACTTAGGTGGAGAAGCGATTGTATATAACCAGGACTTACGTATGCGATGGGGGATCTCATGTGGGGTCTGTGCCTTCATGTGCCACAGGGAAATATGCCCTGACTTCAGGCAAATCCTGAAGCTGTACAGCTGAAATGTCATCCCCCCTGAAATGAGTTTCGAGGGCATTTTTGTCAGGAAGAATTTCTCAGGTCTAGAATATCTACTGTAGGGAGGAAAGGAGAAAAACAGAAATTCTAACCCTCTCGTGAAACCAAGCATGCAGAGGGGTTTTGGGTGGGCTGTGAAAAAGTGAAGCTGAAATTACTTCGCTGATTCATTCAAGGCATTTTATTAAATGTGGCTTTCCAACATTACAAGTGAATGCCTTAGCCACTGTGTAGCATCTCTCAATTCTGTTCTGCAGCAAAACTAAACTTAAAAATCTTGACACGTCATGTGAAGTTATGAGTGAGGCTACTATGAATGTGTTATCCAAAGAGGACAGTACTATTTACTTGTATAAACAAAGCAAAACTACCTTCTCAAAAGAGGCTTTGATGATAGGCCTGTATTGCCAATGCAGTTATGTTGTTTTCACAAATAAATCTGGGGGATAATAATCCTTTCAGTTATTTTTAACAACAATTCAGCTATTTTTTATACCCATGTTTCTGGTAGGTAAGTTACCATGTAAACTTACGTGCTTGCTTTGTGGTATTTTTATTTGATTAAAACCAGTTACATTGTCTACTCTACCAAGAATAAAATAACCTGGATTAAAATGCAGACAAGAACTGGGGAAGAAGTGGAAAGCCTGTCATGCACAAAGACATCTTTGTTGCTGAATGTTTCATGGATAAGAAAATCACCTTGCAGACTGTTTCCATGTTTGACTGCCTTTTCTTTAGTAAGAAAAGGCAAAAGAGATCACTGTAGCTTTTGAATCTGGATAAAACAGTGAGTATGCTCGGAAGGTGCCTGTAGCTTTGCTTACATCTACACGCAAGGTGTATTGTTGTTTCAGAATGGGTTTCATGTATTCTCTGAATAATTAACAGAAAAAAAAGTGAGAGTGATTCATTAAACTTTAAATTGTGTAATAAAATATTTCCCTAAAGACACATGAGGAAGAATGGGTTATAGACAAGATGTTACATTACCAGAATGCCATTATTTTAAATTATTATTTTTTCGGGGGGGAGAAGATACAATATAGCTGTGGTGTTTTAACTGAGATAGCTGCTTGCAATTTACACTTTAGTAGGGTTTTGCACTTGACCTAAAACAGGAGACAGTTATTTAAATTGAAAGCTCTTTCAAAGCTAGCTGTGAATTACCCATTTCTGCATTATGATTCAAGGCTGATAAAGAGTTCTAATGTTTATAATGCAAAGTGGTTCCATGGTTCAAATTCACCAGTTTAGACAGAATACCATAATAATTTGAATTGAACAAAATATGAAACATCCTTTTCCACTCTATCATCTCTGATTCACAATAGAATGATCAGCTTCTATTCTTCTCATTGATGAATGATGCCAGTTTCAATGTTCCAGCATGCCTCTGCAGGTGTTTTTTTCTGTGCTACCTTGTAGACTCGGCAAAAACTCTTTGTAGATGACCCAAAACAACCTCTTTAATGCACTTTACATTCATTCTTAAGATTAACCTTTACTGCACTGTCTGTTCTAAAGTAACAACCATTAAGCTTCTGATATACTGTGACAACTGTCATGTCAATCAAAATCACTTAATTGTTTCCTTGTGTTACTTTATCTGTTTGTATTCCTCTGTTTTCTCTTGATTTTTACTGCAATTGTGAATTATCCGAGTAATTGTTTTGTACTTATTGTATTTAAGCAGTGTCCAGCATTATGGGACACTGGAAGCAACACCAAGTTCTTGAGTTTCTGTGGCATGGTACCACTAACTATAATAGATGAGCTGAATTTTGTCTCTGGTTGCAACCTAGTCACCTCTTCCAGTTTTTCATATGGCACTCTTAGTCCAATTTCTTCTAGGCTGCAGTGATCTATGTTCTTATTGTAAAAGTGTGGGTTTTTTGAACTTTGGGGCAGAAGTCATAACAGTCTTTTGAGTCATCAGAGTCCTGCATTTCAGCTTCTCCCCAGTTTCAGAAATGCTGGAAATTTTTCATTGATATCTTGAGTAATTTTTCATTCTTCTTGTAGATGAATGTATTCATTGTATCCATATATATCCTGTCCTAGTAAGAAGGTTTAAGGTATGCCCAAATAGATCTTGGGCCCTGGACAAATGAGGAAGCAGACTAGCAGAGCTGGAATGGAATCAGTTTGCTATCCCTGATTCTGGAGTAGCTTTCCATGCAGACATTATTCTTAAATAAAAGTTACTTCTATTCCAGAATAATTATTCTGCTCACAAAGCAGCACCGGCTCTGAGACAAAGCTGAGACTTCTAACACTTTGTAAGCTTATCTCTGAATTCCTGCTGTGCAGATGGCACAGTGGGCTGGGGAGCAGCAGGACGGGGAAGCAATAGAGGAGTTGGCAGGTTGGCGAGGAAGATAACAGGTGGCTTGTGAAGTAGAAGCAAGGTCTTTATTGCAGGCCACCCTTGTCTTGGGCAGAATAGAACTTTGAATTCAAAGGGAGGAGGCAGCCTCACATGAAAGTATATGCAACCTACTGGACCACATACTGGAGACTTGAAAGGTAGTTTGGGAAGTAAAGGAAAAGAATTGTGAACTTTTGGATTGCCCTAAGTAAAAATTTGAAATCAGGAGGGGGGAGGAGTGGCTTTCGAAGGGTAGCTACACACTGCGAAGGGGGACCAGCACAGACAGAGGGCTGTGGAAGAAAAATAATGTATGAGGTCTTCAGATGAAATAGGGTTCTTTTGGGTTTGGGTTTTTTTTTGGTTTGTTTTTTTTTTTTTTTCTCTCTCCTGAGCAACTTTATCAGAGTACAGATTGCTGTAACAGCCAATTAAATTCCTTTTGCAAGTGGGAGGCAGGAGGCAGGAGACTGAACTCAATTGGCAAGTGGCTTATCATAGTGTGAAGTGGGAACAGCTCATTCCGAGTCAACCACATGCTTCACTATGCTGTTTTATATGGAAGATTCTGAGAAGATAAGTAATTTGACTGCTTTGTTATAGCAGTGGATCAAATAGCCTGGCTAGTGTAAATTGTAAAGACTTTTGCGTGTATTTCTCACTTTTCAGGGGTTGATGATATGATTTTCCTTATTGTTAAAAGGGAGCTTAATTCAAGCTATGTGGTCAACTTCCTTTTAGAAAGTAAGGTAAAATATACCTTACTTAAGTATTCTTAAAGTAAGGTGAAAAATAGTTTTCACTCAGATGTATTAAGCCTTATGGCTAGCAGTCTGCTGATCAAAGTTTTATCTTCTCAAAATGTTCATTTTTGAAATGAACAACACTTGTGTTTGAAACTTGATTCATGAATATCAGAGATATTCAGAGATCTGGTCTTGGCACATACTGATCACATGCATAGTAGGATTTTATTTTCTGTTGTCACCTCATAATCAGAATCACAGTTGGAGGCCCTAAGAGTCCCTTGGACAGTGTCTTAATAGCATTTGGGAAATCTGTGAATTACTAAGATACATTTGAAGTAACTTAGAAAGTTACCAAGTATCTATCTTGCTCTGAATCCATACATTTATATCCAGACATGTGCAGTCACTTACTGTAGTGTTGGACCTTTGCCCAGAAATTCGTTTTTGGAGAATGACTCTTGAGGTTTTATGCAGACAGTATGCTTATTGCACCTCTATGTCCACTCTTTTCTCATGTTTTCTCTCAGACAGCTGGTGTTAACATCCAGACTGCATTAAAATAATGTCACATCTCAGTTGCACAAGAAGTGAAATTTCATCTTCATATTAAATCATAGATGGTGACTTTATTAGGCATTGGCTTGGCTTCAGACCACATGAACTAAACTGTAGATTGCCTTTCAGCATATACCTCACATGCCTGACAGGGTTTCCAAATAGATGAATAGGGTTGATAAAATGATAGGCTTTAGCTACTCTAGTTCTGGGAGGAGCAACTTGAGGATTTGAATCCCTAGGTCAAAACCAGAAGTGAAAACCAAAATACAGCAAGATGGTATAAAAGGCAACCAAACTGGACAAGACTGCTCGGTGGTGACACAGAACTTAATAAATCAATGACCAAAGAACTATACACCTATAAAATGAGGTACTAAATAAGACTACTTCTGAGCATGTGCATGTGTTTTAGATCTCCCACCAGATTGTTAACACTTCATTGCACTGGTGGCTGATGATCTTAAAATATATAAGCGTACAGAGCCAGGTTTGTTTGCACTAGCAATTGCTTGAAGTGCATTAGCAGCCTCCGAAGAAGAATGTTTTTCTCTAGCAGTTGGGTAATTCGTACCTCACTGCTTGAAATCTGCAATACAAGTCAGTGCACTGACTTTCAGCCTTTAAAACCTTCATTCTTTGATTAAAAAATGATAAGCAGTGTCTAGCATTCAGGCTCTGTGGGTGGACTTGCTAAATGGGATGCTTGAAAGCATGGTTTAGTTGCGCTTAATGCATTGCTGACATTAATCTAGCATGTACCACATCTGATTTTTCATACAAAATCATGTTTGTTACTTGTCCATGAAAACATTCTGGTAATGGAAAAAATAATGAAAATGTTTGGTCAAGGGAATTACTTTATACACTTACACCTGAATGAGCTCTGAATTTGGCATTTTCACACAGGTAGGAACTTGGAATCGTTGTGGTTAGTTGTCCGAAATGGCTAACCAAAGGGTGTGCAAAACATAGTAGGAGGTTGGGTATGGAAAGGAAAAGAACAGAACTTAAAGCCAAACAGAAAACATCACCATATCTGTGTACCTCGAGGCTGGTGGCAGTGTGGAGAGAGATCATAGTCAGGAGTTAGTGACAGAAGCCAAGCACATCAGGTCAGAAGAAGAATCAAAGTGTTGGGAGAACAGCATGGCTGGGAGTGGGGCTGAAGTATCAGAGAGTCCATAGAACATGGTAGGATATAAGGAAGTAGATAATAGGCAAGGCTAGCGTTCAGTTGAAAATGGGACTCTAGTTTGAGTAAATGAGACTAGGGGACAGGATCTGAAGTATGAGTTAGCCAAAAATATCTGGAAACATGGAACCAATAGGACTCTTAGTTCCATGAGGTAGATAGTAGCAAATCACCTGTCAGGCATGCAGTCTTTCCTTCAGCTGATTGAATTTTCCAGGTCCTTAACTGATAGGAAGACTCTTGATAGCAGCTGTAGTGCTGATCATCTAATTGGAATTTACTAAGAATATCAAAGTACCTGTGTAGCTGGCTGCTGATTGGTATAGAGTTCTTACTACCTCCATAGTACAGCCATGTCTTAAATATCACATGCCAGCCATTCTGTCCTAAAAAGAAAAAGCATCTAGAACATACAGTATGGGATTGCCAGAGGTGTGGAATAGTTTCTGTCATAAAACAGACTAAATAAGATGGGAAATGTCGGTAGGAAAATGTTTTGTGCTGTTTTTAGTGATAATGGATATCAAGTACTGTTTTTACCATCCATTGATTCAGTATCATAAAATCTAGGTGACATAGGTAATGGATCAGGAATAAAGTCTTGAAGGTAGGGGAAAGGCTAATGAAGAATAATATGTATTGTGTTTCTAGCTCAAGAACCAGAGGGGCACGATGAAATCATCAGGTAGTAAATTTAGAACAAAAGTACAAAAATCTTTTTCATATAATGAATAAATGAGTTGTGGATCTGGCAGCCACAGGTGTTGCAAAGTCTGAAAAAAGAGATCAAAAAAAGGATTAGACAATTTGATGTCTGGTTATTCAGTGGCTATTAAACATAAGGGTATAGATGCTGCCTCTAGCTTAGTCACTAAACTGCTGATAATCAGAAGTCTGTAATGGAGATTAATCACCTTTGGAAGTGCCATCTTTCTTACACCTGCCAATGCTCCTTTGTTGGCCATTGTTAAGAAGAGCATGTTGGGATGAGTGCTGTTTTGGTGTGATGTCAGATATCCATTCTTTAACATGCTTTGTGTATTGCTGTCTTTCAGGAGCTTGGGAATTAAAGTGGCAAGAACTTCTTGCAGGGGGGAGGGAAGGGGGGGTTACAGTTACATGCTTCAGTTATATACCAGGTTCTTCTTTTTTTTTTTTTTTTCTCTGAGACTTTTACAGATGGTGTATGGTTTTTACAAACTAGCCAAATCAGAAATGCATCACAACAAAAGTCAAACACCCCGATCTATACAAGTGATAGCATATATGTCATATATATATTTATATAATTAAACATAGATAGATGTTTATAAGGTTTGTGTTTCCATAATTCATTAAAGGAAAACAGAATTATAAAGTAGCAGGACAGAGAGTAGTCACTGGGGAGATGGAAAGAGGAAAGCAGTATCTGTCCTTTTTGAATCTGTACATCTGAGCTTAAAGCAAAGTATTGCTAGGTTCATCCCTAACATTTGTTGTTACTGATTAGGTTAGTTTTATTTTTTGAGCTTTTTAGTTTTGCTTAGTAAAGTTGTAAGTCCTGTCTAAATTTAGAACCTTTTACATATACAGTCCTTGAAATTTATGGCAGTTATGAGCTGCCTTAGATTTTACATATCTAATTCACTAGGTCTTTCTTCTGTCTTTCCAGATTATGGTAGACACCAAGCCAACAAGCAGAAGAGTACTGCATCAAGTGCTATGTCAGAAAGGAGGAATACAAGGTACTTTTTTGCTCTTCATCTTCTGTAAAAATAACAGCAGATGAAACTGATATACTTTCAAACTTACTTTTCAATGTTTTTCCTTTGCAAATTAGTACTGAAAACTGACAAAGGTATTAGAAAGCAGGAATAGGTCTTACCCCATTCCAAGTAGAATAGTGAATGTCATAATGGTGGGTACTCACCTCAGAGTTAAAACCAGTGTTTCTACGGAGAAGGCCCCTGAGATGTCTGATGCTTGCATCCAGACGGAACTGGTAAGGAAGGAGGCTTTGGTATAGATGGAAGATTGAAATGAGTGCTCAGATCCTCCTTCTGGAGAAAAGGTAAGTACCTGCATAAAGTTTGTGCAGGTTGATGATCTGTAACGTCAGACGGCCAGGTTGCAGGAAACAGCTAAAAGGCTGCTCAGTATTAGAGGGCTGAGATGGAGAAAGATAGGTGGTTTCAGAACCATGCTCCTGTAGTGGACCTTGGACCCTGGTGACCTGCAAGAGGCAGACTCCATTTCCGTCTCTACCCACAACTGAGAACAGATATGGAGCTTTAAGAGCTATACACACCCACAAGCAAGGCCTGTAAGGGGGAGCAATGGTAGCAGCACACTATGGACACCTTGAAAAGAAACGTGGCATGCCTGTACTGGGTAGCTCTCTGTTTTAAGGGCACTGAGGTACCATCAGATGGCCTGACAGGGGGTCACATGAGTTATGCTGCCTTCTGGGAGCTAACGTCTGAGATGTTGCTGAGAGGGTGACACAACTTGTTAAGAGCTCAGACTACTATCCACTACTACCCTTTCACATGGGCATGAATGACACCAAAAGCCAGAACCTGGACAGAATCAAGGAAGCCCTAAGGGTGCAAGCGAAAAATTTTAGCGCCCAAGTTAGTTTTTCTTTCATTTTACCAGCAAGATGAAAGGGTACAGCCAGAAATAGACATATGTGTAATGCAAGTCAACTTCTGGCTTCATGGCTGGTGCTGTCATGTGAGTTTTGGCTTCTATGACAACAGTACATTCTTTGACTATAGCCTGTTTGGGACAGGGGGGATCCACCTGTCTAGAAGAGGTAAGGAATCTTTGGTGGCAGACTGGCTGGCTGGGTGAGGCAGGCTCTAAACTGCGGAACTGGAGGGGGCAGGGTCCGAAGTGGCAATGCTCACACAATCACATCCAACCGGGAAATAAGCCGGGCCAACCAGAGAAGTGACATATGTTCTTAGCTGCCTCCCAGGATGAGTTCCAGAAGGCTAACCACCTCAGTGGTGTGTGTGGCTATGGTGGATCCACTTGCACCATTCCTGGGAAACCTGCATGCTCAAATGCCTCTCTGAAATGCCTGTACACCAACACATGCAGCATGGAGAATGAACAGGAGGAATTCAAGATCTGTGTGTGGTTGCAGGACCATTATCTTATAGCAGTTACAGAGACATGGAGGGATAGCTTGCATGACTGGATGTCTACATACTTTTTAGGAAAGACAGGCCAGCAAGGCAAGGTGCTGGAGTTGCTCTTTATGAGAGAGAGGAACTGGAATGCATTGAGCTCTCCCTAGGGGTGGATGCAGAAAGAACCGAAAGCTTATGGGTAAAGATTAAAGGGCAGGCTGACATGGGGGACACTGTTGTGAGTGTTTGCTACAGGCCACCTGATCAGGAAGGGGGAGTCGATGAGGCCTTCTACAGGCAGCTGGAGGTAGTCTCATGGTCCCAGGCCCTGGTTCTCATGGGAGCCCTCAACCCGCCTGATATCTGCTGGAAAGACCACACAGCTGGGCACACACAGCCCAGGAGGTTCCTGCAGTGTGTTGATGGTACGTTTTTGATGCAGGTGGTGGAGGAACCAGTGAGGCGAGGTGTGCTGCTGGACCTTGTGCTAGCAAAGAAGGGCTGCTTGGGAATGTGAAGGCTGGGGGCAACCTTCGCTGCAGTGACCATGAGATGGTGGAGTTCAGGGTCCTGCATGGAAGAAGCAGGGCGATAAATAGGACCCTGGTGTTCAGGCGAGCTACCTTTGGCCTCTTCAAGGACCTACTTGGAGGAATCCCATGTGTTAGGTCTTTACAGGTTGTGGGGTCCAAGAGAGCTGGCCAATATTCAAGCATCACTTCCTCCAAGCTCATCACAAGTGCATCCCCACAAGTAGGAAATGAAGCAGAGGGGGCAGGAGGCCTGCATGGATGAGCAAGGAGTTTCTGGCAAACCTCAAACAGAAGGAGGAAGCTTAAGGCATGTGCTAAAAGGTGCAGGCCACCTGGGAGGACTGTAGGGATGTTGTCAGAACGTGCAGGGAGGTGGTGAGTCAGGCTAAGGTCCATTTGGAATTAAATCTGGCGAGGGATGTCAAGGGTGACAAGAAGGGCTTCTTCAGGTACGTCAGTAGGAGAAGGATGACCAGGGAAAACATGGGCCCGCTGCTGCATGAGGTGGGTGCCCTGGTGACACAGGGCACAGAGAAGGCAGTTACTGAATGCCGCCTTTGCCTCAGTCTAGTGCCAAGGCCGGCCCTCGGGACCCCCAGGCCCTGGGGGCAAGAGAGGATGTCTGGAGAAGGGAAGACTTTGCCTTTGTTGCGAAGGGTTGTGTCAGAGATCACTTAGACAAACCTGACACCCACAGATCCGTGGGGCCCCATGGGATCCCCCCCGAGTGCTGAGGGAGGTGGCAGATGTTGTTGCGAAGTCGCGTGCCACGGTGAGGGGCCTGGGCACCTCCCTGGTGGGGACAGGCTGGGAGAGCTGGGCCTGCTGAGCCTGGGGAAGGGGAGGCTGAGAGGGACCTCACCAATGGCTGCAAATGTCTTAAGGGGGAGTCTCAAGAGGGTGGAACAGGCTCTTTTCAGTAGTGCACAACGAGAGGACAAGGAGCAACGGGCACAAACTGAAACGCAGGAGGTTCCACCTGAGTATGAGGAAGAACTTCTTCACCATGAGGGTGGCAGAGCACTGGGCCAGGCTGCCCAGAGAGGCTGTGGGGTCCTCTTCTCTGGAGACACTCAGAACCCGCCTGGATGCAATTCTGTGTGACCTGTTCTAGGAGAACCTGCTTTGGCAGGGGGTTGGACAAGTTGGTCTCAGAGGTCCCTTCCAACCCTGACCATCCTGTGATTCTGTGAATCCATAGATTCTCAAAGTCCTTAAGTTGCAAAACCTCAGAATGGTTATTCTGAGTTCTTCTGTGTGGTGAGCAATATCTGTTACAATGATTTGTGTAATAAACCACCATTAATATCATTTCAGGCTCAGGAAACTAGGAAAATTTTAGTGTCAGACCCTAGGACCAGCTAAACTGGGCCTACTGAGGTTGAAAATGGTGTTTTTGACTGGAAGGGAAAGTTGTAGTTTTTCATGTCATTGTTTTACTGTCATAATTTATCTTCTGTGTACATCCTGAGTGAATTATATGAAATATATCTTTGAGTTTAAGCAGAGTTTCATCACCTTATTAATTTATGTCTGCATTAATTGTAATTAGCTGGTCATCAAAATTCTACTCAGACATACATTGATTATGTATACGTATATCTTCAAATTTTATTTGTAAAGTGATAATGTCTGGATTGAGAACATACTGACACTTATGAGTAATCACTGGGCTGCAGTTCAGCACTCCATCTGTATTCAGCAAAACACTTAAGCATATGCTTAATTTTAACTTTAGCTCAGGTAAGCATGCAATTGCCTCCATCCAAATTCAGCATAACGTTTTAAGTATGTGTCTAACTTTAAGGATATCCTTAAATCCTACTAAAGATGTGTCTAACTTTAAGGATATCCTTAAATCCTACTAAAGCTAAAATCAAACACATCCTTAAGTGTCTTCATGAATATGGATAACTACTGAATGAGGTTTGATGAAATGAACTCTGTTGGCCATTAAATAACAAGAAATGCCTGGCCATGATTTCATTAGTGTCCTACAGGCAGGGAAAACATAATAGAGAAATAAATCTATTTGTCTCTTGAAATTCTAAAAGCTAAGCTGTGTACTCTTGAAGATAATATATTTCATAATCTGTGGGGGGTCTTCCTATCCCTTAAAGAAGGCTGTGTCTGTGGGAAATCAAGACTTCATTCTCCGTGTTTCATTAAATTCAGAATGTTCAATAAATTCTGTTTCATTCTTTAAACAAGACATTTCAGATAGCATATCTAAATCTGTTTAAAATCACAAATGACAACGAGAGTGCAACTGGTCACAGAAACTTATGAAGAAGATGAATAAACTGTATTCAGACAATAAGCATGTTATAGCTTATTAGCATGTTTTCTATGATTTTATTTTCAGTGCTGAAGTGTATGATTCACATCACCATTCTTTGTTTCAGTCCATTTTCAATTTTGCTGCTTCAACCTCTACAATCTTTCTGCACTATGTATGTGAAAAGCTCTTTGCATTTTTTATTTAATATCCTCTCCTATTGCAGTTCGTGAAGTCTTTTCAACAGTAGGCTGTTAATCCTTTGCAGATTAATACGATTTCAGTGGTAATCCTTTCATTTGTTGAATTTTTAAGACATACAATCATTAAAGAAAGTGCTTGACAGATTTTCCATTAAAGTAGTACAAAGCAGGTGGTATGTCTTTAATGTATGTAGGTAGCACTTTATGTTGCTCATTTATAAAATTAAATTTGCAGATGAAGCAAATAAGTCCAGGGATGGTTGCTGGTCTTTTCTCTTTGGTATTACAGTTCAAATCCAGCCAAGGGGAAAAAAAAATATTACTTAGGGGTTTGCAGACAAACCAGGGTTAGAATACCTGTTGAGTACTCTTTTCATAACTCCATTGTGACTTTTCATCTGGGTAAGGATCAGCTCAGGTTTTGTGTTGATACTGTAAAGCATCAAGTTAAGTATATGGAAAAAAAGCAGGGTATAATTTAATACATGAGATTTGCCTTCAGGTAGGCCATAGGATGTAAATTATATACAGGAGTTATTCTAGTTCTCTGTACAAGGCTAATTCTTGTCTTCATTTAAGTTAAATGTATGACTAAAATACTCTTCCCAGATGGAACTGAAGTCTGTCATTATCTCGCAATAATGGCACACATAAATCTCTTGCCATTAGGGTTTTTGGTTTGCTGTTGATTCCCAGCTCATCGTCCATGACTGTCCTTTTCATCCAAATTCTTTACTCTCTTTTTTTGTGTTCTTTTTCCTTTAATATTTCCCATATTGATTTTTTTCTTATTTTTCTGATTTTATGCACACTGATGAAGCAATAGACAGAAAGGCACATGTGTTAAAATACAGTGATACTGACCTGAGTACTCTTGTAAGCTGCATTTTAGTTAAAAACTCAGAAGCAATTCTTCAGTTAATATACAAACAGAAGAAATGCTTTTTAGCTAGAGATCTGAAAAACATTCAAAGTTTATTAAAACCTCTGTGTAATCAAATAGATAGTAGGTGTGACCTATCATAGTAGGCTGATTTTTTGCTTTTATATATACTGAAAACTCATAGAGGCTTTAGGCAGGAGGGAAAGGAAGCAGACACCACAACTCTTTAAGAAAATCAGGTCTTGAACTTGGCAAACCTTTAGCTGATTTTGTCACATATTTGCAGCTTTAAAATGATTTGGCCTTTGCAACAGCCAAAATAAGTGTCCTTTAATCACTTCCAACCTATTAACAGATGGGCAAACAGCTTTTATAAATGGAGCATACAAAATACTCCAATATCAGCCAAAACTAATTAGTAGCAGTATCTGAACTGAAATTTGTAAGTGATGGAATATATATTAATGCAGATAAACTGTTTGATAAAAAATTAATTTAAAACATCTTGCTTGGTATTTGTTCTGCTTGACTATGTTCTAAACACTTATTAAATAAAACCCACTTTTTTTCTGTTTAGCTATTTTCTTCTATTAAAACAACAAATTTTGCTGTGAAAGTCATCATTAGAGATAGTGTAACTGAGAGAAATCACATCAAGCCAGAGGCAGTTTAGTATGCATTTTTTATGGCATATAAAAGAAAGAACAGTGTAACTTGAACACAACCTTAAAATACATTATCTTTAAGAACAGCACAAAATACTGATATAAGACATTATTTATACAGCAGTGCCAGAGCATATTAAATATATCTTTACACAGCACTATTAATCAGAATATGTAAATTGCATGAAATTAAATTGTGAGATTATAAAAAAATTGCCCCATGTATAATTCAGTAGGAAGAGCCATTCAATGTGTTGCCATCAGATCTGCAGCATGAATTTGATTTTACAAAGACATCTGTAGTGCAGACAGCTGCTGTACCTAAGTGAGGATTTGATTGTACACTCAATCTTTCAAACAGCCACTTGTCCATATCTTTCATATAATTTTTATTATCATGGATCGAAAAAAGAATGTAATGGTTGCAAAATCAGAATTGTTCTGAAATACATTTTCATTTTTAAAAAAATGTGGATTTTAGGAACTTTTTCTCCTTGTGAGTGCCCCAGCATCCCCAAATAACCTACCTTTACTTCAACTTATATAGTGATTTGAGGATCTTGCTTGAAAAGTCAAACTGTATCTAAAATCTGAAATAAATCTGAAAACAATGTTAAGAAAACATTTCAAACTTTTCTACTTGTAAGATAGCACAATGGGACCTGCCCTTCCAAGATAAATGATTGCCTCTGCTAATTTTTTTTTTCAATATTTGGGAAAAAAATATCAACGGAAATACTGTGTGTATTCTATATAACCATGAGTCTAATAAGTCAGGTACTTCCCTTCCTGTCCATCTGACATAATGTTGTTCCTTGGTCTTCAAAGACAGTGGATTTGATCAGTCCAGAGATGTAGCCCTTGGATATCCTCATGCTTAGCACATTCTCATGTCTCAGAGTAGATAGGCATCATCTGCAAACTGGCTTTACCTGTCTAGAAACAGTTGTGGTGATGAGTCCACTGAGGGTATTCCTGGGCAAACTATGAAACTGCAATTTCATTGAAACCCTACAAGAAAATTAAAATGCTGCTGTTCTCTGATAGAATCTCTAGGCAAAGTAATAAATGCACAGCCTCTGCTGGTATGGAGCTGAATTAGAGCCCAGTAGAGGGTTCAATTCTTTGTTCAGTGGAAAAGTGTATCAGATTATAAGTGAGTGGTGAAATTGTGGTCCCATGCTGTGAGGTTATATGAAATACCTGGAAGATTTTTTAGCCAGTAGAGAGATCAAGATTGATGGAACAGATTTGTCTTTGTGGCATAGAGCAGAATGATGAATAAGTGCAAATGATATTTTTTAATTATAGGAAGATGGTCTGATGAGAAATTCTGCAAGCTCTTGGCTAGAGGAAGTGCTACAGAATACCAGAAAATAACCAGTTTAAAATTCATCATCTAAGTAATTTTGTTTAAAAAAACCCCAGTAGATAATAACCTCAAAACAAACAAACAAAAACAACAAAAAAACCCCAGCAAAGACAAGATTTGGAGGAATATTCAGATCTCAATTTCTCAAGCATTTTATCTGACTGTTACCTTGCTTAATTAAGACCAGGCATCAAAAAACATTTTCCTCTCAATTTAGTGATATTTCAAGCAGATTGTTTTAGTCTTGGTACAATCTGGATGTGGTAAGTAAAATTACAACTGACTTTAGAGCTAATTGTGACCTTAACTATAAAATTACTATTTCTAGTCACAATTGTACCTTCAGAAAAAAAGAAAGCTTTAAACATGGTTGATGAAAAATCCTCAGCTACATTATGGTTTGTATTTCTGCAGTTACACTGCTTGAAATGCCAAGTCTAGCATTCTCATTATTCATCATATATATTTTGATAATTTTCTTAGTTGGGGTCATAGTAAAGTAATCACACAGGACTGTAGAGATGAAACTTTGGAGAGTTCCTTTCTACTCATTCTCTATCAACACGAGGTTGAGAGCTTTCAGGGTTTCAGAATTACTTTTGGTAATTTTACAGTAGCAGATAAATGTAGAATTCAAGTTATTGAGTATCTTGGCTTTTCTGATGTTTCTGCTGTCTTGTTTTGACAGGAAAATCTCTGATACAGCATTTCCTGCTGGGTTCTTATGAAAGGTATTGGGTTTGATTAATTTCTGTGTTCTCATAAAATCTTTCTTTTAGGAGGAAATTTCCTGGCAACTGTAATGAATACACATTAATAAAACCCATGGAAGTCAACATTTAGACAGAAGAGACACTGAAGTTTCATTGTGTCTATCTGCTACCGTTTGTATTATCGGTTCAATTGTAAGAGCTGGTAGGTAAGTTTGTTTACTCATTCCATTTTTTGAAGTAGTGTATTTTCACACAAAATATGACTTCTTGCATTCTCCATTTTGTATAAAACTCTACAGTTGAATAGGAATTCAAAATGTTAACAATGTTGAAAATAATAACTTGATCCTTATAGCTTACAAAGCCATGGGCATTGTGCAGATCCATGCAGCTGCAGCCGAACGGTTGGCAAGAGATTTGGATGCTAATTCTGTAATTGTACATGGTAAATGACCAACAGTTTCTTTTCAGTCTTTTAAAGCTGTTCATGTAAATAAAAAGGATTCTACGTGATTCTGTAATTATTTTAGGTACACATTATAATTTGTCTTCTAGGATTTTGATTCCTAGTTCAAGCATTTCTGCACCAAACTGAAAAATGAATCTTCTGTACTGTAATTTCTAGTGACAAATGCCTTGACCTTCAAACTCAGAAGGAAATGTAACTCACTCGGAAGTCTTTGAAAGTTCTCATGATAGTAGAAAGTATCCTAGCAGTAGAGAAGTACTTAAAACAGTCATTTGCATTCAAAGATAGAATCATAGAATGGGTTGGGTTTGGTTGGGTTGGAAGGGACCTTAAAGATCCCCTGGATTCTAACCCCCCTGCCATGGACAGGGACACCTTCCACTAGACCAGGTTGCTCAGTGCCCCATCCAGCCTGGCCTTGAATGCTGCCAGGGCTGGGGCACCCACAGCTGCTCTGGGCAACTTGTTCCAGTGCCTCATCGCTTTCATCATAAAGAATTTCTTCCTTGTACCTAATCTAAATCTACTCTTTTTCAGTTATAAGCCATTCCTCCTTGTCCTGTTGCTACATTCCCTTGTAAAAAGCCCCTCTCCAGCTTTCTTGTAAGCCTTCCAGTACCTAAAGGAGGCCGCTATAAGGTGTCCCCGGAGCCTTCTCTTCTCCAGACTGAGCAACCCCAACTGTCTCAGCCAGTCTTCACAGGAGAGGTGCTCCAGGCCTCTGATCATCTTTGTGGCCTCCTCTGGACTTGCTGCAACAGGTCGATGTGTTTCTTCTGTTGGGGGCCCCAGAGCTGAACGCAGGACTCCAGGTGGGGTCTCATGAGAGCAGAGTAGAAGGGGAGAATCCCCTCCCTCAACCTGCTGGCCGTGCTTCTTTTGATGCAGCCCAGGATACAGTTGCTTTCTGGGCTGCAAGTGCACACTGCCAGGTCACGTTGAGCTTGTCGTCCACCAGCACCCACAAGTCCTTCTCCTCAGGGTTGCTCTCAACCCACTCTGCACCCAGCCTATGTTTAATAATGGGGGTTGCCCTCACCCAGGTCCTGCAAGAGGGTGTCTTGAACATATGGCATTCAAGAGGCTAAAAATTAAGGTAATGTCTTGATCGTTTAATCCATGTAGCACTTATATTCTAGTAGTGTAAGAATTATTGATTTTGTTGTTAGAAAAAACCCCATGCTCAGCTAGTTCATCTGTCATGGCTGTTGTGCACTTTCCAGTTTAGGGAGAATTCAATGATAGTGAGTGCTGTGCTGGGACCCATTTCCATCAGCTGATCTCAAGAAGGCTCTCAATTAGTTTTTAGGGGAGAATGGCTTGTGTGCCACTTGATCCCTCTGCCTTCGGAGAGTCTTGGAGTACATGCATATTATACTGTTAATTCTGGGGGGCTTGCAGTTTTTTAGGTAGAGAAATAGGCTGTAACTAACAGACTGTTTATTGCAGTCTTCTTCTCCAACTTGTTTTAAGTTTCAGTTTCTGAAAAAATAAGTAATGGATTCTGTAGCATAATTACGGTTTTTCATGTTTGTCATCTAGTATTGCTAAATGAAATGCCAGTTCCTGAGAAATGATATACTAGAATGCTGTAATAATGCACTTTTGTCTTCCATCTCAGAGTTTATAACAAGTTGAAAGAGCTTATGTACATTGCAGGTTGAGTGCTAATGTAGGCTGCCTAACTTCAGTTATCATTTTTCTGGTGATGTCTAAGCTTCTTATATAAGAAGTATGCCATAAGAAAACTTATACCTAATTCAGATAAATGGGTTAAGTAGTAACTAAGCAATCTGTTAAACAATGTCTTTCATTAGTTTTTTAGAGTCCTACGATAGGGTAATAAAGATCAGGTCATATTATTTGGTAATCATCAACCTTCAAAAACACTCCTTCAATTTATATACTGGAGGAGAGGGACTTGTTGCTGCTAATATAATTAATGGTGAGGTGAGACAGCATTTCTTGATATCTACTCCTGGGCTGTAGAAGACAAATATGTATTTTTCCTCCTATGACATACTTTAAATCAAAAAAATGAATGCTGAACACAGATTTTTTTTTTACCTTGCCAAGTTTCTCTGTTCCACTTTTCCTCTGCTGAGATACAGAACCTTGTCTTTCCCTCAAGGCTCTGATTATGTGTAGTACACTATCTACTTCCATAATTTGGGATAAAATGTGTTTATCCCAAAATAGTTTTATCCAATCACCTTTGGAAAGAATCATCCCGTATCAGCACTATGAAGTAATTGTTTTTTATGTATCTGTCTATATGAATTCAGAGGAATGTTCTTGCGTCCTTTTAAGATTTTATTATACACTGCACACCTCTTGGTTACATACCTGCTCATCTGTTTTTTTAGTCACCCTTCACTTCTTTCTTACAGTAGTGAAAGTGAAATGTATCTGTAACTACAGTCTACAAGTCATGGACCATCCCTATCAGCATTTGTAAGGTACTACTGCAAAATGACAGCTTGCGTTAAATGTGGAGCTGGTGTTTTGGATCTCTCTATATCACTTTGGTATTTTGAATTAGAGGAGTGGATAGAGAAAATGCAGGTCATCCCATTTTAAAATAAAATTATCTTTTAATTTCAATAGTCTGTCTATTCTTAAGTCCATGTCTGCAATGCAATTAGTTTAAAGTGATTATTGGTGCAAGGAAGATTTCATGTCTCCATATGCACAGCTGCATTTCTAAGTTGTCATTCTGGCACTGCAGAACTTCAAGGTTTAGCTTAAACAAAGAGATTCTCCTGGTCACTTGATAAGAAGATTAATTATTAGCTATTATCATCAATTATTTTATCTGCACTTTGTGTTATGGTGTTGCAATTCTTAGACTGTAACTTTGTTAACTGTTACATGATGTAGACAGTGTCACAAACTGTCAGGAAAAAGGATTTGTAGTGAGATAGTACGTGAGAAAATGCAAAACTGAGTATCATCAAAATTTTCTTAACTTTATCCTTTTTGTCGTTACTTGCCAAGATTTTCTTTTCCTAGTATTATTGCCCTATTGAATTTTAAGGGGGCTGTGCGGAATATGAATAGCAGTTAAACATCTCCCATAACGAAAGAAGTAACTTGTATGTTTAGAAAGCCTCTTTAAAGAAGTTCTGATCCCCTGCAGATTTTTTTGAGCAATCCATGTATTATATATTTTATTCATGGAACTACTACTTATACCTGCTTTTGTTTCCCCTGTTTCCTCATCAGTTTTGATGGCTCACTGTACAGGCAAGCAAGTGTGGTAGAGAAGATAGATGTTGTTGTTCAGCTGTGTGGTAGAAAATTCATGGACACACACACAATTGAATAAAAAGCATTGGTCAGGAGAAGCATAAATGACAATAGCTTGAAGGCAGAATCAAGAAGGCACAGACACAAGGACTGCTGCTCCTCATACATAAGCACAGAAGTGTTGAAAGAAGAAGAAATAGTTGACTGATACCCAAACTGCCTGTTCCTTAGCTCCAGCTGCCCCGCTCACTGCCTTCTGCATTCTTCTGAATGTTTCTTTTTGTGCAGTCCTTATCACCCCAAGGACCGTATGAAGATATTAAGGAAAATAAAAAGCAGTTTAGACTGCAAAATGTAGTCTAAACTTCCTCTTTGTCTGATCTATTGCCCTTCAAATTCCTCTTCCAGAGTAAGAGGTGGCTATCTTATCATGAGGATATTTAAAATTAGATGGGTGCATACACTAGAAAAGAGCTTTTCTCATGGGGAAAAAGCTGAGAAAAAGAGAACTGGTAGGAGTTTTCAACCACGCATCAAAACAGAAGTTGGACTTTGGTGACCGTTTTCATACCTAAGGGTTAGAAATGTACTGTGCTCCCCTCCACCCCCCTTTAAATAGGCATTAGCATTCCAGAAAAAATAAAAATGTACGACCCATTAAATACTGCAATTAGGTTCTAATTGATTTCTGTGTCATTTGAGCTTGATATGCATTAATTGTTTATATCTTGATTCTCATTTCCATTCAGGCCTTTATTTCTGCATTCATAAAGCTTTATATTTCAGTATAAAGTAGGAGGATTGTAATATTTAATTCGAAAACATTCAGTGGATAGGCTCTGAGTTCCCTCCAAAGGCCTTACTGATGCAAATCATGTAAACTGAAGATTCATGGCATAGTTTCAGTTTTCAATTCTGAATTCCATAATCAGGTCTTATATTCCTAACATCACATAGGAAAAAAAATAATACATGAAATGTATGTATATATAATTTGATTTTCCCCATATGTTAGAAAAAATGTATCAATAAAAGTAATTAATTCCTAAGATATAACACATATCCTCCTGACAAGATATGTTCTTATGCTAGGCTGCATAACACATAACATACTGTCTAATGCTGACTGACTGAAAAGTTTGTACTGCTCTTCATACTGTAATGAAATGCTGGTTGATGGTTGAGTCGCTGATGCTTTAATAGGAAGTCTTAAATTTATACCTTCAAATAGATACGATAAAATGTTGCAGCCCCGTGTATTGTCTTTTTTTGTTGATTTGTCTTACGGTCTTCCAAGATTAGAGTGCAAACTCTCCTTTAAAAGGCAGATGCTGTTTTTCTGAAATGTTAAATTGACATTAATTTGCTCTGCTTAGAAGACAGAGAGACATCTTATAGATGCTCATGCATAACGTAGATTGTAATAAGATCTATTGCTGTTAACCCTTAAAGGAAAAAGGGTGCCTTTGTTGAATAGTAGTAAATCAGCTAGAGTCTGTTGAATAGTAGTAAATGAGCTAGTGTCCTGGTTTCAGCTGGGATAGAGTTAACTTTCCTCTCAGTAGCTGGTGCAGTGCTGTGTTTTGGACTTGGTGTGAGAACAATGTTGATAGCACACTGATGGGTTTGGTTGTTGCCAAGTAATATTTATACCAAGTCAAGGGCTTCTCAGTTTCTCAGGCCCTGCCAGTGAGAGGGCTGGAGGGGCACAGGAAACTGGGGAGCAACACAGCCAGGACAGCTGACCCGGACTAGCCAAAGGGATATTCCATACCATAGAATGTAATGCTGAGTATATGTAAGCTGGGGGAAGAAGAAGAAAGCAGGGGAGATATTCAGTGCTATGGTGTTTTTCTTTCCAAGTAACCATTACACGTGATGAAGCCCTGCTTTCCTGGGGATGGCTGAACACCTGCCTGCCCATGGGAAGTGGTGAATAAATTCCTTGTGTTGCTTTGCCTGTGTGCACAGCTTTTGTTTTAGCTATTAAACTGTCTTTATCTGAGCCCACAAGTTTACTTGTTCTTACTCTTCCGA
This sequence comes from Falco biarmicus, assembly GCF_023638135.1. Taxonomy (NCBI): domain Eukaryota; kingdom Metazoa; phylum Chordata; class Aves; order Falconiformes; family Falconidae; genus Falco; species Falco biarmicus. The sequence continues at coordinate 111,517,902 of NC_079288.1, forward strand.
TCCTCTCCCCCATCCCACTGTGGGGGGAGTGAGCGAGTGGCTGCATGGTGCTTAGTCAGCACCTGGGGCTAAACCACCCAGAAGCGCACCAAGTCTGCAAAAATCTGTGAGCTAGGTAGATCAGCTGAAGTGTTCTGTTGACAAGAAAGTATATTAAACTGTGAAGTTTTTTTTTTTTTCTGTACTTTTCCTTCTGTGAGCAGTAAAAGATAAATCATATACCACCTATGTCTGAATTAGTCTCTTTGACTGAAGCTATATTATTTAATATATTAAAATGATCAAGAAAACACTTGACTGTTAGCCTACAGAATAAGTGCTCCTTGTTCTTTTTTTGTAAGTAGCTGCAGCAAGGCATCTATGGGCATTTCCATTACATTAATAGTGGGGACAATGTCTTATACTGTGAGTTTTCCCCTTGTCTTTTGCCCTAGAGTGAGCAGTTTAAACTACTGTTTCAGGTAGGTTGAGTGTATCTGCTGTGTAAAATAGAGTGTTAACTACTATAATTATCTACTTACCTCAACCTCTTTCTGCCAGCCTAGTTCTGCAGAGTCCATCACCATTCCATATTGAGAAATTCTGATATGGGTAAGAGATGTTTTTCAGCCTGTCTGTTGCCCTTTGCATTCAGTGTGATGTGAGTTTCACTTTAGTGCAAGAGTGAAACTACCTCATCATATGACCTCTGCATAGGCCTAAGCTTTCATACAAAGTTTGCCAGGCGTATTAATTTGATTCTGAAGAAAGCATTTCTAAAAAAGAAGAAAAGGTTCTGAAGAAAATATTTCTTTACAAAATCAGCGCCTAAAAACTTAATGTAAATATGTATCTGATGGAATCTTCTCTTCTGTTTACGAAACAATGCTTTACAAGAAAGAATTCAACAAAAAGAGGGAGAAGTGATCTGCCTGAATTTTTGAGAGACTGGATATTCAATATTCAAATGTATGCTAGTGGAATACAGCATGTCTTTCAGTTGGTCTGTCCAGGTAAGTGGTTTCTAAAAAATGTATTGCAATGGTACAAAGTTTCAACTGCAGATGCTGCAGGTTTCAGGTTTTGCTTGTTTGTTTTTTAACTTGTGTGAGTAAAGAAGCTACTGTTCTTCAAAGCATAGTCAGGACAAACCCTACCTGATTACGATCTTTTTCAAAATGGAGCATTTTATCATTATACTGGAAATAAAGTATAATCTCTAGAATTTCACTGTGTCTAAGAATGCTGGAAAATAATCCCATGCTATCTTGAAATATACTTAAGAGGGTGTAGAGCAATTTTGTGGCAGGTCTGCGCTTGTGGATGTCTTCAGGCAAAATATTTGCCCCCTTCATAGAGTCAGTGGCACTTGCCTTTCAACATTCTTAAACAGCTCAGCTCAACAAACTTTTACAAACATTCATAGGTGAGTGTTTGCAAATAAAATAAGATGTCACAAGGCAGGAATCAAGATATCCTGCACTGTAAATAGGAAATCATTACCCTTTAAAAATAGAAATGAAATTGTAACTGATTAAGTTCTTCAAATCTAGTCTCATCTTCCTTCTGGGTTTTCTTTTTCCCAGGGCTGTCAGTGGAGAAGCCTTCAATGCTTTGCTCTTGTAGAGTAGCAGCAGCTCCTGGGTGGGATTTGTGGAGACAGCTTCTTTAGGCACCTCACAAGTTGAGATGGGAGATGCCACTTGAAATTTTTCCCTTAGCACACTTTAGTAGCACACTTTTGGTTTGTACTGGCATACGTAGGTGCTGTGAACCAAAGCTGGTCTAAACATGAATTTATATTACCTCTGTGTCTTGCTGTGTTTGGCAGTCATCACAACTGGGAGATCTGGGGACAGTGGTCTTTGGAGGTTATGGTTAATTTTATGTATCGGGAGTTCCAAAGAATGTCTTTAAAGTACAATTTTATTTAGTGAGAGAAACTCATGTTTAATTGGTGCTTTTGATTTGTTAATTACTTACACGTGGTTTCTTTTTATCATAGGTTTTTTGTATGCTTTCTTCCAGCCAGCTTTCTGTTCAAGCTGCATCTTTGATAAGGTGGTCTCTCTGAGTGTCTGACCACACATCATACTTGCTCATTATCTGCTTCTCAGTGTTGGTGCCTAGTAAATGCAATTAATTTCTCATGGAAAATCATGTATTACATGTCATTTAGGTCACATTCCTAAGACAGTGTGAATAAGACCAGGTATTTTTAGTCATTTGCTCAGTCCCCATCACTATGGTAACAGGAGATTTTGTGACTGTGAGACAGATTTCTGTCTTACATCCTAGATTTGGGAGACTATTGTGACTTTTCACTGTGTCCACAGGCAGACTAGGAAAGGTTCATGCTTCCTCATTATTTAATTTATTTAGGATCTCTTAGTTATGAAATGTTATCAAGGCTTGTTTGGCCATTTGAGGCAGTGTGTGGGCTTCTTACTAATTTTGAGTTCAAAACTCTTCTAAATTATGAATGTGTAAATGATGAATAATTGCTGAAACGTGGAGATATGCCTATGTCTAAAGGGCACCCATAATATGATTTCTAACATGGAAGCATTTTGAATAAATGGCACTTATCTTTAAAGTGCCCTCTCTTTCTTAGTCTTCTAATAGAAATGTCATTATTTCTGAAGATAAGTTATTAACAGGGTATAACCTTGCTAAATTTCCTGGGAGAGGCACTGCAACTGGTTGAATGTTTTGAATTGCTGAATACTGATTTGATGCAACTGTCTTCTGTGCCAGTGCAGAGCATCCCATACCATCAGACTGCTATTCAAGAATGGAAGGATAAGGCAGAGGGAGGATGTATGTATCCGGGCAGAATGGTGGAGAGATCTGATAATTATTATACTGAGCTTTTCTGGGTGAACATTGCATCCTGTATGGCCATGTGACCAATCCATGGAAGGTTAAAACAAGAAAAGGGACACTGGTCTTGTGGCTATTTAGTCTGAGCACAGAGGGGTAAAAAAAAAAGTTACAGATCTTCTCTTGAAAGTTTTTTCATCTCATTTTACTGTTGTCTTTTTTTTTTTTTTTTTTTTTTAATTAATCTAAACTTTGCTGAAAAAACAGGGTCTGTGAAAATAAGCGTTCGGATGTTTAATGTCCTCTTAGTTTTCTGTTTGCAGTGTGAGTACTGTCTTTGGCTAACAATAATTTAGGGAGGAAATATCTTACATGTTCTCTTGAGAGTTTTAATTACATCAGTCATACATAACTATAAATGTGATTTGTATGGGATCTGCTTATTTGATGTAAAGGTTAGACACTGAAGATAAGATAGTAGAAATATCAGAATAAGGCAAAAGTATTTGTAGCAAAATTCCAATATTCATCATTATATAGCAAAGAGCTTGCTATTAAAACAGGAAAGAAGACTAACTTACAAAATCTGAACCAAATGTAAATTAGAAATATTGGGTGGAGTAGAAGAACGTATGGAATATATAGAAGACTACTAGAAATACTGTTTTGAATCTCTGTGTTTGATACAAGCAAAGCTAATAAAATAGTTTGACCAGACAAGACCATAGTAATGACATTGTCAGGAACTAAAGAAGACACCGGTACCTGGAGTGGGCTTACAAGTGCTGAATGGAGGCTTATACAGAAAAACATGGTTTTGATTTCCTTTTGATATCTGCTTTTAAACTTCTGAGGAACAAAGGGAACTTCCTTTAGATCAAATGAATTTAACTACAGATGATTCTCTAGATGTATCTATACATACATTGTTCCTCACAGTGCGAGGAAAAATTAGTGACTGCATTACTTGCTAACACATTGCTCACCGAGGAGGTAGGAACTGACTGGAAATAATAGAATGTTTTTTTATCAGTGGTGAGGTTTAGCTGCTGATTTCAAGAAAAGGCCAATTAAAATGAAGGTCATAGTGCAGTGATTTTTAGATTTCATACAAAGTAATGATGGTATTTCATCATATTTGAATCCAATTTGTGCTGCTACTTCATTCTGCTACTGAAAAGCAGGATGCCATGCACAATGCAGTCAGGAGAAAACCTCAGAGCAACACTGCTGTACTTTGTTTGAATAAAATAAGAAAAAATAGAGGTAATGAACTAATCAATTTTGGCCATGTGCTTTGAGGTATCCATTGAAGTTATACCTAATTGTTAAGAAAAATATTTTAAATGTTTTCCTGAAAGCAGTATTTTAGCCTATATTTAAATATACTTTGTTTTTTCTCTGATTGATTTAAAGTGCTACATGTTCTATTCAGGTAAATATTTACATTGACTTCAGAGGAACTATGCATGTATGTAGGTTAGATACTGGGACTGCTAGTTATTTTGCTTCTGGATTCACTGAAGAGTCCAGCAGTAATATCTTGTTATTTAATATATTTGCTGGCTGAGACTGGATTAGGTAAATAGTTGTGAGCTGATCCTGGTATATGTTGTTAAAGCAAACTGTTCACAGTTGTAGCATCCTGATAATTGGACTATTTTCAAATAAAATGTAAACACAATAAGGATTTTCTCTGCAATTGGCCCTTCTGAGCTGCCTCTACTGAAAACCAGATTTTCCCATCTTTGTATTTGTGATCTTGATAACTAGTCTTGTATTTATATATTCAGTGTTTAGGCTAAGGATGTGTCATGGTGTGTTGCATATCACATATTCTACTTGATTTTGAACCATTGCCTATAAGCCATCTCAATTTATATCAACCTTGCCTCATTGCTGGCTGTTCTACATTTGCAGGGAGGTAGTAAAGCATCTCTTAATTTCAGCACAGAAGTGTCCAGATTTTTCATTTATTTATATTTTCATATATTAGTGGAAGGTAAGATTTTAGAGGAGCTTTTAGGTTGCAGACTGGTCTGGCTTGTTTGAAACAACAAAGGATAGTGCAAAACAATGAACTCTAACAGACATGTCAAGGCAGTGTGTCTTCATTAGTCAATTCCAATTCCCTTTCAAGCTGCAGACAGGGAGGGGAGATGCAGAAGGTCCCCAGGATACGCTTCTTTACATGAAGCTAATAGAGGGTAGTGGAGCAGTTCCACACTGCCCTTGTCACAACCTGTGGTTCAGAGCTTAACTCATGCTCAGCCTTCATCATTTTTCAGTACCACTGGGCTGTTTCATTATACTGGTGAATGTTACTGGGGCTTTTGGAAAGGTCTCGTGTTTTTGGGGGTTCAGAGCTCAGAAATGTGCTGTCTGACTGAAGCACCCCAACACACCCTGCAGTTATTTTCTCTCTTAGTTCTTCCTTACTTACTGTGGTTCATATTTGTGACATCTTATGTATAAATTGTTAAATGTAAACAACACCTAATAGCAACGTCTGTTGCATTCATGCCAGAAAAGCCTTATTTATAGAGCAGGACCCTTCTGTGCTGAGTACTGTGCACATTTTGAAAGAAAAATATGCTTCCTGCATCACTCATGGGAAATTGCCTCTAAAGCTGTTTATTTTTCATTAAACAAAATCTTAAAGAACAAGCAACGGGAAGCTATGAAAGCTGTAATAGGAACAAAAGTGTAACAGCTCTCATGCATCTGGCAGAACACAATACTCAGGAGTTTCTTTCATTGTACTGTTGTTTAATAATGTTCTCCACACCTATGTGGTAACGAGCCCTGAGGCAGACGTAGGCTATCATTATGGCCATTTAAGCCAAATATAACATTAAGAAATTTAAATTCCACCATGGAAGAACTCTACAAGAGAGTTAGTGATAATGAATAGATGCATTAATAAAATGTCATAACAGAGCTATTGCAAAGCTTTGCATTTCCTACATAATGTTTGCTGGATAAAGGCTAAATGCATATCTGATCTAATGATCCCTTCCGGTCTTAAAGCTGTGGCTCATTCACTGTCAACTGCAGCAAAAGGAAATAACATAAATATAGTATGCTCCTCTCCTTAACTGCTGATTCCCTCCCAAAAGAATTACAGATTAATATGCATTTAAAAGGTTAAAGAGCTCCCACAACATCTGGAATGTTTGTCGACAAGCATGCTTTCTAATCTACCACACATATACAAACATAAGCCTGTTTTTTCTTTTTTTGTTTTTACCATTTTTCCTTTGAAAGGAAGGTAAATTTAATGCTTAAGAACATAATTTGCTTGCGTGTTTTGCTGTTAGCCTATCATCAGTATGATCCTCCTGGGGTTGCCAGATCGGAACAGGAAATTCAGTTTTGGTTACCCACACAGACCAGAGTACCCTAGACCAGCCACGAACCTTGTTTTAACATGGTTAAATGTTATTTATTTTTGAAAGTAGTAGTAGTTCAAAACATAATCATGGATTTGTTAAGATGTCTTGATAATAAAGTTGAGACCTAAACAGAACAGATGTCCTGCTTAGTTGATAAAGAGAGTTTTTGAAAGTCTGTTCACATTTTGCATCACATTTAGAATTATTCTAAAAATCTACTTTGGAACAACAATGCAACTATCTGAGAAGCAAATTTTCTCCTCAAAATTCTCCTTTGCTACAATGTCTACAGGATAGTTGACAACAGCTGAACTGGTAGTATGCTGACACTGCTGCCTGTCATCCAGACTGATGCTGCTTTATTTGTATTCTCCTGTCTTGTCTCTTCCTCTTACACCTAAGCTATAAAATCTTGGACTGGCTTTTTGTTCCATCTGTGTTAGAATCTGGCACTGAGGGTGTTGTTTTGTGCCTAGGGCTCCTGAGCACTATCCTAATACTCATAGATTGTACAAATAATGATGCATTTTCAAACCTGCTTTAAAGAAAGTTGGGGATTTTTTTAAATTTAAATGATGGAACTTCTCTACACCCATATAGGCAGAGTATAACTCCTTACATTTGACTAGTTTTCTGTGCCAGCTGCATCTCTTTACACCCAAATTTGGGAAGGATGATACCTATCACAATGAATCCAGTGGCAGGTTATTGAGTGGGAGGCATGACAGGGTTGCAGTAGTTATCCGTCAGTGTATGGCCAGTGGTGGAGCACAGAGCAGTGTTTATGCTGGTCTGACTGCTTCTGGGACCATCTGGCTGAAGATTATGGAGCAAGGACCTTCCCTGGGCCAGCATTTTTCAGTGCAAGTACTTATCACAAATATATGGGGTGTAACCTCTTGGCTGAAGCTTAGAATGCTTTTCCCTCTGCTCTTTCTAATGACACCGTTTAGTATCACTGCAATAGAGTGGCTTGATCAGGTTGCTTGTCTTCTCTCTTAGCACTTTGGCCTGTGTCAGGCCCAGAAAGGCCATTTCATCAGATCACAACTCTTTCCACCTAACAGTTTGTGTTTTCATTAGTGTCACTAGAGGGAATTTATATTTTTATATAAATATTTGTGGCTCTGTTTGCTAATATATTTCATACAATAATATCAAATGCAATTCATTCCCTTAATACAATAGAACCCACATTTTCAAACCTTTTTAAAGGTTTAAGTAAATCAGCCTGTGCGCCACACAGTAATGGTTAACAAATAATGATAATGCTGCTTTGTCTATTTTACAGTCTCTAGGAGATTTTCCAAGTCACCAACTGGTACAAGTAGGCAGTCCCCATTTCATTATTATGGACAAACATGAAAGTATTGTAGCAGTGTGCACCCTCTGATTTGTCTCCCGCTCATCCTCATCTGTCTCTGGCCTCTAGTTTTCTCTTTGCTGTGGCTAGATACTGTTCACCTGTTGAAGTCTCTGACTTTTGGTGAGTTGCGTATCCACATGAAGTAAATCATAAAATGGTTTGGGTCAGAAGGGATCTTAAAGATCCCCTGGATTCTAACCCCCCGCCATGGGCAGGGACACCTTCCACTAGACCAGGTTGCTCAGTGCCCCATCCAGCCTGGCCTTGAGCACTGCCAGGGATGGGGCACCCACAGCTGCTCTGGGCAATTTGTTCCAGTGCCTCATCGCTTTCATCATAAAGAATTTCTTCCTTGTACCTAATCTAAATCTACTCTTTTTCAGTTATAAGCCATTCCTCCTTGTCCTGTTGCTACATTCCCTTGTAAAAAGCCCCTCTCCAACTTTCTTGTAGGTGCCTTTAGGTACCGGAAGGCCACTATAAGATGTCCCCGGAGCCTTCTCCAGGCTGAGCAACCCCAACTGTCTCAGCCAGTCTTCACAGGAGAGGTGCTCCAGGCCTCTGATCATCTTTGTGGCTTCCTCTGGACTTGCTGCAACAAGTCGATGTGTTTCTTCTGTTGGGGGCCCCAGAGCTGAACGCAGGACTTGAGGTGGGGTCTCATGAGAGCAGAGTAGAAGGGGAGAATCCTCTCCCTCAACCTGCTGGCCGTGCTTCTTTTGATGCAGCCCAGGATACAGTTGCTTTCTGGGCTCCAAGACTCCACAACCCCTCTGGGCAGCCTGTTTCAGTGTTCCATCACCCTTAAAGTAAAGAAGGTTTTTCTCATATTCAGAAGGAACTTACTGGTTTTCAGTTTGTGCCCATTACCCCTTGTCCTGTTGTTGTGCGCTACTGAAAAATGCCTGTTCCCACCCTCTTGAGGCTCCGCCTTAGGATATTTGTATGCACTGATGAGATCCCCTCTCAGTCTTCTCTAGGCTAAACAGGCTCAGCTCTCTCAGCCTTTCCTCATCAGGGAGATGCTCCAGGCCCCTCATCATCTTTGTAACCCTCCACTGGACCTTCTCCGTAGTTCCCTGTGTCTCTTGAACTGGGGAGCCCAGAATTGGACACAGTACTGTAGGTGCAGCCTCACCAGGTCAGAGTAGAGCAAGAAGATAACCTCCCTCGACTTGCTGGCCCTGCTTCTCCAAATGCACCCTGGCATCCTATCGGCCATGTTGGCCACCAGGGCTCACTGCTGGCTCATGGGCAACTTGCTGTCCATTAAGACTCCCAGGACCTTCCCCGCAGAGCAGCCTTCCAGCAGGCAAGCCCCAGCCTATACTAGTGCTCCCTATGTACAGGACCTTAGTTGTGCAGGGTCTCCTGTTGTAGAAGGCCACCAGTTTTGTCAGGCACATTTTGCCCTTAGTGAAGCCATTTTGTCTGTCAACAATCACCAAAAAATGAAGTCCCTTCCAGTAAGAGAACTCATCAAGTTCACTTGTGTCTTAATGGCATTAGCTTTTAAAACTTTTTTCCATGTAGAAGTTTACTTTGGTTTCTTAACTAAATGAAGTGCTCTTGAAGGCGCACCAAAATACTGATGGAGCAGGTTCATCACTTCTTATGCCTTCATGGCTGCATATCGGTTAAAACACCTTAGGATGATGTTTGCTCTTTTTGTAATTGTGTTGATAACTGCTGTTCTGTTTTTTGTTCGTTATAGCACAAATCTTCACTGTTGTCTAGACAGTTTCCCCCATTTTTGAACCTCTGATTATTTCTTTCCAAGTTTACTACTTTGCACTTGTCTTTATTGAATTTTATCTTGTTGACTTTGGGCCATTTCTCCAATTTATCATGACAATTTTGAGTGTGACTGCTCTCCTGTAAAGTTCTTGTAACTGTTTCCAACATGGTGTCATCTACAAGCTTTATAAGTGTCTTCTCTATTCCATTATATTAGTAGTCATTAATGAACATACTGAATAGAACTGGACTTGGGACAGACCTCACTGAGACCTCACTTTGTACTTCATCTCAATTTTGACAGAAAAGTATCTATCCACCCTTTGAGTAAGATATTTTGATCCCTAGTAAAAAAAATGAGTCAGCAGAAAATATGAGCTTGAAGATTAGGTAGCTATTAAGAGATTCACAAATTCTAGCATAGAATATCAGTATGTGGGAGAGAAATTAAATGTTCACCATTTATTGCTACAAATATGTCTTTTACATGATTTAAAAAGGTTTATTCTCCAATAATATATGAAAAGATTTATCATTGCAGTAATTTTTGTAAGAAAGATATATATTAGGTTTTAAAACTTTGAAGAACTTCTTGCTGTCAGTGAGCAGATGGTCAATATAAATTGACAACTATCACCGCTAATAAAATATACAGTATAATATTTATAATATATTTAATATATGCACAGTAAAAGGCATCTATGTAGAAGTGGATATGCTTGTATAATGCATATAGAACATTGTCCCGCTTTCAGCTGGGATAGAGTTAATTTTCTTCTTAGTAGTACAGTGCTGTGTTTTGGCTGTGATGTGAGAACAATGTTGATAGGACACTGATGTTTTTCGTTGTTGCTGGGTGATATTTATACTAAATCAAGGTCTTTTCAGTTCCTTGGGCCCTGCTAGCCAGAGGGCTGGTGGGGCACATGAAACTGGGAGGGGACACAGGCAGGACAGGTGACCAAAGCTAGACAAAGAGGTATTCCATACCATACCATATGGCATCATGCTGAGTATATAAGCTGGGAGAAGAAGAAGGAAGGGGGGGACATTTGGCATTATGGTGTTTGTTTTCCCAAGTAACCGTTATGCGTGATGGAGCCCTGCTCTCCTGGGGATGGCCAAACACCTGCCCACCGATGCAAAGTAGTGAATGAATTCCTCATTTTGCTTTGCTTGCATGCGCAGCTTTTGCTTTACCTATTAAATTGTTCTTATCTCAACCCTTGAGTTTTACATTCCTTTCAGATTCTTCTCCCCATCCCTCTGGGTGAGGGGGAGTGAGCAAGTGGCTGCATAGTACTTGGTTGCCAGCCGGGGTTAAACCACGACAAACATAAAAATAAAGCTGAAGCATTGTATAATATAACTTGATATAAAAGAAAGGGCTATATCCAGTGAACAGAAATCACTTGTTAAACAGGAGGAAATGTAATTAATCACTGCTCCCATATGCCAAGATCTCTTGACAGGGCAATGAATGTAAAGAGTTTGAACATATTATTTGATAACTACAAAGGGAGAATCATTCTAATATCCAGTTTATGTACTAGTTTATATGTTATGTTAGTTTCATCTTTTTTTTGCAATTTTTATCCATACTTCGAAAGCACAATAATCTTTCCAATACTGCTTTGTTATAAATAAGTGTATATTCTCATTTCTTATTTCTTAGATGGAGAAATAAAGAAAAGAGTTGAAATTATTTGTCTCTGATCGTATACTGAATTGGTCTTAGAAATTTGGTCTGAATTGTTTAAAATTGGCTTAGAACTGGTCCTTAGGCCTATGCTTATCAAATAGGTGATTTCTAAGGACAAGCTTATTTTTTTGTCTGTCTTTCATATGTGTATGTGTATACACACTCATACCCAGTCATCCCCCCAGGTGCGTACCTAATACCCATGTACTCAACTTCAGCTAGTTCTTGTTGCCTGTTGAGACAGCTGCCGCTCATGAAAAAATGGTCCTTGGATTCTTTATGTCAGTAGTGAATGTGTGCACGAGACTGAGTAGCATACAAAGACGTTTAAACAAAAATCAGACTTGCTTTTTTCTGATGAAAAATAGTTGTCAAAAGTAGAGAAACTGCCCAATTTGTTTAAAAGAACCCTAAAATCCTAATTTTGCTATGTTTTTCTTCCTGTTAGGTTTTGAATAACTTGACACATTTTAGGCAAATGCCAGTTTATCAGTAATAACAACATTTGGCTTTTTGTCATGACTACAAAAGTAGAAGCTCCATTAAAATTACTTTGCTGATTAATTCTATGTTACTCTACAGGATCCTTTTCCAGTTGAAAGAAGTGACAAAACCCCCTTGTAAAGTGGGACAAATGAGATCTACAGCAAAGCAGTTTTAACTGTAATATTGGTTTATACAACTTTATATTAAAAATCACAGGATTGTTGTATGCTCTCATCTGCTTTACACTTTATTAGCAATATTTTTTGTTTTTTTCCTTAAATCAATGAAGCTAGTGTTTTCTTTCTGCTGCTATGTAAATTGAGTAACAACATTTTGTTATTTAAAATGTCCTATCACATGTTCCTGTAATCCATTGTCACATGTAAAGCTCTCTCTTTACATCTAACATGTAAAGGTTAGATGGCATGAACTTAATCAACCATTTGATTGACATAGATATGCTTCCTGTTTTGAAGAATAGCCCACTATAAAACAACTCATCCACCCTTAAAACCTAAAGAAAAAAAAATCCATAGTGAAATTATATTATGCAATATCATCGCATCAAACATTTGTGATTTTAACAACTCATGTTCATATAAACCCTTTTCTGTTAAGTTCATGTCCTGACAAATATTTTGAGCTTATAGGTTGAGATTCTGCCCCTTTCACACCTGGTTTAAGAATGACATATCTACAGAAAACGTAATTGAAGATCTTTATAGTTATGTGAATTCTATCATAGAGACATTCTGTGTTTTAAGACTTACCAAGACCTTTGCTTCCTTTCAGATTATGATCTTTTTGCATTCTGTTGTAGTAACTCTAAAATGAAGTAGTATTTCTCCATCTGTAATTATTTTCTTTTTCCTCTGTATTTTCTTTTGCATTCTGTTCAGTAGAAGGATTAAATACTTGTGTGGCTATCAATTGTTATATCTGCTAAATCAAAACCAGCACAGAACATCCTCTTTAACCATAAACTCTCCTAGAGAATAACCAGCATGTGATTTGGCTATCAATGTTTGTGTTTCCCCTAAAGAAAACAGACTTGGTTGTCAGTTTTGATGACGAGTAACAGTTTTCTGTTGTTTGACTTGCTGGGACTACATTGATGTCAGTTCTGCTATTCTCTATGAAACTGAATTTTAGTGTAGTATCACTAATATTGTCTGTCACCCAGTAAGAAGCTGTTTCTGCACTGGGGACATCATTGTGACCATCATTGTTGGAGTTTTCTCCTCTGCTTCATGTATTATTATTTTGATTTAAGTTGTGCTGAAAGCTACGTATTTGTGGTAATTTCTTTCAAATCCATGGTTTGAAACTGCACCTCTTGTGTTGGATGCTTTTTATATAATGTTGTGATAACCATCCAACTTCTTGAAACAATGTCTCTAGAACATATGTGGAGGATAAGATCCAAGATGTCTCTCTGCTGTAGTTCAAGACAGCATCTAATAAATCCCTGTGTGGTAGGTGACTAAATACTGTAGGATACCGATCAACAGACTGCATTCTCTTAAGAAAAGTTATCAACACTGTCAGCTAAACACTGCACTTTGAAAACTATAAAAAACTATGGTTTTCTGCATTTCTATATTAATAAATGTTTTCTTTTAAATGGAAAACTACAAAAAAACCAACCCCACCTACTTCTAGATTTCCTAGTTTCTTATCCAAGAAAGTTCAGTTGTGGTGTATGTTGTCCTGGTTTTGCTGGGACAGAGTTAATAGAGTTTAATATGATGATGGATAGCATACCTGTAAGTCTTTTGTTAGAAAATTTTCCAGACTAAATTGTTGTGTCAGTTAGATATTTCAAAGTGTATTGTCTTCTAAATATACAGACAGGCCCTCACTTGTAGGGTTTCATCCGGAGGCCAATGAGAACAATAGAAAAACTGATGGAAATGAAGCTCATCAGTCCAAATAATTGGTCCTGGCCATAGTTTCAGAGAAATATGGGCAACTCTCATTTAAGTATTGGTATAATACTCTCACATTGAGTTAAATATTTCTGTGAAAGTAACTAATAATTACTTAAGCCACTTATATCCCTTTTTTGAAACAGTTCATGATATCAGATTAAATCTCTGTAAAAATTAAATTAAAAGTTTATGCTAGTATGATGAATACAGTTACTAAAGCTGCTTTTGCTATTTTGGTTTTCCAGCACTGGAAGGCTATTTGAATGTAACAGAAAGGGCCTAGGTAAAAACCTGAGAATTAAAATCTAAGATTGTTATTAATGTCTTTATCCTGGAAAAAAAGGAGCATCTGTGTTACACATCTCTACTTACGGTCCATTCCCTTAAATCCTGTAGAAACAATTGCAGCAAAGTCCCTGGAAAATGCTGGTATTTTATGAAGATCTATCAATTCCACCAGTATTTCTAGGTCGAGAAAATTGGTGACCTATTATGAGGAAATATTTTGACAATATTCTGTTTTACTGATGGTTTTGGGACTGCTCTTTCTAGAACTTTATTCTAATGAGGAAGAATTTTATTGTAATGGAATTCATAAGAATCACCCTGGTTTTGTTGTGTGGGTTTAACAGGGTTAATGGTATCTTTTGTGTTAAAGACTCATGTAACCATTTGAAATAGCATGATCCAGAATAGAAATTGCTTTTTAATTAATTTTGCTGTCTGTCATCTTTGCCATTTTAAAATAAAATTGCACCTGGATAACAACTAGAAGTTATTTAGACTCTCACAGCTTGAGCCTATGCTTCCTGCAGTTGAAAACAAATCTGCTGCTGACAATAATGATACAGGAAAATACATTTTTTCACTTTCAGAAATGACCGGGAAGCCATTGCTATGTGTAAACTTGTATTTCTTAAATTTAAGCCATTGCTTTTATATTGCCAAGTTTGTATGGAACAGAAGTCCAAGTCTGTACACAAAAGTGGGAATTTCAAAAGCTCATAGAGCTATATCTAGTCTGTGTGATGGATTGTGCTTTGATACCCTTCAAAACTGTAGACCCTTGATCAGCCAGGGCAGAATTAGGCCTTTTGTCAACGCATGAGGGGAAAAAAGGTGCTTATTACACTGGTTCTTCCCTTCCCTTCCATTGAATATGGAGTAGTTCAAGCAATATTTCATGCAGAAGAAATGTGCATGTACATTTTCTGTTATTAAATACATTGTCAGTGACACCTTAACATAATAGCTCATGAAATGTACTGGTCACAGATATAATTATGGAAATGACAGGGAAAGGGAAGAATGTAGAAAATGGAGATAACTACCCAAAAATGTCTGAATATGAATCCTAATATTTAAATCGACTTTTGGTACAAAAAGTACAAAAGTTCAATTTGGACCAATATGAAATTCTTTTATTCTTCTGAGTTCAGCTCATACGTGATTAAAATTTCACAAGAACTACCACCTACATGAAATTTCAGCCAAATAGTGAAAAAAATGGCATAGTAGCTTGTCTTCTGCCCCCTTTAAAGGTAGAAATTTTATTAAAGTTTAGAGGATCACGGTTTATAACCTTGGCTTTGTCAAATGCAAACATGTTCCTAATTTATCTTCAGGCTTCATCCATGGCTGAAATGAAGTTGAAGGCACATAGATCTCTTCACCCCAAGACTACTGATAGTGTTTGTTTGTATACCCCAATTAGGAGGTAATAAAGCACACAGAATTTTTATACTTTTTTCCAAACTCCTCTATTACTTTAAATGAACATAAAATTGAAATAGATATTGTCTGAAATGTTCACAAGAAGTAATGGGCCATGGTGTTTCACGGAAAACTTGAAATGGAATAACATGTGTAATAGCTGACACAGCCTTTGGCTGTTGCCTTAGGAGATGTAGCTCGTCCATGTTTTCCATTTACCCCTTCTCTAAAGCATATCTCCTAGAAAGAATACATTTCAGCTTGCACAGTTTTCAAAATACTTTACACTGTATGAAATCTGAAACTGTAGAACTGGCTTAATTGTTGAAAACTGTTTGACCTTTCAGGCTCTTGAGATGCCTTGTGTAGGTGAGCTTTGGGTGTTTTTACAGAACATTAAATCCAAAAGCATATTTTAAGATATAAGCCAGAGCCATCCCTAGAACTCACTCTTTTCAAAGGCAGTGGCAAAGTTCTCATTAATTAATTGTAATGGTGAATGATTAGGAGATAACATAGGAGACTCAGAGTCGACTCCCACATGCCATCTACATGTTTTCCACCACCCTGCTGTCCTCAGTTAATTTTTTTCAACATGGGAGATAAGGTTAATTTATATGAACTAACAGCTGAAACTCTGAAATTCTGGTGTCTTTTGTTGGTTTGTGTCACAACCTGAGTGTTATTTAAACATCTATTTTTTCATATTTAATACTGGATAATACTCTAGAGGCCTCTTTAAAACAGCTAATGTTCCCTTTGGCACTGAAATCCACTTACCTTAACTGACTTCTGTTAGACTTCAACCTGATTCTCAGAGTCACAATGGTAATATTCATTTTAATGTCCCAATAGGCTCTTAGTATTCATCAAATATTTGATTTACATTTCTAATAAGGCTTATGGAATGCAGAAACATGAAACTCATACTCCGCCATGGTTCTAACTACTGTCTCTTTCATTAACACTGTGAAATATTTCTCCAAAATAATTAAAATCTGTAATTGAATATACTGGAATAATTTTGGAAAATTAGTTTAATTATTCCAGTGCTTCTATTTGGAAAGATCACATAATTTATAATAACAGAATAGTCAAATATGAATTTACTCTCTCAGAGTCCTTTTGTTTGTAGTTACCTTTTAAGAAAACATATATACTTGAAATGCATATGCTTATTAAGCAACACAGTTACAATGTAGATGTTTTGTACTCCAAATTCTACCAAAAAGAATAATCTCAGAATTATTTCAACAATTAATAGGTTTGTTCTCCCCCTAGTAATTAGTTTTTTTCTATATGCATATTGTCATATAGAAAATATTCTTTACCTGAGCTAACTGTTGTATATTTAGCCACAGTAAAATGGAATATGCAGATGAAGCATGTGTACTGTATGTAGAATTCCTTATACACCAGAAATCATTACACTGTGTATACAAAAACAAAAGTGCAACTGAAATAACTAGGAGATTAATTGAAAGAGTAAAAAAAATCTGGTATATCCACACTTGTGGAAGTATACTGCTGCTGTGTAGGCAACTGCAAAGTCTTGCTAGGGTCCATTGGTGGTTTCCTGTGCAAGAAACTAAGGAGGTTTGTGATTCACCAGAGGCATGACCAGAAGGTCTGAACGCTGGCCATAAATGTCTGAACAGCATTTTCCAGCTGCTGCTGCAATATATTGAATTGTGGGTCTGAATGGTGTTTTGACCATTACAAATGTAGACAGGAAGTGTATTGAAGAGAGCAGAAAAACTAGACCAAGAGAAAATCTTAACTGGAAAATTGGTGGGAAAGAGAACTGCAGTGAAGGAACAGGATGGGAGATCAGTACAATAATAAAAAGACAGGTGTCTTAGTAACTTGAAATTTTTTTTTTTTAAAAAAATCTTCAAACTCCAACTGCCCCGGGGATCCCAGTCAGTTCTTTGGCAAGATGTGAAATGGTACCTGCTGGGGACCTGCTCCCAGCAATGGTTGTTTTCTCTGAGTTATTGGACTGACGTGGTGTGGGTAAGCATAGGGTGTGCACAGCTATAGCAATATGTTGCTCACATGTCTGATTCTAGTTATACAGAGGGCTTGTGGGTGAATGGCTGGCAATACTGCTGTGCCTGTAAACGAATGCCTCATAAGCGATTCCCATTGTGGTAATCCTTGTGTCTCATGTTTGTCTTGTGATGCACCAAGCATCTCTCATTCACAGCCAGAACTGATTCCTGGTTTGGTGGTTGTTTGGTTGTTTGGTTTTTTTTTCAGTACAGTTTATGGTGTTTGAACTTGTAAAATTTTAAATGTTGTGTGTGTGTGTTACTTCAGGGGTTGCTTTTGCTGCATGACAGAGTATAGTTTATAGCACTGCAGGGCTAACTCTTGAACCAAGACAATACCACCATGTCAGCACACGTGCGGAACCTGGACTAATTAGCCTTACTGAGAGACATAGCTAATTAGTCCAGACTTAACACAAATCTCACCGTGCTTCTGGGAGCTGAGTTGGTATTGCTGCATGGTAATATGTCAGCCTGCTAATTCATTCAGAGCTCTCTGCGGGATCTCTGAGTGGACTGGGTCATCAGCTACATCCTCAGGTGGCTCCCTTTTTGGGAAACTTTATGGCACGGAAGCTCTTAGGCTGTCACCAGGTTTAACTTCCAAGAACTGACAAAGGCATCGAAGATGGTTTCCTTATTCTAAATTTTGTTTCCAAACTCAGTCTGCCAGCATTTTCTGTTCTTCAGTTCACATCAAAGGCTCATTTGCTCATCCAGACTCCTGAGCTTTCCATTCTTCTCTGTCTCGCTGGCTCCAGTGGTGGATCTTCAGTGGCAGAGTCCCCTTTCCAGTCCTGACAGAGCCACAGGCTCTGTGCAGCATGCAGGGGACGTTATTAATTACTTTGCCCAGCTTTGGTGTTTTGGCTTGTTCATCGTGAAGCAGCTGAGTGCTGAGACAGTGAGCAATGCTGAGGGTCAACTGCTGGACCAGGCACCTGCCACGGGTGTCCTTTACAATATCCTTCCCAAACCCGGCATCAAGAAAAGCGGGATCAGATTTTCTTGTATAAATGACAATTATTTTCTGTAGCAGTGATATGAGAGGAAAGGGGTAGAATCTGTTTAATTCTACCTCGTTTTGGTCTGTTTCAAATCACTGACTAGTATTTTGTCACCTAACCTTGCTTGATTTTATATTTGGCTCCTGCAAACTGTATGAAAATGTTGCAGACTGCAGCATAGCAAGGACAAATAAAAGCCATGTGAGGGGAAGATGGGGTGCATAGTAGAAGAATAGTAGGCTATTTCCCTGTGTTGTTCCCTCCAGGCAAACAATATTAAGTGGTTGAATTGCTTAGTGAATATTACTCTTTTCATCTGCTCTTATTCCATACATTTTACCAAACTGATTAGTGATTATTAATATGTGAAATTTTAATAGGTCTTGTAAAAATACTGTTCCATGTAAAAATTGCTTATTTAGTCCAAAAAGAGCTATTACAACAGCTGCGTATAATCACTTTTTTTCTGAAAAAAAACCAACAGTAGAGTTTGGACAGCTGGGGCTGTGTGTGTGCACTGGGGGCAGAAAATAGCTTTTATTATTGTCCTATTATTTCAAGAAAGGAGATTATTGAGTAACCTAAGAATTCTTGGAGCTGTTTAGCACTTTCCCTGTTCGTGCCAGAGAGAATCACGCATTTACTGCTAATGAGCAGAATGCAGCTTTATGACTTTGTCTGAATATTTTTCCCTGAGATGACTTCCTTTACCACTGAAATCATTGGCAGAACCCCTCCTGTTGGTTTTAATGAGGAAGGATTGGACCTTTAATAAGCATCACAGTCACGTAAGCTTGGGGTTTGTTTTTTTAGCATCGTGCTTTTAAAGTGTTTTTAGTTACTGCCTGCAGTGTATACAGCTGTGAACTTGGATAATAAATAAGGATTATTTCTATGAAGAAACCTTTGGCAGCAATTTTTGCTTTGCTGAGGTAAGCTCTTAGTCATCTGCCACCAAAGGGTAATCAGCTAGATTTTAAATATTGCTGTGTCTTTCTACTTTTACTGTATTTTTGATTAGTCAATAAATACATGTTCAGTCTATTTCCAAAGCCCAGCAATCAGTATAGATGCAAGATACATTGCTGAAAAGAAACAAACCAACAACAGCTAATTGTAAAGCTTTTGGTTGTTCTAAGAAAAGTTTGAGCTCACTTGGAAATTAGTGGAAGGTTGTAAGGCTTCATTATAAAAACATCACAAAGAAAAAATTGTGTTGACAGGTGGTAAAGTACATTCACAAGATTGAATAAACTTGTTCACTGATAGTAAAAGTGAAGCCAGAGAACTGCACTCCCTGATACTAAGGGTGAATTTGAGCTTGGGTACCCTGCAGGCAAACACAATTCAGATTAGAGTCTAAATTTAGGCTTCTAAATGCATATTTAGGAACCTGCCTGATTTTCACAAGTGTTTAGTACTGAGTCAAGGAGAGTGTCTTGTGTAATAAAGTAAATATAGAAATAAGAGAGGAATCATAGTTTTATATTCTTGCTTTTTATGAAATAATTCAGAGACAAAAATCCTTATCATCCTAACTCTCCCTCCTGAATCCCCAAAGAAAAAGTGGTGAAAAACTCTAAGAAAAACTTTTAACAAAATGTAGTGTGCAAATGGAATTGTTTGGCATATTGAGTAGATAAAAATGGCAATAGCCTGACATGGTTAAAACCCAATAGATATGTCCTGGCTTACAGGTAGAGAGTAAGGAAGTTAGCTGTTTGGGTCCTTAATTACCCAGGCAAAAAGAGAGGGGTTCTAGTTGCATTACAGGCAAACTGGGCATGTGCTATATTCAGTCATTGGATATACTGCAACAGTACCAAATAAAAAGTAATGGTTTAGCCATATCTAAAGAAACTCTCCGGATAAATAAGGAACATGGTGTATCATCAGGTATTTTTCTGTACCTCTGCTGTTTTTCATCCATGAGAAGGACATGTGCACTATGCAGATACTTTTGGATCAAATCTGGTTTGAATAAACCTCTTGGTATTTTAACTTGTAAAGACTATCTGATGGCAAAATATTGGGATGCATAATACTGCTTCCCCTTAGTGAAGCAGTCCTTGTGCTTAAAGACTTCATTTCTTGGAATAATCAAGATCATATCTGTTATCATGTAGCAAAGTCTTTCTCTTTTCCACTCAGTTCAATAAGAGGCATTTTCATTTGGAAAAGGTAAATAGATAAAATGAAAATTGCCACTGCACAAAATAGTCAGATTTGGTTATACATTTATAACAGATATGAGACTGGGAGCACTTTAAGGCCCATAGATAAAACTGTCAAGAGAAACTGCTTGAATGTTCCACTTTCAAGATGTCTGTCAAGCTTGTAATGTAGGTATGGAAGCTTCCAGATGTTCAGCTGTTGATTTGCCACCACTTTATCTTCAACAGTGCATCACCATGTATGTCACATGGCATACCAAAGGAGAGAATTTAAGGTTTCAATAAGATGACAACTTTTTCTTTATGCCACTTTTTTCAGACTATGCCAGTTTTTAGGAGAAAGCTGTCCTTCAGCTTTTTGGACTATATTCAGTCATTGGCTATATTTCAACAATAAATCAACTGAATTGTGCAATCTGAGCATAGAAGATGAATTTATTAAGTGTGCACCATATTGTTCATTTTTGCATATCCTTGTCTGTTCTTAATCTTTGGAATGTAGTAGTGCCTTAAAGGACATCGTTAGATAATGGTAGGCCAAACTGTGAATTTGAAAACTTGCAGTTTTTCGAAAAAGGAAAGTAAAACCATCCTAAAATGGAGAAGCAGTGTAGGGAATCCAGCAATGTAAGTAATTCTGACACGCAGCAACAGTCTGAGCAATATTGAAGCATCTATGAAGCTGGAAAATGTATTGGAGCCAGTGCTTAGCTGCCATGGATGGCAGAAGAACATACAAAAGGATTAGTTTACGGTTGGTTCTGGGAAGCAGGGCACAGAAAGAGAACTGCAGAAGCTTGGGAATTATGCCCAGCTCTGCTACAGTCTTACTGTGTAACCTGAATAGTTGTTTCACATTTTTGTTTCTTCCCAGCACTCAGTTTTGACTCTTCCTGACCTGATGTTACCATATGAATGGTGGTGGGAAATCAAGGTTTGGACTGTAAATTCCCCTGGGCAGAGCACCATCCTGTGTGCTTGTACAATGCCTGGCACAATAGAGCTGGTATCTCTGTGGGGGACTGAAGGCATTACTGTAATATATCAATATTTTAATCATCTGCCTTATTTCATCTGTTATCTCACAACTGTTTAGAGTAATTTGGACATTTGTTTCCTTTGCACATTTAAAGTGGTCCCAGGGAGACTTCAGTGGATTGAGGTTCAGGGATCATGTGGACCTGATTATTCAAATTCCCTGCACCTGCGGGGCTTTCTTTTGATATTGCATGTTTCAAACTGAATGTTCACTAAATACAATGAATTTAAAATATGGAAAAAATGAATTAAATGAAAACATTAGAACTGCATCTAAGTTTATAATCAGCCTGATGTGGGGGATGGAAATGAATGTGGAACCCAGCTGAACAGTTGTTGGCATAAGAACTCTTGACTTACAGCTGTTCCTTTGTTCTTTTTTGTTAGTTTTACAGCATTTTTTTTCTAGAAAACCTTACTTTGCATGAAAGACAAATTCATATGAGAAGATTGTTTAGCTTTGTGCATCATAATTTAGACAGAGTAAATTGAAATCTGTTGAAGTTGCACAGAATTCTGATGGAGTGGGCAGTTTAGCCTAATAGGTCATTTCTGCCCAAAATTAAAAACTAGTATTTGTCTGAAATGTAAAAATCAGCTCTGACAGAAGTATTCTTACAATCTAATAAGGCTAACATGTCTTTAATACCAGAATTAATGAGATAAAAGAAGAAAACAAAATCCCATTACAAGAACTTTATGTTGAAATTGTCTGTAAATAGCTTCTCTAGACATTGTAAAAGAATAAGACAGATGGGTAAGAGTGAAGGTCTCCGCCAAACATTCCTAGTCTACTGCAGGTAGTTCTGAGATTCTTTCTCATAAGGCAGGGGTCTTCAAACTTTTTAATCAGGGGGCCGGCGCGTGGATGAAGTGGCAGGCAGTCATCTGCGGCTGCTTGGTTCCCCCCAACCCCCGGCGGGGGGGTGTTGTAAATACCGGGGGCCGGACTGAGGACCCTGGGGAGCCGTATCTGGCCCATGGGCTGTAGTTTGAGGACCCCTGTCATAAGGCTTGGTTTCAGTTGTTGCTTTTTCCACGGAGTAACTGCTGAGGAAGGCCACCACTCCTTTTCCTGTGAGACCATAGAATAATTCAGGTTGGAAGGAACCTCAGGAGGTTTCTGGTTCCACCTCCTGCTGAAAGAAGGCTTAACTATGAGGTCACACCAGGTTGCTCAGCATTTAATCCAATATGATCTTGAAAACCTGCAGGACTGGAAACTGCAGAACCTTCTTTTACTGCCCTCATGGCCGATAAGTTTTTCCTTTTATTAAGTAAATACATTTGGGGTTTTTGCCTGGGGCATGGTATTTCATGTTACCATGCTTTACCTAACCTGAAAAGATTCAAATCTGTGTTTCCAGCCTCTTGGATTAATCTCATAATCGTTGTGATATAGGCTGGTTGGGTGGGTTGGACTGTATTGCCTGTTGAAATTCTGCTGAGCAGAAAGGACTCCATGAATTGGTAGACTAGAGAAACAGATCTAGGGGCAGCAGGAGTCTAGTCTTGTGGCTAGGGGAGCAAGGGACTAGGAAGAAGAGGCATTTGGTTTCTGGTCCACACTGTAATAATTGTTACTATGCATTTCATGTTAAATACTCACCAGATAAAATACAGAACACAGATATGAACAGAAACATAACCCAGGTTTCTTGCCACCCACAAGAGTATCCTGTTTACTGCATTAAAAATTCGTGTCATGGTTCTGGGATTTTAGTTTTTTCCACAGTTTCATCGAATGAAGCTTGAATATTTTTTGCTGAGGTTGTCCAGCTTAAACAGGAAAGGTATCATATCCTGTGTAGCCAGGTGGTGAGAGATCTATTCAAACAGATGGACTTTGAGCCTCCTCCCCCTAAGGTGGTTTAGCCAACGCTTTAACATCAGTGCTTTGATCGTTTGCCTGTTACAGAACAGAAAGCACTTTGACTAACCCCTCTCGTGGACATCTTGGTGACAGTGCCATATTGGTAGCTCTGCATCAGCCTATGCTCACAGAACAGCCAGTGACTGTCTCCATCGTGAGGCAGGTTTATTCCCTGCCAGGTTTGTGAATTGGGTTCAGGTTGAGGTATTTACATCAGCCTTCATTAGCTTTAATGGAAACAGTGTTAGAGGAACAGTAGAAGGGTCTTTCCCACCAACATCCGCATCCCGATTCTTCCAAGTTGCAAGGAAACTGGAAAACACAATAACAAAAATTTCTCTAATTTCTCAGGTTATTATTATTTTTCTTTCTTCCTTTCCAACCTTTTTGGATTGCCTGTTCATTTGCTGCAGAAATTGTACTGTGCACGGTGCAGAGCTCTTAGGGTGGAAGGGTTAGTCTCATGGTTCAGGTGACCAAGTGCCACTGCAGGAGACTGAGTTCCTCTCCTGATGATAATGAGGTCATCATCAGATTTCTTCAGTCAGAGTTTTCAGAGATTTTTACGGGTGTTTTCTGTGTATGGATAGCTAAAAGCTCACGTTAAAGTACAAATTAATAGGGGCTGTATTTTAAACGTGTGCACTGCTGCATAAATTACTTCTTCCCCCTCCCTAGAATACTTAGTTGTATCAAAGCAGGCACCCAAATTAGTAAAAAATTAGCAAAGTGGCCTTCATCTCTCTGTGCTTCAATTATGTGATTTCTTAGAGGTTTTGGGAGGATAGATTAATTATAGTGAAGCTGAGAGCACCACAGAAAAGCTGAGAAAACCACAAAAAAGCCTATGAAGAAATTGGTAATTTTGTATTCAGTGCAGGGTGTTGATGCTGTGTGCTAAATAAGGTCTGGAATCAAACACAGAAGGATGAAGATAAAAAGGAAAACTGAATAGCTCCCCATTCAGTTAGTGTCCATTTTATACACTGAGTAAGTCCTGAAAGGGGGAAAAATGCCACATTAGTTCTCGTATTTTATAACCTTTGAGTTCTTGAATCTGTAAGTTTAATATTTGTGTAGCACGAGATTAGAGAAAATGCACAGTAGAAATGGCACAAAGAGTGTTCTTCTATGAGGACATCTCGCAGATTTCATTTAAGCAAGGTATAGGAGTTCGTGCAAAATTTTATGTACAAAGAGCTTTTGTTATTGTTGTTGTTAGTGCCGGAAATGAAGCTGCTGGTTATCAGCAAACTCCTCAGGAGCTACCGAGCCAACAGGCTGCCACGTTTCCTTGTCCAGCTACATGGTGCTGACTACAGCAAGTATGTCTGGGGGTAGTAAATAAACTTGGGAGAGATCTAATATTCCTGAGCTGACATGATGGGCCTGTCTTTTTGTGAAAAGGAATTGAAGTGTTGGATTCAAATACATGGGAGCTTAATTTTTAAGCTTTGTGATTAGAGGTACAGTCTTTACTGCCCTCACTTGTGCTCTATTTAAGTCTCCTGTGTGAATTGCAGTCCTCTCTGGAATCAAAAGGCAAAGGAAGCCTCCATTTTTAATTTCTGCCTGTCAGTCACCCGAGCAGAACTGATGACCCATTCACAGGGATTACTAAAGTTACACAGGCAGGAACCCATTTGACAGGTAAAGGAAAACTCCCTTTTTGTTTGGTACCTTCGTGGCTGTAATTAACATTTCTATTTTGTTCTAATTATAGTTTTTGTATCTTAGCCATTATGCTAATGGTGTTGTTCAATAGTATGTGAGATTGCATTCATTATCACTGGTGAATTAAACCTTTATTAAAGAAGAATTCCCCCAGGCCTCATTCTGAAGTTAAGTAATTACTCATTTGGTTTTATCCTGGCTATTAGCTTATATACTGTAGCACTCATGATTGAGTTTCTATACCCCCCCAGATGAGATTAACACACCATGGTAAATAAATGTCTAACAGCTCCCAACATGTTGTTTTAAATGCATTATTACATAGGAAAAAAGAAAAAACCAAACAAAAAAACCCCACACCAAAAAAACAGCTCATCATTCAGCAAAACAACTTTTGAGTTCTTAGCAGACAAAACAGTCAGAAGGAGATTGTGCTGGACATTTGGGGCTCTGTGGAGCAACAGTAATAACAAACGAGTTTATGAAGCCCTCCAACAGAGCAGTTAATTCTTTCTTCAACTGCAAAGACTTCTTTGGTCAATATGCTTCATAACTGAGACATGCACTATACTCAGCCACATACACAGATTGTAAATCAAGCCTTCTGAGAGCTTCCAAACATAAATAAATTTCCTGGATGATGTAGCCTAACTCGCAGTCACAAGAGTGGAAAAAAATGTTGAGGAAAATCTTATTCGCCCATCCCTACATATTAATAGTTTGTGAATGCCTCATAAGTGCTATTGGATTCAATAATACTTCCCTGAAGAAAGATGAGTTTTTATGCCTATTTTACCATCAGAACATGGAGGCATGAAGAAATCAGGGATTTACCAACAGTCACACAAGAAACCATCAATAGAAACAGGTTCTGACTGTGGCTCCCCTGTGGCTTAATCAGATGTTTTACTTGTGCTAACAGTTTTCTCTCTCATGTCTCTTTTTAGCACATATTCAGTTTAGAAATCTTTTACAAAATGTGAGTCAAATGTGTTTGAAGTTTCTTTTTACTGATCCGATTCATATACTGCTGTATGCAGAGAGGTTACCATTGTCCTGCCTTTAATTACAGCTACAGTTTTTAGAGGTATTTTTAAATGGAAACACCTTAGCAGCCTTAAAGGAATCAGTCAGGCATCCTTGATTCCATACAAGAATTCAGTGGTGGCTCATATATAATCATTGCGTAAGGTGAAACCTAATGTGTTACCACAGCCAAAACATTAATCAAGTACCTGAGAGTTTTGCCTCAAGAAGTAAATTAGGATTTGACCTTGAATTTGGGTAGCTATTATATATGAAATGCAGGCATTACCCCTGCTGAGTTGTGAACCCAGCAAATTTGCACAGATAGGAAAAATTAGTATACATTGATTTTTGATAAGCATCATTTAATCTCTTGTATATTCTGGCAATGTCTACCATATACCCACAGGATCTAGGAACCACCTTAACATCTTCACTTTCAATTCCAAAATGCTAGCTGCGTGTCATTAACCTTGCCTCAATATCAAACCTGTGAAGCACAGCAGACATAAAATAAATAAATGAAAAATAATTTTGAAAACTACCACATAGTTTTCCCACTGGGCAAAAAAGAGAGAAAGAAAAAAGGGAAACACCATACTGTTTCTGTCCTTAAATGCATGTCATGAAAGTATTTCACTTCAGATTCTCAAAGGTTATCTGCCTCACCTGCACTGCTGTCAATGGAAGTTGCATACCTAAATATATTCAAGTTTCTGGGCTTCAGCTCCATTTAGCTAAAGGTAAGATGACAATCTGAATAGAAGTCAAGTTCATTAGTAAATCTTATTAAGTTATGTATTATATGTGGAGTTATAGACCACATAACACCACACTATATTGCTTAGGGTAGGTGTTATCCCACATCTTAGGATACTAAGGAGGTTGCTTATTAATAATACATAAGATGTTTTTAAATAATAAAGTGATCTATAAGTGACAAATATTATTGTACTGTACTAGATCTAATTACCCTAGTAGGTTTGAATTGTGTGTTCTAATACTTCCACACAGAAGTCACGTTCGTCCACATGCGCTTTACAGACTGCTGCATCCATTGAGAGCTTACTGGCCGTATGGTGCAATGATCTGGGAGGTTCGGCTTCCAGGCTTTGTGCTTAACCACTTTGTGGACTAGCAGTTACATCACTATGGAAAGAAAGCTCTCATCAATAAAAAGGGAATTGCAGATATGACCTGTTGATCCATCCAAAATGAGTGTTAACTGCTGTTCAGGAGGAAAGGGAGTTGTAAACTTGGGTTTCAGCTGGAAAACCATCCTGTCAGATTGCATTAAGGTGGCTTTCATGTTTCATCATGTGTCAGTTATTTCACAGCAAACCTTTTCTGCTTATAAGTAAATCTGGTTTTGATTTCCACAACAGCAAAGGAAATCAGGCTTGGTTTTTATTCCTCCTGCATTATTAGAAATCACGCTTTAATGGTAGTGAAAATCTTGAAGACCAAATTCTTTTTTCACTGATATCTATTCAAGTGAAATGCTGCCTGTGCCCTGACCATCCAGTGTTGGGATGCCAACAGATAATGCCATGCCTTAGGACATCCATTGCAGGTGTGCAAAAAGGAAGTAGGCTTCTTCCATATATAAATCACTTTCAGTAGGATAGTTTTTTCAATCCTACCCACCCCACCACCACCACCTCCCGCCCCGTCCCAAGTTCTCCAAAAAAAGAAAGCGGACAAGAAGAAAACTAAAACTCCAGAATTTTGTTGACTCTTACTATGGATTTTTGTCCATGTAAGAATGGGAGACCTAAACCTGCATTCTTAATTGAAGAGAGACATTTAAAAAAACCCCAACAGGTAATGACACAAGTGATACTCACCTACTCTTTGATGATGAACATCAGATCAGCTGAGGTAGGCAGTGAGCTGTTAGGTAGAGCCTGCCAACATGTTGCTTCTGCTTCCAGACATTCCTGCCTCTACCAAGAAGTCTGTTAGCTGCTGTCCATGCTTCTGCTATAGCAGGTTAAGTTTTACAAGGTTATTTGGTTAACAAGACTGATTATTTTTCTCTTTTGCACAGAGGAAAAAGCACTCCTGCTTATTCTTTTGAAAATTACTTTCTTATTGAATGCTGAATTTCCGTTAATTTTGTCATAATCATACTCAGTGTAAACAGGAAACCTTTGCACTTTGAATCAGGCTGTCATATACAAGTAGAAAATATTTCACACAGCATTTTGGAGATGTCTGTTTGAATGCTCTGCTGTTTTATGATGGTACTATGGGGAGGATACTAGGAGGTTGTGAAGGAGTGAAGAGGGTTTGCTCTGAGCAGTTTATTGCCTCTGGTAGACATTCAAACAGAGAAAGTTGTGCAAAGTATTTGAAATTGTTTTTATCATTGAGGAACTCTAAAAACCATATCAGGTTGGAGAGAAAAGGACATGTAAAGATGCTCAAAGCTAGCTGATTTAATTGGTTGGTGAACAGCATATTTCTCTCAGAGGGCTTTGTATGTTAAAGTATTCAAATGTGTCAGCTTTACATTACAGCAGATTCTAATGAAGTTGTAAAACAGTGCAACTCTAGCTTGTTTGTTGTTTTGCATCACTATCTTCAGTGGTGATCATAGCAACAGTCTTCAATTTTAAATTAAAAGAAAAAAAAATATTGCTAAAATGAGGTATTGTTGATTTTCTGTTAGGCTTTAAGTCTTTGAAGTGGCAAACTGTGAAATGATGACTGTAGAGGCTGGTTACAAAGGCAGGCCAAGCTTTGTAGGGACAAGTCCCCAGTGCTGTTGCCTTAATGAAATCTGATCATCTTGAGGAAAGCTTCCAGGTATTCCAGTAAAAAGGTGCTACATTATGTATTTATTAGTGGCCTTTAGAAAAATGTTAGCTTCACATTTTATATGCCATTGTCTCATTCACATCTGAGTCACACCAGTTCTCTAACATGTTCAGAAAATAAATTTTAGTCCATTAGTTATTTTCACAATTTGTTATATTTACTAGATATGGAATTCCTAAAATTTTATGTTCTTCATTCAAACTGCTGTTCAGCTGTAATATATAGCATGTTTTAAAAGATAAATGATAAAACTATCCATTTCAGAAGACTATCCCAGAATTTACTTATTTACAATATTTTAGAATTTACAATAGGGAAGTCCAGGACTCCAATTTCTTTTTAATTTTAAAACATTTTAAGATGATTCTTAACCATGGTACTCTTGAAAATATTGGTGGCCATTTGAAATCAGGTATCTTAATTCTGCAGAATAACAAACCTGTCATCTACAGTTACGGTATAGACGATAATCAGTCAAATTTTCCCCCAAAATTCCCTTTGTAAATAGAGTGAAAGGCAGCATATACTCAGATTCTGCTGTCATTAACTGTTGACAAATGTTGGCTTGAGTAGTCACCATTATAATACGCTTTTGAAAACCCACAAGTTTGTTTCACTTCCATTTGGCTCTGTCTCTTAAGTTTCTAGGTATACATCCATGCATCTACTCCCACTGCAAACATGAGAGCATTAAGAAAGTTTTAGTAAATCATCAAAACTACTTTTTATAAAATTAGGAAGGTGCTTCAATTTCTGCTAACATACGAGAGCTAATCTGTAAGCAAAGAGATCACAACGTGCTGTGCATGTGAGCAGAAGGGCATGTTTTTATTCCTGGCTGATACCTCTTCTTTTCCAGATTCCCGTAAAAGGGACTGGGCAGAAACAATACCATTCTTGAGTCTTACTGATACACATTTGAGTGTCATTGTAATAATGACCAAATTAAGCTTCTCTATATTGAGGCTGGGAATGGATTTCTTGAAGAAACAGATAAAAATAGTTTCAAATCAGGACAGCCTTTTGCTTACTATTGCCACAGCCAGGTAAAATAAGACCTTAGAAGGTTCAGAACCAGGAATGGAAAACCCGATAATCACTTTGTCACAGACAAATGTTTAGTAATATTAAAGTATTTTTTAAAAAAACTTTTTTATTATATTATTTTAGGAGGTTGCAGGGTCAAACCCAGAATTTTTAGCAGGTTGAAATATCAAAGCATATTTTTAAAATCACTTTGACTTATTAGTGTTTTTATTGCACATAGCACGGTAATGGCTTGCTGCCAGTCAGACACATTCTGCTTGCTTTATTTACACATTGAGGTCAATGAGATTCCAAAGCAGGATTACTCATTTGTCCCTCTCAAATTTAGATTTGCCAGTGAAATGACCTATGCTGTCAGCAGGATTGTCTTAAAGCAAAGATCCTGAGTCTGTGCTACAGGAGTTAAAGGGGTTACTAGTATAATGGTGATAATAACAACTTTGGTAGACCTACACTCTTCAGCGTGTTTAAAGAGTACCAGTTCTTATGACCGTATGATATTATAACAGTAATACTGGTAACAGCATGTAATGTTGTAGTTGGCATTTTAATGATCCCCTTTCCATTTCTGGAACCCTGCCTTGTGATTATGAATGGTCAAGCATCTCACTTTGCCTGACTGTGATGCCAAGCTGCAAGCTCAGAGTAACTTCGAATGCTTTGGTGTTTCTTGTTTGTTTGTCTTTTCTGCATGGATAACCTTTGTTTCAAGATTAGTCAATACACAACAGGAAATAAAATTTTAGATCACTCTTGTAATTCTCAGTCCTGGGTTTTGTAATTCCCTAACACCTGGGTTAGCTGTTAGGACCACAAGAATTTGCATTCACGCAGTTTCTGTCTGAATACCATGAATGTT
This sequence comes from Falco biarmicus, assembly GCF_023638135.1. Taxonomy (NCBI): domain Eukaryota; kingdom Metazoa; phylum Chordata; class Aves; order Falconiformes; family Falconidae; genus Falco; species Falco biarmicus. Next base: position 111,548,609 of record NC_079288.1, read on the forward strand.
ATTTCTTTAAAGGTTTTCTTTTCACTATTTACCAATGGAAGGTATACTGCTTCCCTTTCAGTACTGGGTGAACATAAAATGTATATTAGCCTGCAAGAGATAAATTACTTAATGTAATTTCGTAGCTACAGTCTCTGTCATACTCAGAGGCTTGTTATTTACCCATCCAATTGTATAACCAATTGTTCCCATAATCCTCAGCGTTTAAGAATAAGGTTTCCATGGTAATCTTAGATTTTGTAAATGCTTATCATTTCTCTAAATGGATAGCTTAAATAAATAAGTGATCAGCTATCTTGTAGCCAGAATATGCTTTATTGGTATAAAAAGCAGAAATATACCTCTGTTATAAAAATAGACTAGTTTGTTCAGCTGTAATAAGTTCACAATCTGCAGAATCATGACCCTACTGATAGTGTTAACAAAAGCTTGCTCCTTAATTATCTGCATTGCATTCAGCTGCTGTTTCCCTCCTAAACTCAATTATAATTCTAATAGCAGCTGTGCTGCCATTGTTTGTTGCAATTCATTTTAAAGAAGTTTGATTGGATGTCATTGGTCTTTTTGACTAAATGTGCAAGGTTCAAAGTATCCACTGCCACTAATAGCCCTCATCTCATCTCAAGATTATACTAATTATTTACATAATTATATATTATACATTATAGAGCTATTATGTATTATTTCTAAATGATAGTTCTCCGTCAAAGATGTTGAACAAAAGAATATATATAGTTTTATTGTCCTTACACATATTTCAGTGTTGGTGAAGATATGATTACTCTCTGTTTCTGCGGTAGCCAACGATGAAGTATCCTTCCAGTACATTGGAAATTTATTAGATCATTCAGGGGTCTCTATTGCTTTCAATTATGACTCTTCATGTATTATTTCTTCTGTACATCTATGTCTACAATGGATGTGATAAGCAAATACTTTTACAGGACCAAAAATGCCCTCTGATGTCCTTCAAGCTCTGTTGTCCTATTATACAACAGATCTTATTTTCATGATTTAATGTAATAATTACAAAAGATAGTGGAAAGACACTTCATAATTACCACTTATATAATTGTAAAAAGCCAGCTCATACCTAGTATAATATAAAAATTTATATGATGGAATATTTCAGGTCATTTATACAAGAGTAGACAAAAACAAATGAAGAAATTGCTGCAGGTCTTGGATTTGGGATTGGGTTCCATGTGTGGAGCTAGTTTTATTGATTTTATATCACTGCTACAAATAAAGCTATTTCAGGATAACTCATATATGTCAAAGAAAATGAAGCAATAATAAAAAAAAAATTATTATCTTAAGAAAAAGCTGTCTGTTTAGATACAGAACTGGATTTCTTTGATGGTTATAGGTGATACGAAGTGACTTGAAGTGGCAGTTTTATTCTGAGGGCTGTGGAAGCCTGAAGTTTGGTTTGGGCACATCTAACACAAAGGCAAGGCCATGAATCCTGCCTTCTTGTCACAGAAATAATGATAATGGTCACCTGCATGCATATGGAGGATGAGAAGGCTTGGTGCCTGTTGGAGACTCTGGGGTGTCAGTGCATTAAATCTTGAGAGCAGTCTGGCACTTTTTTCCTACTTGTTCTTTCTAATATCTTAAATGTTACCAGAAGAAAACCCCAGCAACTCCCCAAAGCATTAAAAGAACCCTGTTGGAGTTGCAAAGTCAAGTGATTTATAGTTTGCGCATCAGCTGCATTGCAAATTAGCCTCTACGTATATATATAGTGTAATGATCTTCCGCTGATATTTGTGAGAAATAGCTGCCCCACTCAGTACAAGAGATTAAGAATTTATAGCAAAAGTGATGGCAGTCAAGACTCCTCCGTTTTTTGCACAACCTAGGAGGTATGTAGCAAATGGTGATGAGAATTTCAGGGAAAGAATCATTAGAATATTTGAAAATTGCTCACAGCAGCCGCACAGTTTCTTTTTGCTGATAGTTAATTTATGTACGTGTGTTTGAAGAGGTGTTCAGTATTTTCGGATGCCTGACTTGGGATCTTGATGACTGATACACAGAAGTGCTGAGGATTCAAAGCTACAACTTATGTTTAGATTTCTGCTGCAGCTTGAAGCTTCTGTTTAGAGGATATGAAATGTTAGTAGAATGCCAAATACTCTGAAGATGAAATCGAAGAGGTCTGAGAGTAGGAACCCACAATTCATGGATACCATCATCCTTAATCTGTTTTGGCCAGATTTTAAACTGTATTTGCATGATGTATTCAGTGATGGGCATAGTCTCATAGAAGACATTTCAAAAGCACCTGTGTGCTGGAAGTGAAGTGTTCTGGTACTTTGGGGAAAACTATTGGGCTCCTTCATGCATTTTTGGGTACTTGTTTAATTGTGAAAAATCTGATCCTCTGTGCCTTAGCTCCTAAGCAGTAAAATGGCCATAATAAAACCCATTCTTCCCTTAGGTTGTTGCAAAGGTAAATTTGCTAATGTCTCTGAACATCTGATATTTTCATGATGAATCCCATGAAAAAGCTCATGAGGAGATGGCTAATTCCATCTTCAGCTCAGGGCACAACGGCTGTACAGTAATCTAGTCATGGGATAACACACTGGAAAAGGAGGAAACAAGATACTGAATAGCTGCTCATAAGGTGAACACTGTCAGCTTGATGCAGCGAAGAAGAAAGGACTCACGTGGATAGTGAAATTAAAAACCTTACCATAATCCCCATGCAAAAAAAGGATTCTAACACCTGAATGTTGACTTTAATAATGATATCAGCGCACAGTTCTTTTATATGTAATATTCTATAAAGTTTTTGTTTGACAGTCGTTTGGGAGAATACATATATCTAACTTGTAGCTCTGCCACCTGTTATTAATAGAGTCTTCCTAAACCGGAGGCAATACAAACTTTATTGCACCTCAGGCTGTCATATATCTATATTAGAGGAGTGATGAATGCACTTTTTCTTTTTTCAGAGCCGGCTACCAAATACTTACAATTGAAATCCTCTGGAAAACAAATATGAATCAGGATAATGAGACAAGTCTGCCATGTTGATGAAAATAAATGTAGTTTATTCTAACAGAGCTTCAGAAGCACAATCCATTTAGAGGAGTATTGTATATCTGTTCCAACTATCTCACTGTATGGAGCATGAAAACGTATTTTAGAGTTACACATGGCATTTCACACAGAATCCAAAATTTAATCATGGTTTAAGATTTAAAGGGTAATTTCATAAGGAAAAATAATTATTCACATTTTTAGTGTGAAATCAAACACAGACACCCCCCACCCACCCCCCACTCCCCCTTCCTTTTTTCACTATGTTCTTGGTATCTCTGCATATCTGGAGCTCTGGGCTGGACTTGGAAAATTCTGTGGATTTCCTTAGTTTTCTGTTCCAATACTACCAGGTAATTATTTTTTACCTTTTATATTTACAAATCAAATGCAGAGAGGCATGTGGTGTGAGGTACCAGATGTGGTTTGCTGTCTTACCACTGAAGCAAACAACACGTAGAATAACTACAAGTATTAGGGAAAAATGGCAATACCCTGTATTTAATAGAATCATAGTTCAGAAAATATGGATGAGCATTCAGACATAAACTTGTGTTTTCTAATAATAAGGGCATAATATTTTAAGAAAAATTAAAATCTAGGATGAGAATAATTATAAAAGTAAAAAAACCCCGAGCAACAACAGCTATATTTTTACAAATGCCTCACTGTATAGTTTTCAAAAGAGATGCAGTACTGATGGTGAACAAACCAAGCATGCATTCTTGTTTATAGTCTTATTGGTTATTCTAATCAGCTATAACTATTCTAGCCTATGATTTTATCTTACATTAAAAAAGAATTATTGTTATTAATTAATATTAATAATTAAATGATCAGCATACATATCTCTGCACATTTTAGATATTGTCATTGAATACAGGATAGCTAACAAAAGTGAAGTCTTCAAAATTAATTATAACACCTAGAAAATTTCTGAATAGCAGTAAGAAATAAAGTAAGTAAAACATGCTTCTGTGGCTTTTATAGTCAGGTGATACAGACCTGGTTCCAGTAGTAGAAAGCATTTCTATTACATAGAATTACAGAGCAAATGCTCCAGTCCTTGCAATGAGAACAGTCACTCGCTGCAAGTGGAATGGGGTAAAAGGTGTTAAGTTAGCAGAAACTTAAGCCTGTCTAATTCAATTTACACTTAATAGCTTAGTAAGGTACTGGTGTTCCTTCTGGTTTTTGACCTTGCTTATGCCTGGGATTATCTGCCTTTTAAGAAACACAGATATTTTTTTCCTGTGTCAATTTGCAAAAGGCACTCCCTATATACTTTTTCCACCGTATATATCAGCTCAACAGGAGTTAGGATATGAGTCCCTAGTCTAGACTGAATGCCTACATACAGAATTTATTTGTGGCATATACAGGAAGCTATGACATGCCAGAAAACAGGCTAGCAGTAATGAAGAAGCAAAAGTAGAATAGTTTGTCTGATTGTTCATAAAGTGGCAGGTATGATCACATAAAGAAGGAGCTTTAAAAAAGAAGACAGTTCAAATGGTGGAGTTTTTTGAAAGATATGTCTATGTTTGTTAAAATGGAGAAAATTAATTATTTTCTAGGACTTGGTGATGTGTTCTGGAAAAGATGGACTCATTATTTAGCCAAGTACTTTAGGGCTAGATTGAACAGGGAATCAATTTTTTTTTGTGTTTCCTGATAAACCTGGCAGTTCTGAGTTTTCTGTGTTTGCTGGTTTCTAGTTCCCATGTCCTGTGGGAACAAAGAGGAATCTATTTTTATAGTTTGATTTTCAACATGAGAAGCTTCTTGTAACTGGCACGGAAATGACCTTCCTAAACCACTGCAAATCAAAACCTGGCAATTGATTCTTAAACTGTTTTTGTAACTAATGAGATTGTAGACCTAATCGCAATATAGGAATATTCCTATACAAATGTGATCTGTGTTCCGTCTTCTGTTACACATTATAGGTCACTTTAGTATACTTAGCATGCGATTTAAAGCCTAGTTTTTCACAAATGTAAGGTGGTCTAATGTTGTGAAATATTATAATGGTATAAAGGGACGTTACCAAAATAAACTTTTTTGGCCCAAGTGCTGGGAAACAATGAGGAATTAGACCGATAGATTGTTTCTCCTGAAGTCTGACAAAACCTGACTGTTGTACTTGCTGGCACATGTGAAAGTGTCATAAAGCAGCCTGATTGTACTAAGGGGGTGAATGGTAGCAACAGCCCTGAGCAGGAGGCCCACATTCAATAATATTTATATTATATTATTATAGACATGCTTTGCCTCTGCCAATTCCTGATTCTATTGTTTATCACCAACCTTTCAGCATGCCTTTGTAGCAGGTTCCAAACTGACTGCTTCACTTGCTAACTTGGCAATTCGAATTTGAATTCTCCGTTCTGTAATTCCTCTGGTAGATTGGCTGGGGTTTGGTTTTTTTTTTTTTTCTCTTCAAAAGAGGTAATATGGTTTGTAATTTCCCAGCTATGGGACCTTGGCTGTTCTCCATTACTTCTGAAGAATAATAGCCAGTGGCTCCAACACTATTTCTGCAAGTTCCATTAGCTCACTGGGATGAATTCCATCTGATTTCTGTGAATTTTCTTTTGTTGCAATAAACTTATTGTATATTAGAAGATCAGTTATTGCATTACTTAAGAAAGCCTGGTCAAATCTGTTCCACAAGAATTTATAGAAAGAAGGCTAGGAATGTGAGTATTAGTGTCTGGATGTCAAGTGAGAGCTGGATTTACAAAGGACAACTGAGCAGCGGCACTGATTCTAGGGGACAGAAACATAACATATCAAAATGGCAGCAGATGAACTGGCCAATGGTACATTTAGAGATGTTGCACAAAAATGATTTGTCCTTACAAAAAACTAACTATCGACCATTAATCTTATGTTAAATTGAAATAATCACAAGAAAATCTAATTTTAAAATACTTTTTATTAAAATGAAAGCGTTCTTTATGCAAGAGAGGAACTGGAATGCATTGAGCTCTCCCTAGGGGTGGATGCAGAAAGAACCGAAAGCTTATGGGTAAAGATTAAAGGGCAGGCTGACATGGGGGACACTGTTGTGAGTGTTTGCTACAGGCCACCTGATCAGGAAGGGGGAGTCGATGAGGCCTTCTACAGGCAGCTGGAGGTAGTCTCATGGTCACAGGCCCTGGTTCTCATGGGAGCCCTCAACCCGCCTGATATCTGCTGGAAAGACCACACAGCTGGGCACACACAGCCCAGGAGGTTCCTGCAGTGTGTTGATGGTACGTTTTTGATGCAGGTGGTGGAGGAACCAGTGAGGCGAGGTGTGCTGCTGGACCTTGTGCTAGCAAAGAAGGGCTGCTTGGGAATGTGAAGGCTGGGGGCAACCTTCGCTGCAGTGACCATGAGATGGTGGAGTTCAGGGTCCTGCATGGAAGAAGCAGGGCGATAAATAGGACCCTGGTGGTCAGGCGAGCTACCTTTGGCCTCTTCAAGGACCTACTTGGAGGAATCCCATGTGTTAGGTCTTTACAGGTTGTGGGGTCCAAGAGAGCTGGCCAATATTCAAGCATCACTTCCTCCAAGCTCATCACAAGTGCATCCCCACAAGTAGGAAATGAAGCAGAGGGGGCAGGAGGCCTGCATGGATGAGCAAGGAGTTTCTGGCAAACCTCAAACAGAAGGAGGAAGCTTAAGGCATGTGCTAAAAGGTGCAGGCCACCTGGGAGGACTGTAGGGATGTTGTCAGAACGTGCAGGGAGGCGGTGAGTCAGGCTAAGGTCCATTTGGAATTAAATCTGGCGAGGGATGTCAAGGGTGACAAGAAGGGCTTCTTCAGGTACGTCAGTAGGAGAAGGATGACCAGGGAAAACATGGGCCCGCTGCTGCATGAGGTGGGTGCCCTGGTGACACAGGGCACAGAGAAGGCAGTTACTGAATGCCGCCTTTGCCTCAGTCTAGTGCCAAGGCCGGCCCTCGGGACCCCCAGGCCCTGGGGGCAAGAGAGGATGTCTGGAGAAGGGAAGACTTTGCCTTTGTTGCGAAGGGTTGTGTCAGAGATCACTTAGACAAACCTGACACCCACAGATCCGTGGGCCCCCATGGGATCCCCCCCGAGTGCTGAGGGAGGTGGCAGATGTTGTTGCGAAGTCGCGTGCCACGGTGAGGGGCCTGGGCACCTCCCTGGTGGGGACAGGTGGGAGAGCTGGGCCTGCTGAGCCTGGGGAAGGGGAGGCTGAGAGGGACCTCACCAATGGCTGCAAATGTCTTAAGGGGGAGTCTCAAGAGGGTGGAACAGGCTCTTTTCAGTAGTGCACAACGAGAGGACAAGGAGCAACGGGCACAAACTGAAACGCAGGAGGTTCCACCTGAGTATGAGGAAGAACTTCTTCACCATGAGGGTGGCAGAGCACTGGGCCAGGCTGCCCAGAGAGGCTGTGGGGTCCTCTTCTCTGGAGACACTCAGAACCCGCCTGGACGTGATCCTGTGCAGCCCGCTCTGGGTGACCCTGCTTTGGCAGGGGGTTGGGCTGGGTGACCTCCAGAGGTCCCTTCCAGCCCCAGCCACCCTGTGGTTCCATGATTCTTGTCTATAATACTGACCCTTCCATAGTACATCTGCTTGATTAGTTCTGCATCTTAGATTCCAAGTCAAGTTTTAATGAACTTTGTTGTCCTTTCTCCTTGTCATGTGTTGTGAACATTTAATTATGGTATCGGAGATCAATGATTCTTACATTTATTTTCCTAAACTGTATCACTCGATGACATGATTCTGAAATGCTTTTTTAGCAGTTTTGCCCTTCAGCTGTAAATTGTGATTCTGCACTTCTTCATTAATGATCTTGGAGTGCTTACATAACTACTTAAGAGAAAATATTAAATATAACATGGTTCCATTAATTTAAGAGCAGGGACATTCTATTTAGACTCCCCTTTCCTTGCTCAAGGAGTACAGCATTTTTCATTTTGATAAATGATTTGCCTTGTTATAACTTTTTTAACTAATGGGTATAAAAAAACCCAACTGTTAAATAAAAATGGTATGACAAAAAAGTGTGACATTTACTTTATTTTATACAGAAACAAGTGTAACACAAAGTGTTTTTATTGAAAAGTAGCAACAAAACATTGGAAGTTTAGTGCTGAGTTGGCCTTGAAATTTATTCATTGTGTAATACAGATCCCTTTGCCTCCAGATGTAGGTTCAAATTTAGCCCAAACTGTTGAAGACCAAGACTGTTAGCAATGCAATGCTGTAAGGCATTTGGCTCATTTCCCATTTCTAAAGGATGCAACAGGTGTTCTTACCCTCAGTGTCAGTATCATGGCCATGGGTTGCAGCTGGATGTTAATCAGAAGGGAAAAATAACCCCTGCCCCCCCACCCCACCCCCTGCCCCTGCCATGCTTCTAGAAAGGTAATTCTCATTATTGCTACACAAAGGTCATATCCAGAAATGTACAATCCTGCAGTCAGGAACAAGGCTATGGTTTCCCAGGAAGTGGGCCCTCCATATGTGAGTGCCAAAGCTCCTTGGTCTCATAAGGACTCGTGTTTCCTGAGTGCAGTAGAAGCACATGTATGAGGTACACTTAAAGGATCAGGCTCCTTTATGGACTTCTTTTTCATGTTGGCATTGTTCCATTTTTAAAAAGAAGTTATGATCAGCTTCTGTTGAAGACCAGTGTAGAAAGTGTGTTGAGAATAGTTTCTTACTTGAAATTTTAGCTCTATCTGCTTTTTAACGGGATATTGTTAGCAAATATTTCTATTAACCATGTAATTAAATGGTCTAAATTCAGGTGTGCTGCAGTTTATCATCAATAAACAGTATCAGGCTTAAGATTTTCAAAGGGACTGAAGAATAATTATAGATTCATCTCCCACTAAATCTTTAACACCTTTGAAAATTTTAGTCATGCTTATCACTGGACTCAGGAAATATTGAACTGTATTATTTCGTGAGTGTTATTATAGAACACATCTGCATATCAAACTGGCTGAAGTATTACAACAGTAATCAATTAAGTCTTTCCAAACTGGATAGCTTTGTCCTAGTTTTTAATCACATCCAGCAGCTCCAGAGATTATAAGCCTACATATATCCCAACCATATAACCTGCAGAAATTCACTGTTCCATCCTAATGTGTTTCAGTTAAGTAATAAAGGAAATCTATCTATACAGGTTATTACTGTGAACGTCAATTGCATTTATAGATGTATATCAGAGGAAAGACTTTTGTCATAAATTTTTTTCTCTTCTTCAGCTTCCACTGCTGCTGTAAGAAGCATCAAAAAGCACCAGGCAGTTGAAATGACTTTCACATTATTTCGTCCTCTTGGTGCAAAAGTGAAGAACCTAATTACAGCGCTGCTATCATGGGCGCACCTTTTCATGGATGGAAAAGATGTATCTAAGAAATTAAGTAAAAATGTCAACCCCTCAGGTTATTAACATAATGAAGGCATTGAAGGTGCTGTACCTTTCACATCATCTATTTGAATCTGTACATGTGGTATATACATCTCCACAGACAAATTTACCACCACCACCACCCCCCCTCCTGCTGAAGAATTGATGCATACTTTCAAAAGATTGAATTAGTTTACCTATTGGCTTTCCATAGGATGAGATAAAATCCTTACTTTTCAATAGTTTCCAACACAAAACCTACTAATTCAACAACAGAGCATCACACTTAACCTGCAGCGGTATTTCTATGTGTGTTGATATTGAGAATCACAGAATGGTCAGAGTTGGAAGGGACCTCTGGAGACCACCTAGTCCAACCCCCTGCTAAAGCAGGGTCACCCAGAGCACATTGCACAGTCATGTCCAGGTGGGTTTTGAATATCTCTGGAGAAGGAGACCCCACAACTGCTCTGGGCAGCCTCTTTCAATGTCCCTTAATACAGAGTCACCCTACACCAGGGGTCCTCAAACTACAGCCCACGGGCCGGATATGGCCCCCCAGGGTCCTCAATCCGGCCCCTGGTATTTACAGAACCCCCCCACCGGGGGTTGGGGGGGAACCAAGCAGCCGCAGATGACTGCCTGCCACTTCATCCGCGCGCCAGCCCCCTGATTAAAAAGTTTGAGGACCCCTGCCCTACAGCTTACAAACACTCAGCGTTTCTTTTTATGGTGTCCATCGTGGGTTGCTAGCACAGTCTCTCCTTGCAGGCCTTGCTTGTGGATGTGTATAGCTGTTAAAGCTTCATATCTTTTTTTGGTTGCGATGTTGGAGGGTGGAGACTGGAGTGGAGTCTGGCTTTTGTGGGTCCAAGGTTCCTCATTCTCTGTGGTGTCTGCTACATGGTTCTGAAACCATTTATCTACCTCCCTACACTATCCCTATCTAACACCCACAACAGTGTCACCCATGTTAGCTTGCCCTTTAATCTTTACCTGTAAGTTCTTGACTCATTCTTTATCAGAAGGTTGTCATCTCCTTGAAGGTTCAAATTTAGTGGCAGAGCTGTCTTTCTGCCACTTTTGCCTCAGGATTGTAGGTAGAGGAACTCTACATTCACATGCAAATGATTCTGGATGTTCAGAAAGAATCCACAGTGTATGTGCTGAAGAGAGGAGGTCAAAAGTACAGAAGATAAAGATGCCTCTCCAGGTTGTGCTAGCATTGAGGGTACAGTGCTACTGTAAAGTCTAAGCCGATATACTTAACATGTCTCAGGGCATGATCCCAGTGAGAAAGGGATGATGACTGCAGTTAGGGATTGTATGAGCAGGAGAGAGGCGAAAATAAAAGGGAAAAAAATATTAAACACCCACACAAAACTATGGAGTATGTAGCAGGCTGGAGTTTTGATTCCTTAATGTCAGAATAAGAAGACTTTTCTGTGTAACAAGCTTGGAGTCAGAGAAAACATAAAACTAAAGTCTGTATGGGAGATGGTCCATGATTTGCACTTCTTATACCCTTTACTGTTACTTTGCCAGGTAATAGCAGCCAAATCTTGTGAGTTACTCCCACACCTTCATGGGAATTTCCTGCAGTTCATTTAGACTCTAAAGCTATTTCTAGGATGTTGGCCCAAAGACAGCACTCTGTAGGTTGCACAGAAATGTGGAATTTAAGGACAGTGAAAGACAAACATCTGTCTCTGTAAGCATAGATTATTTTTCAAATGTGTATATAAGTCAGAGGATTGGTGGAAAGAAGGAATAAGTGGCACAGGAGAGTGGAAGCCATCCCTTGTCCAGACAACGTTCAGTGTTCTTATGCTGCATTCAGATGAGAAGTGCACTGGACTGAAATTAAGACAATCGTGGTCATCCTTGGTGTGTTAACAAGCCAGTCTCCTTCTCCTGTCGCTTTTCAGAAGTGTCCTTATGACAGCAGCTGTACTGAAGAAATTATTATTCAAAAAATAACTTTCTATCTCACTCGAACTTTTAAGTTGCAGAATCTGTTTTTAAACTAATTTTTCATGGCTATCTTTTCATAAGTAATAATTAATGACTAACAGCTGTAAGCCTCTGAAAATGAAATGTAAAAGGATTTTTTTTACCTGCAGGCATAAAAGGCATTTTAAAGACAGACAGACAAAAACTTTCCCCTGTTTTTGATGTACCACTAGCACTCTTTAACTGTGCTCAAACTAGTACTGTGATATGCTGAATTATACTTTCTGTAAGCTGGATCCCTGTCTGCTGGATATATTCAAATTCATTGATTTTAATGCAGCAAAGCTGGTATGCAACATTTGTAGACAGGTGCCATCTTGGTGAGATTGTTGAAGTCTGCCAAGACTTGAAATATTTAAATGCTCTCTTCATGCTAGTCAGTATTCTAGATAATGACTTTTCATTTAAAATGCTTATTCGGATCTTTGATAGCATATTGGTCTGTCAGATTTTGATTATACTATAGACAGGAATAGTGGAGGAGACAAATACAGATCTTCAAATGAGATTATGATGTATATGGGAAGATGTACCTCTGGAGGGCTTTCGAGCTTTTTTGCTCAGTGACCAGAGTATTACATCTTGTTGAGTTACAGCAGTTATTAAACTGGTTGACAAGAGAGATGCAGTAGTTGCATCGAGAAGAAATTAGTCTATTGAAGGAGGACTTTGTGTAGCTGAGAGACTCCTCTTCCAATAACCATTTGAGCTCTGGATAGCCCTGGAAATTTATAGTGTGTTCCACCGTCAATACTCATAAACACTGCAAGAGCCATACACCCCTTTTTTGCTTACTGTGTCTGTTTCTGTGGCTTCTGAGATGCCTTGAACTTTCAGCAGGTAGCTGTGAAGCAGTGAACAGTCACTTACCAACTCATCTCTAGGCAGGGCTTTTACTATTTGGTAAAGATCTAAGCCAAGATAAATAACCCTTCAACTGTGATTGTATTTGGTCCAAAAGCAGAAGTTCCCATAGACATGTTTTTACACCATATATGTAAATTACAGATTCTGATGCAGTGCATCATGGATTTCTAACCTAAGTATAAAAACTCTACATATGCTTAAATAAGCAGGAATCAAGCTTTTAAACTTTTTGAAATACAGTAGGGTTTTTTCATATTATTGATATACAAGGCATGTTTTCATAACACTTCTGCACTTATATCAACTATTATTGCTCCTGCATTACCAGTAAGTAGTATGCTAACATCTCTTTTAAGGATGAGTAATCTTCACTGTATTTTTTAACTGGAAAATGGAAGATAATGTTCATTTCCCCTCGGAAAAATGACTATATGAAAATGCATCTTCCTACTCAATTTATTTGCCAGCTCTTGTACTCAGATTGCTTTAGTGATTAGCAGGACATCAAGGTTTAATTCATATTGGATTTTGTCACTGTGGTAAGTTTTGCAAGCATTTCAACTTCCCATATATCCCAGTTTTGATATTTGAAAATGGGACAGTATTTCATATTCATTTTTTTGAAGTGCTTTTGGTTGAAAGAAGGCATGGTTTCCTTACTTAAATAATGGCATGGGTGATTGATCCGTACTTTTATTTTGCCGTTTGAGCAATTTGAAATAAATACTAAACTGCATAACACTACCAATGATAACAGAGTCACCTTTTCTCTGTTAGGGTTGTGTTACAATATTTCCTTTTGACAGTTAAAAGAAGGACACAATTTTTTTGCTGTATCTGTTACAAAAGTCTTGTTCCTCTATGGAACCAGGACATACAGGCATTTATTGCTGTAAAATAATACCATCCCCCCCCCCCCCCCGTGTTTTACTGCAACAAAGAAGCAATACCACAAAAAGTTAATGTTACTGTGCTTGCTGGAAATTTGGAAATTTATATATAACTTGAAAGTATCAATATTGATAGCACAGCAATGGGCTAAGTGTGGTTAATTAAAATGGAGAAGTAAGGTCACAAGAGGTTTTTGAAAAGAAGCCTTTCCTTGAGAAACTAATTTAGAAGCCCACAGTTTACAACTAGAGCCTCAAGAAGTCAATGGAAGTGTTCAGTGGTGATGTAGAGCAGTCCCTTACGACATGCTGGTGCATGCCCCCAGCAGTGTGTTTGCTCGTCGCTAGCTATCTCATGGGTGTAAAGAATCTCTGACAGAGATGGTTTCCTGGTGATACTCAGAACAGACACAATTCCACCAACCTGTCCTTTCACTGCTAGACTAAGCTGTGGTAAGAAGTCCCTGAAAGTACCGTGTTGTACTGATTAGGAGATTTGTAACATTGGTTGGTCTTACCATGTATGTCAGAAGAAGCTTTGTAAACATGGACTCGGCAATTCCATGGGGAAAGAAAGCAGATAGGGAGCAATGTAAAATGTAAGGCTGAAGCACTTGTACTTCAAGGGGCAGCGTGGTTGTTCTACTACCTGAGCAAGAGAGGATCTGGCAGGTGTTTGAATGTCTGTATGGAGTGCATATTAACTCTTTCGTTTAGCTCTGATGTGATTTTTCTGAGTTTAATTTACATGGTATAGCTTTGAAAATTAGAAGAGAAGATATTGAAGAACTATCATGGCAAGCTTTTCATATGGTGTCACTTTGGGATAAAGGAATAAAAAGTTCTAATAATATCTTTCAAGCATTAATCTCTGCAAGATGTGTGAAGACCAAAATTAGAGCAATATGTGGTCTTTGCCATCTTTGACTGTTATGACTCAACGACACTTTTGATCACTTGAAAAGAAAATTCAACACTTAAAAAGCACACAAACCAGTAGAATTTCCACAACAATCCGATTCCCCATTTACATCCCAACAGGGTCAATTTTCAATGCATTTCACATAAGAAAAAATATACTGTTCTCACGATTGTTTGTGTGTGTAGTTCTCCATACCCCATGCTGTAAATATACCCCACAGTGTCAGATCCATGCTGTGACCAACAATATATGCCCAGTGGGCTCAGCTAGCAACATCTACTGTATGTTTATATTTTTTCCTTTGCATTTTTGCAAAGCTGTTTCTTCCTCTGTCTTAGTCTGGCGGTATGGCTTGCTACAGTTTGGGGGATTGTAAAGTGTCTCTGAAAAGCATATTGGAATGCAGCATTTGAACTCACAAAGGAAAGCTCAAGCTCTCTGCTGCAAGGCCTTTATTTTCTAAATGTTTGCAGGGTATGCAGCAGGACAGAAAAGCTGCACATCAACATGAATATTTGTAGAAGTTGTAGATAATGCAGTGGCACCTTAGTGCCTCCCTTAAGGTGAGAATTGTGGCTTTTTTACTGTGTGGCTTTTCACATTAGAGCACACCTTAGCTTCCTGAGCTGTACTGGATATCAAAGGAATCTGAAGTAAAATTCTGCCTACTACAAAGCCTAAAAGTCCTTTTAAAATATTGGAAATGTCAGTTTGGCTGCTCAGAAAGGAAATATTTTATTTCACAAAAATTGAAAAATAGTGCTTGAAATTTCTTTAGAAGAAGCCTTCTAGTCCTATTTTCCTGTGTTTCTGTGAATGTACCATGCGGGTTGGTAATAATTTAGCAATTAAATAGAGGTAATAACTTGAGAAAAGTCCACCCTTGTCTAATTTTTTGTTTAAGAGGTTCTTGGAGTGGCTGCAGTTTTCTAAAATTTCATCCATCACATTGCAAAATTGGAGTTTGAAATCCGACCTGTATGTGTGTTTGTGGCTAGTCAATTAAATCTCACAGTTCTGTTTCTGTTTCCTGATCTGATTAACTGAGCCCACTGAAACACAGGTAATGGATCATGAAGAGTTCATATTGAATCAAATAGGCTTTGCATTTCTCAAGCCTGTTCATCTGAACGTTTGCTCAAAAGATGCGGAGACACGCCTAAGGTAGAATTACAGAAAAATGCCACTATGTACTCAAATTATTCTGGGTGTGTATTCAGTGTCAGGCCTGTTTTGAAGTGTTCTAGGATTATCTAGAACCCTAGAAATGCAGATTTAGGATATTTTCTAATCCATGTCTACTAGACTAAACTGGTATTTCTTAAGTGTCAAGCATAATTCATTGCAACATATAAGGACTAGTATTAGCATAGAATTTCAGTTTTTGGAAAAAAAACCACAATGCATCTGCTAAGAACAAACTTTCCAAAAGACTTTAGTAATGATAGATAATTGTATATATATGGATGTATACGCATGCATTTATGTATAAATATGTAATATACGAAAACATTAAACATATAACTATTATTTACTTGATCACCTCAAATTGTTTTAGGAAAGTGCAGCTATTGATTTTAAAAATATTTTTATTTTTGACTGAAGTAGTTGGCATCCTTTTTTCAACATCCTCTGAGTGAAAGATGTCGGTATTCTTCAGGGATACATTTTTGTTTAAAAATCTCCTTCAATGTATTTGGAATACAAATTGCAAACCCTTCAAAATAAATGAGAAAATTTTTAATCAAGCTGTCACTTTTTTAAAGTTCTACTTAACTGAAGTATCATTATTTCATTGTGAACCAAGACAAATTTTAAAAATATCAAAGATAACAGCCAAAAATATTTGTATGGTCTTTTCTTAACTACTGTTTATTACTGGATTGTCATTTGCTACTTATCATGAAGCAAGATATAATCCTTTCTAAGGAGTGATAACCAAACAGTATCATAAAAAGATTTTTTTTTTTTTTAATTACATGATTAAATGGAGTTACTTATCAACCTAGTGGGCCAAGAATATGAATCCTAGGTGAAATCCAGAGTCAAGTTAGCCTTTGTTAGAGTTTATAAAATCAAAGTATCTTAAAAATCTGCAAGGATCTTACAAAGAGATTATAAAGGATGCCAGTATGAATCTAGCTGGAATTCTGCCCATGAATTAGGAATTTAAAGTTCTGAGAAACATGGCAGAACAAGAGATATTTGTCCTGCTCTGCAAATATTCTAGAGGTAATTTGTGTCCCGATAGTTCCATGCAGAAACCTATGCTATTAAAAAAAGGAGTGAAAATAATTTTTGCTTGCAAATTAACCAGAATGCTGGAAAGTTAGTTTAATCTAAAAACACTGCTTTTAGTTACAAGAATATAGAACTAAATTCATCTTCTGAGTAGGAAATAAATTGAAATGGTCCCATTTATTACCTATACTACTAGTCCGTTCATGAGAAATGCTGACAAAATACGTAGGTTTTGTTATTGTTCTTGCCTACCATTTGAGAGTTCCCTTGAAAAAGAATTTCATAATTCATATAGAATAGTAAAATACATGCAGTTCTTTATGAAGAACTGGTAGAGTAGGAACACCATGTTATCCTTCAGTCCCTCTATTAAAACATTACATACAAAAGGAAAATTTAAGCTTCATCTTTTGTCATTACTGGAATAGATATACAATCAGTAAATCAGCTGATGTGCTAACATTTTTCTGAGCAGATTCTAAAAAGACATTCACGTTTGAGTCTAGTGGTTGCAACAAAGCCTTGACTTCAGAGGACCATAATTGCCTCAAAGAAATTATTGCACTGTATTATATCTATAGCAAAATACAAAGACATACAATTTTAATAACTTAAAAGCTTTGGAATTCCAGAGCAAGAAGAGCTGTATTTCACAATTCTGTTGGGAATGATACAAGTATAACCCTGAAATTAGATCCATTAGAACTGCAATATTACAGTTAAAGAACATGATACTCAGAATGATGAAGCTGTAAGGAAGACAGGGTTTCAAAACAACAGTTGATTTTTAACATCACAGTTACCACCTACCCTTCCCAGACAGTTATCTGGAGATAGCTTAGTATCTTCCTGATAATTTTAAGAAAAGCAAGGCTAGTGGCAGGGGTGGGGATGAGTTCAGGAGAAAGGTAATTGTACTAGAGGTGCTTTTTCATTTAAAAAAAACACTTTTTCAATTAGCCAAATACAAGTATAGCTTCATGTGTACAGTCAAGAAATTTGATACAGTCAAATCTGTGACTCATGCGTGCAGTCCTTAGAATGTGAAATCCATTGGCAAGATTGATTTCCAAACCCCTAAAACCTGAGCTCTATTTCATGAAACCAGAAATTCTTTAAATACTACTTTCTTGGCTCTTCAAACTTATTTACTGTTTATCACCACACACCTATTTATATTATTTTTGCCTGATGTAACTAGTTAGTGTGCCAGTTTTCACAAATATAATTGTTATTTTTCTATAATGTTTAAAAATTAAATTGTCTTAAAATATGCAAAATGCTTAGTGAATGAATTGTCTGCCTTTGGAATCAATGTAAACTATATGCTTTGTAATCCTTCTAAAATGCCTGCTTGCATTTGCTTTGGGTACTATAGGCAAAACGTTGCTTACACCTACTTCGTTTGATGTCAAGGGAAATTTTTAATAAAACAAGAATCAGATTGCTGAATATCTGCTACGACCCAGGCGTTCCACTTTCTAGTATTTATAACTGCTCTCAGGGTTTCAGTCACAAGAAGAAATGCTAAAGCTGTTGCTTAGCAAATTCCTTCCATTACCATCAAGAAAGACATTTCAAAAGATATAATGCAAATTAGAAATTTGAACCAATGATTTTAGTGACCTGATTGTTTGAGTTCCTGATGACATCTCAATACTGGCTAGTGAGTGTGACAAATTTTCCACAGAGGCATGAGAAGCTGCATACCTGCAGTTATTTTCATTGCTACATCCCATAAAACCAGGCTTTGGGATTAATAGACTCATAGATCAATAAAACATTGGCCATGTTATAAGAAAGTGCTAAGCACCAGTGAGAATACTGTTTCTAGTCAAAGTACCAGGAAAATAGGGATCCATTTATTTCAGGGTATTTCCCCCCCACCCCCCAGAGTCATCGTTACTGGCCTTATTCCTGTATCTGGAATAGTCTCCAGCAGGTGCCATATTTAATACAAATGCTTCCAGTCCTGAGTAACGTACTGGAGTTAATAATGTAGTGGCAAAGTTTTAATTATTCGCTAATCTGTTCTCAGTTGGTTAACCTGAAAATAATGCCTGCTTGCCCTATTGGCAGCTCCGAAGACTACAGTGAACAGGTGGGGTGTTTTCTTTCCAGGAAATGTCAGTTTGATGTCTGGAAGCAGATGTAGTTTTCCCCGACTCAGTGCGGGTCTATCTTCTAACTTAATAGGAGCTCTAAATAGCTGACAGGTGATAATACATCTAGTCAGCTCAAAGCGTATTCTGACTGTACTGCCAGCTAGGAAATGGAAAACTTTCACTCCTGCAACGGTGATCAGAAAGCCATCACCTTTTAGAGCAAGAAATCACGTTTAAATAAACTTTCTGATTAGAAAATCAGGTCAGCTGCCTTCATAGATATACATAATTGATACAGCTATGTGTATAGAAACCTTATTTTGTGAAACAGCTGATCTATTTGCTATCTGATATTAAAAATAACTTTCAGGAAAGAAGAGATTATTTAAATCTCCATTGTAGGCACCTCTTAAACGAAGGAGGATACGGAAGAAGTCTGTATCTAATCTGACCTCCAGAGTGTCAGCTCCAGAGCAGAGATCTAAGCCTAAAGCAATTAGTAATTCTTTTCTTTCGTAAACCAATTTTCATCTACAATGAGCATTTTGAGTGAATCCAGTGTGGCTCTGAGTGCAGTTCTCATGGGCTCAAAGCTTTTTCTCCAGGCTGCGGTACTCTTGGTGTCTTCTGCAGTCATACTAGTTATTCCAAATTGGGGTTATTTAGTTCCTGTGAGGGAGGAGAGGAAGGTGAGGGAAAGGGAGTTCAGATAATAGTGTTTTTTCACTTGCTCTCAATCCTACCATCTCCCTTCAGTTTTCTCTGGTCTGAGAGAGAGCCATCTGTTCCTCTCACCTTCCAATTTTCCCCAGCAGTTGGTACAGCATTTAGAAAGCAATATTTTCTTCTAGATATAATAATTTGTTCTCTGAGAGCTGCTCTGCTGAGGATGCTTCAGCTAATAACAACTTTCATTCCTGCTCCCACTAGTTCTTGGTGTATGTTACTGCAAACTGTGTACCCTAAAAGGAATGTTTGATACCATGCTGAGATGGCATCTAACTCTAGGTTATGGTAGATTCTTGGTTTGGATCACAGCCCACTTAGAAAGTAGAAAATCCATTTTAGTTTTACCAATACAGCACATAGAATCAAAGGAGATTTATATCTGAGGCAGCTGTTCTAGCACCATTAATATGTAGAAGCAACAGTGTAGTGATCAGATTTATGAAACAGAAAAGTTCTTCATATTCCAGCCGCATGCAAGGCAGATGGGCTGTTTGGGTTAGCTAAAGAAAACCTTGTGGGAATGTAGGATGTGGAAGGTCTGAGATCTGACCTGTATCGTAGATGTGCTGAAGTTCTTCAAGGATGGTAGTCAGGCATCCGCAGTAACAGAAGGTCCCTTGTCTCCGAGGCCAAAGCAGTTCTAATAAGAAAAGGGGAAAACTGAATATTTATGTCTAAGGAGATAGTGCACAGACCTGGTGCACATGAGGCAACAAAGCCGCAGTCTCCTGGAGCTGTCTGCAAGACCATCCTCAAAAGGAATTGTGTAATGGACAAGATGAACTATGAGAAATGATAGAGAGTTTAGGGATCTGCAGATCCGACATTTCCTCCTGAAATGCAATAGCTTTCACTCTTATTTTCACTTAGCAAAAAAGATGGGACCTGTATTCTCTTTGCCTTCCTTGATGTAACCTTTGCAATCTGAATTGTGAGGATTTGGTCCTTTGTACATTTGCAGCTGTACAAAAAGTGAACTTTATTTTCATGAACTTGCTCTGGTATGTAATCATCTCCAATACAGAATTATGCTCCTGAACGTGATAAAATTGCTTAATATATTATAAGATATTAAATCAAAAGAAAAAATGTCCACTCAGTTTGTGATTCCTTGTTATATACCCATTCCGGGTGAGAAAGATATGGGAGATTTAGCACATGCAAAGAACCACAAGCAGTAAGAAGCAAATATTGAAACCTCAGTTCTGCAGATATTCAGTTAGATACTTTTTGTTATCAGGTAATCAAAGTTGATTTGACTGTATGGTGGGTAAATCATTAGCCAAACCTCACTTCTTAGAAACAACAGTGATTTTGAGCTGTGTCCAGTGATATTCTGAGTAACTCACCAAATTGATTATTCTGTCAGTCAGCACTGGGTACTGCAGGAATGTAGATTATGCATGTAGATAATAGACAGACAGACTGACAGACAGATTGACCAACTTCATTTGCTAAGCCTGAGATTCAAGTTAAAAAAATGACAGCAAGTTAAAAACTCCTGGAAAAGGAGATTTAAATTAGGAAGGATGACCCAACGCTAACAATAGCATTGTGAATGGCGACATTGTCATTCTGAATGGAGATCTGCTTGAGTCAAATTGAATAACAATGCTCTTTTTCTTCATTAAGGCCATTAAAATCTGTAAGGCTATGGGACCTTGATAGACATAAAGGTTTTAAAAAGCAATGAGGAGAGACTAATGCTCATTGCTGCATACTTGCTTGAAGAGCCCAATTAAGTAAAAGTTTGTGCTAATTTGTGCTCTCTAAAAAATCTAAGCAGAGAAGCTCATTTTTGCTATTGCATTGGTTCAGAAAAAATAGTCTTTTCTTAGTATCACCATATAAATATTACAAATTCTTTTTGGAGTGCAGAATGATTTTTACTATTGTAACTGGAGATAAATGTTATTTGTGCATAACATCAAAATACAAGAATTCACCAGGATCCTTTCTCTGTGCCTCACTATGCTGTTTCAATGAAGTGTCTCTGGGAATACTGCAGTTTTCTATTGTTTTTTTGGAAGTGCTAATATTAGCATGAAATGTGATAAGAATTATTTAAGAACCTAATTGCATGCTCTCTATTTGGCATGTGAATTTTGCATCTTCAGAATTCATCTTTTCAGAGTTCTTTATTTAGTTTCTATTAATACCCTGTAATTTAATAATTGTAGTGGGAGGCTAAGGAGAATATGGAACAAGAAAGGATTTGCATATCTCTTTGATACAGTCGTTTATGATAGGCTCTGACTATTTTTTAGACAGTTCTTAAAAGGTAGTTTTGCTAAGGCTGGTGTGGACACCACAGAGCATGAGAGACTGAATAGGGAGACCGTTCATCCTTTATTCCAGTCATTTGTCTTATGAGTAAGGGAAGGCTGAATCAATCAATCAGAGATCTGCAAAACAGTATTAAGCAATGTCATTCTTGATTAAATCTTGCTTTCAGTGTAGATATCAGCCTAAAGAAAAGATCGTTTAAACTAAATCTTGCCATGAAAGCGGGGAAAAAAATAGAAATGGCTTTTTCTGTTGCCCCATGACTATGCTAAAAAGCACATCTGAAAAAAAGTTGTGGCTGTGACTTCATGTTTGAGTTTTTGCCTGTTAAAACAGATTACTACAGGCCTCTGTTTTTTGCACTTGTAACCTAAGTAAGAAAATGGCATGCAAGAAAGAAATCTTCTGGAAAGATTGGCTAATGGCTGTGTAAACAGCAAATGCTTACCACATATGGGCATTAGGAGTTTTTATTGCAAAGACTCAGTGACTACTATGAACAGGGTAGAGCTCTGAAACATGGCAGTAAGGCAGATCTTTCGCACGAGGCTTGGAAGTAGTTTGGCAATGTCCTTACCAGAGGGTTTGTGACTCTTTACTCGGGATCTATGTGCAACAGAGGGCACAGCAGCTAAAGGACAAGGCTGTACTGTGCTGCTGGGGTCTTCTGCAAAGGCCTGGGGTGATGTGAATGAAGGGAACACAGCAAAACAGGGCCTAAGCAGAGGCACCTCAAGCGTTTGCATGTAAGTAAGGAAGTGCCTGCAAGGCACCATTGCGGGGAATGCCTTTGACCCTTTCTGGGAAATAATCCACATCCCGAGGTGCCTCTGAAGTGCCTGTGCGCAAATACATGCAGTATGGGGAATGAGTGCGACAAATTCAAGTTCTGTGTGCAGGTGCAGGGCTGTGATCTTGTTGGGATGGTGGAGACGTGGTGTGATGGCTGTCATGGTTTAACCCTGGCTGGTAATGAAAGGACAACGGCTCACATGACTGGAGTGCTGCCGTGGGATGATACAGGGTATTTAGGAAGGACAGGCTGGGAAGGCACCAGGAGGAGTTACTCTATGTGAGAAGGTAGCTGCAGTGCCTGGAGCTCTGCCTGGAAATGGGTGACAAGCCAGCTGAGAGCTTATGGGGATGGGAGATGTCGTAGTGGGTGTCTGCTATAGACTGCCTCATCAGAAAGAATGAGTAGAGGAGGCCTTCTACAGAAAGCTGAAAGTGGCCTTGCTTTCACAGACTGATCCTCGTGGTGGATTTTCACCTCTCCAGTATCTGCTGGAGGGATAACACAGCAGGGCAAAAGGACATTCTAGGAGACCATTGAAGGCAACTTCTTGACAAAAGTGATAGAGGAAGCAATGAGGAGAGGTGGTCTGCTGGACCTCACACTTACAAAAAAGGAAGGGCTTGCTGGGGATGTGAAGGTCAAAGGCAGTCTTGGCTGCAGTGACTAAGAAATGACAGAGTTCAGGAACTGGAGAAGAAGGGACAGGGTGAAAAACCGAGATCACAACTCTGGACTTCAGAAGAGCAGACTTTAGCCCCTTCAGGGAACTGCTCGAAAGAGTCCTGTGGGATAGCCTGCTAGAGGAAATAGGAATCCAACAGAGCTGGTTGATATTCAAGAATTGCCTCCTCCAAGTCAAGAGCAGTCTATCCCAAAGAGCAGAAAGTTAAGGGAAAGTGTCAGGAGGCCTACATGGATGAGCAGGGAGCTCCTGGCCAAATGCAAACACGGACAGGAAGTATAAAGGAGGTAGAAGCAGGGACAGGTTAACCTGGCAGGAGTATGGAGACACTATCTGAGTATGCAGGTTACAGCGAGGAAAGACAAAGGCCACCTGGAGCTGGGGAGGGATGTCAAAGGCAACACAAAGGGCTTCTGCAAGTACCGAAGTAGCAAAAAGAAGACTAGGAAGAACACAGACCCACTGCTGAATGAGGCAGACCTGCAAAAGGCTGAGGTACCGAATGCCTTCTTTGCATCAGTCTTTACTAGCAAGAACGGCCTGCAGACATGCAAGGCCCTGGTGATCACGGAGAAAGTCTGGAGCAAAGAAAACATGGTGGAAGAGGATCAGGTATAGGAATAGTTAAGCAAACTGGGCACATAGTCCATGGGCCCTGATGGGGTGCACCCACAAGTGCTGAGTGTCTAATGTCATTGCAAGACCACTCCCAATTATCTTTGAATGATCACAGCAATTGGAAGAGGTTTCTGAGGGCTGGAGGAAAGCAAATGTCACTCCTGTTTTCAAAAAGGGCAGGAAGGAGGACTCAGGGAACTACTGACTGGCCAGCCTTACCTTGATTCCTGGGAAGGTCATATGAATAAAATGCATTGGGCACAAACTGAAACAGAGCAGGTTCTACCTGAACATCCAGAAACATTTTACTGTGGGAGACTGAGCACTGGCACATGCTTCCCTGCGAGGTTGTGGAGTCTCCATCCTCAGAGATATTCAAAAGTCATTTGGACATGGTCCTGGGCACCCTGTTGTAGGCAGCCCTGCTTGAGCAAGGGGGCTGGACAGGATGGCCCTCAGAGGTCCTTTCCAATCTCAACCATTCTGTGACTGAAAAAGAAAGGCTTCAAAATATTTTGATTGGCCTGAAAGAAGTAGGCTCCCTCCTGTGCCTTTGGAGAGGATGAAGCAAAGGTTTCAGGAGGCTTCTGTAATAATGATGAGTGAAAAAAAAAAAACAACCCCCCAAAAAACCAAAAACCAGTTTCTACTCCAAGTCTACTTTTTGAGGGTTGGAGAATGTGCCTTGGATACAGCAAATACTGGGGCACGACAGAAGGGGAGAATACACTCACTCATGGAAGTGGGCATCCGAGTAACTATCCGATTTGCATTTCTGGTGACTGTCCCCTTTCCTCAAATCACAGTACCTTCTGGTCTTCCTGTGAACAGGGAAGGATCCTACATTTCCCTAAATACAGAAATTATTTTAACTACTCTATTTATAAGGTTAAATACAGACCATAAATGAAACAGTATTTGAGGTCAGCTCAAATAGAGTGTATCAAGAGGAGGGAGATACTGTGATTTAACAAGGAAACCCAATCTAACAGATATTTTAGTTGTTTGCTTTACATCCATGGATGGCTTATAACCATCACAGTAATTCAGAAGACCACTTTCCATCAGCTAGTAATAATAGTCCTAAAACCAAAAGGGAATCTGTACTGTGCTGCTGTTTCTTTGCTTGCTCTGGAAAGATCAGGGAAGACAGAAGCAGTTGCCACAAGTCCCTGCAGTTTGCACAGAAGTTTACCATTTTCTGACAGTGGATGTCTGATACCATGAATGTACAGATCACAGTGTTTAATATTCATAGCTTCTCAGAGCAGAATTATTCTAAATAATTTTTTGTATCTATGAGAGCTGACAATGCAGGGAACAGTAAAGTATAGATGCCCCAAAAGCATAAAATATTTTTATCTATAGTTATTCATATAGGTCAGTTAATTCTGACAGAGGACTTAAGTGATGTTTCCCCAAGATTCATCAACTGATAAAACAGTAAATCCTTATAGGACAGAGGACATGTTTGTTGCTAACTATGTGCTGGCATTCAATTGATGAAGGGTTTTTTGCTCCTGGGTATAAAAATTATTGAAAATACAAAAAAAATATTGAAAAATATGTATTGGCAAAATGGAAAAAAATGCAAAGGGATTTGATCGAGCAGTATGCATTATCTCTTAAATTCCTGATTTTGCATTTTTATTTCAGCATTTCTATTTCATCACCTGACTCACTGGCCACTTTCTCTGAAAGAAAATGTTGACTTTTCACGAAATTACAAGCTTTGTTGAATGGTTGGAATTTGACTAAAGGCTGAGTAAGGATTACGCGTATGAGAGAGATTTTATAGCAACGGCTTCCCAGATGTGTGGGTATGTTTACATGTTTCAGGAGCATTGTGTGAGGACATGATCTAATATTCTGTTGTGAACTCCTCATTTACTCAGTTTCTCAGAGTTCAAGGAGTTCTTCCTCCAAATACAGCAGAAGAAATAATATTGTTCTTTAGCAAACAGTCTTGGACAGATTGCAGAAATCTGTTAAATATTAATTCCATTAAGGCTGAATATTCAACTAAAATCAATTGCAATGTTATGTAAAAATAATTTCATGAATTTATTTTAAAAGGGATGCGATTAAATGAATACAAACTTGTAAGTAGTATTTTAAAGAGTACAGTGAAGCTTATAATAATTAGTTGTTTATCTGAGGGTAATATAGGTACAAACTTAAAAAGAAAATATCATATATATATACACTTACATATATGCATATATGTGTGTCTATGTGTGGATTTCATGCACACACTCAAATATAGAAATACACCAGTGAACCAGTAAATAAAACAAAAATTAAAGTGGTCTTGGACACCCAGCCTACAGATGTCCTTTTTGTGTTTGTTAGATTACTGGTCTTCAGAATTCCTGCATCCGTGTGCAGGAGCCTGTTCACACCTCCATTTCCTGGTACGTGGATTTTAGCAGCACAGACTTATGACTGGATATGTGTTGATCCAGAATGATGCCTGATCTGGACATTTGGGAAAGCTAGTTGCTGTGGAATGGTGTAGCATGATAAATTAGCAAGGAAGTACAGATGCGGTAGCTGTGTCCTCACTGAATATGATTAGAGATGGTAAAGAATTTAAAATATTAGGAAAGAATTATGGTGCCTGTTCTCTATGTGCTGCACAGTTTTTTAAGGGAAATAAACCTTTTCAATTTATTTTTCTTGCTCAGTATTTCTCTCTATACTTTCTCATGTGGCCCATCAGCCATGTGGATATTTCACAGAAAGAATAAAGACAGATATATGAGTAGGAAGGGAGACAGAACTCAGTATAACTACTTTTCCCCTTTCGTATATGTCTTTTCTTGTGGTATATTTCCCCTCAAGAACATTCACAGGGTGAAAACAACATAAGGGCTATTGAAAATATGTAGCGAGGTACTTCATGCTTCTTATCCTCATTAATTCAAGACAGTTAACATTTGAATGTAAAATATCCCTCAATATCACTACAAAAATGTAAATACAATTTGAGCAATGCAGTATTTGTTTCAGTGATCTCAGTGTAATGTTCAGGGCACTGCAGGAGACTTGTAGAGGAATGAAGGCAGTGGGCTGATTAGCACTGATAACATGCAGCTGTGGCCTTGCCTCGAATCCATGTCCTCGGTTGATGGACATGGATGATGTGCAGCTGTAGCTCATTCCACTAAGTGGTTAAATAGCCCTGAGGAGTGTGGGAGAGGGTGTTGGATGGAGGAGGAGGAGGAGTAGTGTGGTCTGACCTCTTGAGGAAGGAGAGGGAAAAAAAACCAAACTATGAAACAGCACAGACAGTAGAATCTGACCAACGGTAAAAGCCTTGTTACAGCCTGATAGTTTGTGCTGCAACAGAGACTGGCACAAATATTCAGTTTTCTCATGCTGCATGTTAGAGGGTTCAAGAGAAGGGTCTGTGGGATGGTTAGTCTGCTTTTCTGAACCAGTTAAGTATGTAGACACTATTTCTAACCCTCGGTTGGAGAGTGCAGCCACTGGGGACCTACTTGCTGTTTATATCTGATGTGGGACTAGGTATTAAAATTAGTGTTGAAAATGTTTGGTGGGAACATGAATGCACCTCTGCAAGAGCAGCAAGTGACTGGAGACCTCGCCCACTGCACAGGCATTTTGCCTGCCCCCATGATCTAGGCCATGAGCAAGTGTGGTTAAACCCTGATGAGAGGCTGGCATATTCTGCATGGGCAACCAGTACCAAAACTACTCGTGTGCTTGTGCCTGGTCCTGCCTCTTTGTGGTGGTCTGTAGCTAGTGCGTTTGTGCACTGGGATGCTGAAAGGCTCTAGGTCTGGACTGCTCTGACAGGCTGCTGCTTATAAATAAGAGCCTTGATCCTATGGTTTTGGAGGTCAGGGAAAGGTTCCATTAAGTTTGGTGGGCTTGTGAAGAAAATGTCTTTTATTTCATGCTATATTGAGTGGGTTTTCAAATGAAGATTTGGGTGCCTGACTGTCCAGCGTCAGGCATTTTATTAAAAGATTGGCTCAGAACTTGCTTCCTGTTCTTTTTCCTAGGAAGACCACTTGCTATGACCAAAATCAATCACTGTTTCAAGATTCCTGGCACACACATGTAAAGACGAATCACTTTCTGTCATGCTGCTATTATTGCAATTATGTGATGAAAATGAGAATGCAATCCAAAATACAGAAGCCCCAAATCTTCAAATGCAAATGCCCTTGCAAATGAACCCTCTACACACACGGAGAGAAAAGATCCGGGCTTAGATTCACAACATGTAGCCTGGCTCTGATTCTATGTATGAGAACGCTTACTGTAAGACTGAAATCAAATTATCTCTGTGTTCAGAAGATAGTTACCATTAAATTCATCTCTGCACCATCTAATTTCATTCTTGGATTTTTTGCATTGTTTATCTTAACTAATGAAGAATGTTGACACAGCAGATCATGTGCAGCGAGGAACTCAACTTTACTAACTTTAAAATGGTTGTCTTCAAAACACTTCTAGGCAGAATGACATGAATGGAATAATAAACCGGACTTCTAGCTGCAAATCCATATTGGAAAGCTTTATGTTAGTGTTAGCGTATCAGGGTTGCATTGTGAAAGCACAGCAAAGATGCTAAAAGCATGAGAAAGGCTTTATTTTGTGAATATTTAATTCCTAATGAAAGAAAAGTAGCATAAAGGAAGTGATTATTTTTCATCATTTCAGACTGCATGTTAATGTCAGTATATCAAAGTGGTTCAAAGTGAAACAATGTGGTTTGTTCTAAAAGTAGCAATTTACTTTTACTACAGCATTATTTCAGTAGTTTTGTTTTAAGCTATTTTTATGTCAGGGAATCCAAATTAGGAAACTTGTGAACTCTGTGATGTTTCTAGCACTTAACATATGATTTTCTAATTCCTTCATGATTGTTCCAAGGGCTTTTATTTGATTTTATTTTGCAGATGATTAGACCTTGTTACAAGTGTTTTCATTGTAACTGATATGTAAGGCTGCCAGGGCAAGATACCACCTGGGTAAGATTGCTTGCTTTGAGTGAAATGTACTCCTAGGACAACATGCCAGGACAAATAATTCAACCTTTCTATCACGAGTACCCAAAATATGTCTGATGTGACACTTTGAAATCCTTGATACTACTTCAAAGACCACTTCTTAAGTATGGCCCCACTCAGAAGAGTTAGCTGCTTGTTACAACTCCTCTGTGTCGTCCCACAAAGCTTGAAAGCTCAGGGAATCTTACAGTTATACCTGCAGGAGCCAAAATGCTCTCTAGCTTTGGCTATCACTCCAGCAACAGGGTCTACTCCAAATGCTTTTCCTCCCTGGCACAGGCATCAAACCCCAGGGTCCCCATTTTCCTGTGCACCCCTCATTCCGATGTACCTACCATGAAGTGCTGCCCTTCGAACAAAACTCAGGACCTCCTGTTCTCTCATATTAAAATCTCAGCTCTTCATCGTTCTTACATTTTGGTGCTTTGCATCTGATAAATTTCTTCCAGGAAAACTGAATGCAGAATCACATACTCAGAGATTACTCAACCTTTCCAAATGAAGTCTGTCATATCCCATGTGTTAACTACATGGTTTAGAGGCTAGTCCACAACTAATTTTTACCCTGGAAACAATAGAGATGATTATTCTCTTGAGAAAAACCTGGGGAGATTTACTTTAGTTTGGTTGTCAGGAGTGGCTGGTACAGGGAGAATGTAAATTTGTTGTATTTGTTATATTACAGGGAATGTATTCAAAGAGCAGTGTTACTGTCCAGCTTTATATGGTAAAAAATGTGAGCAATAGCACTTTCAGGACCTGTAAGAAACCCCAAGATAATGCATTCCTATCCTTTTATCAATATTTATGAGTCCCACACCAATAAGACCACTCTTTATTGGCAAATGCAGTTATCTTGCTTGGCATCTGAGAAGCTTAAATGCTAACCAATCCGTGGGTTTTTCTTCTCTCCTTAATACACAGAGGATTACCCTTGTGAAGGACTACATAAATAGAAAATGTGATGGCTTTGCTTTAACTACACTAAGCCTGTCTCTTTTTTTTTTTTTTTTTTTTTTTCTGGCAACGGTTTTTAGCATCAGTGTTGCATCCATATTTAAGTATGAATTCCCTTGTGTAAATCCCATTAAGGTTAATAGAATTTTAGTTTTATTACTTAATAAATTTCAAAGTGGATTAACTTTTGAGAAATATGTAACCAGCCATAACACACAGAACACAATCCCATATCAGTGTACATACACCATAGCTAAGGTACGGGTAGTGCTAACGGAGGCATGATGAACAGCTTCGTATTACGGGTAAAGAAAACAGGATAGAGTATTTTCAAGTTTGTAACTCAGCTAATATTTAAGTATTGTTTGTCTTTTATTGTTTACTACTTTCTTTCATTTCTACTCATTTTGAAATGACATTCCACCAGCTTTTGTGCTTCTGGATTTAAAATAACAATGAATGATGTGAGATACTGGTTGTCCAAGCTGTTAGAACATAACACAGTCTTATATACATAGGAATCACCAGACCCATTGTGGGAGCTGGACATTGAAAGAGGTGGTACTCAGCTGCATGTATTTCAAGAGGATCATAGAATCATATTTTAAGAGGATCCCATGACTTTACATCACATACGTAACTCTGTATGCATTCAAACTTTGTGAATTTGAAATTGGTTTATAGTATTAACTGTAGCCTTCTTCTAAAATTACTGCATTTGTCTCTCAGGAGCTTTCAGAGACTCAGGTCAACCTCAATTGCCTTTTTCCAAGTGCTGTTACATTGGATTTGCCAACATTAAAACACATGCTGAAGGTAGAAGAAACTTTTTTCTCTGGTGGCAGGGAACATTCCTGAACTTTTGGTCATCGGTGCTGCTCGGAAGCCGAGGTGAGGCTGTGTCTCCAGGGGCTGGCAGCCTTTCCCTTGACCCTCAGTGGGGCAATGCCATTCCTCCTGGGTGAGGGCCAGCCCTCTCTTCTCAACCCCAAATTTAAATAACAAAAGTAGACAAAATTTCTAAGCTATCTAACGCTCGCCCATCTCTGCATTTCTGCTGGGATTCTTTGCTTTTCCCCAGTGTTCACATCCCTCTGCACATCTTACTTTTATTTGCGCTGCTGGTATGTTGAATTGGGAAATCTGCTTATGTATAACTGTAAATTGCAGCCAAGGTTGTGAAACAGCAGACTATCTGATTATTAGTTATATTCAGGAGAGTGACCGAAAATGTCAGTACAGGTTTCCATATTTATTATCTCAGAGAACTGCATATCCAATAAGAATATGATTTTTTTTTCTTTACATGCCAGCCCTGTAACTCTGCCTGTGATCTGAAAGTCAAGCTGTCATCTTTGCTTTTAATGAATTTTTTGCAACAGAAACTTACATTACAATATTGCTGCTAACTTGAGCCAGCATAGGACTGAAGATGTTTTTATAGCTCCATTGCTTCTGCAAAAAGCTGAAGTGAAAAAGGAAAGAAGTAAAAAAAACCCCCCAAAACCCCCAAGAAATTAATTTGGTTATAAAAATAAATAATTATGATCCTAAGTAATTACAGGAACACCAGTGGTTTAAAGATAAAATGGCATGTCTTCATGGTCCTTTTTAATGGCTATAACTGTATTTTTAATGCCTAATGGCAGTAAACAGATGCAAGGGCATCCATCTACGCAGGCAAGGTGACATGCTTCTCTATCTTATATATAAGATATAATATCTTAAAAATGAAAAGCAACTTCAATATAATTCATTCATGCTAGCAAGAACTGGCTAGGAAGCTCCTAAGAGGTATCACTCAAGGTTTCAGCCTATATAGCTTCCTTCTCACAGAAGGATCCAAGCTGAGCCTGTTTGCTTTACCTTCCAGTGTTCCAGGTCATGCTTGATTTCATCTTCACTTTCAGCAGTTTTCAACAGCCAGCTATGCAAAATCTGAATACCTGTACTTGAGATACTGTCTAAAAATGCTTTCTCTTAAGAAACATTTGTAGTTCTTTGTTTTTCCTCTGTGACTAGAACCTGCAGTTAGATTTGCAACTGACTGTGTGATAAAGTCATAAAATTCTGCCTTTATTCAGTTCGAGGAACTTTGTCGAAGGTGTTAGGCTGCTGTACGGCTGATGATGACCATTGTAACATGTATATTTGCTGCTGTACTTTTAACATCAAGTGATATATAATTTTTCTGTAGCTTTAAAAATAATAGTAGATAATTACCAGTTGCAAAAAGTTCCAGTATTATCCTAACTTTCAAGATGAGGCAACTGAGGCAGATGACCAAGACAATCTGTTACAGTGCACTACCAGTCACAAAGTGTGTTCGAGGCATTTATCAAATGCAACAAACAGTTGCAGAAATTGATATGTCAAAACCAATTCACTTAAACAATCTGTTTTAGACTTTCCTGATTTTTTTGCCCACTGAAAAAATATTCGGTCTCATTATCTCATCTCAATGTGTCATTAAGAAGCTGTAAAGTGGCTGTTTCTGCTGTGCAGTGTACTTGTACAGCTTCATGTGTGAACACTGCAAGTTAATTTTTAGGTTTCACGGATTTGTCTTGGAAAGCTGACTTATGGCAGCTGTTTGTTTATCGTCTGCTCTATAAGTATCTTTAGGAGTAATTGTGAAGGATACTTTGTGTGGTCAGGTTTTGATTGGTTTAACAACATGCTGGCTCTTCTTGTTGTTGTCTTTTGGGTTTTGTTTTTTTTTGTTTTTTTTTTTTTTAACAGAGTACTTCTGGTGTTGTTTCCTGTACTTTCCACTACCCAGTCCCGCTTCTGACACATCTCAGTGCTGATGAGATTTCAGGAAGCCACAAGTACTCTATCCAACAAGGAGCGTTTTGGTAAGACAGTCTCCATGTGTAAAACCTGAAGAGACCAAGTGCACCATGCAGAGCTAAAAATCAGTTTCAATTGACCCTTCTTATTTGGGTCTAAACTATCAAAGGTCCATTTTTTTTCATTTACTTGAGCAGAATAGCTAATAGCAAAGTTCAAATATGTGTATTATTTAAATCTTTATTTGGTAATGGATTATTTTATACAGTTCAGCTCTATGGCTATGGATCTATTTTCCACAGATACTGCCAAGAGAGTTTCCATTCTGGGGCTTCCTGCTTATTTCTTCCAGCTGCTTCTCTTTTTTATCCCTTCTGTTGTTATTCTCCTCCTGTCTCCTTGTTTTCACTACTGATGGAGGAGAGGCTTGGTTAGAGTTTGAAATCATAATATAAATGTTCTTGGCAATTGTTTCTTTCTGTACTCTTTGTAATTATTCTCCAGCAATTTCAATTGTATTTTCCAGTTGCAGACCATCACCAAGGACTGCATTGCTCAGTCAGAATGTAAAGGTGCAAATAAATCTTTTGAGAGAATTCATAAGGAACATGTTCGATATGGAGATGCGGCAGGAGTACACAGTGGCCAAAATGATGTTGGCTGTATTGACCAGAGTGATGCAGGAAAGAAAGTCTTTCTGCAACAGAAACCCTCCTGCCAGTCTCACCCTGCAAGTTCACCATCAGAAATAATGGGATTTGTGGGACTTGCTGACCCCACCTTCTCCAGTGGTGTAATACAGGTTAAATGCACGAAAAGAGGGGCGTGCATGCCTGTGTCTGTGTGCATCATTTGAATGCTCTGTTGTATTAATGCCAGAGAGTTTTAAAAGAAAAAAGAAATAGTCCAGTGGCATTAATCCTAGCCTTGTCAGAAATGAATTGGTCCTTCTTCCTGCAAAACTAACAACTGGCGTGGAGGCAGCGAAGCGCCGTTTTCTCACATGTGAAAGTATTTGCTGAACGAAGTCCTTTGTTTGTTTGTTTGTCTCTGTGTGTGTGTTTGTTTTCTCTACTTTTGGAACATATTAGAAAGCATCCTGCTCTTGTTATTTCTTTTGAATAGTCTATTTTCTGTAGAAAGTAATAGCCACATGGTATACTCCTATTCATCAAAACTGTGCCAAATACGTGCCATTTTAAAGCTAAATATATGTATTTTGGCTTGCTTTAAAGTAAAATAAAATAACATACCAAGAACATAGCTCTGGATGGTGTTGGTCCTATTTTCAGATGAGTATTTACCGTGAGAGGCACTTCTGTGCAATAAGCTGATCTGGTAAGGGGTGTTTTGTGAATGCAGTACATAAAGCAGTATTTCTTCATCCCCTTACTGTCAACATACCTTTTAATCATAAAAATACGTATTTTTCTACTCTTGGCGAAGCATGAGAAGCATGTGAAGCATGACCTTGTGTCCCTAATGCAATCATACCTGGCTCCCTAGCACTCTCCTTTCACTTGCATTTTAGGAATGTTTCTCCAGGGGACACAAAGATTATGAAAAAGCCTTCAGTCTGGGGGAGGTAAAATTTAGAAGCATCTGCATCAACTCTTACATCCTTCTGTAGGTATGACTGGCTGATGTACAGGAGTGTACCTTCAGTCCCTTTTTTCTTCCCTCTTGGTGGGTGCTAGTGAGTGTTTCCTTTTGTCATGTGCCGGTGATATTTTTCTTCCTTGGCTTGGTCAGGATGAGAAAAATTTCTTAAACAAACTTTTCCATTCCACTACCATACACCAAAACAAGGCCCATTTCAGGTCAGAATAAGTAAAATAGGGAGCTTCCTGGAGTTACAGGACCACATGGTTTAAAATATCTTCCTTTTCCATTATTTTGCTTTATAAAACATTTAAAATTTATTTTGCTTTTTGTAAAGATTGCATTTTATGTATCTGGCTCAACTTTTCTTTTTCTCAACTTTTCTTTTTCTAAAAAATAAGAAATGTTACTGAGCAACTTAGCAAATGCTGAAACTAAAAAACTGTGTGCTATAGCATGGCCAAATTAAGGATGTGTGATGAGGTTCATTTATTAAAAAGGAAAAAGTTTATAAAGAAAAACCAGCAGTAATTTCTCTTTGATTGCATGGAAAACAGTTTTACATGGCCTGCAGACTTAGGGGGATCCAGTAACTGAAACTAGGAATAATTTAGCAATTTCACACCTTACTTGGACACTTGAACTGAGCTTTGCTTGCAAATGCAGCATGGTTCTGTAAACAGAGTGAGGTCAAGTCGCTCTGTCTAATAATTTGCTTATTTAGAATATGAGCTTGGCCTCCTTGAAACAGTCTGAAAACTCATCCTAGGTTTTCTGTATAATCTGGGCTGGGAAAAGACATTTATCAGTCTTCTCCCAAGAATGTAGAATTTGGGGGTTTGATGTTGAAATGTTATTGGCCTTTGTTATCAAACTGCTAGTTATTCAACTTCTGATATACATCTAATTAATAAATGTTTATGTTTTATTGCATCATTTTCCCATCCAAAGTCAAAGAAAGCTGATTTTCAAGTGTCAGCTGCATTAGCAACTTCTCCAGTGAGAGAGTGGAAAAGGAAATCACCTCTCTGATCAGGGTTTCTGGTGCCACTGCATGAAAAGTAGCTGTTGAAGTCTTCAGAAATCAAGTTGCAGTGCAGAGACGCTGTTTTGTAGGAAAAGAATATTACATCTGGGAGTAAGCGGGATACAAGACTCCTTCATGATGAAGACCTCCTGAACAAGGACATAAAAGTAAATGTGAAAATCCAGCAGGATACCTAATCTTAGACCATTTCTTAAAACATGTATATCAATTTTCACGTGGTACAGTCAATCACTGTGCAATGTACATAACGGATTCGAAGATCAAAGCACTGGAACATAGTCAACAGAAAATTGTAAAATTGTACCAACCAGTGACCTTCCTAGGACAGCATATAAGCCAGTGGTTTTCTTTTTTTAGGTTATTTTTCTTTAACCTGTATAAGGGACAAATGCTTATTCTGACAGTCCTCCTGTAAATGGAGGGGCAACATCCTTCTGTAAAAATTTAGTAAATAATTCAGAATTTGGGGCCTAAAAGAGTAAATGGCACTTCTGATTTTTCTCAGTGGGTACAGTGGTACCTCTGTCCCTGAAAGTGCGTAAAACTGTTGTGCAGTATGGAGGCAAGTATTGAGGACTGCAGGCAGGGCTTACTTCTTTTGTCCTGTAAGCACAGCTAACAACTGATGCAAGAAAATCATTAAGGGATATTATTTTCACAGTTTTCTTCCCCATTGCCGCACAGGCACACCAGCAGCTGGTTCAGCATCTAGCCCACCTGTAGGTGAGAGGTAACAAGGACCCTCTAAAATAGATGTGCTGCTTAGGCAAAAGTGTCTATCTGCTGCCAGCTGATGTCCTTTAGGACTTTCCAACTGCCCATTCCCAGCTGTTCACATCCCTTCTGCCAAAACAAGGTGCCTAAGCATCTGGTAGAAGGGACCCAACTGATTATCATTTCTGAGATTAAAAATGACCTACCAAGTTATCAGTTAACCACCCTCCTGCCAATGTGTTCGAAGGCGTAAGCATGTCACATATGAACAATGGATGCTGCAGCTTTGAGGGTAACTTGGGTGCACAGGAAAATCTGGAGAATAGTTGAAGCATTTACTGCTGCTGCTGTGCATGGTTTCTGCCTGCTTTCTGTCAGTCAAAATAGTAGCGTAATTGGAAGGCTTCTTCTCTGCTTTTCTTCATCCATTTTAACACAGATGTAAAAAATAATCTTCTGAATAGGGGACTGGGGAGTACACGTACTCTGCTGCTGTGGAACATGTACTCCAGCTCCATCCTGCTACTAGAAGGAGGGTACATGTGTTCCTCTTTGCCTGTTTCAATCTTTTTCAATCTTTTAATTGTTATTATACATTTTTTCTTTTTTTCCTATTAACTAAAAATTTATATTATTGTATTTCTATTATTTTCTAAGAATTCTTCTGCCGTGCTCTTGACCTTGTAAATAAAGCCTTCCAATAATGAAGACCCTAAGTAATGCAAAAAAAAACGAGTGAGTGATTTACTGTCCCTCATCCTCTCCAGACAGTGGGTGCATGTCCGTCATCTGTTATCGCTGCCAGACCTTTGGGAACTGCTCACCACTGGTTCCACCCCTCCTCCACTCGCCATAGCACCTAGGTTCAAAACCATGTTAAGGACTGAACCCTGGTTTGCGTTTGCCCAAGCCAGCTGCAGCCCACAGCAGGCTGGTCACCTCCCTCTGCCTTGCCAAGCTGGATTTGTTCCAGCTGTGAATCCATTAGCATCCACTATTAGGAGCGGCATCAAGGTTACCCTTGGTAGGTGGCTGCCATCTCATCCCACTCCTTCCAGTCCCGGGGGACAGTGTGGCTGTTCGTCCAGCTGTGCTGGGGCTCCCACCCCTCCGCCTTGCCTAGCCCGAGTGCTGTGGCGCTGCAGGGGTCGGACCCCGGCCCCCAAATTCAAACCTTGCTGGCTGTTCTACAGTAAATGCGGTGACTTCCACTACCGATGAATGTGGCTGGCCAGGGCATTTTTCTATGAAATTTACAGTTGTTTTAATGTTTATTGATACCACCTTGTTCTACGTGCCTCTTTGGAGGAATAAACTTGCATTTAGTGGAATGACAATATGTCGCTCCAGATCTGCAAAAGACAGTGTAAGGTCAGTGAAGAGAAGCCTTCACTTTCCAATAGTTGGTTTCTGTGTATAAATTGGCACTTGATGCTCATCAAAGAACAAGAAATATTGGATATGCTTTAAATGTCCATTGTATTTTTGAGCCAACTACCTGATGGAAGTCATCACTTATATGTAAATGAACTGTCAATGGCTTGCCTCCGTTGGCAGTCGCTGGACTGTGAAGGGTATGTCTTAATAAGAACCAAAGCTCTTCACAGACTTTGATTTACTGGAAATAAAATAGAAAAGTCCTCTGAGACTACAAAGGACACTTGTTTCAGATAAAATGTCTAGACAGTAGCAATATATTTGGGGCTTTTATTATAGCAAAACTGCAAATTAGAATAGAGTGCTGAGAAAGTTCCTACGACCCAGCTGAGTTCAAAAACACTGTTTCAGACTGAGCCTTGAAACACTTACACTGAAATTAAGTTCATGGGCATTCAAAAAGTGAAAGAAAAGATGTGCAAGGTCAACGTTCAGGTTTGCTAGAACTCTAGAGCTCCCCAGACTTTACATTTGCTCTGACAAGGAGGTTGGCAATTCAGCTGTGATTTAAATTGGTTAAAGTAAACACAAATCACGCCTTGTGTTTCACTGCATTAGATAAGTCTGCTTTACAGTCTGTTCTTGTATGATGGCTTTTTTCTTTGATTATTGAAAAGAAAACACAAAATAGAGATTAATTCTGTGGAAAGTTACGTTTTCGAGAAGAAACAAATCAAAAAATGGAACTGAAGCATGGTCTGGCTAAGACATGTCAGTTTCTTGTTTTGAGGCAGGCAAATTATACAGCATTTCTGATAAAGATGTGGAAATTTCAGCTTATCCAGTTTACCTGAAAACTATTATTGTTACTGAGATTGTTATTTTATTATTATCATCATTAGCAGTTTTTGACCATTCAGAATTTTTGGAAGCTTTACTGAATTAAAAAAACCCATATGATTGGGGTGAACCTATGCCTTTTATCATAGTCTATGTAACCTAGGTTCATATTTGCCCAGGAGAATTTACATGTCAAATATAAATACTGTATGTGAGAGCTTGGGTACTTAAATTAGAATCTTGGTCGCTTGTATGGCTGATGGAGAATCCAGAAGGCAACGCAGTGAAACATCAATATCCAGCACCAGAGTGCTCTGAATCATCTTCTGTGTGATTTATCACAGCTTTCCAGGAATCATCCTGCACTTCTGATCACCTCCTTTTCCATCTGTACAGAGATCAAATGGAGACACATGGTGGTGCACCCTACCAGCATTTCTTCTCAGCTGCCATCTTTGGTATTGGAAACTCTGGCTTTGGAAGACGCACATTACTCATTAATTTCCAGAGAATTAATGCATTCATAGTCATGCTTCCACATACCTGAAACAACAGCTCTGGGTGGTATGAACTACCTAGGAATCTGTGTGACATGTTGCATCAGATAACAAAATCGATTTTTTTTTAATTAGCTGTCACATTTTTCACAGCGGGTTTATGATGCTTGGTGTAGTGTACCTCGTCTGGGACATGGGTCTCAAAGCAGAGATTTGTGTGGTACTCTCAGTCTTTGAGTGCTAGTTCTGCAGTGAAAGGTCAAGGTGGCATTCAGACAGAAGGCTGAATAATTATTGCTGACCAGAATGAGATAATCCATTTGCCATTGCCGTCCAAATAGAAAACCAGAAATAGTTTAAGAGGATCAGGATGAGTCTGCAAGCAATCTGAAATATTATCTCTGAGAGGTACAAAAAGCCCCTTCCAATTTAGTGGGCTGCTAACCCTGAAAGCTGAACAGTAGCAACTTGTTGTCCTTTTGAGTGCATAGAAATCTAGATTCAGCTCAATGCTTGTGTACCTAGGTAGTCTATTAAATGATGGTGGCCTATGGTTTTAGTTCCACTGTAAAATTAATATAAGGCCTAAGGTTAAATGGTACACGTTGTCAGCATGATGACTGCATTAGCTGTAGTTGTTCCAAAAATAAAATTTATTTGATAGTAACTGAATTTCTACATAGTCCAACAGATGAGTCATCAGATAATGTCCACAGAGATCAATTTTATTCATGCTTTCAGAAGATTAATATTCACTGTTTTCTAAATCTAAAGGTATGCATAACAACAGACTGAATCAAGTCTAAGAAATGTAAATGGATAATCAGAATGTCTTCAGGGGCTTCCTACTGATTCAATATTTGATACTCTGATCATAGCCATAGTGTGCCATGTTCTCTTTTATCCTGTCATATGGCTGGTAAATACCATTACAAACACAAAATCAACAGACTCAATCCCATACAAGTATAATTTTAGGCAAATCATAGTAGATTGTTTACAGACTCCTCAGGAAGGCTTTGTACCCCATCTATCCTGGCATGTACTCCTTCAGATATTTGACAAGTCACTGTTGTCAGAGTGTACAAATCATGAAAAACACACATGCAATACTAGAAAATTGCAGCTAAAACCTAAAATGAAATCAGATTTAGAACATTATCTTTAAATGAGCAAAGGGCAGGCAATATTCCCACTTATGTCTTCCTTCTTTTGAAGTATGTGATTCAAACATTAGCTGTCATCACAGAAATCATGGAAAGGGCTTTTTCCCCAATTCCCTGATATTATACCTATAAGCAGGACAGTGTTGTAGTAGCTTCACTGCCTGAAGCATTATCTGGAACATCTACTTCACGTTCAACTAAGTGCTATATTTAGAACCTATTTTTATTCTGCCTAAAGTATACAGTACACTAGACCTTAATGTACCCTCTAACTACAGACATGGACACAGAAGATGTAGGCTAAAGACAGCTATTACTCTAGAAGCAATAATTTGTTTGAAAGCCATCACCTGAACTCCCAAGCAGTCGTGAATTATTAGGACTCGCTTATCTTCTCTGCTGGAGAGAAAACCTCCTCAGCAGATCCTCTTTTGCAGTTGGCAAATTTGAAATTTGCACCAAAAAAAAAAAAAAAGAAAAAAAAAGAAAAGAAAAAGGAAAATTTCAGCTTGCCATTAACTCCTGCAGAAGTACAAAGTACTATTTATGAATTCCTCTCAGCAATAGTTACTTTTCAGTGCTTTATTTTCTCCATTGGGAATAAGGTAATTATCAGTAGGAGTAGCAGTGAAGAAGAAAAATAAAATTGTGTATTATTGGACCAATCAGGCCCAGCAAGATAAAGGCCAAATTATTTTTTGCTTGTCTGAGTTTGATTTTTAGTCAGTCTGGATGTGTTTTTTGTTTAGCAGAGAACTTTGGTGAGGAGTATGTTATTTTATGGCTGAGGCCAATAGAAAGTCATTGGCATAATAAAACTGCAGATTTTACAATTTCAGCACAGCTGCTGCGTGACTTTTAAGCAACTGTGAAATCACATTGTTTAAACTGTGTTTATAAGGACTGATGCCTGGACCCATCATTTTTCTTCCTTTTTTCTGGAGGAGTCAACAGAAATCCATCAGATCAACAACTGGTATTACAGCCTAACCATTTTAGTGAGTGTTCACAAACCTCCATTTAGAAGTAACAACCTGGTCACTCTGTGTTATGCTTATGTATGATAAATGAACATGATATTACCAGTATCATCAATGAATTTGCTAATACTAATTCGCCAGTGAAAATCTGTTTGTTTAATGACAAACACACTTCTTTGGATGACATGCTGATTATGTGCAATGCCCTGAGCAAACTGGTATTTCGATGTTTTTATGACCCTTGACTTCTTAAACTGCTGCAGTTGGTAGTGTTTGGACGTATTGTTACACTGCATTTTCAAGAGTATATATATCCCATTTATCCCATTTGTAGGAAGTTTTGCTTACTTCTCATGGACTAAATTCTTTGCAGTGAAAGGTGAATTCTGGACCTCAGCCTTCCTGCCCTGAGCCTGTGATCACGTAAACATCCAGAAATGTGAGTATTTACACAAGTGATAGCTACATGGTTGTTTGTTTTTTGGTTTTGTTTTTTTTTTTTTTCTGAAATCCCAAAGTAAACCTACTTGTTTAGCAGATTAGGACTTAAAGCTAGATTTTAGGTGTACAACCTGAAACATTATATGTCAGAGTTGAATCCCTTCTTGACAAGAAGGTTTCCATGTCTGGCAGCTGTCAATGAATTAAGTGAGTCCTGAGGGTTCAGCCTGCTGCCTTGTATCTGCAGATGAGTCAGGCCCCACTCCTATAGCTGTGGATGCAGCTGGACAAAGAAAAAGGGGCAAGCAGTGTGGGAAGGAGAGCTGTGAAGCCAGCAGGTTTTGTGTGGCTGCCAGAAGAATGTTGACAAAGGAATAGCTTGTCTAGAGTAAATGTCACTATTAAGTTATAGGGTAGGAGCTAATTCTTGTGGTGATCGATCCTTTAAGATTGAGAAGACCAATCGGTCAAGAGTCCTGTAGAAAAATGGAAATTTAGTTCAGAGGTTTCTGTGTATTTAGTTTGGCTTTTGAGCTTCGCTGAGAGCCTCAAAGAAGCAGCCCAGCAGCTGCTGCCCTGAAAGATGAACGAGATGTAGAGGAGACTGGAGACACAGGGAAAATGTGACAGAGCATTTGAACTGGAGACAGCAAGTTTGGGATATATTTGAAAATAGACATAGACTTTGAGAAACTAGAAAAGAGACTGCATAAATCTCTATCAGTGTTTTCTGGAATAAAAAGTACTGAGGATATCATCAGGATGGTGTACATAAATCGTATGATAAACAATGGGTGAAACTAGAAACTGAGAGTTCAAATGGAAGAAAATGTATAGCAAACTTTTCACTGTTTATTATGACTTAAAAATTGGTAGAAAGGAATGAAATTATCCTTTTACCTTCAGTAGGTTAACTCAGCTTAAATTTACCCATTTCTAAGGGTCAAATATTTCACACAAGTTTTACTCACAGGTGGTTTGTAGGTGTCAATGGACTTACATCTTTACATCTTACAGATGTAAAGAATAATTAATTTATCTCCACAGGATTTTTGGTTTTTCATGTTAAAGCCCACGTGGGGCATGAGCCAGAAGTACAGTCCCATGTTCTCAGACAGGTAAGTAGCCACAGTGAAATAACTGTGCATCACAGGACCAGCTCTCAAGGTTACACCCACCCTAAAGTTATCACAGTAAAAATGCTTTTACCTGCTCATCAGCCTCACGTGTAGGGGTTGTACTTGGTAGCCTAATGCCTAATCCACAGAAAGGATGTGTACTCCCAAGACGTTATTCCTTTGCAATTCAAGGTATTTCCACAGTGTGCATGGGAAAATCAATAAAGGCAAATTTTAGGTAAGTCATGTATGCATAGATATTCATCTGGATGTAGGAAAATGTTTGAAGCTGTAGAGTCATCCTTGGCTTTTATTAATAATACCGTCTCTCTGGTATTAATGTGGTCATCAGTAGTAGCTACTTATTCCTATACTTGGATTTGAATGACGTGTCTTGCACACTTAAGAGGGAGGAGGGAAATTGTTGCCATTTCCCCTGCATACAGTGCTCCTGCACAACTGAAGGGAGACATCATTTAGCCTGCAGTGCATAAAAGGAGTGGGTTAATGCATGAAATATACTGGTTCGATAAAACCTCAACTCAAGTCTGATATCTTTTATAATATGCATGCAAAAATAATAACTGGGGGAATCAGCTTCTGTTTTGTTTTTCCACTGCACAAAGAAAACAAAAGTGCATCTGTTGCTAGTCTTTCTCACTCATTTCTTTGCCATCTCAAATGAAGATGAATTGCTTATGCTTGTCCCTTGAACAATAACACTGCTCAAATATATAAACTGGGATCTCCTTCTGACAAATTTTAATTGTGGGATGAGTCAAGTTGGCGTTTACCTACCAGGTCCATACATGCAAAACTCTAGTGTCACACTCTGCCTATGCTGCATTATAAAACCAGGAAGCTGAATTTCACAAATGTAGTAAAGAAAAGGTGTGGCATTTGCAGTGAGCCTGGAAATTCAAGCACCGTTAAAAAACTTCCCAGCAGAGCATGTAACAAGAGCATATTAGACTCCCTTGCAAGGAAGGGAAGAGAAAGCTGTATCCAACTGGCACATCAGGAACAATCCCCTGGGTCCATGCATAATGGTAAGAGAGGAGGGAGGAGGCGGATGGGAACAAAGAACCCAGTAAAGTCACAAACTGGAAAGAGCAGGGCACCATGCTGCTTCCAGAAAAGAGAGTCTGTTTGAAGTAGATGTTTTCCCAGAGGTTTTAGCAGAATTCGGGAACCAAATTATATATGTACAATTATAAAACCAGGACCATGGCTAATGTTTAGTATGGTTTTAATATATGGGAATGTATTCTTTGGTAGCCAGAGAATGAACAAAATAGTGAGTGAATGTGGTACTGAATTTCTACT
This sequence comes from Falco biarmicus, assembly GCF_023638135.1. Classification (NCBI taxonomy): domain Eukaryota; kingdom Metazoa; phylum Chordata; class Aves; order Falconiformes; family Falconidae; genus Falco; species Falco biarmicus. Next base: position 111,592,114 of record NC_079288.1, read on the forward strand.
CCTGATGACAGAATTCATCCCTGTTAATACATACTTAGGCATGCTACAAAAATATGAAAACAAAATTAGTCAAGAAATCCTGTGTCTCCATCCATGTCTTTCAAGGCCGTGACCTTACTACAACATAGACATCAAACAGCAAAACATCTGGGCAGCCCCGCAGATGGGGTCAAGAGAAAAGCATAGGAGGAGATACCTATCGTATACCTGAAACTTGTGGGGGCAAAGTAATCTGTTGGCTTTCTGGTCTTGGTGGAACACTGATGTCTCTCTAACCTTCTTGCAATCTCTAATGTCTTATATGCACAATGAGGTGCTCAATCTGTAAATTATCTGTAAGCCTAGAAGCTTTGACATGGTGGCATGAATAACTGTAATTATTGGCAGAAAGAGTTCCTCCAAATTACAGGAGCAATGTAGAAATCACCCATTTACTGCTGATCTGGGAAACAAGCAAATGAGTTTATACCTTCTGCTCACATTCTAACCTATTGGCTGCAAACGTACCCCAATTTAAACACATTTGAATTATACTGGGTTCTTGCAAAGGTAGCAAAAATTATTCTGGACTTGGCTTCATGCCATGAAATATAAAATATTTTTCCAGTACCTTGATATTATGTAACCAACACACAGTACAGCACACACAAAAAGCAAATATCAGGTTTACTGTGCTCTACAAAATGACATTTGAGAGACCTAGTGAAATATCAGGATGGTGGGTTAGGATGGGGCTGCACAGCAGGGACTTAGGTCTGAGTGGTTAAGGAGCGCCTTTAAACCTACATACTAAAATAAGAATGAATTCCTATTTCTTTCCTGTCTGTTCAGCAGAAAGAAAGAAATCAGTAAGTAGGAAGTTCTGAGACTGCAAGGCTATAAAAAGCAAGATACTTAATTTTCCATCAGAAGTGAGAATCTGGTAAAATTTGCATACTTTGCTTTGAGTTTGTAGAACATGACATGCATGTTGCTTTCCACAAAACAAAGAGAAGGTGGTGCTTTATTAATGGGAATTGGGCTGCTTTTGTTTCTTCCTGGCTTCTAAATTTGCTTTATTCTTTCTCAGAAACTTGGTGCAAGAATTGGAGAACAGCACTGATGTAATAAAAAAAAAAAGTACATTTCAGAAAACAATAGAAGCAAATATATATTTAAAATCAGGGGAATACTTGATAGCCTATGTATTTATAATTGAAAGCTGTTCAGAAAGGAATTACTTTTTTGTTAACTCTAAATTGTTCTAATCCCAAGACAAAAATCTTCCTGGATTCCAGGAACTAATAAATCCATCAATCAGCAATGAAGGGATAAAAGCACCTGAAATTGCCAATAGGAAATAAAAGATAATAACAAGAACCCTCTGTTGAAAATAAATGTTTGTTGAATGTAGAAAGGTAAAATTGGTATTACAGAAAGCAGTGTCCAAAATATATCCCTCTATTGTTATTTTTTACTTTTTTTTTTTTTTTTTTTTTTTTTTAACTAAAGCAGGTCACAGTGTCCTCTTTTACCATGTATTTCTGAGCTCTGGTGGTTTTGTATAATGACTTAACAATCTTTTCATGAAGTTTTGATGGGTCCATTTACAAAAATTATCCCCGCAGTTTGGCTGAATTTTAATTCATGAACTAAAAACCGTCTGATTTTACACCAAAAGTATCTGAAAGTGGATACAGTCCTGTTCTTTCATTGATATCACATTAGCTTTTGGAGCTAATCCAGACTTACTGGAGGTTTACATGCAAACCTGACTCACTATGGGTCTTCCACTCACATCTGATCTGCTTCCAGATCTGATGTCAATGGCAGCACTGTATACACCGTGCTTCCACTATCCAGCTTGGCCTCCCTCCAGAAGCTTAATGTTTTTCTTCAGTTGCATCAGTGCCTCTGAGCAAAAAGAGAATGACATCCGTATGTTTTAAGATTAAAGCCGAGTCAACATTTCAAGTGAAAAATTGTGTGTGTTTGTAGATGTACAGTAACATGATGAAAGAGAAAATTTCTTGAAATAACAGTTCTGGTCTCAAAGCTGCTGAGGCCATTTTGTGTGTTACGTTTTCTTGAAAGAGATCAACAGAAAGATACTTGTAGATCACCATGGTTTTCTTTTGGCAGCTAAATTTTGAACCATATAATTTACTGTAGTTTGTTTTTTTTGGGTTTTTTGGTTTTTTTTAAAAAAAATCAAAGAGGATTTGGCAATAAATATGTTGATAAACTCCCATTTAAAGCAAGTGAAAGAACAGTTAGCTCAGAAAGCTGACGAAGAGAGCTAGGAGCCAATTGCTGCCCATGAACGGGCCTCAGAGGTGTTTCCTGAGGAGTTGTTTGTATTCTCGCAGTTGCATAATGCAACAAATGCAAATAGATCCCAAACAATATGAGTCACTTGCATGCACAGGCAGACAGGACTGGCATTTTAAAGTTATCTATTGAAAAATTCTTCAAACTTTTCCACAAACTTTAACATTAAACATACCACTCTGAAGGGTTTTATTTTACCTAAATGCGCTCCTGCAAGCCAGCGCTGCGCTGGCTGTGCCTGGCACCTCTGCTGCAGGGCATCATACAAGCTAATGTTCCCTCGAGCACACAGAGGACTGTGCTATGGAACCAGTGCTCCCTCCAGCATGTAAAAACCTCATGGACAGCAAGAAAGTAGTTATGCATGTATTGTGGAGAGGGCAGTTTAACTTGCAATCTGGTAGGACCATGTACTCATATCTTACTCCAGGCTAAGCAGGACCTTACTGGAGACACAGTGTCAACACTCAGTTCATTTTATCTTAAGTCTCTTATATACTAGTGTTATTCTTCCAAAAGCATGATGCCCTCCGAATATACTTTGTACTAAATCATGAAGGAGCTGAAAGGCTGAAAAGGACCATATAGGGTCACTCCAAGAGGGTTGTTTTTTTTTTAAATAGCTTACCTTTTTTTTCTTTCAGTGAGAGTGAGATGGGAAATAATTGGTCCTTATCAGGTTTCTTTGCTTGTTAAAAACAATTTCTGAAGCTGTTCCTGTATATTAGCAGGTAAAGTGAGTTAAATTCTTGGATCTCTACAAGATTAAGATGACTTCAGCTCCTGTTTCCTATCGAAACTTAACAGATGGGTCTAAGCAACACCTAGTCAGATAAACACGACTCTGATTTTAGCTCATCTGTGTCACTTGAGTAAAAATATTATTACAGTTGTTTGAACTATTTGTTAGCTTCCTTGAGTCTTTATTCACAAAATCACCACCAAACACTGTATCCTGAGCATCTGTAATACACCAGACTGCTTTTTAATGTGTAATATGGAGTAAAACATGCAGTATTCTGCAAGGGCAGTTGCTTTGGAAATAGCTGAAGCAGCTCAGGATAGGTGCCTATGTGCTTCTTCACCCCAAAACCTGGTGGAAGTGTTGAGGGAGTGAGGCAAATGCAGAGCATGACGACATTTGCCTCTTCTTCTCCATGGTGAGAAGGAGAAGAGCCATGGTGTGCTGAGCTGGGAAAACACAAGAAAATGGCATCTGCCACCACTGCTACAATGCGCCTCTGCTTTCTGGTCCATCTGCAGGCATGTTCAAGTGCACTTCACAGATATTTTTCATAGCTTTTTAAAGCATTTTCTTACACTGCTGTGTAGAAAAGCCACACATGAGAGGGCTTTTTTTTAATTAAATCTAAACATAAAAAGAAAATTTCACAAATCTGTTGGTCTGGCTGTTTCCCAGTCATATGTCATCTGAATTACATTACCACAATATTCCAGACATTAAATTAAAGACAGTAGGAACAAGTATAGTTGACATGTGTGCAAAATTTAAAACTAAGGAACTTCCAGTGGTTTCTTTAATCCCAGCCAAATTACAGCTTTTACCACACTCTTCCTTCTATAATGCCAATTTTTTTTTTCCCTCCCTCTCTCAGACACATTCACAAGATCACAACCATGCAGCTGCAAGGCGTCCTGTGCTGTTCCTGTGTGGGCTGGCCATGCCTGCAGTCACCCCGGGGCGAGGGTACCAGCTCATTCCTGCAGGGACACTGCCCTGGCTTCCTTGCTTTTGGATATCACAAGGTATGAACAGTGTCGGGAAGAGGTTATCTCTGGTGTGCCAGGCATAGCTGTTATACCTTTTTTTGCCCATCATCGGGAAGAAATCAGTAAGAGTTAAATTTCCTTGCTAGGAAAAGTGTGCAGCACTGGAACATGGTATCCAGGGTGACTGTGAAACCTGTGTCCTCGGGGTTTTTTAAGACTTGCCTTGGCACAGCCATGGCTGACCGGAGCTAGTGCTACAGGCAGGGGCTTGGACTAGATCACCCCCAGGGTGCCCCTTGGACATTTCTGATAGCCACTGCTCTACCACTGGGGAAATGGGCAATGGCCACTGCTAGTGGCAGAGCAATGATTAGATATTTGTAGCTATGACTTGTGACAATCTGTCCACTGTGACATGGAGTAGGTCTTCTTTTTCTCCTCTTTTTAGGCTGAAAGATGTTAATGGCTTCTAGTAAACATGTCTACTGAGCAGTCAAAGATGTGGTTAAAGTGAATAAGCAACCCTTCGTTCAGGGCAACTAGATGCCCTGATGAGCAGTGGTAGTGTAGAAAGCCACACCTCAAGGCAAGGCCTGCTGTGGTCAGACCAATTAGAAGCTAAATCACATGCACACACCTACATGGAGGAGGGAGAGAGAGAGAAACAACAAAACACAGCTACTCAGCTGAGGCTGGCATGCTCCTGCCCTAAATCGGTGGGGCAGGCAAAGGCTGCCCATGCTGGTGCTGCAGATTCCCCTCAGCTCCTGCCCTTCAGTGCCCAACACCATCCCTGGGGCTCCTCTGCAGCGTGCCCGTGCCACGGGCCGGCCCACGTGGGAGCGCATCAGGATGCCTTGCAATTGCTTGCATCCCCTTGTTTGGCTCTGTGTTTGTTCAGCTGTGAGTATATTTGGAAACACATTGGTTGGTGGATGGGTTGCTTTGACACTGCAGAAGGAAGAGTGTGGTAAAGGCACTGTGTTTTCCACATTATCTGATTGATACCATTCTTCTTTCCTCTTAATAGAAGCAATCCGCTATGGCTTTGAGATTGCCTTAACCGCACAGACCAGAAAAAAAAATGGAAAAATGTTCCATTTTGGCTTGGTATATCTAAACTTAAATAGTATTTTCTGTGGTGTTGATCAGGCAAAGGTAAATACGATGTTGTGTATTGCCTCAGAATAAACATCATTCCTCTACCTTTAACATTTCCATCAAGAGCTATTCTGGTGTGGAAAAGCTGGGATTTTGCATGTTCTTTTCCCAAGGGGGAGAGGAGTAAAATAACTTGAGAAAACATTGATGCTTTCTACCACAATGAAATGAATACTTTGCATAGAAAAATATCTCAGTGTTAGTAGAAATGAACTTTTCATTTTCTGCTCTAAATATCAGTTCAATATACTTCACTTTTTGTTATATTTGGAGACTCTGAGGTACAGAAATGAAAGCTGAGAGTATACTTTGCTGTTTTTAAAACTTGAAACCATGTTCTGCAATGTGGGCTTAGAAGAGATGGCTTACAAAGACTGCACATTGCAGTGAGAGCAAGGGGAACCATGTCTTAATCTGATTTTTACAGAACACCAGTGGCCCACCGATGTATCCCTCTGTGTTGTCCCTCTGCCTTCGATATTGTTAAGGTTGTACAATCCATTAAGTAGTGGATAATGGAAGGAAAGTGGGATCTTCTCATGCTTCTGGGCAGAATTCTGTTTCCTATGAGTTCATTATCCCTCTGATGTAAAAATTGAATGAGGAATTCTGTTTCTCAGGTTGCAAGGTAAGGTGGTTGATATGGTCCTTGTGGAGGGCAAGCAGATCATGAGGAGGACCCTGGCATATAATGGCTGAAGCACAGCCTCAGTTCTTCCCCATCTGCCCAGTCTGCACATCTGTAAGTGAAACCAGGATGAGATACTGATGCTTTGGCAACTACCACACTGACAGTGGTGTATGTTGCACCTCATTTGTCAGGCAGAATGTACCCATTGGTCCTCTTGCTCTTAGCTCGGGAGGGAAGTCATGAGACCTTCCTTCTGCTGGGCTTCAAGCAAAAAGTAAGAATTAAAGCATGTATAAGACTCTACCACATCTATTATTTGTTTGTTAGGTGCTGGCAACCTGCTTACAGCACTGCAATGCAGAAATGTGAATTGCAGCCATCCCCTGTTACATCTTTGCTTTATGGACCAGATCTCAACTTGGCATCTGCACAGGCCAAGTGAGTTCTAATGAAGTGTGCAGGGAATCTCCTGTGAGTAACTCTGTGCGTACTGTTCTCTCTGAGGGATCAGAGAGGAGGGAATCATATGTGATGTTTTATTTCTATTTCCTTGTTCTTTTTCATTTACTTGCTATTCAATTACGATTTTTAAACAGCTACAAACAATGAGATACAAATACAAAGTCCAACTGTTTTTAACATCAACCAGATATCTGATATCTTCTTGGCAATCTGGCATCCAGAAATCAATGAATAAATTGCCATCATCCAGTGAATAAAATACTCATCTGAATTAGTAGAGCACAGATGTGCCCTTTCACTTCACTAACATGTACTGTACGCAGAATACCTTAAACATGATGCAATTCCATGTTTCATAATACATGCTTTTCATGCTTTTTTGTGAAACGTGTCTTCCGTCACGATTGTTTGAAGGTACTGCTATAAACTTTGTGGCTATTATTATGTCTATTGCAGTTGGCTAGTCATTCTAGAAAACAGTTTTTCCCTGCTAGTAGAAGAGATCACTTTAATATAAATTAGCTCAATAAAAAATATTTATTAAAACAACAGTCAACAATCTGCTCCTCCTAGCATGTATCTTGTACAGTATTAGAGTGAAAGCACATATTATCATGTTACTAAAAAGAAAAGTACCGAAATTAAAAGATTTATAATAGAATAACAGTAAACAATCTGCTCAATCAGGCATCCTAACTACTTAGGTGTGTAATTATAGAAATGACACAATGTTTATGCAAGTGTCTTCAGAATAACAATAAAGTGCAATGTGTTTTCTACCAAAGAAGATTTACTTAAATATATTGGAAGCCCAGCAGGGCTACTCACATGACAACAGAGGAGTAAAAAGGGAGAGGCATTCCCTAATGCACAGTCAAAAGGGCATAAAGGCAAAGCTATGGAATATGAGGTTTCATTGGCGTCTGAAAGGTTAGTGATTGGTCTCGTTTTTCTTTTGCTGTGTTTCAAGTATTTGTGCAGAAGGGGTGGGCATTGTAAACAGAGCTTGAAGCTGTGACACTCAAAGCTCTCCACTGTGCCAGGTGAGTAAGTCTAAAAGCTGGGAGGATGCCTGTTTGCATTTAGTGCTTGTGCATGTCTCACTTTGACACTGTCTCTGTTCCACTTTTTATATCTTGTTTGCTCCTGGTCCAAGAAAGAAATCTAACCTCAATGTCTTACTCCTTGATATCTCTCCTAATCACTCAACTTATAGAGCAAATTCATCCTCTTTGCATCAAATTCTTACTCTTTATAGACTTCTTTCATCTCTAATCTTCCCACTGTGACAGGAAAATGTGCCTCGCAGCAGTGCCTTATGATGTCAGAATGAGAGGCTTCTGGCTGGATGAGCAAAAGTGTGTTTAAAAGGCAATTTTAAATGTACAAGTTCTGACTGCATAGTCATCACTGGCCTCAAAAAAGAAGGGGAAGGCCTCTGTGGAGCCTGACCTGCAGTTTCCTTTCTGCAGCCTCTAAAATAATACAGAGGAGAAAATACTGCTGATTTGAGGGGTGCCCTTCTGCACCCACTCTGTGCAAGAGCTCGTGATGGCAGAGTCAGTCCCTGGAGTGCCAGGTCCTCACTATTTGTGACCAGCCTGTTTTCTGTGGCATTTCAGCAGATCTGAAACTGGCCAACTGTTTTAATGTAATAATCAAAATAATTTGTCATGGTATTTGGGTCACATTACTAGCCTGCTCCCAGTCCAGTTATTTTCCTGCAGTACGTGGCAATGTTAACACTCCTGTTTGTGGTGTTTTCACAGCTGAAGAACTGCTTTCTCAAGATGCTGGTCAGCAGGATGCAGGAGAAACAGCACATCTCTCCAATGCTTTGGTTGCATCCCACTCATAACTGGCTGGTAGATGTTACCTTACAGCCTTACCCTGGGGGTAGCCCACAGTGACCTCCTAGCAGTGCTAGTAAAACAGAATTGAGTTGCCTCAAGGGTGCACAAAGATTTTGGCCACTGTTGCCATAGGTGGAAGTGGAAGATGGGATCTAGGGTCAGTAATCTGAAGTGAAAGCTCTGAAGACTTGAGTTCAGTGCATCTTTTTTAGTGGCATGGTAAGGCAAATGAGCAGCAGCAATAGGTGCTGTGGGGAACAGTGTTTCTCTTCTTAGGTAGCCAGTTAGCTTCTTCTATGGGCATGACCCATAGTGTTCTGCAGATCACAAATGCTTTGAGGTTTTCTGGAGAGGATTTTGGTTTTCCTTATTGAATACATTGTTTGTGTTATGTTATGGTAACAGATATGTAGGAATATTTATGGCTCTGGCTTGAAGAATTTCCTGGCTGTGGTGGAGCTTCTAACCCCTAAGGAACCTGGAAAGTAACTCTAGTTCAAAGGAAGAGGATGGGAAGCTTAGTGGTGTTATAACACTGATTTTGAAAACTACGGTTATTGTCATTTTTATCTGGGACAGTTACCCATGAATTGTTGCCTCTTATACTTAAATAAACCTGGTGTACTCCCATTTTTTGTAGCATTCCTCATGTTTCCCCAAAGTTTCCAAAGGGGGTCCTGTAAAAGTCAGCATTGTGTTTGCTTTAAGTTATACAAGGAATGTAACACACTTAAAAGTAATCCAGACTTGAACGCAGGTGCCAAGAATGGTTAGAAATATTTTTAAGTCCGTGCAGATCAAGGTCACTAGCACCTTTGGTGTGAACAGCCAAATGCTCTGCACCCTCTGCTTACTGAGCTCAGGAGGGAAAGAGGACTCCAAAGAGCTATGGACCAAAGAAGAGCCACAAAGCAACACCTGTAAGCGCAAATCCATGTTGTGAAGGACAAGCTCAGCAGCTATGGGTGGGCACTGTTTCAATAACCAGTAATGAATCAAGGCATCCCTGTGCAGGGACGGGGCTGGGTGTGCATCAGAAAGTCCCAAGATCCAGCAATTCAGCTGCTGGTTTGGCATTCAGAGACACTCCCCCTGCCAGCAAAGGCATCCCAAACCCCCACTAAGTATGTATCACACTTTTAGGTCCTTGGTTTCAGGGTGGTCTGTGCCACATCTCAATGGTATGGTCACACCCCTGCTGCTGCTGGGCCACATGCTGTGGGACCATGATTTTCTCCAAAGCAAGCTTGACACGGGGTGCTGATCCCCAAACTTTGACCAGGGGAGGAAGGCTTTCAAAGCTGACCATGCTGGCGTTCAGGAGCTGGAGATGAGGAGTACAGAGGTCTGCATGAATGTGCTAATCAGACAGGCATGCTCAGCGAGCCTTGTGGCAGTGTGACCCTGCAGCAGCAGCACAGCCAGCCCGTGCCAGCTCACCCCGTGCTGCCGTGGTCCTGGAGCCCCTGTGTCCTCAGCCGGCACCAGGCCAAGCTGCAAGTCCTCCTGAGTGAACCGTGGGAAAGTTAAATGACTTCTGGGGCACTTAAGGAGACTGTGGAAAAATGTTGGAGAGCTGTCAGCACTTGCATGATTTAGCCTAAATCCTCTCAGCAGAGCGAATGTTCACAGTCTGAGGGGAAATCTCGCCTGTGGCTGTGTGCAAGCTGACTAACTTAGTCTGAAAGGACCAAATTAACCTTGGATAAGAGGTTTTTTTGCATGGATGGTTAGTGGATGAAAGGAGATGTCTAAGCGAAAGCCTAGGCTAGGCAAGGGGAAGGAGCATCCCTGGCCATGCACCCGCTCAGCCTGGCCCGGCTTCCCTCCCGCATGCACTGCCAGCCTCGGGGCTGCTGCGCTGGGGTGGTCTTGGGGCTGCTGGGCTCGGGTGGCCTTGAGGCCATGGGGCTGCAGGGCTGAGGTGGCCTTGGGGCTGCCGGGCTGAGGTGGCCATGGGGCCACAGGCCTGCAGGCAGCCTGGGCTGCCCAGCCTCCCCTTCTCGCACACTTTCCAGGGCTGCTGGCAAAGCTCAAACCAGAACTTGGGCCCATGGTTTAAAATGTATTTACTGGCAGCCAGTAACTGCTTTTGGTTTGGTTTTTTTTATAGACCCACCCACCCTCACGCAACAGGCAAATAGGAGGCCTCCTGCCACTGCCCAGCACATGGCCACCTTGGCTGCCACCCGCCCCATGCCTGCTGCCAGCCCAGGTGTCCACCTGCATTTGAAGAGCAGAGATCAAGCCGAGGAAGAAGGCTGACACTGCATCCGGGGGAATGTTTGGTATGAAAAGTGGGTCTTGCGTACGATCACCCTACCATGCCTTGATTTTAAAAGTCATTGTACCTTGGAAAGCAAGTACTGTGTGTTACTCTTGGCAGGGAGAAAAAATACATCTTTGTAGAGGAATGAAGGCAGTGGGCTGATTAGCACTGATAACATGCAGCTGTGGCCTTGCAGCGACGGCAGTGGGTTGATGGACATGGATGATGTGCAGCTGTAGCTTGTTCCACTAAGTGGTTACATAGCCCTGAGGAGTGTGGCAGAGGGGGCTGGATGGGGGAGGAGCAGTGTGGTCTGGCCTCTGGAGGAAGGAGAAACAGCACAGACAGTAGAATCTGACCAATGGTAAAAGCCTTGTTGCAGCCTGATAGTTTGTTTGTGCTGCAACACTTTTTCAATCATATCTCTTTTTAGTGGGGTTCAGCCACTTGTCCCCTAAGTGGGAGATGGCTGTTCATTTGACATCAGGAAGTTGTGTATTATCAAGTTGAATACAATTACATCTTTTTTGGAGTGAAAAACTTGTGCCCATCAGGCCCCAGCTCCAGCAGGGATAGCAGCATGGGATTTCATGAGTACAGTTAACCCTTTTTGGACATCATTGCCTGCTTTCAGTGAGCAGTGGGACTAGCATGGGACCTGCATCACCATCTATGGCCTGGGTGATGTGTTCCAGCCGTACTGCCCTTGCTGCAGGGAGATTAAAGATTGCTTATGGCAGCTGGTGGCATTTGCAGGATGTATAGTGGCTGCTGTGTGTCCGCTCCATGCTGATACAGGGTCAGTGATTGCCTGACAGATTGAGATAAGACCATTCCTTGTCAAGATGCTTCCAGGCTGCTGAGAATGTAAAATCAAAGGCTGTCTAGAAATACTGCTCAGCGCTGTCAGTGTCTTGGAAAATGCTACACACAGAAAAAGAACAACAGCTAGCGTGCATATTCAGAGCAGGAATTACAGCCAGGACAACTATATTATCAGGTCTTTAAGACTCAAAATAACCTTGAAGCTGCCTTAAATCATTTCTTTCAGGGTTCCTTTTGTGTATCTACGGAAAAGAGGGAGTAGCTGACTTGCTGTTGTACTGCATGCTCTCCTGCGGTGCCAGAATGGTCTTCTTGCAGTCAAAGTCATACAGTAACAGTCTCAGATGTCTTTTAAGTTGAAATTTGGGTCCAGCCTGCTGTGTAATGAGCAAAGATCAGGGAATCACAAAGATGTGTATGACCGCTTTTTGATTCTCTGAATTTGACTGGAGACTAAATAGATTAGACCAGAATCTCCAGTCTGTCCTCATTATTACACTAAAAATATTTCACTGTAACTTTACAGATGGCAAGCTTGACATAATATTCACCCCATTATATTTTTTTAAGTTATCCTTACAAGCAAACTTGTTATTTTGCTATACTATAGACCTAAAGCAATGCAAAGACATTTACACAATTACATTGATCTTACATATAAAGCAACAGCATGAAATGAATACAAAAATGCATATATTTATGTTCTTTAACCAGCAGCTGGAGTTAATAATAACTGAAGTTTGAAGTTACTTGTAAACTGAAGCTTGGGCTATTCATTTTTATGTTTAGGACAAACCCCTTGAGGTTTCTGTGACCAGGATTTTACAGCCAGAGAAGAAATTTCACCACCACTGGAAATATACGTATTCCTATCAAGTCAGTTAGAGAAGGAAAATAATCATCTTGCAGAAGCGTGCCCAGAAAAACCCAAAAGGTAGGATTAGGTTAGTCATGGAAGATCTTCTCTCTCCTAACTCCTATATATTGGAGATAGTAGGAATCACTGGGAACACTAAATTCAGAGGGAGACAGCAAATACAGGATAAATGGCTACAATGTTTTTGTTTTTCAAAACCTGTCTAGAGTTACAACTACTATCAAGCAGCTCCAGCAAACAGATGAACTCATTCCCGAGAACCGGAATTTCACTAGTGGGGCTTTGAGTTGGCTAGGAAACCCTTTTCCCTTCTTCTTCCTTCACATTCCTTTCACCAGAATGTAATCCAAAATTTACAAAGACTTTTTGTGAAGCGTGAAGGTCATTCCTGGCAGGTAGGTCCATGGAGGATATTTCCAGTCTTTAGGGAGCCTGTGTTGGAGTAACTGGGCTGTCATTTTCTGCTTCTCAGGGTGGGGAAGGCTTCTATAGTTGGACTCTTCCTCCCCCTTTGGCAAAAATTACAAACTGAACTACAGAGATTATACAAGTTAGAGTTCAGTGGAAAATACTCTTGTGAAGCATTTTGATTCTGATGAAAAAGCATTTTCTTTTTCTTTTCCTTCATAAAAGGAAAATACGACCCCCACCCTGTAATAGCTCTATTTTACATGCAAGCAAACACAATTCCCCCCAACAATAGCTCTATTTTGCATGCAAGTGTACACACATTTCTCTTTGTTATTGTTTGTAGAGTACTTTGAATAGGAAATCGTATTTGGTGCTAAGCATTAGTGCAGCTTGCAGGCATCTTGTTTGCCTGGTACCCTATGTGCCCCACAGGGCTCCAAGGCACTTCACGCTGCTATGAAGCAGCACCTTTCTTTGTTCCCTCCATGCCTCATAGTTTCTTGTTGTGTGTGTAATAATGATTGTACATTATGTTTTAATTTGCATTTTTAAGCAGACATGGTTTTAACCATCTTATGTGATAAGAACGATTAGTCTGACCTGCTATGTGAATCTGTCCCTGCCTCTTCAGCTGCCACCCCTTTGGCATTTCGTATCTTAAATAGAGGAAGGACAAAAACCAAGCATCAAAACTGACTTCATTACATTAATATGTGTGCACAAATGACATGCATATGCTTCTGAAACCCAGTTACTCTTTTTTTCATTATTTCCACTGTCAGAAAGAGATCTCTCACAAACGTTTGTCACTGGAGAGTGCACAGGAAGGAGGGACATAGACAGGTAGGTAGCTAGGTCGGTAGACAGCTACCTAGAGGAAAGGGCAGAAGAGGCAAATGTGGAGAGCTTTTGTTTGAAATGCACTGAACATTATTTTCTGGAGGCTTTCACAATGGAGTCAAAAGACCTTGTGTCTAGGTAATTGTAGTCTGCCAAGGTTTGATGATGGAGAAGCAAACAAAAACATCATTCATAAAACATATCCACAATACATGTGCTACAACCAACTGGGTCAGCTGGCAATGTGGTAAGAGCCAGCTGACAAGACCTGGGAAGTCAGAGCAGCTGTGCTCTAACCCAGATTACTATTTATTATTTATTCACTTTGTTCTGCTTAAGCTGGGACAGACCAACACAAATCTGCTTTACCTTGTAGAGTATGTTTGAACAGAGAAAATGGATGTCTGTCAGTGGGTTTACGTCATGTGAGAACACTTGCCGTAATTAACAAGGGGATGGATGTGTGTCAGGGCAGAACTTGCAGCATTTGCTAAATTCAGATCCGCCTAAAGCATGGGCTCACATGGAAGGGCAGGTAGCCCAGGGTCCTACAAAGCATGAGGCCCATTGCAACTGTGTTGATCTTGCTTGCCTACAGCCATCCCTGAGGGTAGGTCCCCTGAAGCCAGCCTTGCTAACTAATGCTGCCAGGAGGCACACACACACCAGAATAACCTGCACCAGCAATAGGACTTTCTTTGCCTACCGCTTGTGCGTAGTAAGATTTCTGACTGCATAAAGACAGGTTTCTTTTCATACTGCCAGCTAACACTGCATTTTTCCAGGAAGCCATGATTTTTTTTTTTCTGTTTGTCCTGCAAGTAGCAGGATGTGAACCTTCTCTGAAGAAGAAAGCACATGGTTGCAGTTAACTTGGGAATAAGTATGCTCTGGAAGCCTGGGCTCTGCATCTACCACAGCAACATTGCTTCTGGTTCAGAGTTGTCTCACATCTGTCTGAAGAGAAGCACGGGAAGCTGGACTTTGCATCTGCCTGGAAAATAGCATGTAGACATATCCATATGTATGCTGGTGAATATTTTAAGCATAGTCACAGCCTCTGAGAAATAAATGGGAACATATCTCATGCTAACTTTCAGCTAGAGAAGTTTCATGTTGGTCTTCACCTAGCTTTGAAGCTAAGGATTTAGATATTTCGTTTTGCTCAGGAATGGGAGTTTGTTGCTGAAAGATGGACATAAATGGTGCATTCAGCGTAGATTTTTTTTTTTTTAATGTGTTGGTCAAACTGTATGTTTAAAGACGGGAAGAAATGCTGTTTCCCTGAATTGCCTGTCATTGTGCAAGATAAGACAGGCATGGATAGAGTAACTTTTAATCTATTCAGCATTTTTTTCCTGAATTAGTTTACTTAAGCATCAGTGCCAGACTAACAGCTGTATGCTAGAGGAAGAGCTGACCCATGGAGTCTGAGAAAGCTTCCTGAAGGTCTGTATCTTAACCAGCCATACAAGTTATATCTTCACAACTGCAGTTTACAGCAAAACCCAATACTGATGAGAATCAATGACATAATGACAATTCCGCTACAGCCCGAGTGGCCCAGAAGTCTGACCTCAGCACCAGCCAGGAAGAATTTCTTTCACATTTCTTGCCTGAACTTACTTTCTTCTATTTGTGCTTAAGTTTCCATCTCTCTGTTTTTGTAAGTGAACTGTGAAGCAGAAGCCGTAGTCTGTGAAGGAGATCCTGCAAGTATTTCAGCCGTGAATTACTGCCATTGTATTGCTAGGCTTCATTTTTTCTGCAACTTCAACTCTATGTTGTCCCTGATGAAGTAAATGATGATACTGAGCAACGTCTCTTCAATTTTGCCTGCTTCTAAATGAATTCTAGTTTTATTTCTCAGCATAATGCAGACCCTACATCTAGTTTACTTATGATTTATATTCTGTTCAAAGATATGAGCCTTCATGAAGCCTACTGGCTAATAATTAATTAAGCTCATTTTAAGTCATTAATCTGTTGTTCTACATGATCTTTCCAGAACACATTTACGATGTCTGATGCAATGTTTATTCTCAGCCCTTTTAATGCAAATCTTTTGTATAACTGCCTGCCTTTATTTTCCATTTGTATCACTTGCAAATGATTGTCTATACAAGCCTAATGGTTTACAGTAACCCTTTAAAAATTAGATACTTGAGGTGAACCCATTTAAAATGATTTTTTACAAAAGTCTAGTATTCCACCCAAGCACCTTCTGAACAGAAAGCCAAGTGCTCTGAATGTATCAGCATTATGATAGCCCAGACCCATTTGCTGTGGTATTGAGGACTGACACACAGATGACCCTGGGTCTCAGTACATGGAAATTACTGGTAATTATTCTATATTTTCCAACCCTCAACCTGTTCATGTCATAACTCTTTGGTAGAGATTCCTTTGAGCTGGCTCTATCATTATCAGGGGAAATTCTGAGATCTCTGTTGGAGCTCTCCAATTTGCAGCTGTGTAGCTGACCCATTTTTGTTTAGGGCAATGTGTCTTTGGCTATAAAATCATCATTCTTTATAAGCCTTTTGCAGGGGGACAAATTGATGTATTTTGTACTCCATGTGACGTTTTTAAACTGATAGATGCTATTTGCACAGCATTCTTTAATCTCCATTTCATGAAAAATGAAGGTCTTTGGCCCAGAATTTTGGTTTGATTTATACTCACAATTTCTCTCAACACGTTTCAGCCTAGCTGATATCAAAACATGAACATTAGCTGTAATCATTATCAAAGGTTTCCATGTGATTTAATAGTAAGAAAGGATGTTGGTTTTCTTCATAATATTTTAATTTCTCATAAACTGAATATCAAATTCACTAACTTTCATCTAAAATCAATTACTTTGAAAACCTGTAGGTAAGGACACCTTGGAAGAATATCCTACCATAATTTCCGTCAATATCCAATCTTGGCGCTCTCTCTCATTAGTGGAAATCATAACTATACCTTAAAAGTAGCAACTTTGTGCAGTAAAATGGCACCATACTGCTCATTCTATCTGCTAGGTAGGAGTCCTCTGAATTTTTGCTGCATATTCTATGGAACGTTTTTGTCTTTATTAAAACTAGTGAGTCAATACAGCTGTGAAAGTACGAATATTTCTCTATTCCAGGTCATCAGAAAATAATGCTTTTTCTCTTCCGAGGCCAAGATATTTAAGAGCGGACAGAATATAAATCAGAGTGAAACGGATTTGATTCCCACTTGCCAAGGGGAGGTTCCCATCTGTTCTCACTGAAGTGTATGGAGATTTTTGCTATTGACTCTCTTGCGAAAAGGGTCGGACCGTAATTTGAGGGAGGAGAGAGCATTTAGCTCTTTTGTATCATTATCTAAAATAAAAATGCTTCAGCTAAATAGGCTTGTGACCATCTGAAGAAGCTGCTTAGTAACAAACATTCTCAGTTTTGCAAAGGTGTAAACCCCTAGAAATTAGGTGGTCTTGCCCACCACAGCAGCAAGTCTACATAGGTAGAGGAGGTGTTTCAGTATCTCTTACACCCCGTGGAAACCAAATCTAACTCATCAAGGTCTTTTCCATTGAACATACATTTTTGCTAAGAAAAGAATATTCAAAAACTTCACAGGTCATCAAGGTTGTGCTTGTTCCTACCACTAGCCTGAGGAATCTCCTGGCAAAGAGCCAACCAAATATAACCTCACCTTCACTTTTTGCCACCAATCTGCATGAGCAATGTGCTTTTGATACAGAGACTACATTCTTATCTGACCACTTGGACAGTATTTTTTCCAGTAGTAGACTCAATGAGTCTGAACAGTCACATATTTATGTTGAAGTGTTTCTTTTGTTACCTTCAGGACAGAACTGGGGATTCTAATTCCAGTGTGGGGTGGGTTGCACAATAGGCCAATTTTCCATATTTTTACAGCGGCTGAGTACAAAATTGATATCAGTTGCCCTCCAGCTTGTTCCCAGAGCAAGGTAATTGCAGTATTTATTTGCAATGTGCAGTTTGATACTTTCCCTTTCAAGTCAATCTAGTCCCTCTTATTTCCTTTTCTTGTTTCCTTTGCACTGGGTAATATTTGCAATGTGAAGGCTGGCTTTAACACCAGAGTTTTGCTGTTCAGGGAAATAAGCATTGGGCTCAGTGTTTAAAACAAAAATGTAAAGTAGCTTTAATAAATATTTTATGAAGAATAGAAATTAAGAAAAATTGCAGGAGAGGATTAAAAAAAAAAAAGACACCTTTAAAGCAATTACGAAGCACAGACCATATTCATACCATCCAACTCAGTGTAAGATAAGCACTCACTAAAGAACTTTTCTAGCTGATAGATAAATGTGCATGTACAGCATTCCCTATTTTGTCTAGTCCCAACAAACCTTCTTAGGAGTATCCATAGCTGTCTTATCAAAGTTAATATTCCTGCCTAGGAATATGCTGGTGTGGGAAATCATCAGCTGATATTAGAGCAGCTATGGTGTTCACTGACTAACCAGACCTCCAGAGTTGTCATACTTATCTTTGGTTTCAGAGCCTCTGCTGATCAGGATGCTCTGAAATGCTCACTGGTATACAAGTATAACACAAATGTACATTTTTACTAGCCAGCCTTTTTTAAAAATCTGTGTCCCATCAAATTGCTTAGCATTTTGTATGACCTTGGAAGTTCTGGTTCTCAGTAAACACATAAGGTGTGTCAAGCAATGTAACTTGCAGCTCAGCTGCTGACAGGGGACGTAAAGCTGCATGAAATCTATCTTTATCACTATAGGAAGATTTGTAGAGTCACTGCTTTCACATCACGCTAGTTACTGGCTTGACTTTTTAAAGAGCAGATATTTTCTTCTTGCTTTGGTCACTACTTTCTGGAATAAACTATTGAAATTCGATGGAGTTGTGCCAGTTGAACTAGCTAAGGATGCCGCCTTCTATTTGCTCTTACAGCTCCTGAAGGATGTGTGATTCAAATTCTATTGGGATTGCTCTTTTATCTTTGCAGTCAAAAATGTCCCTATTTTTTCTTCCACTTTTCCCAGAGCAATGTAAGAGCTCTGTGTTAACGTGTGCAGCAAAAATGTGCTGCAATCAAAAAAGCAGATTGTAAGTATCCATTTGAATAACTTTGATTTATTTCAGCTACAGTTCCAACATCTTTAATTGTATTTTCTAATAATGGCCATAGGAGCTTGTTTGCAAAGAAGTAGTCTGGTATTGCAAACTGTCTTGTAAAATTTGAAGTTTCTTGCATATTCTTACAAAAATAACCCAAATAGCTACGGATTTTGAAGCAATCCTATGGGGCAAAACCCCCTATGTTATATCATACAGCAAGAACACTGAATTGTCACAGTGAACAGTCCCACACATACACAGACTGTAGGTTGCTCAGAAAAAGCTATTCATGAGAAAAAGAACATATCTACACAAATATAATTTGTAATTAAAGATGTGTGAACTTTTATCTGTAAAGGGCTCATTTGCTGTGATACAGAGGCAACTACAGCAGAGACACTGAATGAAATAGATCTGTGTTAAACACCTTGTCTCCAAGTGGTTGCTGAGCACCACATGGCACCAAGAATAAAAATAGCCTAAGTAGAATAGAGAACTTAAAATCTCTTATCAGAGCCAAAACTCTCCGGAAATGTGGAAGACAACTGAAGGAAATGCAGGAGGCACTTTGTTCTGTGTTTGTAAGCAAGCAGTGACAGTAGAAATGAAGACACTCAGAAGGTAGCTTTGTTTTTGACAGTGGCTGGTTTTGAAAAGCTTGTTGCAATTAATAATTTTCTCTTAAGTAGAGCAGAGGCTGACTGTGAAGTGGTAGTACAGAAATGTGAGGAACCCTGAATTCCATGTAAAAATGAAACATATGTGTGAGATTGGCTCAGAGTAAACAGTGTCTTGCGATTTTCAGTGCTAAGAGGAGACTGGATCCTAATGGGAACTGGGAAGAAAATTCAGAGAAACTACTGGAAAATCCAGAGTGAAGCTGAACAAAGGCCTTATAAGGTGCTGGTTAATGAACGTTAGCGAGGAAGGAATTCACTTGGCACAGTCTGTATAGTGAACTCCACAGTTCTTTGACACTGCAGGCCTGATTCTGGTATGCCAAAATGTCACCAAAACACCAACTCCTTAAGGTAAAAAAGGATGCAGAGCTCTGTCTTGGATCAAAACCAGAACAACCCAGAAAACTGCATACATTGGACAACCACCGCTTAAAAGGATGATGTCCAGAAAAAGAAATATATAACCAAAAAGGCAATGGGTTGCACCATGTTTTTAATTGATTGCAGACATGTCCAGAGTGTGGCCAGCACGGGCAAAGGATGACAAGTATACCTCTAGCTCAGATGAACTCCACATAGCGGCAACAAATAATGCTCTGCCAAAATGCGAAGACTGTCAACCTGAAAGTAAGTATGACAGCTATTATTTCAGAGCTGCACACTGACACATAAACCACTGTTCCCAGAAATTCTATTAAAAGAGCTTAAAGAAAAGCATAAAAAATAGAAGATAAACTGATGAGGAGTGTTATTTACACACCAGCTAAAAAAATGTTGAGGTAGAGCCACAGTTAAACAGTAACAAGGGTATGAATGCTACTTCTTGAGTTAGAAGAATGACAGATCTTTTATCTTATCCAGGGGTATGATCCTGGTATGAAGCCAAAATAAATAAGATTATCTTCAGAACATCAGAGGGGGGATTTTTTGCTCCTGCTGGACTACTACAGAGCTGACAGTACCCTCCCACTTCTATAGCAGTGCTGCATGCATTATCCTGCTGCACTTTGAGACTCACATGGGAGGGATGCATGTGGTATGATATGACACTATCAAAACAAATGACTTGCTGCTTCTTGATGTTAGTATTCATGTATCAGAGGAGACATACAAGCTCAGGTGTCAGTAACATCACAGACTAACCAGACATTGTTGTTGAGGCAGGTTAGCAGACAGGCTGGAAGTTCCTGGGATCCCATGGTATGTGAGCACTGCTCACTTGTCATTCACAGGCTGCTCTGGGGAATAACTGCGTGGCATCTGAGCTGTTCAGAGAAGTGTGCTTGGCACTGCCTGGGCAGTACCTACTGCACAGCGGAAACGGGGAACAAACCAGTCTTTGCCAAGGTCCTTGCTGCAGTGGTGAGAACAACACGGGGAGCTTGCACGCATACAAGTAACTGCTTCTGTTCTTATATGATGCCCCTGTCAGTATTTTTCCTGTAGCCAGAGCTGGAATTTTGGAAACCAGATCTCTTATGCAGTAAAGCAGAGTGGTGACTAAAGTTCCTCTGCCTGACTTGGATGGTAAAGCTAACCGGAAAAAGTCCACCTTTTTCTTTTTGTCTCCAGTATGAAATACTTTAGCAAAAATACATTGTAAATTTTCTGTCTTCATCAACAACTGGAAAGTAGAATGCCAACTTTATTTTTTCAGTTACAACTTTTGGTTTTCCACTCTTTTGAAAAAGGTAAGTTTTTTGGCTATAAAAGAAATTGCAAGAGAAATCATTAGCAGAGTTTTCCACCTAGCTCAAAAGTCATTCTTCAAGCGGCTCTACCCTTTTCAGCTTTCTTCTGATGGTGGTGTTATACTAGGCAATTTGTAAAATTTGGTATCTGTTATCGTTTGTGAATTGCCCCGAGACATTGTATTTGTCCAACAAGTCCATTTCCTCTTTTAATTAGGAGTGATGTACAAGTTGCATCCTGGTGTCAAATCAGTCTCCAGCCAGCCTGCTCTGAACTTTTTGCAGTTGATTACAATGATTACTATTCTTTGGTTAGCTTCTCCAGCCTAACTTCCCTGCTTTAAAGGTGGTGGCAGTGGCTGGTTTGAACAGAGCAGACAGCTGGGTGGATGTTTAGTAAAAAATATGTCTAGAGTAACAGAACTGATCGATGACATTTTCCTTTTAAATAAATGTTCTCTGGAAGGTGCTGTTCAGCAGAGCACAGCTAATATAATGCTCTGGATGGCATAAAGGGCTTTAAGAAATGGCTGGAAAGAGTAAGCACATGCATGGGGTGTCTTTCAGTTACATCCAAGCACAGCCTCTGTATTCGTAACCACAAAAATAAAACCCCCACAGACAACTTCCAAAGCTACCAACATCATTACCAAATGTGCAGGACAGGATGTTGAGCTTTTACCTGGCAACTTACCGAACCTGTATTCTGCCAGCCACTCTGACTGCTGCTTGGTTTCCAGATCAATGTGAAAATGTTTCAATGAGTAAAAGGCAAATGACCTGTGATGTACCTGTCTGGGGAAGCTTCTCTCAGTTAACGATAAACTGAATCCAACTGCACCATGAGGGAGCTGAAGTCCCGTTATTGTCAGGGGGAAGAGGTAGCTGTCAGGCTGCTCACACTTGGGATTCCAGAATTTTTAAAGTCTTTTCATCCCCAGATTGGAAATGGCCTCATATCTTTAGTTTTCCCTATGAAGACCCACCTAATTTTGCTACTGAGAGGAGAAGGGTGCAGTATGGTGTGTGTGTCATTAAGAAAGGTGAGTAGTCAGCACCTAATACAGTGGCCAGTCTGCCCAGATGTTGTTTTTGCTTTCAGAAGAAGTGTGAATAAAAACAATTCTTGTATATTGCTAGTAATCTTTCCTGCATAAAAGAGAGGTCATACATGACTCTAAAAGGCAAAGAGTTGGGCATAATAATTTAATAACATGACTGAATGTTAGGATCAGGCATTTAATCACATAGGAATAGCTGCATACCTCATTGACTATGAAAATGCTCCCTGTGTGCTTTTTGGAGTGTGCTACATATTGCAAAGCATATATTATCCTGTAAATACTAAGGGTAAGTAATTTAACATCAATGGTTACCTTCTATTCAGAACAGCTCAGACGTGATGGTTACATTTCTGCCTTATTGGACTTGCTTTTTGGGGGCCATTTAGTCAATCCTGGCTTGCTAGATTAGGAACCTTTTGAACAAATATAGTTCACTTTGTTCATTTTTCTATACCCTCATAGAAGCCATTAATTGCCCAATGAACCCCATGGACAATTAATGGTTTCTGTGGGTAATCCATCAAACTGGTTATATATGAAATGTCTAAGTGGAGCATAGTATAAAGTTTAAAGGATACACACAAGAGTCAGGTGTTCTGATTTTTACATCCAGCTTTTTTCACTGACTTGAATTAACTGTATGAGTTATGACCCTGAAGCCCAGGTCTAGCAGATAGCTGCAAATTGTGGCCCCCTCACCACAGACAACCTGAGGAGGTGCCTACAGCATACGAATAGGATGGATGAAAGAACGAAATACCAACAGTCTGGGGCACTTGTGGTTTATTTTGTACTTTATGGAGGTTTCTTATATCCCTTGGGTTTCAAGAAGTCGTTCAACTGCAGCCTTGTACTCAAAGAGCTAAAGGAAAGCTCTTTTGGTTACATGAGGTTAGGAGGTAGTATAAGAGCAGAGACACTTCATCTCTTCATGTGTAATGGCCCTCTGGTCCAGGTTTTATGCTGACAGCGGAAGAGCCAGCTGTTAGCAGGCATGCAGTCCTTCCCTGGGAGCATTCCCAAACCACCAGTTTGGGTGCTGTAGGCTGTACATGAACATTTCATGGAGTGGGGCCAGAAAGGGGAATGCCTCCACTACAAGCTCACTGCTCACTACCAAGCTGTGCTCCTCCCCTTCTTCCTTTTCAACCCCATGAATCTTAAGATATTCAGCCTAGGACATCCTGGCATTGGTAAGAGGGCAGTCTTCCTACCCAAATGAAATCACAGGGTACTCTTACAGGGACGTGACACTGGGGTTTCGGCTTTCTCAGACCAAGGAGGGAGCTGCATCCAGAGCTCCCCCTTCCTCCCTGAACTTTCCAAACATCAGCAGTCAGTGTGTTGGACAGGCAGAGGAGCCATGCCATTTTGACTGTTTTGATGCTAGACCTGCCCTGGGAACACTTCGCCACCATAGCAATTTTGTCAGGGATGTGGAGGGGGGAAGGTGTAACCTTGGGTCTCTGCTGGGACTTGGACCAGAAGGAGGCACTGTGGCAAAAGCAGCATTTCTAGAGGGGCTGCCTAAGGTGCCTTAAGCACATGCAAGCAAAAAAAACAGTTTGGTGATTGACAATAGACAGCAGCTGAGCAAGAGTGTTTAGGTCCCTGCTTTTTCAAGCACTTGCAATCCTTAAGTGCCTTCCTGGATTCAGATCTTGGTTACTCAGTTTTGCCATCTGTTGGAGTGGAATAATAATTCCTTTATATATAAACTCTATATGAAGAGATCTATGGAGTTTAATTTATAATCTTTCAACTTGGTTTAATTAACTCAGAAGGAATGATATACACACAATATATGTTATTTCTCATGTAAAATTAACAGTGGATGTTTCATTACAAAGTAGTTGCAAATATGTTATCCTTCTTTTTATCAGCCAATATTTCAATTAATATTTGTCTAATTCTTCTTTCTACTTTTATCAACAGCTACTTGGTTGCCTCAAACAAAAGGTTTGGTATTTTTTTCCTCTACCAGGTTCCACTGAACATATATTGCTGTTCTTCCACCAAAAGATGTAGATGTAAGTCATGCTAAGACCAGAGAACACATTGAAGAATAAAGCACAATATTAAAAAATATCCATTCATTCAGAGATAAATAAGTAATTTATTGCTTTCAAGTACTGAATGTCACAAAAATTCTGGAATCATAGAACATCTCCATGTTTATGGTTGAGTAACTTTTTTTTCTTACTATATTTTGAACTGGAATAGACTGATTCTACAGAAATTTACATATGGAAATAACTTCACACACAAATAATCTTGTTTAGTTCAAACAGAACTAGTGAATTCATAATGTTACCCTAGTGTGTATTTAGGAGGCGTATGTTTTCACTTGTATATGGAGCATGTGTTGTCCTTTGTTAAAAGAAGAAAATACGTGCACATACATATATGACAAGAGATAAGAGAAGGAAAAATACGCAAGCTGAAAGCAAAATACCTTCTTGCCCTTCAGTTTACTGAAATAATGTTTGTTTAATACATGTTAAATGAAAAAAGCCAAACCATCTTATCTTACAGTTGGCTGTTTTCCTAATGAGACTCAGTGTTTTTAATTCTGAGTTTGACAACCTGAAAAACGTATCTTCAAAATCAGAATATCTTCTCTATGGAAATAAATATTGTCTTTGTGTATTAAAGGATAAATGTGCCTCCAGTACAGAAGGTGTGAGAACTAGGACTACAGCTAACTTCTTTTCTTGGCTGCTGTCCCACCAAATGAGTCATATTTAGTCAAGATTTTACCCTTATTACATGCCTGGGGTCAGTATCCTGGAGATTCAGTGGTTACTAATGGTTACTCAGTCAGAGAAATGAAGGAAGAGGTAAGGCAGGAAAAAAGCATACACATAAGGTATATTTTTCTAACTCCTGCTGGGAGAGTGAAAGCTGGAGACACCCCCCACACACACACTGCTCACCACCCTCCACAGATATCTGTCTTTTGGGGGCTGCCAAATGCCCTTTTTATGGTCTCGAAAAAGGAGAGTGATGGTAGCCCCCTTCTTGAGTCATAAAAAAACCCTGTGACAGCAATGCAGGAAAAAAGCAAAGATCTTACTTAGATGCAGCATCTGCAAAATAACAGATTGGGCACAATAAACCATAGGTGCTCCCCACCTCAGTCCCCCAGCATCCAGCTGTATAACCCATGCTGTAAACAAGAGCATTAAAGATATAGCCAGGACAAAGATAGATTCTAGATGTAGCTAAATTTAACAATTAGCCTGATCGCGTAAGATTAACTTTTCTGTAGTTCATGTAATCATCTCTTTTCCAAGAGTCTGCTCATGTATCTGTCTGGAATTCAGATCATATTGTCGTTTCGTGTCACTCTCGTTTGATCTAATACCCAAAAGTTTTATTCATGGTTAAAGGCCTAAGTGAAATGACCATTTAACCAAATGCCTACATTTCAGCAGCTTCACCAAACGACCAGTTTGACAGAATGACTGTGATAGGAGTTAGAGCTAGTGCAGCTCCCTTATTAATCAGTGCTTATTGACCTTTAACAGCAGCCAAATTGTATCTGAGTGTATAGTTAAGGTGTCCAGGGCATTTGTGTGTTGCAGGAGGAGGGGAGAGCAAGGAGGGAGCAATGATGGGTTTGGGGGTGGGGGTGGGTGGGGACACATTGTACCTATTAAAATCAATCCCCCAAATATCATGACACCAAAGGCGTGTGCACCATATCACTGAATCTCAAATGTCACTGTGCAATTAAATGCTGGGTCTTCTTATTTGAAAAGAATATGTATTTCTCCGTCTAGGGCACTGAAATGAATAATGCCTGTTAAAGTTGTGTGGGGGTAAAATAGTCCTTGGGACTGGAATTCAGTTGCCAGCTTAGCTCTCTGCTGCACAGTTTTGTGGCTAATCAGGACACGCAGAAAGGGTTTCCAGCTGCTCTGTGCTTTCCCTGGGGAGGGATTTTATTGAGCGCTTGTGTGTATTTGTGCGGCAGCACCTCTTTCAAGCAATATATGCAATGGCCAGGGAAGCTCATTGGTGGGTTTTGTTTGTCGATGGGTATTTGTTTGGATTAGTTGAGGGTTTTGTTTGTGTACTTGGTTTTTCCTTTGTATCCCAGGGAAAACAGTTGGGGAAAAGATTCTGGAGTAGGCCTGCAGGCCTTTTATGCTGGTTTGAGTTGTTTGTTATGTTTGAGTTAATTTGTCCCATGTTTACAAAATGTGGACTCCTAAAGAATGTAGATGTGCATGAGAAACATTAAAAATAAACAAATTCCCAATAATACCACCCAAATTGTCCTAACGTTGGATAAAATAAGTCAGCGTGGGTATATTTTCAATGTGATGAACCAGCACTGGGAACATTTTCCTAAAAGGAGCTCATTCATCATTGGCTACAACTGACTTCGTTACTTGAAGTCAATGAAAATACATTTGCAAGTAAGGATTACTCATACACAAATGGTCTTCAGTGCTGGAACTTGGGCAGCCCACAGAATGAGACAAAAGCTCCACATAGTTGTGTTAAAGGTTGGGGTTTTATTTGCTAGGGGAAAGATGGAAACTTTATGTCTAACAACATTAACCTAAAAGTGCAGGGTTTTAGTAAGTAAAAGTTCTTTAAAGTAAGTGTGTAAAGTCTCCATCTTCAATATGGTTTTCGTTTGCTAAATAGTTTCTTCCCCCATAGCTAGGTTTGAGTTCAAGGCTCCAAATAAGCACTCATTTTTCACATGATTAACAGACAAAAGGAGCAGACAGGCAAAATGGCATCCTCTGTTCCTTAGTATTTTTAAATAATTAGTCCATTTGATTTTAATATACAATATATTTTCTCAATTTTATTCTAAGGACATGATTGATTTATGAAAAAACCCTAAGTACACCATTTTCTCAAAATTAAACCACCTATTTCTTGGGGTTTTTGCTCTTGCTTATTAGAGAATTTCTTTATACCATTGAACAAAAATTAATCACCTTTTTAATGCTGAAATAAACATTTCACTATATTAAACCTTTGTTTTACATCACTTACAGGGATAGATACTCAGCTCATGTGAGATGATCTCTAATGAGGTTAGTAAGCTTGTCTCCAAGTAGAGTGCTGAAGATCCAATCCTGCTTTTTCAAGGCCATATAACTGAAGTTTTTAATGTTATAAATATAATTCACAGATTGCCTTTCTATTTGTTGATAATTCTGCCACTGTAACTGTTGCTGTCTTAGTTACTCCCTCACATATATAACTATTTTCTAAATTGCTGTTTTACCTTTTATCCATCTTCTCCCCACCCCTCCCCCCCCCCAACCCCCCCTACCCCAGGTTGATCTTACTTCTTACTATATACCAAAGGCTGGGTTTAGATAATCATTTAGATAATCATGGACACACTTTGATACTTACTTCTCAAATAATTCCTGTAAACCTTGTGGCCAAAAGGCCATATATTTCTTAGCAGCAGAGGCTTTGTTTCATTTCCATATAGAGTTTTTTACACACAGACTGGGTCATTTGCAGACATTGGTACCATATAACTAAAGACGTCCCGAAGAGACGAAAACTGATTTTTTAGTAAGTCATTAATCATAGGTTCACTTACAGGAAGGACTAGGATTCTGTCACCCCAGATCCGGTGTCACTGTAAAATCAGTGCATACAGTTTTAGTGAAGAGCCAGAAATACGCTGCGTGCACTGATTCTGCTTACATGTTTATATTAAGCATAACTGTGATTTTCTATGTTGATAGGAGACGTAGCATTCAGTCTGTGGAGTAGTCTGGGAGACCAAGACAGGAACCCAAAATACAAGCCAGCACATGGTGCCAAGAAAGAATGCACTCTGAGGCTGGATTGCAAGATGTAGGTATGCAAGAGGATGTGTTTCCTTACCAAATGGGTTAGGTAAACATCTGCAGCCTGTCAGCTGGATACAGAGGAGTAAAGAGCAATCTTTTAGATCTGTCTTTAGTGCAAACAGATTAAGGGCAGCTTGCTTTTATTTCTGTCATCTACATCTGTGTAATCCATGTCTTTGCAGTTGGTTATCTTTTTTTGGCTTTTTTAAGTGTAAGTAATCTGATTTTAACTTTCACCTAACTTCAATGACGAATTATTTCAAGATAACTAGTTAGCACCAAAACATTCTGTGGTTGCAGCTGTCCTTACAGCCAGAGGTCTGAACCACCCCTACAAGTGCTTGGCAGTTGTCTACTTCTCTCCGTAATACTCAAAGGCAAGAGGATATATGACCATGTAAGGTGCAATAATCTGCAATGAGAGTTAATTATGCAGTGATCTAAGGAGAAAAAAGTCTTTTTGTGACCATCAAAACTCTGGCATGTAAGAATTAATGGAGAGAATGCCTGAACCTGCAGAGTCCCAGCAGAGGTGGTAGCCACTGTTCAGGGCACATCAGTAATAATACATCTATACTTAATATTGATCAGAGAGCAAATCACCTGCTGAAGAATGGAAGTCTGCATACCTGCTATTATTAGCTCAGACTGGAAATAATAAATGTGGAGAAACATAAAATTATTTTTTCCTCATCTTGTTTACATTTTAAAAATACATGCCTTAGAAACAAAATCAGCCTATAGGATCCTATGCCATTATTTTCTTCTCATTTCCCTTCTAGCCCAGCTAGCGCATTTGCAGGCAGGTGAGCTCTTTGAAACCATCCTCCCACATAAGAAACTATGAACTAGTTATGAAATATTACTGCAGTCCAGTTATCTCTAAAATGCTGATCTGCCTGGCTAACATGGAGCCAAAATGCAGTTATTCCCTTTGACATGAAGTCAGTTGTGAATTTACCAGATGAACTTCCTTGACAAATAGCTACCACCCACTCAATCCATCACTTCAGGGAAGCTGGGCTGCCTCATACTTTTTCTTTCCTGAGCTTTTATCTTTTGTTCTGCCTTTCAGAAAGATCAAGGGGTAAAATCCAACCCAATATTCAAAAGTATATGATTTAGAGCACCAAGCAAGTAACAAAGAGGTCTTTTAAAACTGCATATTACACAGTAATCATGTATTTCAGAATTTCCTCCTTTTTAATATAAAAAAATCAGCTAGAATTCTTCATTAATATTTTAATTGGTGTAAGTGCGGAGTTCCCAACTATCCACATGGTAATTTGCACTTATACTGTAGCTGGTGGGAGTTGGTTTATTTTTCTTTGTGCTAATCCGAGGATCTCACTTCCTGCGACAGTAAAGCTGCAGAAGACAGTTGCACTCCATGAGTGAAAGGCACAAAAGGAAAGGTAAAATATATATGGAATAATCTTCTTAAAAACTATTATCTATTATCTATCATACCAGGTTGATTAAAGTAGCTAATAAGCATTTTGTGTTCATGAACAACTCTCAGCCTTTGTCTTATCTAAGCAGCCAATGGTGGAAAGGTCCATTTTTTTAAGAATTAATACGTAAACAGCATTTTTTTGCTCATTATCTAGTCTTAGAAGAGGGAGGGGATGCTCCACAGATATGCATCATCTTGGAAAATTAGGTGACAGAGCAATCTATAGATTTCCTAACCTTGGCATGTGCTACTTTCACATAAGCTCTGGGAATATCCATGAAAGCCACCATTCCAATGGTCTTCTCCTATGGCGCACTGGCACAGCACAGAACTGTGGATGAAGCAGGGCTGGAAAGGGGCTGCTGAGGGAAAACCTGGTCTGGATGAAGACTTCTCCCTGCGGGCCTTGGCATGTGGGGAGAGCGAGGTGCCTTCGGTAGGGCTCAGCAGATGGCAGGGCCAGGGCCTGAAGACAGAGCCCAGACCTACACCTGTTGTGAGCCTGGAGATAATGCTGCCAAAGAAGAGGGCAAGCTGCCAGAATTGCTCTCCTTGTCGGAAGCAGGGCATTGTCTGAGGGCCAGGGCTAACAGGTAGCATGGATCTGCTCTCAGGTATCCCCCTGTCCTGCGCTTCCCAGACAGGTGCCCTGGTACTGCGTGCCTGGGGTTTCGGTGCCATCAGTCCCTGCCAACGAGACGTGGAGGAGGCACTGCCCTGCACATGGCTTCCCCGCTCTTTCTTCAAGAATCATGGGGATTACTTTAGAAAGTGTGTGATCTTTGTCACTGCATGATTTTGCTGTTGTTGGTTGCATTGCTGTTGTTTTTTTAATTTGTTCCTTAAGGGAATAAGGCTTATAGGAGCGTGGATGTCTGTCTGGTTTTTTTTTTTGTTTGTTTGTTTTGTTTTGTTTTTTAGCCCAGTGGCAGATTTCAGCCAAATGTGACAGAGGACTAAAGCTCTCCCAGATAATTAAGTAATAAATGTCATGAAAATAGACAAATGGGTAGAGGAGACAGATGCTGTAAATGCACTTACTGTGGGAAAAGCTGCAGAGTGGTATCTCACATCATTAGGTGCTAGAACAGCCACATGGGAAAAGGGCCCCGTAAATGCCCCAAACAGAGTTAGCTCTGGTTTGGTTTGTGTTTCATGCATGCCAGAGCTGACCACTTATAAGAGAAAGCTCCACAGAAAGCAAGATTAATTCCTTCTGTGTCCAAATAGCTATTGGTTTTCTGATTACAGCACCCTGAAAATGTTCTTAGGATTCAACTATTTGCAATTTTAAGAAATGTATTATCTACCTGTAAACAGGTACACTGAGATGCATATGTTTTAAACAGAAAAAGTGCCAGTGCCCTTATTCTTCTAACAACCACTTTACCTGCGGTAAGATCTGCACTTCAAAGACTTAGAGAAACGGTCACAGTTAAGACTACATTGTGTTGTACCAACAAAGCGGTACCTGTCAGGAGAACTGAACTGACAGTGTAGGCAGCACTGCTTACAGTGTGCAGGATTCAGGAACAGAGAGTAAAGCCCAGCTGAGAAATCAGGAGAATCAGCTCATACCATGCTATAGCCATGCCCTAGATATAATGGAACAGTTCCCCCAGCCAAAACGGCTGAAGCTAGCAAGGTCAAGAGCTCCGTGCATTTCAAGTTAACCACATTGTTAAATATTCGACTGTTGTGGCATCCTGGAATAACACAGAATGAGAGAACCGTGAGGCCAAATAAGGCAGGCAAGTCCTACTGTGGCTAAACATTCCAGCTGTGTGTGGCCATATCTGGGGCATAACTGGGGACCAGTGCCAGATGATCCTGGTCAGTTTTAGGAGTACAGAAAATTCCAGTTTTGGACAAATTACCTGAAAATTTAGAAGATGTTAGGAAGGTCATTTGCAAACCCATTCCTGGGGTTCTGAAGCTGACCACCCTTGCTTCTAGCTTTCTATTATGCTGCAAACTCATGATGGGTGTGGTGGGGCTTTAACCACAGTCCAGAAGAGTAGAGGTTAGAAAATAGGCACCTCTTGGCTTTGTAGCCCATAATTTGGGGAGTAGTTTAGCTCTGTGGCTCTGCCCAAAGCTCAAGAGTAAGAACAGAATCAAACTTCCTTCTGTAGTCCAGCTCTATTTAAAGATACATTTTAAAATAAAAGCCTTTTCTGGATAGGATAACCTGTGAAGAATTTATTACTAAGTAGGTGCTCAGTTGTCTTTATAGTATCAACCACTTCTTCGATATTCTGTGCTATTTCCAATATTTCTACTACCATCAAAAGAGAAAGAAACAGAACAGTCTTCTCCTTCAAGTCTCTATTTTAGCTCAGCACTGGTTGTGCAGTCCTCTGGGCCATTGCAGGTTACCTGCCCTCTGTGGCATGACATGGGGACTGACTACGGGCGAAACACCACAGTATTTTAACACGTATGCAGTACCAGCAAGTCAGCATAAGTGAGTGGAGAAAACAGAAGCTTAGTCATTACCCCATATTCCTGGTGCCTAAAGAGAGATGCTGTCCACCCACACAGACTTCGATTGATGCCAAGTCTTTTGCAAACTTAGGGCTTTAGTTCAACTTCTCTGAGTTGCACTTGTACACTCTTCACCAGCTCCTACCTTTTGGGGGACACAATGAACTGACTGATCAGAATCTATCCTGCCACAATGCACAAAAAAGGGTTGCTGGGGATGTAAAGCTGAGTTATAACTGCTGAGGAAGGTCCTCTCATTTGGAGAAGCTAAAAACAAAGGATCTTCATACCTTTTGAGGGCTTCATGAGATAACACAGTGGTTTAGACTTGGTAGGATGTCACCAGACTGTACACAGTCACACAGAGCTGCCCACCTAGGACCTCCTCACCTCTGTTCCCCTGAGTTGCCCACCACTGCTGATGTTTTAAGAGCTGCTGCATCTCTTTCCTCTCTCTGTGGGTGCTCCATAATCTCCTGAGCAGGGAATGACTCTCTCTTGAATGAGCTCTGAAATACAGTTAAGGTGACATCATTTCATTCTAGAAGTGCCAATATGAGATGCTCAGGAAATTCAAGAACATTTATCTACTGTCTTTGTTAAAAATAGATCACTTAAAGTATTGCGTTGGGTTGTAATCAAAAGTAGATACATCTCAGCCATGGGCAGATAGTGGAGAAGTTTCTGAGGAAGATAATTCACCCACTACAGACACATTGATTAAGAAAATGCTTTTCACTTTAAAAAGAAGGAAGAAAAAAAAAAAAAAAAAGAAGAAGAAGAAGAAGAAACACAAAACACTGGGGGTTGAACATCTTGACATGAAAATCATGAATCTTATATCGAAATTACCTAATGACATATAGCATGGGTAGGAGCTATTCATTTCAAGGGTCAGATCCCCTAGTAATATGAATAAAGGAATCTTGTAGAGGAAGTCTGTGTAAAGTGGTAGGTAGGGGCTAATGCATCTAACATTTTCAGAACGCTATGCTTCCCCTCTTCTTTGGCAATGCCTATAATTCTGTTTACATTACAAATTAAAGCATCACCAATCTCAAAATGAGTTGAGAACTTGTGTTTCAATTAAAGTTTGCTATACGTAACAGACTCTAATTCAGGCTCATGTTCTCAGGCAACAACCTGTACTGTTTAAACAGATGCAGAGTCTTTGAAAGAGCCAGTTATTAGTAAGACTTTGCCCTTTTGTTCCATATTGTCTATGGAAAAAGTGAAGATAGGCTTTTTACACTAGAAGTTATAATCAGGAAAGAAAATGATGAATTAAAACAGCCTTACCGAAGGTTAACATCTGGTGTGTTAAAGGACTAAAGAACCTAATCGACTTGCTTATGAATATACAATGGCAATGAAGATTATCAGCAAGGGCAAAGAGGAGGGAATCTTAATCTGAAATAGCTATTATTCACAGCTCGGCTGCCTTCTATGGGGTCGTGTGTGCGTGCAGACATGTATGTGTTTGCTTAAACTTAGATATCTCACTGAGGTTTTTTATGTGAGGGTAATGCAGTCTCCTAGTAAGTAAATGGAGTTATCCATGCAGGACTTTTATTTCATTTTTTTCCCCTACTTTCTCCCTCCTTAATTTCCTATAGAGGAGAATATCTTTGTTCCTCTGTGACTCCTACTAATCAGGGTCATATTTCTCCCTACTCATTATGGGCCCTTATCAATACTAGTGTAAATTTTGCCACTCGTGTCACTAAAGATAGAATTAGGCTTTTATTTCTGTTAGTGACCTTGAAAGGTAAATCAAGGAAAATAACATAAAATCTCACAATACTAATATTCTTGTATATATACTTATACTACTAATAATAAATTTAATTATCTAAAAACCATCCTAAATTGAGAAAAAAATTCTGCTAGAACACTGATTAAGCAATGTGCATCATTAATGCATGCATGCTAACAGAGAGAGATTATGAGGTCACATACAAATTAGGAAGCTTTTAGGTTGCAAGGTTGGGCTGCTGATAAAACTACAATCCAATTTACTATTAATTGGGTTTAATGAGTACTCAGAGAGTCTGCTCTACTGCAGGGCCTGATCCTCCTATGCACTGCAACATATGGAGTCTTTTGTATGCAAACTAAGTAGGTGTACATTGTGGCAGAAGCAGGAAAATTACAACTCTACTTATTACTTAGCACCTTAGCAAAGAAGACACTAATGCCTGTACATTGCAGAAGACTGTAAAGAATTGTTTTGATGAAATTTAAATCTCTTGTAAATATTGTCAAAGGCATCCTTTTAAAACTGTCTGCATGGTTATATTCAATTAACTCCACTTTACAAGATTCTTGACACAGATTTTCTATAAAATATATTAATATTATGCATTTTGCCTTTTCAGATCTATTATGAATAGAGTACTTTCGACTATTATGAATTCATTAGGATGATGCAATTTGTATTTAGAGTGTACAAATAATCTCTGGCCTCAGCAGAGATGAATGAAAACAGCACCATGTAGCTCTCAAAGCTATGCTGGAAAGCAATATTTTTCTGTAACTTAAGATTCACAATCAATTAGGAGACAGGGCTCCTCTCCACATGGAGCTATATAAGAACAAGAATAATGGTCTAGTCATATTTCCTTTCTTAGGATGTTGAATTTCTTGTCATTAAAGGTTAAACCCAAACCTAACTTGAGGTCTGATCTGTGGATACTCGTTGCAGCAGGACTGTCTCCAGGCATGGAGAAAATGTGCTGGAGAAAGTGGTCTGGAAAGATATGCTGAAATTGAAATTAGTAGTGAATATAAAGGTACAAATTTTAAAACCATTGCTTTCTTTAATACTATCCAGAGACTCGCTGTACTCTTTACTGAAGGGCTGTTACCCCCAAAATCCTAAAGGCACCCAGGCATCCTGCGCTTTACTTTGGGACCTCTCTGTGCTGTGGGGATGCTGCAAGGATGAGTGGACCTTGAGAGCAGCTGAGAGTCTCCTCAGCCAGAGGAAATGCCACCAGAGGGTGGTGTGAAGCCAGGCTAGCTCACCCCACATGCCCTGTCCTTGCCCCTGCCCTACGGGGTACCTGGAAGGACCCCACAGGGCTCCAAGGCTGGTGCCTGGGGTGCAGGTGGCCAGCAGTGCTGAGTGTGGCCCTGGCAGCCCCTTGGCTTCCCCACCAGCTAGCTACATGAGTCGCATCCTCGGGTATTTTAAGAGAACCTTACACTATGCCAGAGCCTGTTCTGGCCTGTGGCCAGGCAAGAGCTGGAGTAATCAGAGCTGGAAAATGCCTCACACTGACATTTCCCTCAGCTGCCCTCAGCTGTGCCGGGCAAGGCTGTGGCGCAGATGCAGAGAGGGATGGGACGGTGGTGGCCACTGAAAAAAAAAAGGTGATGGGCTGCTCTGGGACTGTGGCTTCAAGATAAAAAAAGGAGTAGCAAATATTTCACTCAGTGCTGTTCAGCCAGGATTTATCATGACAGTTTAGTAGTCTGTCTCACCCACTGGTTTACTTTCATCAGTGGAAAATTGTTTTTAACCTTGTGTGGTTGTTTTTGCACTGATGATCGGGTGTGAAACATGAGCACTTCCGTAAGCCTGATCCAAGAGGGCTTTGTGCCAGCCATGCTCAGGGCAGGTGGCCCCACAGGGGGCAAGAAAAAAGAAAATCGAGCCCCTGATGGCTCTCTGTTTTTGAAAATGAAAACTCAACAGACTATAAATTGAGGAGTGCCCCAATCAGGGGAAGTGCTCTTTCCTGACAGCAGAAGTCAACAGGGCAATCAAAAGGCTGTTTAGATCCTGCCCTCTGGAGCCTGAGATGCAATTGCCTTGTATTAGCATTCATAACTAGAAAACCTGTTCATTATGGTAATGCTGGTTCATCCAAACTGGGCTTTGTTGGGGTTTTATTTTGCTTAAAGGAAAGATTGATAATATCGGGGCAGGACAATTCCAATGGTGGCTACGTCACACAGCATATAGTGTCAGTGGTCATGCTAGTAGGATAGACTTTGAGATCAGAAATGGGCCAAGTTTGGCCTCATTATGTGATATAAATAGAGGAGCTACCGATGGAAGTTCAGCCTGCACTGCCCAGGCTAGTACACCTTGTTTTTTAAAGGGTGAGTGATCTCCAAGGATGACTTAGAAGCACTAGAGAAAACAGTATCCTTCATCATTACTACCTCCTTCACTTGCTGTCTGTGAAGACACCCATCGATACTCAATAAGACAAACTATAAACAGGGAGATGGAAGACAGGGAAACACTCAAAACAGATGAGTGTAAAGAGGAAGAAAGTATTATTAAGATAACCTTTACTCTGGCTTTTCTGCATCAAGAGAGGGGATATAACAGAGAGTGAAAATGTGTGCTGCAATCTGAACCTGAGCAATCGTTATGGTCTGGTACGTGAAATAGCTGCTCATGGAAGATGAACTTTTTAAATATCCAACATGCCCCCAGAAACAGACTCTGTGAAATAAAGCTTTTGCTGAATTTCACCCACCCATCCCACCCCACCCCCTGCAGCT
The DNA here is from genome assembly GCF_023638135.1 of Falco biarmicus. NCBI lineage: Eukaryota > Metazoa > Chordata > Aves > Falconiformes > Falconidae > Falco > Falco biarmicus. The sequence goes on from NC_079288.1 coordinate 111,628,328, forward strand.
TGAAAGGACAAAGCAGGCTTAAATGTAAAAGACTAGTTAATAAAATAGACTTTTTACCAGAGAAGAAAATTAAACAGGAGGATCTTGGGTTGAATTATTTATCTTCTGGAGTATAAGAAGTAAGTTTATTCATTATGATGATTGGCTTCTCTTCCTGATGCAAGGAGCATGAATCCAGACTGTTCTCTCTTGTTCTTGGTCTTGTTCTTTGACTAGCATGTTCTCTCTTGTTCTTGGTCTTGTTCTTTGACTAGCATGAAGTTGATGGAGAATCTATGCCAACCTTTAAGTACCATTAAGGTGGAAGTTTCAAGATCACAGCATAGATCTAAGTTATATTATTTAAGACCAGAGAGGTCTGTTCAGAACCTACTTAAACCTCTAAGTTGTGCAACCAAGAAACTAATGAAACATCTGTGGGTGACAGGCCTGCCAAGTGAGACTTCTGGAAAGGCAGGCAGGCAAAGAGGATGCTGATCTTCTCACCCAAAGAGTTGCTGCAAAAAGTGTTGAGTGGATGTGAAAGATGAAAGCCCTAGCAGGAGACATGCCTTTTGTGCTTTTTTGGCTAAACTTCTAACAGTGAGTCATGCAGTTGTCATTCAGCCCTTGTCAGCTGTAATATGTAAGCCACATGCAAGGCAGCTCCGTACAGCTGAAAGGAGTGCTGCTAGATAGTGGAGTCAGATTTGTAGCCTGCCATCACAACAGCCAAACATGCATTGCTGAGGTGTAAATTATGAAAGTTAGTTTCCAAATGGCCAAGGGGCAATAAACATTAACATAAACTAGACATGGGCCCACGCCAAATAACCCCAACTCTCAGGGTGTTTGGACTGCAAACATTTGATTGGGATCCAAGCTTTGCAGCTGGCCTTATCTCTGCAGTGGCCAAGCCAAAACCCCGGGGTTTGTGGCCACCTGGCACATTCTGTGATCCAAGGATGCAGTATCTGATTACCTGCTCCTTTGCCATCTCCAGCTAACAGTCTTTTCTATCAGCCATCCCTTGTGCTGCCTGCCTTGCTTTGGTATTTCTCGGGCATCATGTTTTTTTATCTGTCTCTTATTCATTCTGGAAGTTCTCTGAATAAGGGACATGCTTTAAATCTGTTGTGAGTAACCCTGGGTATAATTATGCAACATTGTGGAAAAACATCAAGAGAAAGCATGGAGTCTGAGCATGAACTTTGTACCTTCCATGCAAGGCTGATGAAGGGCACTAGGCTGAAAGAGAAGTGGACAAGAAATACATGTAATAAACATATCAAATTCAACTCAGAAGACTTGATGTTTTAAAAGACGCAGTAAGACTGGTTAGCAGTAGGTGCCTGTAGAATCTGAGCCAGAAATCTCTAACTGTTCCTGGGGTCAAAGACTGGACTCTGTAACTGTCTGTGTTTATTCTTTCCACCTCAAATCCCACCAACTAAGTTTTGATGGAGATTGGCAGTCTTATTGCATGTATTTTTATTCACTGGGTTGTAATGCACAAATGATCACTTGGACTTGCCAAAATACACACTTGATCCCCTTGTTTCACCTCCAGCAGCAATAGCCATGAAAGGAGTTTAGTGATCATTGTGCTCTCAGTGGACTTTCCTTTTCTCTCTGGACGTTGGTAAGGGAAGAAACAAAACGCTGTGTCTTGCTCTAAGCCTTAAAGCCAGACCAGCATCGTGATACTACAGTTTCTGGTTTTCCCCCTGTCTTCTGCACAAAAAAAAAAAAAAAAAAGTCAGGCATGATTTAAATATCAAAGAATGATGACATTTGCTAAATTCTAAGAGGTAGATTGGCCTATTAATTATCAGTAATTAATATATGCATATAAAGCCAGGAGAAGTGGAGATTTTGTTGGTGTGAAATTTGTCCTTTAGCTACACTTCACACTCATCAAATCCAATGTTTCTGAAGCAGTAAGATTATTGATCTACATTATGGAGCTTACTTCGGTAATTGTGATGTGTATTTAATACTCTCATCTTAGAACAAGGGGATGCTGAGCTTGCAGCTGGAGTTGTCTTGGTTTCCTTTTCTCGCTTAGTGCCTGAAGAACACACAAAACTATGCTCTTTTCAACCCTGGTCTGTCTCTGTTTTTAGCTGAACAGGTTTTCTGAGTCTACACTTTTCTGGTTATAGTAATTATATTGTTGACTCACGGTCGTGCGAGGAAAAACTTTGTAGATTCCACACTGATAAAATATCTCCAGGGATCTGATCTGAACTTCTAGAAAATCAAAGGTTAATAATATTGTCTGAGACAGTGGAGTAAAAGCTTCAGTTTCCAACTTTCTGAGAAACAGCTCTGTCCACTGATTTTTAAACTGAGTGCTGTGTCAAGTCTTCATGGCTTTCTATCTGATCAGCGTATATATTTTCCCTCTGTTTTTCACTGTTCCCATTGATATGGGAACATTCTTGACCATGTTTTCCATACAGAGCTTTCTATGCAGACCTCCTGGATCAGAAGTAGGCTTTTTTTTAGAATTTAAAATTCTTTTAAACAGTTTGGCTCTAGGACATACCTGGGTGTCCAGGCTTACAGGGATAGTCTTGAAAGTAGACCCAGCTCTGCCCTGTCCAAGCCCTACAAGCATCAAGGTCCTGCCAACATCACCAAAACACAGTTCCTTAAAGTGTGGGTGTAGGTATGAAAATTACTCCATTAATACCACCCAGCTTTATGTCTGCACTCATGTGGGAGTGCAGAATATGTCTGACAATGTCTTCAGCTGTTCAGAGATGAGCACTAACACACTTCTGTTTTCTGCTTGGTTATCAGTGGGTGGGAAGGGTTCTGCTTCTTTTTCAGCTCGCATCTCACAAATCTGCCAATATGTTGTCATCATCTTCTCCACTCAGACTGCTGCAGGAACCCCCGTTTCATTGCTTGTTCTCATTGCTGACTGTTTTGGGGTTTTTTAATTAATTCATTTTTTTCTGGACCAGGATTCAGGGATGATGGGCTTCACAAGGGCTGGCCTGGCACACATGGTCCTTGACAGTCTCACTGAAACTATGGGGCAACCCATCATTTGTATGGGGGATAGCAAGTAGGCAAATTACAGTGCAAATCTAGTATAATGCAGCTTCATCCAGAAACAGACAGCTCCAGGTTTTGCAGTATCACCTACTGAGACCCCAGGAAAGGTTGGAAGGTCAAGCTGTGAGCTGTTTCACTTTCATCTATTTGTGAAGGCTGTGAAATTCTTTGTAGACATTTTAACAAATAATGCTTCAGAAATATATTTTCCCCTAACATCCTGCTCCTTTTACTTCCCAAGTATAAAAGCCAATAACAACTCAGCACGCATGTTTTAAGTTGAATAAAAGGAGCTGGTAAGAATGCATGTTTCACCCTTCCAGAGGGGTCATTATAAAAGAAGTGAGGTTAAAAATAATGTTAACGTGATCTGCAAAAAAATGAACTCTCCATTTGCTGCATCTTTTAAGACATTCTGAAATGTCTCTGTGTGAACCCTTGTCTCATTCTCCTTCTTTCCCCTTTACCCCACACCCAGCCTCTCCATCTCAGAAAAGGAAAGTTTTTGGTACCTCCGGCTATAACTGAATGAGGGGACCCTCAGTGCTCTACCAGCTCCATCTTAGGATGAGGTCAAGATGCATGCTTTCCCTCCCCATTTTTCCCTTTTGCCTCTGGCGCTATGTCACCATGGGAAGAAAATCCAATGCCCAGTTGTAAGGGTTGCAGGGATGTTGCAGGATATACCTCTCTGCAGCTCTGGTCTCCATTAACCTATATTAATGCTGGTCTTCAATGAATCCCAGAGAATTTGCAGGAAATTTTAAATGACATTGCAGGTGCTCTATCCCTAAAATGCAAGTCTTGCTGAGTATTTAAAGACATGATTTTTGGTTTTTTTTACCAAACTGTTCACAGATTCAAGGGTATCTTTGTCAAAAATGCAGGAGAACCCATCCTGACATACTTGGAAATGTGTCCATCTTGACCTGCTGCTCTTGGTGTCCTCCATGGACTGTGGGATTCATGATATGCTGCTGCCACAGGGAACTTCCTGCTGAACAGCCTGCTTTTAGGAGGATGCTCAGCATCATCTTAGAAATAAGTTCCCTTCAGGTATCTCAGATAGACAGCAAAAACTACAATTCTGCCCATTTAGGCACTTCTATAAGCATTTTACAAACTTAAATGTCTTTCAGCATCTTATTTTTAAATGCTGGATCCTAAATACCTGGAGAACTTGAAATGAAGAATTCCCCATCTTGAAACTTCAATGAGTGGTACGAATCAGTTTAGCACCAGAATTGTGTTTTCTGGAATCACCACACAGGCTTATTCTTGGCGATGAACTTGTTCTTGCTGGCCCAGAATGCAAGAAAAAAGCACACCAGTGGTTTAGTGGTGATCTGGACAGTACAGGAATGTCAGAGCTCAGGATACTAGGGCATCTGTATTATTAATGGACTTCTTAGCATAGTTATTTGCACTATGTCAATAATAACCGTAGCCATCAAATTATTATGATAATTATTGTTAATATAGCAATGAACATGATTAACAATTATGATTAACAATCATAATGCTTAACATTAACACAGTTATGACCTCTCTGTATATTCTGTGAGGCAATGTTCTAATATCTTATTTAATATCGATGTTCTAGTATCTTATTTTGTCCTCCTAGATTTTCTCAGTGCCCTTCTGTTTTATCCTCTGCTATATGGCTACTGTCTTTCCCTTCCTATGTTTAATCTTTCCTCTGTTGTACCAGACTTCACTCTTGTCCCTGACTCTTCTCCTAGTCAAGGCAATTGTCAGTCTCCAGTTCCACAGGATTTTTTCCCAGTGTGTCATGAATGTTGGAGTTGCGTGACCAGAGCTGGATTTACAGCACAAGTGGGACACTCATCTTCAGCCCTAGAACCAGGATAGGAAGCCATAGTTTGCAGTGACATAGATACAGGTTTATTCTTGATCTCTTCCTCTAGAAGTCTCATGGCAGAATAAGAGAAAATAGAACAGAATAAATCAGAATAATATTATTGAACATAATTAAAAGACTACTATAAGGAACATCACCTTAAAACAGTTAATGTTAAGAAAATAATTCTTAGGAAATCTAGGCATCTTCCTGAAGTGAAAAGTCAAGTTCAATGTCATTACTGCCTTGGCTACTCACAATTTTTGACTATGTTGTACTGTGCACTAGCTGGAATGTGAAGCTAATGAGATTTGCATTGGCTTCAAAGTATATTACAGAAGCTCATAAAGCTCCGTGTGAGAGGGACGAGGTTCCTGCTGTTTTAGTGTTCACCATTTCTGTTCTGGGATGGACTGCATATAACATGTGAAAGAGGGGTATGGCATCTTCAGACTGAGACACATCCCTTCTTTTTTTAACCCCCAAACTCAACAGTAAGAAGCCTGTGCCTGCAGAAGGAACAGCTATTGAGCGTGGAGCTTCTGAGACAGAGGCAGGGGAAAGTTGACCCCTTTTCCCATTTTTTTTCAAATGCAGCTCAGAAATTACAAGCACAATTTGCGTTTGCAAAACAGAAGAAACTACCCCTTGAAGATTTGAGCCCATGCTTGCCAAGGCTCACACTACTGCCTGTAGCTGTTTCAGTTCATGACCACTTCCCCATCACCTTCAGGGCTAGGTCTAACAGGGAAGCGAAGGCTGACATGGACTTCTCTATCACCATTAGCACCATGTGTTATCACATGTTCAGCATCAGTAATGCAACTGCAGGTGGAAGCTGGTGGCTCATAGACATGCATGCATACATGCACATCCAAATAACAGCTGCATCTGATCCCAAAGTTACTTGAGTGCCATCTCACCAGTAGACATTCCAACAGATCGCAAGATGTATGAGGCAAGGACTCCTTTTTAGAAGTGCATGTAACTTTGTAAATATACAAATGCACACACACATATATATATTTATGTATGGAGAGAACAGGAGACAGACACCATGATATATATGTAAGACAAATATTGCCTAATAAAATATGACCCTGATGGTACCACCAGGAGTTAGAAGTTATGATATAATATCAATAATGTATAAACATTTTTTTCCAGGTATGGTTGGTTGGTTGTTCTTATGCATCGTCAGAAGAAAAAAAAAAAAATTCTAAAATTGACTTACAACAGTGCCATTAACAACATCTTTGCATTTCCTAGGCGTTTAGGGATCAGAGACTTTGTCAAGCTTGTCTGTTGTGTGGGTAATCCCAAAAGGGGAAAGGCCAAAATTCCACGTTTCCCAGCGGAAATTTTGCAGATGCTGCTGCCAAAGCCATGGCTGAGTCCTACCATCATTGAAAAGGACAGGGAGGAAATGAGACATGTAACACCAGTGCCTGGCTTCAACAACTGTGGAATCTTGCCACATATTCTGCACATGGTTTTTATAGCCCTGATCATGACATATGATAGACACCAGAAAATAGTCTCTTATCATCATTCCGCAGACTGTATCTCTTTTAGTATGTGCCCTGGGCATGATCCTGCCAGTTTCACTGGCACAGATATGGAAGGAAGTATTTGCTCTTCTCTGTAACCTATTTACAGAGATTTCTTCTGAACTCCAATGATTTCCCCTGGAGTAGGACAACCTCATGCTGTTCTCAGTGAGTGTTATGAATAACATTTTCCAACAAAAAACACGGCTGTGTTCAGCCTGGAAGATTTCTGTCAGAAAACATTTTCCAAATGCAGCCCAGGATTTAATTTGCAATTTTGACTTTTGGGGCAACCTGATCCTAAGCTGCGGACCTTGGGAGTCCAAGGTCATCTTCTCAGCATGAGCTAGCTCTTCCCTGGTTGTCACGGGGAGCAGAAAAGCCCAGGAAGCCTTGGCTATAAAGTAGGCCACAAACCTTGGAGTGAACAGGCAGCTGTTCAACAGAACTGACTTTTCTTGCATCAATAAAAATTAAGAAAATGGCAATTTTATTAAGCAGATGTAGGTTCTGAGGAAAATATTTAATCTGGGAAGTATCATATGTCTTAGGTTTGGAAAAAAAAGGTCTCAGAATATCTAGTTCATAGGGAACTATGAAACCTTTCAGGTTTTCGTTCAATTTTGATTAAAGTGAAATTTGGAAAATATTGTTTTTCACACACCAAAGAAGCTGCTTTACCACCAGTTCTCCTTCTGCTGCAGGCTAGGGCTAATTAGGCAAAGACATGGCCAAATAAAGTGAATAGCTGTGCTACTAATCTCTCTCACATCAGTGAAACTTGAGGAAAGTTCACAGCATCATTGATGTTATTGTAACTGGGATTTGAAAGCAAGATAGGAAATGAATGTCATTGCCTTGTCAAAAAGATGTAAGACTTATATGAGCTGTATATTTGCCCTCTGGACAGTAGGAAAGCAGTGGAAAGAAGAATGGAAAAACTAGAAGCACTTGAAAAATATGATGGAAAAGTAAGGCAAATAACCAAAACTCTTTTGCAGTTATACCTTAAATTTCTATTTAGCCTACCCAGTCTTGAAATACCAGGGTAAACTTTGCAGGGTGTTTAGGAACATCACAGGAACCTCACTCTTTCCCTTCTCCATTGCTGTCAAAGAAAGGGAACGGTGCAGCGTCATGTAATGTCCTCCTCGTGCTACAAATGCAGTTCAGGATCACAAGTGGGCAGAAGCCACTAGCAAGGCTGACCCTATCGTGGGAGGTGCAGAATTCAGTGTCACCACTGGAGATGCTTGGATCTGGCCACTGAAGAGCAGGAGCTGAAGGGTTTCTGAGCATTAAAAAGCTGTAGCGCCTGGTCCAGGGTTTCCTCTCTGTGCAGTTTTAGATAACCAGAATCTCTATCTTCTTCCTGTACAAGGAAAACAGGCTTACCTAGCCATGAAAAAGGAAACAAGTTACCCACCTGCCAGTGGGCTGGCAGACTGTAAATACACATCCCCTTGTGTGCTTACATACAGCTGTTAGGCGCGGTCCACTTGGCTCCACAAAGTAGCCAATAATGCCATTGCAAGCCAAATGAAAACAAAGGGTTTGTCTTGACTGAAGCTTTTTGTTCTAAATAAAATGAACCTGATCAGCAGGTGTTTTAAAAGAAGTTCCTTTCATATGGAAATGGAACCCAAGGTGGGGGAGACACAATACTTTATGCAAAGGTAATTAGCAAAGAGATGGTTTACATGGGAATATGGGACCTCGTGTCCTTCTTTTCATACTGTATTTTGATGAAACAGCATTTTTCTATTTTGCTTTGTGGAATGTGGACCATCAGGTCAGTTGCACAAGATGTTTGCTGCTCCCATTTTTCCATTACTTGTGCCTTTGGCTTGGATAAATTGCTCTGGAAACCAGCTTTACAGAGCCCCGCCTCAGGCAAGCTAGGCAGAAACTACGTAGTCAATGGGCTGCAGCAGTCGGCCCATGGTAGTAAACTGCCTCCCCCTTAAAACTGGTGTCTTGAATTACTAAACAAATTCAACAAAATAAACTAAATAAATTCATCAGTTTCTAAAGATAGATGTGACAGAACAGCAGCTCTCAGGCTGGGCAGGGCAGTTACTCCGTTGTGTAAGAAACTTGGCCTTATGGGCGACCTTAAAATTTGCCTGCAAATGTTTGGCCAAAGATCATCAGTAAACTGGAACTGTGATCACTTCTCTTTGTCTGACCTCTCTGTGGTTTTCTCTAGTATGTGGCGGTCTAATCTGGTTGAGAGCTAATTTTACTTGCATTTTAGGTTTTACAACCATTTTACGTTTTATGTTTGGTGTCCCTGTGAGAAGAAGTTTGCGATAGTTTTAAAAAGAGGGCTGAGCAGGAAGGAAGGAGAAAGGTACCAAAACCTGTAGCCTGTAATTATTGTTGTAAATGAGTCTCCTTGCACGGACATTGATCTTTCCTGGTGAAGAAGACAGAAGGAGGCTGTGAAAACACATCCCACCTGCCTCGCTCAGACCTGCAGCTGGTGGGATGAGCATTAACTGTGGTTGCACACATGCCACGGGGGAGCAAGCAGGCCCACCAGGCTTTCAAGTTGCAAATACAAAGATCTGGATTCCAAGCAAGGGGGAAGATTTTTGTAAAGAGATCAACACGAACCATGCTGCTGAAAGCTCTCCATTGCTTCACACTTGCAATCTGGCACATGGGCTCCTCAGAATAATAACCGATTTAACACTTAGCCGGAAGACTTCATCAGTTGAAAGTCAGAGGTTTCTTTGCACACTATGTGCATTACATTATTACAGAAGACAAATTCCAGTAGAAAAACAGAAGTGTTAGTGAAATAGTTAAAGATATTTTTTTTTCTCCTTTGTAAATCTGATGGCATTTTGCAAATAGTCAGTTCCATGTTTTGCTTGTAGATTTTATAGCTCTGGTCCCTGGTTTATGTGTTTTTGATATATTACCAGAGGAAAAAAAATTTTAAACCAGACCAAAAATCTTCTGGTTTTGTCCCCCAAAATGACCTGGGGGATTTAGGACACAATCTACTGCTATTTAAAGCTCTTTTCTTTTTTTTTTTTTTTTTTTTTTGACCTATCTTTAAAATATTATCTTTAAAAAATAGAATAGGACAATATTTATTAGCAGCAATCCTTTAATGCTTCATCCCAGCATCACAAGAATTATCTTCTTCCATTATGCTCTTAATAATGACCAAATATACACATTTACCTTTAAATTGTGACATGTAACCACGGAGAAATCCAGCTGCCTCAAGTATAGAAGACACCCTTCAAAATCGTAAAGTAAAATCCATCTTCAAAGAAACTTACTGCAATGACCTTGGTCTGACTCCAGCTTCCATTCTGTATATATTGGGAACCAAATTCCAGGCTAAGAAAGAATGAACTTGTTACCTTGCATGTGGTCCGCAGAAGGCCTTTTCCTCACTTTTACTGAGACCTTCGGGTGCATAAGCATGCATCCACATAAAGGACAGCCTTTGTGAATCAGCCCTATGCCCGACTTACGCACGGAGGTGAATGTTATCCTGAAAGAGGAGAGAAATAAAGAGGTGATCCTGGCTGAGCCTCGCTAGACTTCAACAGTGGTTTTAAATTTTCAGAAGTAAGAGTGCAACTGATTAAATCAACAGCTGTCTAGGTGAAAGGAAGTGATTGGTGGATCTCAGAAGATTTGGGACCAGATTCACCCATATGGTTTGAGTCATTCTGACAACAGAAAACAGCTGTAAAACTGTTTCCCTGGGTAGAAAAAGTTGGGTTTATGGTTGCTTTGCGTCTCCAAGCATCTGATGAATACAGTTCTTTGTCTCAAGAAGCATCCAAAACCCCAGATGCTTATCTGCATTTCTCAGCTAAATAAATTGTGATAGTAATTTTGTGGTGATAGCCCTTCATGAGCTTTTCCAGTCCTTTTTTGGTATTGAGTAATTGGCAAGATAATATTTGAATACAAATTCTCTGCATGCCAAGAAGAGGTTATACGTTTTACTGACTCTGTTTATCAAAAGGAAGGCCCTGCTCTGGGAAACTCACGGTCTAGGTATAAAATTGAAGAAGCACAATTAACAATCAGTCTAGATAGACAGAACAAGGCAAACAGTGTGGGAAGAAAGTTTAAAAAGGAAGAGAAACTGAGCACTTGCACTCAGTTCATTTTCATGTCTCAGTAGATCTGCAGGGGGTTGTTTGTTTTTTATCTCTGTTTCTTTGATGGACTCAATGGGAGGACTGGGGCTTAGAGAGTTTTATGAGATGAGTATTTTGAGAAGAGACTTTAAAGAATAAGGGGTGGAAGCATAGTGGATTGGGTCAGGAAGGAAATTTCAGGCAGGGGGGCTCCATTGAAGAAGGCACCAGAGAAAGAGCTGGTGAAGCAGATGTGTGCAACTGAAGCCAAGTAAACGAGGCCAAGGTGAAAGGATGAGAGCAGAGCTCTTCCAGCAGACTTTCCATACTTCTACTCCCACTCCCACTTCAAACCTGAAATGCATGGAAATAGAAGTGGGGATGTGCTGGTAAGAAAGGATCGCAGGGGCAAACACTAACTCAGTATACTCAACTTTCAAAAAAGATGTATTTACTGCTCTGAATTGAGAATTTAGATTAGAAGCTTTGCCTGTTTGCACTTCCTTGCATTGGGAGGTATCAGCATTTTCTAATTCTTTTTATAGATTCATTTGCAAGAAGTCTGCTGTGTTTTCATGTTTGCTTGAGTCCACTTGCACACTTGGATTCTACAAATGCAGAGACTCTGGAGACTGAGATTGAAAGAGGTGCTTTATTGTTTGCTGTCTTGCTCAGTCTCGCTCTTTCTTCCCTCACAACACATTCTTTCTCTTTTTCCTCTCTCCCCTATCTCTGAAGGAAATGTTTCCAAATGTGCACTTTCTTAGTCTTGTCTGAATTCTCTTTAGATTAAAGATCAAAAATACAATTCTTGTCATTGTGTAGATACCAAAGAGAATGGTAAAAATGGAACAGTATCTGTTCTGTGGACTACATTAAAAATAACCAAAAGCAACAGCTTTAGGACTGATTTTAAAAGTCATGCAAATGTGTAAAATCTAACAGCCTTAGGACACAGTTTAACACTTTGAGACATATTGCATACTTTTATAAAGATCCTTTAAAAGTTGGCAGGAGATAAATCACCTTTTCCAATTATTTTGAAATCATGCAAGCTAGGCATACTACAACTTTTGATCACAAGTACTTACTGAATTGCATATTCTCCAAATAACCCCTTTCAAGGTCACACTCCAATCTAGACCATAAAGGCTTTCAATCCCCTGATGGTCTGAGGGCTCTCTACCCTTCCACTGGCAGCAGTGGGAGTTAGACAAGTACAACGAGATAGGAAACTCTGATTGCTTTGAGTCTAGTAAGATTTTGCACAAATTTTAAATAACTGCATCAGTGAAACAGCAGTGCAATGGCAGAAGAGGCAAGATCAGTGTTTCAAGGGGTCTGAATTCAGGTATGCCTGTTTCTCTATTCCTTATGACCATTGGATCATCATAAAATTCCATCAAGTTGACTAAAGCACTAGCTATTAAATGGAATGCTGAAGGTAAAAAATAAAATCACACGTTCACAAGAAAAGCCCAGGTAATAATCACCAATTGCAGGCAATCAATTCTTCAGCTATTCATATTGACACTATAAGCAGTGTTATGCTCTTTGCAAGTATAAGATAACATATTTATTGGCCATGGGAGCAAAAAAGATCAGAGCTTTAGTTTAAGCAATTCAGTAGACAATGACATGCTAGCAGTAAAGGGAAAACTTTTGTGTCCTTTTCAAAATAAGCGTTGCATATACCTACATAGAGTGTAATGTATTCTCCTGCTGCTGAGAGTTAGTGCAAAATCAACATTCTCTGACTGATAGGGATACTTCTGAAAGGGTTATTCAGTTGATAGAGAGAGTAGTTGTCACTTGCATATTTTTAATAGAATTAGCAGGCAGTTTGATGGGATTACTTCTTCTCATGGTAATCCATCTTCTCTATAATACTGGAAAGTTTTGGTGACAAATGCAGCTACTGGCTTAAACAGATTTTTTTAAACCTCATTTTAAAAAGTCATTGTGTCATTGAGCATTGTTATTATTAGATATGGATGCTTGCCAAAACCCAGAGCTGTGCAGTCCCAAATAGGGAGAAATTTGGGATCACACAGCTTTCCATTTTGAAACTACCTCTCTTTAATTATAATTAATAATTATTATTTTTTTTAGTGTTAAACGTGGATTCAAGCAAAAAGAGGTATAGAGAATGAAAGTGCTCTGAAATGTTTATAAAACAGAGGTGATATCGCAAGGGCAGATTTAACAATGGGCAAGGTGAAAGCAGGTAAACTTCACACCAAATAAAACCTAGGATAATAGTGTAGGGGATATTGGGAACAACCTATACCTTGGAGTAGTAAAATGTTTGACCAAGCTGAGTACCCTGGAAGACTCCTGCCTTCCCAGGAGTCTTATAAATAAGGGCTTAAGAAGGCAGTTAATAGGGAACAGGGAGAACCATCCTAGATAGTTTTCTAGGGCCTGTCTGAGGCTTAATTTCTGAGTCTATGTACAACCAGATGGTGAAATGCCTTCTTTGCTAACCATGGAAAAAGACCACCACAGTACAAAATTAGAACCAGTGCAACTTCTCCTACAATGTATCTTCTGCTACTGATTTAGAGTCTGTCTCTGAAGTAAAAAGGAGAAGGCAAGGACCCATCTCTGCCTCCGTCTTGTCCATCTGCTATTTTGGCTCATAGGAGTTTTTGTGAGCAGGAGTAGAGAAGCCTCCAGCATTACATGATGCACAGCTGAGCCAGGATGGGGAAGGACAAAAGTGACCCTCACACTGTGCAGTCATGACTGAGACTCAGATAAATCCTTTGGAGGAATCAGTACAGAAGAAAGATTCTTGGAGGAGCATAAAGATATAAGATGAAGGACGAAATGGACCTCAGTGGCATCAATGAGGAGATAACAGAGCTTTCTGGTACCCAGAAGTAATGTTTCCATGGCTATATCCCTATGGGAATATGGCATACTCTTCTTCCAGGTCTAATACCACTGCCAAGCTGGAGGGTATGAAGTAGTAAAGTTCCTTTTGAGGACTTGCCCATTACTAGCTTATTTGGCAGTCCTTGTCCATATGTCCTTTGAGGTTTAGATACAGTCTTCCATCCCAGCTCAGATCATTAAGATCTTTCAGGGATCTCATTACATTTGGAATAAAAAATGAGTATCAGTCTGGGGTTTCAGAGCTAAATGTGAGGCAGAGGCAGTACCTACCACCAAAGAAGGAGAATTTAAAACCATCTCAATGTATGAACATATGATTCTGAAGTGTCTTCTCTGATTTACTAGCAATAGTTTGAATCACACATCTGAAATTTCAGATGTAAGACTCTGGCATTGGTGAAAATCATATTTATTATGAAAAGTTACAGTGGTTTGTAATGGATTTCTATATGAGCTTGTTCGTGTACACACAGAAATGAGATTGTTCCTAGACCTGGGGGTAATATATGTAGTCTAAGAAAGGGTAAGAAAGAAAAGTGGTGTGAAAATACAGAACCCAGGGAGTAGAAACAATCTCAGTTTTTGCGGTACTGTTCTTGAAATGTGTAACCACAAGAAAGTAGAAAATGTCCCTCATCACAGAGGCAGAATATGTCTTACATTTATTAGGTATTCCTTAGTATGATCTCCTTTTCTGTGGGGACAGTCAAAACGTGCAAAGAGAATAAAAGTATAAACTGGATGCTGAAGACTGTGACAGGTGAGATTCTGTTGAAAGTATAGTGAAAAATGAAGAGAGCAAGGACACTGAAGGATTCTGTGTTTTATTATCTCGCCTGGACTAATGCACATTTCAGTGGTATGTGGTGCATAGCATATAAATGAGATATATTTGCAACACAGAGCAAAATGGAAGAAAAGCAAGAAGACTCTTGTAACAGAGGAAATATGGGGCAGGTTTCTCTGTACAGCAACCTCACTGTGGTGTTTCTAAAGGAAGGAATCTGCACCATTAGAAATCAATTTTGGGGAACTGTGACACAAATTCCCCAGAAGACTTGCTGGAAATCTGGACAGTTTTAAGGTCTATATAGCACTTGTGCATTTTTATACAGGGCTTTTCTCTGGATGCTCTGAAGTGTAACAGCCCAGATCCCTAGGAGAAACCATTCTGGCAGACCCAGGGGGCTAAAGCCGACTCAGCAGAGTGTGCGTTCCTGGTGCCACCAAAACCAGAGAAAGCTCCCTTCAGTCCTCTCAGTGTGACTCTACTCACAGGCCTCTGCACAAGGGCATAGCAGTAGGAAAAATTTTGAAACCAACCAAAACAGGAATAAAAAAAAAAAAAAAAGAAAAAAGGAGGAATAAACCGGTGAGTGATCCCGTGTAAACATAACAGTACAGAGCAGGAGCAAATGATTCAATGAATGGGAATGGGCCATGGCTGGTTTGGCGAGTTCGTGCAAGTATCTCTGAAAATACAAAAAATGCTCATGGTTCACGTCTCTTTCTAGCTCTCATAGTTTCTGAATGTGTATGGACCTCCAGTAGGCAATTTTATGGATTGTGCGTAGAGAAAAGACAGCCTGCAATGAGAGTTAAGCAGCTGCAGAAATTCACGCCAACACTCTTCCAAGAGCATCAGCTCTTGGCATCATGACCCTGTAGACAGGAGGAGAGCTTCTGAGTGACATATCTGCAAGATGAAGGGCTCTTGTCTCTGAAAACTTGATGTTTCAAATTGGGAAGGAGTTACATCATTTAAATGCAGTAACTTTGATTTTATGTTTGTCCATATGTGTCTGAGTCAAAGAAGGGGCCTGTGGATGAGGGTCAGCATGTTCTCCCCTCTGCTTACCAGTTAATAACATTTCATTTATTTGCAACCCTGTTTTCAATTAATTTGAGAAAGAATGCCAACCATATGGTTTTTTTAGTAGTTTAAGTTCTTCATAAGTTTGGTTTATAACACAGTATTTGTGTTGCCTTGTTGCAGCGTAACCTTCTCCAGGGCTTGACTCTTCTTTCTGTAGCCCCTGGTGTGAAAGAAGAGTCTGCAAGATTAAGTCATAGATTCTGAAACATTCTGGTTTTTTCCTTCAGCTACTTTTAAGACTTCATTTTACATCTGAATGGCTTGCGTTTTAAATATATTCTCTCTCCAATAGTTGTGTGGTGTTGTAAAAGTAGCAACAAACATATAGTGAACACCGTATCTCTGCTTCAACAGGTGATTAAGTCCGAAGCAAACCATTGCTGTTTATCTTTGTTACTGTAACTTTTAAAATGCTATCTTATTTGAATTTGCATTTGTTTGAACTTAATTTGATATTGAAAAGATCCAGATATTTAGCTATAGTGAAATGTTTATTCATGATATCTAGCTGCAGCTTATTTTACTAGCTATTAGGTTGTAGATAACTGCAGCTGAACATTTCTTTTCTAGTTTACAATATTTAGTACAGGAGTAATTATTCCAACATACATGCATAAGCGAGTAAATGAATATAGGAACAATCTTTCCTGTGGCTAAATTTTTGTGTGGTAAATATCCTCATGTTAAGGATTTGATAGAATACATAAGGCACAGAACATGGTATGTATTACTTGATCTTGGGTGGTCTAATAGATCATTTCTACAGCTCAAAGCCCCTTGCCTCTTAATGAAGATACAATATAGTATTCTTCCATGACTATTTACATTCCCTTTTTTCAGCAACTTCAAATGCATACATTAGGCATTTCTTCTCTCTTGTCTTTTTTGAACTCCTTGAAGACAAATTTTACTATGGTGTCAAAATATAATGCAGTCCACTCATTCATTAGACACAGATCTTATTTACCGAAGTTTTATTTATTGTAGTGAGAAAGAAAGTGTATTCCTGAAGAATGGTCATGGAAGGAAAGGAAAAACCCCATGAATACCAAGCTTTAAAAAATAAATAATTGGCTCTTTTATCTCACCAACGCCTTTGTACAGCTGGGGAAATGATTAAGAAGATACTGTAGAAAATCTGAGAAGTCCTGCAAAATTCAGCATTATTATTTTAAGGCTTTCTGAGCAGGCAAGTTCTGCAGTCCTTTTTAAGCTCAATTATCATTCAGCAGGAAGAGGCAAAGCAGCAAGATTTTAAATCCTTATTGGAAATGGAAGTTACAGAGGGACTAGGTGTAGAGTGAAGATAATGACACTTTTTGTCACTGATCCAGCCAGGGAAGATGCTGCATACGATCCTTAAATGAGTATTTAGTTAAACCATATTTTAGATAAAGTCCTCTCCAATCTCTCAATTGTAAAACCAGTCTGGATTTCCACAGGAGAAAAAAACCCAGTTGTTCAAAACCAAATTAAAAGAACCTAAGAAACTAGCGCTCTTTACAGTGGTACTTTACAAATGGAAATGTTTCCACTTATAAAGAGACTTTCCTTTGGGGGTCTTGAGGCACTATAGTCCTGAATCAAACTTCACGACGACTATGCAAAATACTTCAGATTATTTCTAGAACAATCAGAATTACCTGCAGTCAGAAAATGCTGATTTGTCAAAGTGCGAATAGGCTTTGTGAAGGGTTGTCTCGATAAGGTTGAGTGTGTTGGGTTGATAAGGTTGAAGCACATGTTTTGACTTTTGCAGCTGTCAGATCATATTATATGCCCATATAGGAATGATGGAAGTCCAGCTGAGGGTCATAAAACTGTTTTGACCCTAATGAAAGCAGACAGTCCATTTTTAAAAATAGTTTATTTTGAGGTTTTGATAATGAAAATCTTCAGAAATTTAGTTTTGTAGCAACTTAAGAGCTATCAGCCTGTTGTTAACTGTCAAGATGAAAAGGGAGTGTGATTTTTTAAAAAACTTTCAGGTACTGGAAGATTTGAGATTTTAGCAAAGGTAATTGTAGTATCATGTTGTGGTTTAATTCCAGCTGGTGACTAAGCACCACGCAGCCGCTCGCTCACTCCCCCCACAGTGGGATGGGGGAGAGGATCGGAAAAGTAAAAGTGAGAAAACTTGTGGGTTGAGATAAAGACAGTTTAATAGGTAAAGCAAAACCCACGCACACAAGCAAATCAAAACAAGGAATTCATTCATTTCCCATCAGCAGGCAGGTGTTCCGCCATCTCCAGGAAAGCAGGGCTCCAGCACGTGTAATTGTTACTTGGCAAGACAAACACCACAATGCCAAACGTCCCCCTCTTCCTTCTTCTTCCCCCATCTTATGGGGGACTCAGCATGATGTCCCATGGTATGGAATATCCCTTTGGCTAGTTCGGGCCAGCTGTCCTGGCTGTGCCCCCTCCCAATTTCTTGTGCTCCTCCAGCCCTCTCACTGGACAAACTCATTATCTGAATTACATATTTATTTGTAGAACTGGGGTTTTACAGAAATTTTAAAAGACTATCCATCTGAAACTAAATATTTTCTGGCATGATTTTGCAATTGTATATAAACCATACATCCACCATGTCAACCATTACCCACGAGATTAGGCACACAGAATCCTGAACACACAGACACTGTGGATGAAGCAGATAAAGCAGATATACATACACCATTCCTCGCTGAAACTAGCTATTTTAGATATGTTGAACAGATTTAAAATATTCAGGGAAATATTTAATATATAATTACTGAAAACCGACCAGTATGGATAATAGTGTATTTAATACCAAGCAGTGCTCAACTGCAAAATGTCATATTTAAAAATCACATTTGAAATGAAACCAAGTGGAAATATTTGTAAATAGTATGTACAATTTCCAAACTATCCTGGGAATTAGCAATACTAGCAATATACTTTTTTGTATATATATCTAAAAGCGGTAGGATCTGGTCTTTTGCTTCAAAGAGAGCCCCTGCATGTCTAAAATTCAATGAAAGTTTGTTTCATAGCTGGATCAAGGTTTGGGGGCAGAGTAGGCAGTAACTAAAGGACACTCAACAGTAAAGATGGTTCTGTATAAAGCAGGAAACAACTCTTGTCAGACATTTGAGAATGTATTAAAAAGAGATGTTAGTGGAACAGGTGAGGATAAGGGGGGAAGAAAAGGGAGGTAAAGTAAAAATGAGAGGGAGGAAGCCATCGTCGCAATTCACATGGACTTGAAGGCAGCTTGATAGACAACACAAGGTGGAAAAAAGGCAAATCTACAAGGTCAGCAAGTATGGTGAAAAGGATAAGGTATTTGCACAGATACAAAATAGGCTTAAACATCGAAGACAGGGTAATTTTGAACTTCAAAAAGAGGAATGTAACTAATGGACCTCTGCAAGGGTAATCATTAAGGATGAGTCTGTTCAGGTTTTGTATCAGTGACCTAGAAGGGGTAATGCAACTTGCTGACAGAGTAGGAGCTAGAGTGAAAGACAAGTTATCAAGCAAAAATTGACTTAGACTAGAAACTATGTGGTTTGGAGTAGAGCTGAGACTATTAGCGACAGAAATGAAATAGATGCATCAAGCAGATGTGCAATAGAAAACACTAATAAAGAGAAGGATCTCAATGAAGTAATCTAGAATAGAAATTTTGTTTATTAGATTCTAAAGTTAAATAACGGAGAAAATTACCATAAATATAAGTTAGAATAATATTTGCCAGAAGACAGATATTACTGAATATTCAAACAAATCTTTGAATATGTGTTACAAATATATTTATGTAAATATATCCACACTAGAAAAACACTCCAACTGTAAAGGTAACTATCACCCAGGAGAGTTAAGCAGCTTTCATTTCCTTGTTAATGGGATAGAGATGGGATGTGATACTGCATACGTTCAAGGCAGATATAAAGACCCAAAAAAAGGAAATATCAGAATTTTTCTTTGTACCAGTGCACTGGCTTATCATTTTAAATACATGAATTAATTAATTAGATGACATCACAGTCTGGCTTTTTTTTAATGCTATTCCTCATCAACATTTTCTTGTTCTACATTTTGTGAAGCAGTTATAAATGCAAAATGTTTCACCAATTTTCAAAGACTGAAGATGAAATTATACTATCCATGCTTTTACCCTTTACATAATTTCTAAAGCAGCTTATTTTGATGCTGATTATAAAACATCTTAAAAAATTAATACGGCGTCTCTTATTAATCTGAATTTATACACACAAATGTAACATAGATAATTCACATTATATAATTACTGCATAGGATAATATAAATTTTCTTATCCTGGAAGCTTCTAAATCATGATGAAATCTTCTGTACTGCAAACTGCTCTTGGCTAAGATCTTTTCTTTTCAAATACATAAGCTGAAAATTGTTTCACTCTTTGACCTGCGAGCCAAGTTCCCCAAAGCCTGATGCAAATTAAAATGGCTGAGTTATAAATATCTCTGAAACTACATTTGTAATGGAAACACAACCAGATCCTTCACTATAGCAGTACTCATGGGGGCTGTTAGCACAGTTTATAGAGCTCTTAGCACCAAACTATAAGTTAATGAGGAGGAGCAATTGACTGTAATAAAGCACCCCTAAACAAGAAGGGAGCATTAAAGAAATGCAGGAGCTGAAAATTCCTATCGGGCTTTCCATTAGCTGTGCCCCTGTGTCCCTGTATACAGCTTCTTTGTTCCTCATTCTGCTTCAGGAAAACACTGCCTTAGCGTCTTGTATTTTCACATGCTGAATTCAGTAAGTACACTTTCATAGGGCTGAGGAAGGGATGTGTGTGAAACCTAAAGTTACAAGCCAGCTGTCAATAAACAATTTGCTATTCTCATGTAATCTCAGCCTTCCCTCTCTTCTCCGTATTATGATGTGACTAGGAATGCACCATAGGATGACATATAAGTAAGATAAAATCAGGAATGGCTCCACAGACTTCTGTTCCTTTTCACATAGATCTAGTCCTGCAAGTTTGATTGTTAACATCTCAATGTGGCACAGAGCACAGGTGTCCGTGGCAGACAATCAGTGCTTGAGAGAACAGTGCATAAAGACACGGCTTAAGTAATATTCGTGTATAGGGGCAATGTGGACGAGGGAGAAAATTGCCATTATTCTAGTCATACAAATGTATCACTAAGTAAGTTTAATGCATGCTGTGACTGTCATTATAAAGCCAACATTCACTGCAGAAGAGATAACAGAAATATTCTTCTCAGTTGAGAGATGATTGGTGACAGCTTAGAGTGATCAGGTTTTTCTTTTCCAGCCAGAAATCATTGCACTCCATATTGGAAAAGATATTTAAAAGATTAGGAATAACTGAAACTCACTGGTAAATAATGGTGCTGATGGTAGATGTGCACACCTTTGAACTCACCTTGATTATCTTACAGTGAGACAAGCGTGCTGCAGGAATTGTTAAACACATCCCATGTCTTGGCTTGAGACATATGCGCCAAGAACAAAGCAAATGATGAAGTAACATCCTCAATAATTCTTTCCCCCTTCTTGTTGGCTATGTGAATTATCTTTTCTGAAGTACATACATATATTTCTTAGCAAAAGTAATAAAGAGATAATTTGGGCAAGATGCATGCTTCGTAAAAAGATGCGTGTAGTTTTCATGTGTCTGACTTAAATTAGTGAGTGGTTTAAGAATGTGAAATACTTCATTGTGTATAGCTTCAACCCCTCCCAAATAATATGATTTGAAATGTAGTAGCGTAACAAACCCTCTTTAAGCTAGACCTCCCTTTGGGATCCCCTAAGCCTGTGCTTTCTACCTGTCACCTTTGCTTGCAGGATTGCTGCCACCTTGGTTTTCTGTCTCTGCGTAGCCTTCAGTGACAGTGCCCTGGCGATGGTCATGTGATGACCAGTGACATGGGGATGGCTAAGCTGTTCGCAGCTCTGCTCTAGACTGCAAAAGCACAAGCCTTCAGAGTGCGGGAAGCGGGGTCCCCTTTGACATAATGGAGTCGTGCTGAAATCTCTTTTCTCCACTCTAGGCCAAGGCATGGTTTGTTGTGGCCTCCATTCCTGTGCACAGGGAATGAAAAATGAAAATACAAAAATCAGTTTTGTTTGACCAGATCCCACTCTGGTCCTCACCTAGGAATGGAACAACAGCCGTTAACCATAAAAATATGGTCAACAGGTTAGCTTCAGCGGTGCTGCCCAGTTAGGCGCCTGCTATACACCTGCATGGGACAGCATCTATGGGAAACTCACTAAACTGATGTTTCATCAGCATGCCTGCTCGCATTATACATAGCACTGTATAATGTCCCTGTCTGCTGAGACAGGCAGGGCTTGCTCTGCCCTCAAGGCTGCAAACATGGACCTTTGCCTTCTCCAGGAGCAGGCACCCTGTGCTGACAGGGGACGTGCCCAAAGTCCACTTTCTTCAGCTTCTTATGCCTCTTTGAGGTGAGTGGCCACAATCTGCTGAGGGATAAAGGCACCGGTCTGGAGGGAGGGGGTGGGACATGCCTGCCACCCCCAGAGGAAGGGAGAATCTCCCAGTGTGCCTCCTGCCTCACCACCGCTGTTAAGAGGGATGCCCTTGCAGCAAGAGACAGGATACCCTGCATTCCTGCTGCGAGCTGGGAGCTGTGCATGTTATGTCTCTAGCAGCAAAAATGGTTATATGCTACTGATACATAAAGTGCTGTGTTGGATACAGCATGCAGAACCCCCTAAGATAAGGAATCGGACTTAATTCAAGCATCGTTTTTATCCTGCTGTGTCTATAGGAAATTTAAAAGACCAAGACGCAAGACCTTTAGATGTTAGTACAGATTCTTTTGGGTTTTAATCCTACGATTATTTGTATAATGGTGAGGAGGGAGAAAAATAATCCTTCAGTATGTCTGCTGGGCTCTTCAGACACAGCGTGTTCATACACTTTCTCTATATACTTCATACGCTGATAATTGCAGTGAAGGAAAAAAAAGAAAATTGCACATTTAAACTAAATTAAATTCAGAACCTCTAATATGTCAGGTCACAGAAGGCATGTACACATTTAACTAGGACTGCTGCTTTGGAAACCAAGTAGCTCTGAAGTACATGTTGGCTCTCGACTCCATGCAGGTCCATTAGGTAATGTCTTAAATATAAAGCCACTTAATGATGAATGTTCATAAATGAAAAATGCACATTTGCCATAAAAAGCTTGTCAAACAGAGGTGTCCACCTATTTTTAGCACACCTCCCCCCCAAAAATCACATTTAGCCATATTGTTGTGAAACTTTTGATCTGCCCTTGAGAGTCCTTTCGTGAGTTTTAAATAATCAGTCTTACAAAACAGCCTTCTTATTTTATAAGTTCCTAGTTTTAAAAAAACTAGGTAGCTAAAAAGTAGAGGAGCAACAAATGCAGAATGGATTAGGTTTGAGATGCTTTAATAAAAGCATAAAATTTCCTTCATCTGGAGCTGTATGACCAACTATTAAGAGTTCTTAATTCCCTTAAGGAAATTCAGCTGTTGGATTGACAAAGGTGTGCTGATTACAGAGCCAAAGTTTCTACAGTGACAGACCAGGCAGAAGGTATTCTCAGTGAGGGACCGCAGTTATTAAATATACTGTCACAGAAAATTAGGCCAAAAGCAGATCACACTTAAAAAGATTGCACAGCAAGACACACCCTTTTAAATTAGACTGTCCTCCTGCACTCCACAGAGTCTGTTCTGTGCTGGAGTTTAATTTAATTCAATGCAACTCTTGCTGTAGTCAACCTTTTGGCTTCCACCATCTTTTCTCCCATGTTTTGCATCGTATGGATACTATTTTTAAAGTTAATTAGCTTATCCAAAATAAAGCAGAGAAAGATGCAAATCCCAAACTAACATTTTAAAACACTATCCTATGAAATAAACTATATGGTGGTAGGTGTTAATTTTCTTCTGTAGTAAGAAAAGTAAGAAAAGGATTAGCAAAAAAAAAATATTTTGAAGTCTTTGTTTACATAAATCCCTTAAAATGAATTCTTTTCCCTCTTAAAATGAAGGAGTAAATGTGGAAATTAGATAATGAGAAAGGAGGCAACTAGAGAGTAGTGGAAACATGAGTGCTAAGCAGAATGATTTTACAAAGACCAAATCTTGACCAACAGAGTATCTGCTGTCAGGATTTCACTTGGCCCCAATCCTGTAAGCTGCCTGCTCCACAGGAGCAACCTGTGTGCTTGTTAAACATCAAGGAAATCTTCCAGACAGGAAGATCTGATTACTTAATAAATATCTTAAGAAAAGCTATGGATACCGTGATACGCAATCTGCTTAATAGGACCTGGTGAAACATTAGGACATGTACAGTATGGTTGATTATTAACAATCCATCATTTGAATAGTACTTATACATCTTAGCCAGCGCTGGTGACCTCTGTGCCAGGCACTACACAACCACCCTGAAACAGATGGGTCTTGTCCCCAGAGATGTATAATCCCAACTGACAAAATAGGGCTAGATCAGGAGAAAAAGATATGGATGAAGACATAATGAACTGTAGCTCAAAACGACACATCCCAAACCACAGCAACGGTCTAATTTGTTGGCTACACCTTCTTGGGAATGCAGTTTTTATGTATCTACCTGTCCTATGGTTACAATGCAAACAAACTTGCCAAAATGCAGGCTTCCTGCCTTCTACATGCTAAACATGAAAGCAGCAGAGTTAGGCCAAGCATCCTCTAGTAAGCAGAAAGGAAACCTGCTAGGAGAATCTGCATGGTCAAGAGGAACCACACAAGAAAATGTTCCAGAATATTCTGTTTCTGAATCTCTGACCCATCAGGTAGCCTCCTATAGCCAATGTAACATGCCTGTGAATGGGGGAAGCATCTGACAACATTCTTCTTAAGAAAGCTGGAAATGAATGGTCCAGTTGAAACTGCAGTGAAATAAAAGCAATAATTTGAAAACTTTAGTCAACAAGTTATCCATTGTTTGTCATGAAACATGTATCAAGCCAGGTTCTATGCAGACCCACCCTTCATCTGATACTGAAGAATGTTTTCATTTACTGTTCATATAACAAAACATTATTAAACTTTCAAACAACACAAAAGGGAGTAAAAACTTCAGCGGATAGGATTAGGAATCAGAAAGTTCTTGTCAGATTATATAAATGACCTGAAATACAATAAGAAGTGTTTCAGTAGAGATGAGTGATAAGTATTCCACTTAAATAGGCATAATCAACAGCACATAATTATAGGAGGAATACTGATGTGGTAGGCAGTAACTCTGCAAAAAAGAACCTGATGGATTGCAAACTCAACGTGAGTAAAATAATCAATAGTTACAGTTGGAATAAAACAAGTTTAAGGCTGAAGTGCATAAATACGAGTGCCATATATACAAAATACGAAGTAATCCTTCCGTTTACTCTTCACCAATGACCATGACCAGATTGAGACATTGCTTCCTCGGAAAAATATGAAAACAACACAGAAAGCATGGAAGAAATCATCAGGGGTCTAGAAGCATGGTCTGTATGAAAATATGGGCTTGGATTTTCTTAGTGAGGACTGAGAGACAACCAATGGCTATCTTATAGTATACATAAGGCATGTAAAAAATAATCTGGTTTTCACACCTTTGGTCAGCAGAACAAAAACCAGCAAGCTTAAAGTGGGTAATGGAACATGTGGTTAGACATCAGGAGAAAGCTTGCTTACTCTAGAGATCGCACCATTTATTTTACAATGAAGTAGACATTACAGGCCTGAATCTAGGGCTCACTCTAGGCTGTTTCAGCACAGGGAAGGTGCTGAGCCTTTGCGGAACAGCTTGCTTCTGCTGCCAAGGGATGTGTCCCTGGGGACAGCCTTGCACGTGCCACCCACCTGCTGGCCAGCCCAGCTGCTTCGTGCCCAGACTGGTAAGAGGCAAAGCAAAAAATGATGCTGCGCATAGGCAGGGAAGTGCCTTGGAATCCTCCATCTCCTGCAAGGTTCAGTGAAATTATCCTCCGTTTCATCTGTGACCTCAGTAACCATAGATGATGTTGTTTATTGCTCCTTAATGTATGTATTTTTTCTTTCACATCACCAAACAGGCTTTGTGTTGGCCTTTGCAAGTCTGACTGGGAAAAATGCCTGTCAGTTGCATCGCTCCACTCTGTGCCACTTCTGTGCCTGAGTTTTGCTGTTCTCCAATTTTTCTCCAAGTTTGAATACAGCGGATACTGCTGAAGTGCTTTAGATCAACTTTTTTTTTAACTTAAGACTACTTTTGGAAGGCTGAATAATGTCCAGGGAATGCAGTTTACTTGCATTCACAAGCAGGCTGTTTGTATATGTTTGTTAATCAGTTTAATAAACACAAAAGCAACAAGAACAAAACACTTTTGTATTTTTTCAACTTCACCTGGCATTTACAGAGGAAAGCTCCAATGTGCTAGGAAATCTCTGGCCAAGTGGCAAGCTTGTGTGCCTTATTAAGTAGCAAATATACAAGTTTCTTCAAATGCTTAAGATTTTCCATTGATTTTTTGGCAAATACCTGTACTATTCTCATTTCAAAACAACAAATGGCTCACACCAGGAAAAGTATAGATTAGCTAAAAATGTCTTCAGATTTTGGAAAATGCACCCTTTCAGATCAACATTTTGATTAGAAAAGAAACAAAATATGAAGATATGACCTCTTTTTGTGCTTTTCATAAATTAAACCCCAGGAAAATAATTTAAGTTTGCTCATTTTTTATTTTTATTTTTTTTCTTAACAGAAAATGAACACTTTGCAGTCAGCAATTTACTTTGGGACATTGAGGACCTGACTTCTAAAAAGATTTTTTACATATTTTTTCATAGTCATATAATTTAAAAGAGTAAGTAACATCTGGCCTATGGAGAAAAGAAAGGCCCTCCAAAAAAAGAAAGTGAAGTTGTGATTTTAAGTACACATAAATCCAAATTCAGCATAGCACACCTGGGATAATTGCTCTGTACACAATAAAAGTATGATTCAGCTCCTATAAATTTGTACATTTGCAAGCTTGATGTCTGCATCTAAGGTGGGTTCTTTCTGGGCTCTTTCTAATCTCTGGAAGGAATAGACACATCTGGAGAGAAATCAATCTGTCCTATGTTAGCCATGTACCATCAAAATGAATACTTTTTTTTTTTTTTTTTCTCCATTATGTTTGTTAGCTGTGGGTATGAGTATTGCCTGTTTCTTCCATTGGGTATAAAAGGAGTCCAGACAACTACATCGATCGTGATGTGTATACTGCAGAAATCTGAAGCGTTGAAGATGAAACCCAGCCAGGACAATACAAGTGATCAAACCCATGGAGTGCTGATGTGCCCTAGATCAGAGCTTTATTATACTCCAGGTAGACAACCTGGCAAATTACGCATTCTTCCCCACCAGCTCAGTGACACAATGAAATGATGGTGAGTGCATGCAAATATGTCAGCTGAATTTTATTTACACCCATAGTTGCAAAGTTAAAACAGCCCACTGGAAAAGAAACTGAACACTGGACTCACTCTGAGCTGCAAACTGCATAATGAACACTTAGCGTTAGATAGCACTGGATGAGAGCCCCTCTGTGCAGGGCAAAGCAACAGAGACTGCTCATGACAAGAGGTTTCAGAATTTTAAAGCCCACCAGGCAAATATTCCGCTTATTCAGTGTCTGCAAACACAGAGATAATTGCCAGTAGCTGCGATGAGTTGAGGAGTTACAGTAGATAATTCAATGTGCTATACAAATACACGTGTTCTTCTATTATTCATACCATGACATTTGTTGGTTGTCTCAGGAGTAACAAGTGAGGCTCCTATGGTTCATGAATTACTTGAATTATGCATGGTTATGGGTAGGCATTCACCATGTACAAACTGGTTTTGAATCATGCATTTCCTGGGGGCAATATTTCTCATGGTAACTAGCAAACTTTTTAGGTCTTTCAGAGCCTGCTGTGTATTAGTAATTACCACTGTGGCAGTGATCCTAGCATGCGTACTTTCTGGTAAACGTGGGAGATAATGAATGTATGCATGTTGATAGATGGGAATCAGCATTTGTATTTATTCACATTCAAAAAGCGATCTACCTCACTTGGAATATAAATTATGACATCAAACTGCTAAACAGCTATCTGCCAGCCAATTGTCACTATAAATAGCAGTCCACAAGAGGGAGGTGGCAGTAGATCATATTTTTTTACATTTGGAGCTGTACAATCGTTTCTTAGCTAACAATCCTGCTTTGGGAAGATAACCTATATTCTCAGCTTTAGGCTTTTGTTTCTATGTACCTCTTTAGTATGTTTTCAGCTGTTCATTTTTATGGACAATACTGGCCCATCTATCAGGGAAATGTACATGAAAACCCATTAATACACCATTTGCTGCATAAATACAGAACAACAGCTTAACCAAAGGACAAGCCTTTTCTAAAAACACTAATACTTTTTTTTTTTTTTCCCCTTTTTAAAAGCCCCATTCTTTTCCCAGAATCCATTTCTACAAAAATAAAAGCTGAAAGGAAACTTAAATGTTGCACAGTCTGTTGTTGTGCATGGAACATTTCACATCACTGAGCTATCTAATTTCAAGTTGTCTTTAATGCTTTTAATAAAAGCATTCATAAAATCCTGACACAGACAGGCTATTCAAGCCTCAGTGCAATAAACAGAGATCCTGCATCTCCCTTGCTTGGGCGGTGGAGTAGCCACACCAGGAGCCTCAACAAGTGTGGGCATGGAGCAGGATGGTCCTGGGCCTGCCAGGCTGCCACAGGCACTGCCCAGGAGCCAGCCCACGGGCAGGGATCAGCCCTGGCCTCTGTCCAGGCTTTGTAACCCTTAGCGCAAGACTAAATATTCATGTTTGGTAGAAAACAACAGGGCTAGCAAACTTCATTGCCCTGGCGACGTGTAGGTCTGTATAAAACATTTGCTGCGCTAGAAAGGAAAGATTTTGATTTTTTCTGTGCTGGATAATACAAGTGCCCTGACATGGTGGACTAACTAATCACTTGTGTCTGAAATGTCCAGAAGCTTCATCTAAAGCTCGCTGAGTTTAAGACACTCTGTGAACTAAGTAAATGGTATGCTCTGCCCCCCACCAAAAAGCTTACTGTAAGTAAACATGCCATTAGGGAAGCTGGGGATAGGTAAAACACGTTAGAGCTGTCTCCTTTTCTCCCTGCAAAGACAGAGTTGCTTATTGCATCATATTTTCTAGTATTTTGTCCAAGTGCAGCCTAACATTTTGAAACACTTCTGCCTTCTGCTTTGGAAAATGAGATGAATAAACCTTGTAGTCAGGGTATGTTTCCTGAAGTTCAGCTTTAATTTACCCTGTTTTCAGTTTCAGTGCTTGTTACCACACAACATAATAACTAGGGCACTCATGCGCTAATTTAGCCTTTGCTTACCCAACTCATAATGGATGCAGTGAGAGGATAAGAGCCCTGTTAGGAAGAAGGCTCTGCTAGGATTTTTTATCATGTTGGTTCTTAAGGCACAAAACTGCTTTAAAAATCTGTTGTTAGTTTTTCACTGGGAAGGTATTTAAAGCACATAGTGATAAAGGAACACACCACTACTTGTTGGCAATAGGTACAGAAGCTTGCTCTATTTGATAGTCATTGTGATAGGAGGAAAATTAATATCTGTTTTAAGACATTTCTCTAAGCTGTGTAAAAGAAAATAACTATTGAGGCCACCTCAGGGGAAAAAAAAAAATAATGTAGCAGCCTGTAGACTTTCTGCATATTTCATTTGCGGGCTCTGTAATTTTATGACCATGAAATTTGAAAGCATTTTGAACACTCTGCATTTGTATTTCCTATTCCTAGTCTCAACATGTGCACTCTGCAAGTCTTTCCTTACTCCTGCTCTGCCAACACACCTCTAAAAAAGGGTTCATACTGACCAATGGGCCAAACACGTTAGCGACTACCTGTTTTTCTCATTTTGTTTGTGGACTCTACATGCCTACTGTACCTTGCAGACCACAGAATCACAGAATCTCAGAATGGTTGAGGCTGAAAGGGACCTCTGGAGGCCATCTGGTCTAAACCCTGCTCAATCAGGGACACCTAGAACCGGTTGCCAAGGACCATGTCCAGATGGTTTTTTAATATCTCCAAGGATGGAGATATCACAACCTCTCTGGGTAGCCTGTGCCTGTGCTCTGTCACCCTTACAAGTAAAAAAGTGGTTTCTGATGTTCAGATGGCACCTTCTGTGTGTCAGTGTGTGCCCACTGCCTCTTGTCCTGGCACTGGGCACCACTGAAAAGAACCTGGTTCTTCCTGCTTTATAACCTCCTTCAGGTATTTGAACATATTGATAAGCTCACTCCTGAGCTATCCCTCCTCTCCTCTCCTCTCCTCTCCTCTCCTCTCCTCTCCTCTCCTCTCCGCTCCGCTCCGCTCCGCTCCGCTCCGCTCTTTTTTCTCTTCTTTGCTGAACAGTCCCAGCTCTCTCAACTTTTCCTCATAGGAGAGACACCCCAGGGCCTTATTCATCTTTGTGGCCCTTCACTCCGCAGAAGCCCAGAGATGGGAAGGCAAACCAGTAACCAAGGAATTGCAGTTCGGGGCAGCAAAGCTTCACAACAAGCACGTGGCTTGCAAAGGGGAGGGGAACTTGGCCAGTTGGGCATTTCTGCAGCAGATGAATGCACATATCTATCCTTTCTTCTACATGCAGCAGGATGCTGCTCCAGTATCACTACCCTCTGCAGCAGGTTCTTTTAAATCTGTGCAAAGACCTTTCAACTAGATACAAAACTTAGTACTAGGTGAACTGAGTCAGCCCTGAAGTGGTAAGCAGAAGGCTGATTGTCATCATGTTGCATTTCTAAGACCTGTGAAAAATTCCCATTTATTTTTATAGCTTAATTTATGGGCCTGCGTTACAGCAGGGAACTGTGAGGGCTCCTGTTTGGATGCTGTTTTGTATGTATGGGTGTACATGACTGACGCATACCCAAGTAGCCAACGTTGTGTTTGTCAGTAGTGAATACATTTATAGTGAGCTTGTTTATAAACCCTGCAGTTAGTGGTATTCCTATCAAATTCACCAATGAATGGCAGTTATCGCTGAAGAAAGTCAGTAGCCACCAGTTTTAAGTAGGTGGAGGTTAGTGAGATGAAGAACGGTCAATGATGTGCCCAAGATCACTGTTTTGGGCTGGTTAGGCCTGTATTTATTCATTCATAGAAGACCAGAGCAGCTGTTCCCTCTGCAGTGGGTGTGACGGGCATTACCAAAGCTCCAGACAGCTCAAATGCCAACCTTCTCACCTTTCAAAAGCAAAATGCCCCAGAGAAATAAGCTAGTAGTCTTCTGCAAAATTTTTATGTAGTAAAATAAAAAAAAAAGAGGAAGCAGGAACTTGTAACATCTTCTACCACCTTTACTCCCCCCCTTGCCCTTTTTTTTGTTGGTTTTGTGTATCAACAAAAGCAAGTTTTTGTTTTTGTTTGGTTTTGTGTATCAACAAAAGAAGGAAAAGCAAGTATCTCAGAGCCAACATCCTTGTACACTGAAACTGTGTATCTTTACTATTATCTTTATTATCTTTAAATTCTTAAAATTTTGCTAGTTTGATATTAAGAGAAGTTTGTCCATTAAATGGTATTTTAAGCAGTAAATTTATTTAAATTTTCTTTTTGTTCGTATTTCTTTCCCCTAAATTTTTATGGGGCTCATCTCCTTAGTTTGTAAAGGTATCTTGTAAGCATGTGTTACCCAGTGAAACTGATCTCTGTAGCTATCACCTGAACAGAAGCATTCAGCAATAGATAATACAAACAATTGTGGTTTTTACTGGGATGTGCTTCTGCTGGTTGGTTACTTGGAGATTTTTTAATGGTTGTCTGTTATTTATGACTTTGGGATTGTATCTCATTTTAGCTTTTTTTTAGTTGTTATAACTTTTTGATAACAGGGGAAGAAGTCATTATCACCACTTGCAAAGGTATTGGAGATTTTTTCAAATTGACTGTGAGCAAATACAGACTTAAAGGCAAAATGTATTTCAAGTTACACACAAAATTTATGCACGTAAGACATGCATGTATTCACAGCAGGGCTTTAAAAAAAGTAACTTCTAATAACAAGTGAAAATCCAACAGCTCTACTCCTGAAAGGCCTTGCTCAGCCAACTATCACCTCCACAATTTCTACTGGCAAGCTGGAAAGACTTTGTATAGGAAAATAAGGAAGATGTCTTCCAAAAGTAATATATAAATGCTTCTCTGTTATAGTTAGCAGCAAATCACATTAATTCCTCTTATTCATTGTGATAATTATATTTATCAAGCTCCCTGGATACTCATGTAGATTTAATAAGTAATTCTATGGAAGCTCCATTGTAATTTAGCATGAATTAATGCTCACTTATTACGAAGTGTTACAGGAAAATAGGTTTGTGGACTTTACGTAGAATCATATTCTTCTGCTGTGAAAGAGGCAGAGCAGATAAAGTACGTGCCAGAAGAGAATTCAGGTGTAATGAGTAAATGGAATTGTATGCAGAGTGCACTTAACAATCTCACAGTGTAAAAATGCAAGGCACTTAGAGCTGTTATATTTTCAGTAGCTTAATCAAGAAAATGTTGAGAGACACTGGTGTTGCGTATAGGACTAATGGAATCCCTCAGTGTCCTCATTACATTTAATAAACCTGTGCAACAGAAATAATAACGCTTCATAGGTATATTGCATTGCTCCTTTTATCAAAAATCTACAGGCCTGTTGTGAGCACTCATGAATGGAGCATCACTGTTCGTCTCCGTGGAGTGACGTTCCTCTTCCTGACACAGACCTCCTGAGAGACCCTTGGGAAAGGATCCTGCAGGAACACACCTGGCTCCAGGCAGGTGCATGTGTGTCCCCGCTGCCTACAGCTCCACTGACCATAGGCTGGGCTTTACTGTTTTGGTCTGATTCCTTAAGACATTTTACTCAGTAATTTCGTAAGGTCCTAGTGCTACAAAATCAGACTCTTTTTTTACATTCCATTTTAATTTTTAAAAACTAGTGACACACAATTTGTCTACTGCTTGTAAGTTTGCGCTCCTCTAGCTTTTCACTAGTACCTTTATGCTGATATTTATTCCATATTTTTAATTGTATTACAGACAGATTTAAGCTGCTTGAGCTCTGCTGTGCTTCACCAGGACAGTTTGCTGAAGCCTCCATGCAATCTATGGTCCTGGAACGCTCACTTCAGGAAAAGGCTACTGTCCTTATTTTTGCCGGATTTTCAGTGACACAAAGACCTGACTGACCTGTGGCCCATCTCATCAGGTCAGACGATTAGCAACTGCTCAGAGTTTTTGGCCATTTCTTCAGCTGTTCTGTAGCAATAGCAATTGCTACTCCTGCATAAAAGCTAAATCATCCACAGCTCCAGGATTTTGCTTTATCTGGTGAAAACTGGTGAAAACTGACCACTTATTTTTCAAATGTACTTCAGTTTCTCAACTACTATTGTGCTCCTTTTACATTCCCTCCTCATTTATTAAGAGTCCAACTCACTTCTGCTTTATTCACTCTTGTCTAGAATGCGTAAGGTGTTAAGCTGTTCCCTGTTCCGCTTGCTCAGGCTAGGAGAACGACTAGGCACTTCTTTTCAACAGAGGGCTTTGCATGGCCATGGAACTGCAGATCTGCTGGGAGCTAATTAATCTGTCATTTTCCCTCTGCACACTGTGTATGGTCCTTCGCTTGTTGCTGAAAAAGTTAAAGAAAATGAATAGAAGGGAGAGGACTTTCCTTTTTCTCCTTGAAGCTGCAGATTTTTGCTTTGCATTGGCTGGTGAGAAATAGAGTTATGTCCAAACCTTTATTTAGAAGGAAGGACCAACTGTGTTTACTCGTAAAGGGAATAAGACTTCTTCTGAGCTGCTGTGGACAAAAAATATTACAAAATCCACCTTGACGTGCAACACACCTCCCAGTGTCTTGTCAAAGCTGCCACATTTCCCCTTAGTTCTTTTACTAATAACTTGCTCTGCTCCTTTTCCACCTCCAGTTTTCCTTTCTTGTTTACCTAATTCTTTATTCTTACTCGACACCTTCTGTCTTTCAGAATGCCACTCAAATGCACATGCTCCTGCCCTTTCTAGCTTACACAAACAAATTTTTATTATTAACTTTGCCTCCAGGCTCCACTACTCACAATCCAGTAAACAGAGATGCACCTAACAAAGAAGACAGGAAAGGGTGAGCAGGTGTGAGGTCCATCTCCAAGTTTTGCTCTTAGGTCAAATATCTTTCCTTAATCATGCTCTGTAAAGTTCTTTGAAATCATTGGATTAAAAGAGCTGTGCAAGTATATGGTGCAGTTAATTACATTGCATTTATAATCATGCCATAAAAAAGAAATCCTTGAACCACAGCTATATTGTTCCAGGCACCACAGTCTGTGGATGCCTTCCTTTGAATTTTGTTCAATGCCAAACAGCAGTAATAGGTTCTTACTGTATCCAAAACTCCTGCCGTCTTTTTCAGCCCGCCCTGGCCGGCAGCCCATCAACCATTCCACAAACAAACATGTATTTCATTCTGTATTTATTTCTTCCTTCTTTTTCATCCCACTGTGCAAGCAATTAGCTATTGAATCCTTAATAAGTCAATCTAGTCCAGCCCACATGACTATTTTGCTCCTAATCAATTTATTCAGCTCACATAGAGGGATTTATCATATTTACAATATCACAGCTGTTTGTGTAGGAGTTATAAAAGGTAAGGAGTAATTTTAGGGAAAGAAAATCCAGTTGTAGGCTTTTGCTGGTTTTGTTGAGCTTCAGTATGTAGGGGTTCATTTCACCATTTGGGAGGGGAAATTTTGGATTTCATTCAGCTGAGTTCGGATCCACCAAGGGAAGAACAGAAATGCATAATTAAACATGCAGCAAATCATTTGGAAAAATGCAATCAGACTTTCAGAAACTGTCTTTTTCCAGAAGCCTTTTCTTCTGTTTTACCACTCTTCACTAAGCATTGGAAACTGATTTCACCCCGTACTGTTATCACTTTAATTTCTTATCACAAGGGAAAAAAACCCCCACAAAATACCCAGAGACGTGGTCAGAGAGGCACCTGTGCAGCCTGGATGTTTGTGCAAGGTGACTTCTGAACATCCTGGCTGCTATAGCATGAAGTCCCCAAAGGGGGTGCGCACCATTGGGTCTCCGCTTTTCCTGGGCCCCACGTCCCTCATCATATGTGCTTGGTGAGTGAATACTTTTGGATCCAGGCAACGATCCAGCTCTACTTGAGATCTGACTGCAAATCAAACTAATAACTTCCTTGGCCTGCAGTGAAAAAGGATAATAACACTTTCCCAACCAGTTCATTTTTGCTATTATTAGGATTTATTGACATAACCAGTAGTATTAAGAGGCCCAGCTAAGGCTCCTCGATTGAACTTCTGCCCCGACTCCCCCAAGCCCCCACCCTTGTCCCTGATATTTCTGTTTCATAAATTATGACTCAGGGTTGAGCACATCGTACCTGGTGTTATCCGAACATGACTGTTGTGTTCTCATTCCATGACAAAAACAGGCTGTACAGAAGCAACACAGGGGTTGTGGAAACAAATAACACGTGTAAGACATTTCAGACTATCTTTTGGGTATGAATTGAAGGGTATGAAAGGGTTAATTTCAGCTTGGCTCATGAGAAAGGTGTGAGCTTCTAAGAGTTGTACATTAAGAAACTTGATTTCTGCCATAGCTGCCACACGCGACCTGCGGCACACGCTTTGCTTCATTTCAGGGGGAAAAAATTTCTTGGATTTTCAAGAGCAGAATACTTTCCTTACAGGTACTTGCCCTCTAATCCAAGCCTTCTTTCTCCAGAGATATGCACATATTTCAAGTTTCCAGTAGAACTGCCTGCACTAGTGCCAGTGTTAATGCACACACACCTTGAAGTTTTTAGTTCTTTTACTAATTTCCGTATTTTTTATTCTTCATCTAAATATCTGGTTCTCCAGAAGGGTAGAACAGGTCAGTTCCACCAAGCAGCACAGATGAAAGCTGTTATTGAGTATTTGCAAGTTTTGAAATCAAATACAAATAGAGTCATTACAGATTAAATCCAATCTTTCAAAAGCAAAAATGACCAAATTTGCATCTTTCAGGGTGAACACTGAAAAAGTGCAAGGCCTGTCATGACAGAGATTTCATGATAACCTTGTGTATTTACCCCAGAGTAGCTGCATTGGCCAATGCTGATTGTTAGTTCCCCTTCTAGGAATAAGGTTCATTCAATCCGGTTTAGTGACTTTCTTCCAGTACTGAGAATGAAATCCTGTCGCTGTAGCCTTGCTTCGTCATGCCTTCTCACACAGGACGCAGCGGACCACCGCCGCAGTGCCCAGACCGAGCTCTTGAGCAGTGGCCAGACTCCTCCCAGTGTGGACACTGCTCTTGCTCTTTTGCTGGGCAGAAGTTCCAGAAGAGTGGCCATCCATCTCCTTTTGCATTTTACTAACTCCTTGACTTTGCAATAACGTAGCTTGTTGATGCTGTCGTTCGTAAGACACATTCTTCTGTAATTGAGTGCTGTACCATCTCAGGAGGTTTCTGAGCTCTGCTTTTGATGAAGCCAGGAGATCTAAGCTGTGTGAAGAGAAAGATGCCCACAAATAGCATCTGTTTCTCTGTGACTGTATATACCTTCCCATGTCAATTCAGAAAAAGATCTTCTGTATGACAGATTTCTTCCAACTTTTTCCCACACTCTTCCTCATACAGCCTGAGGCCACATCTGTATTTAACAGGGAGAGCTTTGGAATGAGAAAAAAAAAATCCAAGAATAAAAGAGGGGAGCATGAAACTAAGGAAGAGAGGCTTGTGAACTGCTGGAGACATAGAAAACAGAAGAGAGAGAGAAGCAAGCTCTCAGTAGTGTTAAAGTGAGGGAGAAAGAAGGTGGGGGTGGGGAGGACACCAATTCTGATTGGACAGGTTGGCTTGGCCGAGGAGGTGCCGCCCTTCACCTTAAACTAAGCCCAGCTTGTACCTAATGCCCTAATTATTCTTGCTTAACAGTGGCAGTACCCCAGCCCAGCCCTGAGCCCTGTGCTGACTGCAGCACGCTGACCGCAGCACTCTGCTTGGTCTCCAGGCTTGTTTGCTGCAGCCCCAGGCTTTATATTGTGTTGATATGCTGATGAGCCCTCTGACCTTCCCAGCCTCCTCACAGATGCTCAGACAACAGCTGTTCTGTGCAAAAGAGAGCTGAGAGATATAGGGAGCCAAGAGGTAGATGTGCTGGGGACTCTCCATAAAACTCTCGGTAAATTGAGCCCTGTGGGTTGCAGGTACTTACCACAGTCAGGCTGAGTCACCAATAGAGGCTTCTGAAATCCATAGTTTTAACCTGAAGAGCAGAGTATATAGGAAAGAAATTATAAGTCTTAATGAATGGCTGCTTTGAGTATGGATTATACATTGCTAGCAATATGCCACTGTTTATAGCACATCATTAGCCTGTAAGAGCTGGAGCGATTGAACTTTTGTGTTTGTTTCAGAAGTGCCACAGTACAACATTTTAGTCTTTCTGCTGCAGTAACCACCGGTTGTTACAAATCCCTTCATGAATGCTTTATGGAAAACTGGGGCAGAGTTCTTCACTAGCTAGCCAAGTGCATGCCTGCTGGGGCTTTGTACTAGGAAACAGTGAATAATGTTTTTAAAGCCAAAGTACAGTAGAAACCCTTTTTACACACGTAAGCATGTTGCACAAGACTAATACTCATTGAAGTTCCCTGCTGTTATGTGAAATTTGTATCAGTTTGCAGTGCAGAATTTATTTTTCAGGTGTTTCTTTAAGTGGGTTCATTCTTGTATCATTTCACCTGTTAGTGTCCTCCAAACAACTTCCTTCAGTAAGTCTATTATTTTATCGAGTATTCATGTAAAAAGGTCTCATTGTACTTCCCTCCATGGTCTGGTGCACAGAAAATGTATTTGCTAAGGAGAGGCAGCACATGTTTAATTCTGCTCTGCTTTACTCAACAGTAATTGCAGGCAGAAAAGCATCCTGCTTGACACCCTGTGCCACCCCATGTGGCTATCAGATGCACCACCTCTCGCAACACACCACTGACATTGGGACGTCTCTAAAGGGATTAGGATCTTCACATTTTTAGCAAAGCAAAAGCAGTGAGACCTGATGGGTTTGCGGGGGCATCCCTGGAGCTGGGACACAATCCATCTGCCAAGTCCAGACATTTCTATGGAGACACAGTGGATTAAGCTTGTGCCTCTACCTTTTGCTTCATTAAGGAGACAGGAGGGATTAATGACAGCAATTACACATTCTCAGCTAATTTAATGTATGACAACGTAAGAGAGTGTAAGTAATTACATTATTAGAGAAGTTTGTTAATTTTATTCAGTACTTGTGAATGTAAGGTACAGTTTAGAAAACTGATCATAAGCAATTAAATGCTCTGTTGTTAAAGAGTAGCTCAGTGAAAACCCTTGGAAAAATTAGTTGACATAGTTATTTGGGTACTTAAGAACAAGGAGAAAATAGCAATATTTTAACACTATTGCCTATAAACGTGTAGGTAGCTGAATGACAGAAAAAGCAAGGGACTTGGTGCTTTGTGGCTCCTTGACAGTCTTGGGCCATTGTAAAACTGAGCTGAGTGAGGATTCCTTGCTATACGCCTTCACAGAGGGTGTTGTTGCTCTTCCTTTTCACCACTCCATGTGCATTTTCTCCTGCTGTCCAGCTAAAAAAGAGAAAGAAAACACCAAAACAAATTATTTTCTTGAAGAAGAGAAAGGAACAAATAAATAGAAGCTAAGGCATTGTCTTGCAGAAAATTAAGGCAGCAAAGCAAAGGGAATTGAAAAGTAGGATGAAGAAAGGTTAAGGAAAAAGGATTCATAGTTAAACAAAGAAAGGGGGAGAAAACAAAAGCCTGAAAACAAGTAACCTCGTAACAGCCTAGCTATTAATATTTAAATAACAAGCTAATTATTTTATCATCTCAGTGTGAATCTTACAAATAGTTATCTATTCACATTACACATACCTGTCCTCTTCCTTTTATAGGAAACAATGAATGAAAACCCTGATGGCTGATGCAAGTTTCATATTTTAAGCCTATGTGCTTGGCCAGAAAATAAACAAACTAAATGATTAAGAGGATGAGTATAGAAAAGCAACTAGAGTTGGCACTACAGGCAAGGGAGGAGCTAAGCATCACTCCATTATCTTTTAAATCATAACACAGAATTTAGCTTTTCCCTCTTTTTTTTTTTTTTTTTTTTTTTTTTTTTTTATAAACCACCCCTCCATACCCAGAGTGATAGGGAAAATTAATAAGAAGCTTAAGAAGAAAACGGTGCTGCCCACCTAGGATGGACAGTTAGGATAAGTAATGTATAGTAGAAATTATTTTCTGGGTAAATGTGTGAGTCAAAGAAACACAATTTAAGGCAAAGGACCCCCCAAAAAATACAGACTATAACACAGCATAATTTTTCCAACCACTGGAGCAGCATTCCTGTGTCAAGTTCTAGAGCATCATCCCATTACTTGCAGATAGGGCAAGAAGCTTTCCAGCTTTGAGGTGGAGCTGGTATTTTAGAGAGCATAGTTGCCCGGGACAGTAGGCTGGATGTGCTGATCCAGCAGATCCCACTGAACCCTAATCTATTTGGGGTATCTTGAACATTTACCTATGTTTGCAGTCCAGCTGAAGCCATCTTACTGTGCACCTAACTGGTCACCATCATATTAATACAGTACAGCAAAGAACTCTACGCTTTATTTATTTAGAGGAAAGCAGGTGGCTATAAAAAGTTATATTGCCATCAATAACTGGGTATGGAGCTGCAAATTGCATTTCAACAAAAATAACAACAATATACACCAAGTCAATGAATAACAGCCAGTAAGGAATGTAACATAATCAAACAAACTTCCTGACATCCCACCACGGCATCTTCCCAAGAATCACGTTGAAAATGGTCATTTACCATCTAGGTAAAATTTGCTTGCTTTGAATTTTCTGTTTCAGCTGCTGACACTGAGGTTGTTCCTGGCTTGCATATCAAGTAGATCCCCTATAGATGCCTGAGTCTTCTCTCTTTACCTTGACTCTGTGGTAGAAAGAGGGAAGGCAGGGGAGTACAAGGGGCTTAACATCAAGAGTAGTGCATTGTAAGGCCCTCGGCAAGCAGGGTCCTGGACTGTGCCCCGATATATTGCAAACACGTAACAGAAACAGACCGTCCTGGAAGTGCAAGTATGGCAGTGCGTTCACTGGAAGGCTTGGTGGCAGCTGAGGGCGAAGCACAGGGGATTAGCATATAAGCTTCCAGCATGAGTGGATTTGAGGGTATTTTAAAGATTCATCTTTGGTATCAGTGGAGGCAAAATGTTGGTCAACACATAGACGTAGGGCAAGGTGATATAATCAGTTTGGAAAGATGCTGTTGATGACCCTAAGCCCCTGTGTGTATGCAGCCTGGGTGGTGCCCTTCTCCTGCTGCCTGGAGCTATTCCTTGCAGTCCTTCTGGCCACACAAATATGGGAAGGGTCAGACTCGAGCTGCAAGGCAGCTCCATGGACCTGCCTCGGGACGTTATGGCATCAAACAGCACCACACCTGTGCCCTTCAGCTACCAACTGCCTGTGCTGGCAACTGTTTTGGTGGACACTGTGTGTTTGAAAGGCTGGCCCATGTTCTCCTCTAATTTTGAACTTTACAGATACAACGGCAAGAGCAAGAAGACTTAGTGTGGAAGAAGTTAAATTCAAAATGCTTCCTAGCATTCAAATTACTGGCCAAAGCCTTGTTTTTATAATACTTGTCACCAGAAGCAGTGTTACTTAAACTCGCTGTGCTGGTACTATGCAACATCCAACAGATTGTCACCACCACCACAAAGACAGCTGCAGAAATGTTTGGCTTCTTCCCCAGGGCCTGCACGGGAAGCTTTCACCCCTTTTTGTCCCATTAGAAACTGGGCAGAAATTACCCAGGCTGCTTGGGCCCAGAAAGTCTTCCAGCCATGGTGTCATAGAGCTTAACCCTGGTTGAACCGCATCCTGCTGCAGCTCCTTTCTTGGTAGTACCCCAAAATTCAGTACAGCTGGCTTGGTTATGCCTTCATGACACCGCAAACTGCAGCACAGGCGTATCCATCACCCTTGGCATCAGAACAAAATGTTGGGTGGTGTACCATCAAGCTGATGTCCATGGGGATGAAACTATGGCCAGCATTTGGGGATGAATAGTGTATGTGGGTTGGCTGGTCTACTGTGGAGATATATATATATATATATTAAAAGCAGGCAATTATAAATAAGAAGTTGAAATACACGTACACTATTCTGTAGTAATTTTTAAATTTTCTGTGAACAGTTTGTAAGCCAGGTTTAGTTCTGCTCGTTAGTTTTGGTTGGGGTTGTTTTGGCATTGTTTTGGTTTTTATGAAAAGATATTTTAAGTTAGTTGTTTGTGGAACGTGTCGCTTTCTACATTTTCTTAACAAGCTTTGGTTTAGTTAACATCACTTTTTAAGCCAAACTACTGAGTTAGCGGAATTCTCATTACTTTTTAAATACAGGTATCATAGCTATATCGATATCATATTTTACAACTAAGATGTGGAACTTTGTTTCTGGCATTACAATAACTGCTTCAGAATTTTGATCATTGCAGGAAATGAGGAAGAATAGGAAAAAACACAATTTTTATTGTGAAAGAAGGGGAGATGATAGAGAAATTGAGACATTGCCTTGCTGATAGGCAAGGACTAATTTGAAAACGGGGTTTTGTTGAAAAATCTGGATCCCAAAAGGTGGTGTAACACGATGTGTGGCCTGAGACATTTCTAACTTCTGAATGAGTGGGCAAGGTAGATGTTCATTCAGAGGCACACAGTATAGTTCTCAGCTGTTTAAAATCCATGCTATCCAGATGCAGCAAGACACATTCGTAGCAAAGCTGTGGTAGATGCCAATAACTTCTGCAGTTTCCCCAAAACTCCCATATCTTTGCCACTGACTATAAGTAGGTATTTAAAAATCTTCTTCTATCACTCCTGCTAAAGGCAAACATAAGTCAGGATTGCAGCGAAAACTGATGGCTGATTAACCCATTTGACTTGTCACCTAAGAGACTTGTGATACATTGTGATATAAAATATTACTTGAGCTTTTTAAACAAATAACTGTAATTTCCATTTAATTGATTTTTGACCTTGTACTGCAATTATTCAATGTTAATTTATCTCAAGATAGAAGAACAACAGCTGTCTAGATATAAACTGTTAAGAAAGATGCTTTAAAAAGATATGTGCTCTGGAGAAAGACAGCATTTATTACATTAGTTTGCATTTGCACAGTAGCCAGATGAATACTGTTTCCTTTTCCTGCAATGTAATTATCAAAAGCACTAAATTCACAAGGAATACTTTGAGAAACACATAGAAGTTGATGCTGTGCAAACCAGAAAAAACCTTATTTGAAAGCTGTTCTATTGCTCTGGTTTTAGGACTAGTCTTTATTATTTATTATAAGACCCGGGAGTGTGCTTGGGATTTTACAGAGCAAAGAGCAATAGCAGGTCCCTGCCCTGAGCAGCATACGACCCAGGAGAATGAAGACAACAACAATGCACAAGAGGCCAAATGTTGTTCTTTGCCCAAAACAACAGTTTAAGAATGAGGTAGTACAGATTCTGTCCTGGATATTCAATCCATGACTTTGCAATTGAGAAAACCTTCCTGTTAATGATTCATCATCATCAGTGTTGTCTTACTGATCTCAACATGTCTCTGTTATGTTGGTTATAGGGTATACTAATCACAACTGCTATCACTGTTACTGATATCCAAAGCAAAACAATGTTTATTGCAGCATTGCATAGGGGGTCACATAGGATAGATTTTTATTTACCATTGAACCCAAACTATTTTGAAATGTATAGAATGACTGTTTTCTTTATCAGGCTATAGAGGGAGTTTGACTTCTTCAGAATAAACAGAACAAAGAGAATCTGGACAGTGACAGTCTTGAGTTTCTGCTCCTGCAAGTGCAGGAGAGCAGTCAGTGCTGTTTAGGAAAAACATTGTTTACCTACTGGATAAATTGTAAATCAGTCCTCCAGAGTTTGAGCCATCCTGACTTTATTATTACATGTTAGGTCACACTTCAGAAATAGCTTTCTTTTGAACATTTCTTCAGTGGAGGAACTTGAAAAACAAAGGAAACTTCATTGCAAAAGAGTGAAAAAACCCTACATTCAACTACATAAACCCTGGCCCTGACTTGAACATAACCTTTTAAATTAACTGATAAAGGATTCGGTGATACTCTTGAAATCAGCTGTCTGTCACAAGTCCATAATCTCTTTGCAGTGGGATAGAATTTGGAGAATGGGAATTACAGGAGTAGTCGAGAATTGACCTTGATGCTCAGGCACTGTCAATATCCCATTTTGAGATTTACTACCATGATGACAACTACCATAGCGTGTGTACTGGTGAGGAGAAGGGCTGTATGCAAGGTCCTTCATTCAGGCCTTCTCCTTCCAGCTCCTCTCAGCAGATTAGCTGTGCCAAAGGCGTCCACATCTTATATTGCCACTGCAAGTGGTAGCAGAATATAGCAGGAGTCCTTGCAATTTGCCTCCTATATGTAATGAAGAGGCCAGGGTCAGTTTTACCCACAGTGGCCAATAACATACTGTTTAACAGCAGCTTCTCTGCCTGTACACTGGATTCATAACATTCACATTTGAAGTACCTTGGTTTGGGGTAAGGATGTTCCTGGCACCATATCAAGCATGAATTGTCCCAGTAATAACAGCAAGGGAGGCAGAAACATCCAAGCTAGTGTAAGTAAAAACATGAGCTTGTAAGAAAAAACATGAGCTTGTAAGAAAAAACATGAGCTTGTAAGAAATATTAATACCACCTGCACTGGTTACAACCTGCCTGAAAGAAGTTTTCCATGAGTGGTCTGTAAGCATGACAGTGGTAGAGCACTTGATATTTACAGCTCCCATTATGTTTATATCCAAGGAGATAATGATGGGAGGTTCATGTCTATGGTAAGGGAACTGCTGCAAGGAAGTTGAAGTCTGAAAATGAAGCAAACATGGAGAACGTAGATACCTCTCATTGGAAATGCTGGTTTCGGAAGAATGAGAAACTCCAGCAAAACAAGGGTTAAATATAATACAGGTGTTTGGAGCACCTGCGCCTGGGAGAAGGGGGGTCAGAGAACAAAGCTGGATTGTAATGGCTCATAAATACTCTAACTTTCTGAAGAATCAGCTCATCTCTCTCTTCAAGTATCTAAAAAATGCATCCTGCTAACAATGATGTATAGAGCAGAAATAAAAGGTGTCTACAGAATGTGGGGTTTTTAGCACAGAGAAATATATAAGGTGTTAAATATTTCAAGGCAAGTCAGGAAGATCAATGAATGGGTTTATAACAAACATCTATCTAGGAAATTATTAATTAGTGATACATGGAGATGTAATTGCAACTAAGTAGGACAGCTAGCTCAAAAACAGAACATGCAGTGGACAAAATTAAGTCACAGAATACCAGTTGTGTATGTAGAAGAGAAATGAAGGTTGCCAAGAGATGGCAAACGGATGTGATCACAGCATTTGCCCAGACAAGATAGATGAGCAAAGTATGAGGCAGAGAAAAATGGCAGTAGCTCTCTTACTCCATCAGTCACCTTGTAGCAGCTGCTACTACTAACATGGTGCTGTGTTATTCATAATCAAAGTTTTATATTTTTAGTTGATTTGCAATATCAGATAGAGCTCCTGTGTGAAAGAGAAATGTGCACTCATTAGCACTGCTGAGAATAAGTTGTGGCAGAGCTTTGCAAAGAAAATTGCTGCTGGGCTTCTAGTGTAGCTGCT
Source organism: Falco biarmicus (assembly GCF_023638135.1). NCBI lineage: Eukaryota > Metazoa > Chordata > Aves > Falconiformes > Falconidae > Falco > Falco biarmicus. The sequence continues at coordinate 111,672,627 of NC_079288.1, forward strand.
ACTGCTAGAGCAGAGCAGTGAACTAATGAATTAATTCCTGTTTTGAAATATTCTCTATGGGATCACTCATAAAACATAGACCTTGTTTGCACAAGGAACAGAAAAATGTAACAGTCGTCTGCCCTGAATCTCTACATGCTTCACAAAAACACAAGTACACTGTTCTTTCTGTGTTGTTGTTCACCATATGAATAACCATATTTTGCTGGTATAAGCCTATGTATGATTACTGAGAAATTTACAAAGAAAAACAGAAGGAGAAGTGGCAACTTGAGGGAACGTCAAATGGGCTTCAGTGGCCAGTGGCTCAGAAAGTGTCAGTTTTTTTCCAACAGCTGATCAAATCAGGTAAATTATCTCCCTGGGCATAGCACGGATGTCTTGTTTATCTATAAGAAATAAGGAAAAAGAACAGATTTTGGGGGGGGTACTATTAGTTATGTACATATGCATATGTATATGCATATATAATCATATTATATCCCATCCTCAGAGTTGCAATCGGTCCGGTTGCAGTTGTGCTGGCTAGGAAGCTACTGCAGATCTAGATGAAGCCACTAAAAGACAAATCCTGTGGTCTTATTAACATTCTCAAGTTAAGAGCCCAGGAGGCATCCACAAAACATGATCCCTTTGGTTGTTTCCTTCAAAGAGATAAAAATAAAGCAACCTGTAGTTAATCAATGTCTGAGAAATATAACCATAAAAGAGAATTTGGTGAAGTATTTCTATGAATCAAGGCTCTCTTGAGCTAATGCTGCGGCTTAGAGGTTGGTGGTAATGAATGAGTGCAAGGGATCAGGTCAGGAAATCTGACAGGTAGTAAGCCTGGAAGTCAGGTATGCCTGGCTGCCCATCTGGATGTGATGTGAGATGACTGAGTGACTGATTCAATATGGCTGAGCACGAGTAAAATTGAGCGTACTGATTCGATATGACTGCGAGGGTAAAAGATCATGTGTGTAAATTATTATCTCACTGGCTGTACAAGCAGATGAAGTGAAACGACAGGAGTAAATGAAGGAAAACGGGAACATCTGAAATGCAGAAAACAGTGATGAAGAATATTCTCAGACGGTCTGTTTCTGATAATCAATGGAAAATCCATATTAACAATTGGCTTACATGTAGGATGGCAGTGCACTACTGCGTGCATGACTGCTGACAGCACCTGACATACCCAAGATGCAACAAGTTAAATGGTGACATGAAGAGTAACTGCAAAGAGGTCTTACCATTAACTTCTTTTTGAGAGGACTTTCTTAAATGGAGACTCTCTTGACTTCTCTAAAGTGACTTTATGAACAGGCATGCAGGACATATCCAAAAAGTCAGCTCCCCTAGGCATCTTTTGCAATATATCTTGCTAGTATCACAGGAACACTTTTTGAAGGGGAGTTGGCATAGGACACTTCTTCCTGCTAGGGAATTACTAGATTTACAAGCTCATCGATTCATTAATATGTATTTAGTTTCAATTTCTCTAGCTAATTTAAGTGACCTTTTTAGTTTTTGCTCTTTCTTGAACAGCCTCCTGTGCACATGGGTGGCGGACATTAAGTATGGATATAAAATTCCACTTCATTATTTTCATCAACCATTTTGTGCTCTGTTATCATGGAGACAATTACAATACATAGCAGTGGCAAATAAAATCCTCTAACACTGCTGTCTACCTGAGGAAAGCACAAAGAATGGTTCGCAAGATGACTTGACTATCCAACAGATTTAACAAGACCAGAATAGCTGAAGTGCCACAACTCGCAGCTTGTAGTTGCTCCAAATAAAAGTAGATTCATGCTCTGTGACATTCAGGCTGATCTACCCTCATTCCATTGGTTTTACAACACTAAAGCTGCAATAAAATAAGCACACAAATGTATGTATGTGTGCATGTGTGCGTGTGTGTGTCTTTCCACCTCAATATAAAAAAGAATTAGTAAACAAATAGCCAAGATATTCCTGCTCTTTCCAATTTGTAACACCCTTAAGGAGACTTTATCATCTGTAATTTCTTTAACCTGCAAGTTGATGGGAATCTGGTACTTTTCTTCCAAATTTAAAAATGGTTTATATTTATTTTAATTTAGTTTTGCCTGGCAGCAGCAACTTTCAATATTCTGTAAAACATTAACTGTTTTGGCGTATTAAAATATGTGATACTCCATTCTCAGGTCTGAAAGACTAAAATCAAAGTTTTCTTATGTATTGCATTTAGATGCCATTAGGATGTTCATAAATTACAGAAATACAGATATTTGTATGTATTTTGGAAATTGCCTGCTTCTCATCCATTGCTAACTGAAAGGGTGGATGGAGTAAGCTACTTGTAGGTTGGTAATTTGCTTGGTACTTCAGCTGGTTGCTTTGCTGAGGAGCTGAACTGAAAGAGGAAAATCCTGCCTGACACACGGCAATGCCATGCTCTCAAAATGAAATGTAACAAGAGCAGTGGAAGTTATATACAAGAAACCTTCTCTTACTGTCATAAACTGGCAGTTGTGTCATTTGAGGTGGGAATATTATCCCTAGCTCTGGGGTATAAACAGTGTATTTCTACTGAGGATGTTATGAAATTTGAAGAAGTAGGTAATCATGAATTTAAAATTATAGCACTGTTTGTGATGTTAGACATGAGACAGCTACTCTCTGAGTAGTTTTTGTGGACCTGCTACAAATGTTAGAAATTACAACAACAACAATGACCCAGGAATATATTTTAAAATCACTTTATATCAGTTTTTTACCTTGGACTAACCTTCGCACAACATGCCAACATAATAATACAAAAAGACCTAATTCTCTCACCTTGAGACTGTAGGCAAAATGGAAATGTGTATTTCCAGTATTTTTGCAATATCATCAGTGTTCCTCTGGAGGGGGGCATTCTGGTGCGGTCACTTCCTTCTTCAGAGGAGGCGGCATCCCATAGAAAGGGATGCCTTCCCTCCTTACCAGGGTGAGGACTGAAATCCATGCACTTTGATACGGGCCCGTGTGCTCCTGCAAGCTGCAGATGCTCCTCACAAAACAGCAGTCAGGTTGCACTAGAGTTTCCCTTGGATTAGGGTCTGGGAAAAGGGCTGCCTTTTGCTGGTCATATGGCAGCATAACATGTATGTGTTTCTATGTCTTTCTTGCTTTTCAGGTCAGGAATGTTTTAGTGTATTGTAGTAATTGCCCCTTTTCTCGAAATCGCAGCAACAGAGTGTTCCCCGCTCCGTGCCAGGCAGAAGGGTTGCTGCCCTTCTGAGGGAAGCATACAGTGGCACGTTTGTTGCTGATCAAGCCTCTGAGAAACTTTGGGCATAGTCCTGGGTAGCTGCATAACTAAATCCATGAGAAGAAGCAGTTTCAAAGCAGTTAAGCTGCAAGACTCCAAGTTAAACTTGCACCATCTCCCCCCCAAAGGCACATGTTCAGTAACCCAGAAGTACCAGCTGCAACTTAAGCAACCTGTGTGGAAAGTCCTCCCTGGCCACTGCAAGCAGAGTTGCTTGGTCCTAGTGAGGACCTTGAAGTTGCCACGCTTCGTACCACCTATGAGTTAGGGGGGTAGCAACGGTTCACCACCCCACCATCTTCTGGAGGTGTTCATCTGAGTGTCCTCAGCCCTTCTTCATTGCACCTCGTGCTCTGATCTCACTTTTCCTGACCCCAGACACTAAAAGGCAGTCTCCAAAGGTTGCTTTCTAAAGCTTTATAAACCTTTGTGTTTCTTCCATAGAGACTTCTCTTCCTTCTGAGACTATCTCCACTCTGTTGCAGCCCAAGAAAGGAAGTCAATAGGCAGCTAAGCACCATCCGCTTAGAAAAGCCTGCAGATGTCCCTAAGAGCTACTGCAAGAAGAAACTGGGAAGCCATTTCGACAAAGTAAAACATACCAGTTGACTTGCCTCTGTCACTAATACTCAAAGTCTCTTACTAATTTTTCTGCACTAGGGTGCAGGTGGAGGCATTCCTTCTCCTGTCTGTTACTACTTCCATCCCTGCAGCGAGCACTTTGCGTTTGTGGAAAATGCAGACTAATCCCGTGCTGGGTGTGATCGTACTTCCATCAGAGAGCACAGGAATGCCCCGGAGAGAGATTTGGGGGTGGGGGTGAAGAATAAAGATGCTATAATTCATAATTATGTCACATGGCCATTTGAAAATATACATCAACTCCATTATCGATGGGGATTGCTTCAGGAGTAGAAATTATTCTGTTTTCACATTCATGGGTCAGTGAAGAAGACAGAAATACATGAACAATAAAATGTAAAGGGCCTTGTGATTTCATGATCAGGTTTTATATTATGGTTGTAGCAAGTTGCCGTTTAATGGCCAGGTTTTCCTTCCACTTAAGTCAATGGGTCTTTTCTGCTGATTTCAGTGTTATAGATTCTCGACTTGCACTTCACTTGTTTGATGATTTTGGATTTTATATAATGTCTGTCAATTGGTGTTTCAGCAAGTTCTGGGTAATCCATCAAAAAGGCCAATAGGCTCTTACTATCTTGTCAGCTTTTTTATTAGCTTCCTTTATTTTAGAATATTGAAGTTCACTAATAATTTTTCCTCTCCCTTTGTTGACAGTGGGGACTCTTCTAAAAAATTGTAAATAATACCCGTGCCTGTACACCTCAGTTAAAGCTCAGCTTGCAGAGAAAGCAATTATGTCACCCGATCCGAGACTTTTCCCTCTGTCTCTTGCTCTCCTCAATGGTCTTACAGAGGAAATAATTTATGAGGCATTAAGAGTCAAAACAAGCCCTCAGAGATGCAAAGGAGGACTTGGGTGAGCGATTAGACACTATGTTGTGTGGGTGTAATTAATCACAGGGGTAGCCTTCCTTCACTGGCAGCAAGGCATGACCAGAACTGTTGAGACTGTGGGTCCATCATCTTAAATGTTGACAAGATCAGTTCTGACTCGCAGTATTAGCCTTATGGATAGTCCTGGCCCATTCGATAGTTAATTTAAGAGAAGGCAGACCTTTACGCCATGACTACAGTGCATGATGTCTCTTCTTTGGATGTTAGCAATATCTGCAAAGAGGCTGTGAAATCAGCTTTCAGACATCCTGGTCTGTGAGAACAGAAAAAGAAAATTAAGAAAACATTTCAACATCTCAGGTTAAGTCTTGTCTTTAAAAGTAGCTCAGTGCAAGTGATGTTGAAATACCATTCAGTTGTCTCTCTGCTGTGACTTAACAGTGCTTCATCAAAAATAAGGCTTTTTGAAGGCTTCTTATTATTTGTGAAAGTCTTGTGACAGAGATGACACTTGGTGGTATTTTCCTGAAAAAGCATACTGAGGGCTAATGCTCTCCTTGCTTATTTGTTAATAGCTATTTCTGGACCGTGAAGGTTGAAGGAGACATAGAGTGAGGACCATGTCCAGGCTGAAATCCACTTAGGTCCAGTGATGAGGTGGTTTAGACGAAGTGGCAGAACTGAAGAACTCAGCTTGATGTATTTTTCCACTATTTTAATGAATGATGTCAAATAACTCCCTGAAACTTCTTGGGTTTTTTTTCCGTACTGGGTTAAGTCAAGTTTTAAATTGGGCCAGTTAATCTACGTGAATAATGCAGTATAACACCATCACCACCCTTCACCTATAGCCAGTGCTTAAGCAAAGCATAGCGGAGGCTGCAGGATTAGTACGTGTGTAAGGGCGCACTAGGCAGACTAGACTTTCAGCTGAGAGAAGCTGCAGTGAAGGAGTACACTCCCTCAGTGACCGCAGACCTTCTAAGCCTTTGCTGGAAGCTGTCGTGGGATGGAGCCTTCACACACTTCCCCAGGTAAAACCAGTCTGGTTTCCTCTGCTCCTTCCCCTTTATAAAACAGCGGGAGTCACATCCAGTCACAGGAAGCCTGGCATGCTGGTGCGTGAGTGTTTTCTCAAATCATTTGAGGCTCAAAAGCATAATTTGAGCTGAAATGTGTAATTTGAGTATTAATAAATACTTTTTAGTGTCATTTTTGAAGTAGGTTGTTGAAACTTTTCTCCAAGCCTTCTGGGTCTTGTAGAGTAGTCACTTAGAAAGAGAGAAGACAGATGGTACCTGTAGCTGTAGTTCACTCGGGGAATAATTAGTAACATTCAGCTTCAAAAAACTGAACTTGCCACTTCCACCCCTGCCAAGAGCCAGGGGCTAGACAGGGAGTCTGGAGAAACAGTCTTCCAGAGAAAATACTGCTCATGAGCATGAAGCTTCACCCAAAGGGAAGATGTCTCTTGGGAACGTCTGCGTCCTGCACCTCCCTGGTTTTCTCAGGGTGACCTGCAAACGTTCATATGAGTTGGGGAAATCCCATGGGTGATGGAAGTTTTATTCAGTGATTTTTCCACCTGCTACAAGTGGCTTCCTCAGTGAGGAGGGAGAACCCTGTGCCCGCTCCCCTCACGCTCCTGTCATATCTATTTTCTAGGTTGACCGTAGAGCCGCAGCACGTCCTTCCCCGGCGCTGTGGCCCAGGGGAATTATGTCCACCAGGCTGCCCAGGTGCCACTAGCTGCCTGGATGTGCTGCCACCCCCAGTGTCACCTGGCCCAGGACCTCTCACCCTCTGCAGGGGAAAAATCCCAAACTGCTTGGGATGGCAGACTACGTCTCCCATAATGGGCACTGTGGGGATGGGCGAGGTGACTCCCTCTGCGCCGTGTTATCGCTGTGATAAAGCCTAATGCCAGCTGACACTGTTCTGCCAAGGTTAAAGCTCAAATGTCTTTCCAACTTAAAAAAAACCAACAAAACCAAACCACAACAAAACCACCCCATATTTCATCTACTGCCAGCGTATAGCGTTTCATATCACAGGTACCTTACTGGGCACGTAAATGTATCCTCTGTGTGCTTATCTCAACCATAATATATCATCTTAAATAGGAGAGTGATAAAAATTATTTCTAAACATCATAACACTCTGAACCTGGGATGCATTTTGGGAAGCAGGCACAATTTAACTCACTGACTGCTCTGGTCGGTGGCATTTCCCCACTGTTTTGTGGCTCTGAGGCTGGAAGCAGCTTCCCAATCTCTGTTGAGCAAATCTAACCGTAAAACTAGAAGTAAATCATATGTAGCATCTCTCCCTGGAGATGTGTGCTACATATACATAACAATACTTCCAGCTGAGAAAGCTATTCCCAGTGTGCCTCTTTAATGGGAGGAAACTAGTGCTTAATACAAATACTTTAGTAGCGTGCACCCCCATTCTGCTTAAGCTCAGCAAAGCTTCTTTTTCCTGTTTTAAATTCAGAGCTTCAGTTCCCTTGATCCAAGAGGTTAAATACTTCAAATCACATCAGTGCCCTAAGATTGTGAAGGGCCAGCTCAATGATGATGACTGCAAGTCGAAACATTAAGAATGCAAATTATCAGCCAAGTGACAACTGTTAAACTGTATTAAATAGTATGTTGCTTTTGCTTAGCAGACACACAGATAGAAATGACGCTACTGCGAAATTTTCAGGGGGTAACAGAGTTCAAAGTACAGGGAAAGCATTTGTTCTCTTGTCTGTTCACTTGCTGTTTTGAAAACAAGCAACAGTATCACCTCAAGAAATCTGCAGCTGAGATCTGTCACCAGGCAATGTCCTTACTAATAAATACAGGATGTTGATGAATAAAGAAAAATATTAAAAAGAACCTTTTGTATAATACCAAATTCACCTTATTAGACCACTTTAATACTTCCTGCGAGTCGTAAGTGGCATAAAATGGCAATTAAAGGCAAAAGCCTCTGGCTGCTGACTGCCTGCTAATGTCGTATAAATTCCAAAAGCTGATAGAACTTGTCCAAATAGTTCTGTATATCACATTGATGTAATCTTTTCCTTCCCTCAGAATGCAAACCTAAACTGTATAGAAATTCATTTACCTTAAATGTGCAAAAGAGACTTCTTTACGAAGTCAGCAGCCACATGCAAGGCACAGTATTTTGCACATGTCCCTTTACTTGTTTCTAAATGGATGCACATTCTGCTTTTAAGCCTTCTGCCACAAATGTGGAAACCTGACAATGACCTCAAATCAAAATGTACCAACCAAAATATGCCCACTTCTTCCTCCTGGCTCTGCAATTTATTGCTTCTGGAGGTCTGAGAGTTAAATACTCTTTCTAGCTTTTTTAAAAAAAAAAAAAAGATGATTTTATGATGCTGCTCAGATCCCACTCTGGCATTGCGCAGTTCACAGGGTGAATAACAGTTTTAACTGTCACATGACATTTCACCTTTGACTCCAACAAAAGCAGGATAAAACCTCACCTTCTTCTAAGCAATGAGAGTAATACTTTGTTTCCACCAGTGTCCATCCTGCACTTGATGCATCACTGGGCCAGTCTGCTATGGCAAATCCCACCTTTCTACTGCTTCAGTATGTTTTTTGTAACAGTGCGAAAGTTGATGAAAGCATTAGTGCTAGTCAGTGAGACTGCCTCATCTTACTGAAACCAGTAATGTTACTCTCATCATACAATTTCTGACACTTCTGTGGCTTGTATCTTGTTTATTGATGGACATCATAACTGTAGGCAGCCTGCAAACAGAAATACAACCAAATACAAATATAGTAACAGTAACTGAGTTTATAGAAAAATTGTTTTGAAATGTGCAGCTCTAAGTACCCGCCTTGCCGCAAGGAAATGAGACACAGCACCACTGAGACAATCAGAAAGGTTTTGGTAATGCCCAGGGCTTTTAAATTATTGTTTCTGAGCATCATGGGAAAATACTTTGCATATGGAAATCAATGACACACAACGACTGCTCATACTGCAATACTATATATATATATATGGCAGCTCACATTTGTTCCTGGTATAAAATCTGCATTTCTAATAGGATGATTATTAATGAATTGTTTTCTAATGCACAAACCAACTCACAACATTTGAATGTTTTTTCTCTGGCTATCATCACTGCTGCTTATGACTGGTCTTCCATACACAAATGGCTCAGAGGTCTGGTGCAGTCCATTACTTTTTGAAACACTTTCTTTGGCATTGGTCCATATGGATTGCCACTATCCAACAAATATCTTTACTTGCTTGGCCTTTAGTACTTGGAATACATTTTTTCTTTGGCATTTTGATCACCAGGTTCTGTGAGATAAAGCATAGTGTAGGTCTTTTGGAGAAGCATCTGGGATTCATCTGTGTAAAGAGTGGGCACAGACTTGTAGAAGATAGTGTTTGTAAAATGATTACCTGCCTTCTTGATTTAATAAAGTTTTATAGAACTCCAGATTTGAGTTAATGCAGCTCTGAAACAAGGAGTTGTATTTATAACATAAAGTAACAGCTGATCACAATCTTTTTTATTTGTTGCTTTTCATTTGCTGCACCTCAAAGTACTTTACAAAAGAGGTAAATAACATTATGCCTAATTTATGAGTGGGACAACTGGCAGACAGAGAAGCAAAACCAACCACCTTCCAGGTTTTTCATGAAGCTTTTACAGGCTTTCCAAAGCAGAGATCACAAATATCAGCTAAGCAACGAACATCAAACAGAGCCCAATCAGAGGATGATGGATAACTACAGTATACAACCTTCTAAAATTTCTAAAGTGGTTAATAAGGTCCCATATGTGACATGGGTTTTCTGTACTGCATTACCCACAGGAGAAGTCACCAGAAAGAGACCTCTGCTAGTGTCGAAAATACTCCCTCGCTCATGTCCGGAGCAGGACGCTAAGGCAGGCAAGATACCCTGACATGAAAAATACATCTGAAGGCTAGTACGCCTGCTGAATGCTGTAAGAGTGCAGAAGAAGAACTCTCACCTAAAGAGGCTGAAGTGACCCCTCTGGAATGGTAAGTAGTTTGTTGAGGCAATAACCAACGTATAATTGGAAGTTCCTCTAAGGAGCGATCATCTTCCTTTTTTATTAACTAAAGCTCTTCCCAACAGCTCAAGTGTTTATAGGAGCGCGTTGTTATGCAATTCCTGACATTCAGGTAATGTGGCTTTGACTGTATTGAACACAGTCATGATTTGGAGGAAGTCTGATAGGATTAAGGAAATGTCTGCTATCCCTAGCCCATGACTTACCATGAAAACAATGTGATAACTGCATTTCCTGAAACAAAATAATAGATATTGGAATGATATCACCAATGCTTCCTACTGCAAAAATGTTATGATGAACTTGTCTTACATTTGCTATACAAAAATCTTAACGTTAAGTATTGCTCTAAAATTTCAGTTGGTTAATACAGAAGTCTTTAACGTTGCTATGCAAAAATTTCAATTTATGAGCACGAACAACTATTTTTATCACATCCTCCAGGTATACAGTGTGTGATAAGCTGTTTAAACTGCCTAAAACAGTTTTGCCAATGCACCTTCACCCTAATTGGGAATTTCCTTATTATTCCAGGCTTTTCTTGATGAGAAACAACAAGTTGTGCCAAATTTACGTAGCAGTCTCTGTGTCAGTAAGAGTACTGTAAGAATTAAGGCTCTGTCATTTTCCAGTTGCAAAAAAGAATACAATTTCCAAAAAAAATCAGTGCTGGGTTTTATTCCCAGGATAGGTTTTGGCATTGTCACAGCACAGGACTGCTGTCTGGCCCCAGAAAGCTGCCAGGTTGAGTGGACTTTTGAAGCTAAATTTCTTCATTGTGGTTTATGGATAGAAGTGCAGCCCTAGACTGGAAAAGGCGGCCCTGGAAAACACACATATGAAAGAGTAATTGTTGTTTTTGCTGTAAAGAACATAGACTTGGAAAAGGCATCCTGCGTCATTGTGTCCAGTCCCCCGCTGTCTTAGGCAACCACAACATATAATCCTTTTCATAAATTTATCAAGTTCCATCTTAAACCCAGTTAGGTTTCTTGCCCCCAATGGGAAGGCTGTTCCCAAGTCTCACTGTGCTGAGGGTTAGAAATATTCTTCTAATTTCCAGCTTACATTTATTCATGGCTAATCCGGACCCATTTGTTCTCATGCCAACATTGTTCTGTAGCTTAAATAGCTTCTCTCCCTCTCTTGTGTTTACCATCCCCAATGAACTTATAGAGAGCAGGCTGTCCCTTTGGCCTCTCGCTGTCGTGCCATCCTGTTTGTACATGAGCTGCAACCCCCCCAAACGATGGATGGGCTATTGTTTTAGGAAGGTTAGCTGCAAATAAAAGCAGCGCTCTGCCTTGCTGTCCAGGATGGGCAAAATCCATTGCTGGGTGTTGGGCAACCAGCGGACCCTCTGGAGCTCAAACTCACAGCTAAGAGCATCCCAGGGAAAACAGAAGCGTAAAGTCGTAATAGACCAGTCATAATAGGCTTGACATAATAAGGCCAGCGTAACACATTTCCCCAATTATCCCTTACTACTTTTGAGTCTGAAAGAGCAACAACTGGCAGTTACGAAATTGACCTACTAGTCCACAGCAGGTAGGCAGGGAAAAATTACCATCAGCGAGTGAACTAAACAAATATTTTCAGCGATGTCAGTGTGTCCGTTGGAGGAGGAAAACACATCCATGCTTTTAGGCATAATGGGAGATACTGGCCTGAAAGCCTGTAGTGTATCCAAGCCAAACATTTCTCTTATGAAGGTTCCTCTGTGCGTGCCTAACTTAGCTTTGTTGCAGCTGTAACTTCCAGGAGGCAGGTTCTGGGATTTTTTTGACAGCCCCCAGTTTCAATATTGAAAGGCTAACCGTATTCCTTAACATATGTCAGAGCTATTTTAAAAAGGTTCTGGCCCCCTTGTGTTTCTAGCTTGTGCAGTTTTTCCCATGCTTCCATGATTAGGGTAGGGAATCTCAGAGTATCGTAATGTAAATGGCATTTTCTCAGAGAGAAAGGTTCTAACTGTGGTGTGCCTTATAAAAGGATGAAGTTTTATCCAAATTCCTCTTTCCTTATGTTTTATGTATATATATCATATCTGTTCTATTCTATTATGTAGTGCTTTCGGTAAGAGAGTTAGGAATGGTAAAATCTTCTGGGAGGGCCTCATAGCTTGAGGACTGATGACCTTATAATTTAATTCTTGCTAGTATTACTATGGTTGCTGTTATATTCATAAGAGTCTAGAGCTCTTTCAGCTTCACTAAAATATCCGTCTTCTAGTCAAACCACATTGTTCAGAGGACTTTCTGCTTTCCAATATACTCATAAAGGTCATGAAATTCATCCATATTTTATTTTCAAAGTTATGGTTGAGATAGATACAGGTTCTTGCAGGCTGTTCAGGAAAACAGAATTTAAAAAAAAACAAAAACAAAACAAACAAAAAAAAAAAGAAAAAAGAAAAAAGAAAAGGGAAAAGCCTTAAACTCCCAAAATTTCTAAAGACCCAGAGCCAAATACAAGAAAAAAAGAAAGGGTCAAACACAGTCTCACAAAAAGTGGCATAGATTTATTAAAATGAAGTGAGTTATAGCTACAGGTCATTTCCTGCCCTAACACTTCAAAAAAAGCATGTTGCCCTCTCATAAAAAGCTTGTTCTTGGTTTCATATGCAAAGATAAAGAGCTTCTAGCATGTCATTTCCGGGAAATCTCTAGTTTGCAAATCATACATAATGATGGTAAGTCCAAAATGGAGAAGCAGGCTCCTTGGGATAACATCTATCCATGATGTTGTCTTTCTGTGTGTAATGATGTTAGGCACATTTGAAAAGCAGATGGAGCACACTGTTCTGCAGCATCCATTTCAGCAACTTCCACGGACAGCCTCATCCCACACCAGGCACCTTCACCTGTTTCCAGGGCATCTAGCGCTGGCCCAGTCCCTGAAGGCAGACCTGGAAGAACAAGGGTTGTTTTCTGACATTGTAGCCATCACTTCCTCACGTTTTGGGGGCAAATTGGTCTTTACAGTTCCTCTTCCCAAAGGTAACTTTTGGCACAGGCATGATGTCTGCCACAGAGGCTAACACCAACACAAAGGGACCTGCTCCGGGTGGGAGTGCATTGGCTGGGGGAAGATGAACCTAACTCCACTCCCAGCCAACTCCTGATATTTCAGGGTTTCAGCTGAAACAGGTTTGCTATTGTCCTTGACACATAATCAGACTCCATTTCAGCTCATGTATATCTCAGCAAGACAGATTTGGCAGTGGGAGCGGGTGTTGGGCTTTTCAATAAAATTAAGCAGTCTGGGTGCAATTGATGAGACTATTCCCTTGAATCATCTCGCTGTGATTCTGACTTCCTTTTGCAGTGGGTTGGAGGGAGGCCAGTGGTTCGTCAGGGTGCCTTGGGCCAGGAAGAACATTAGGAGAGATAGCAGGGATTTATCCACTCTGTTGGAAATTAGTCCCTCAGTGATCAATGCTGATTTGCTTCTTCTCTGGACAGTCTTTCCTGGCTTCATGGATTAGATGCTGGTAGTGTGGGGAATAACAATAAAACCATTCGCTAGCTGCATCTGGTGCAGGGAAAGCTTTCCAGAGTTTATTAGTTTAAGCATCCTAGAGAGACATAATAAAAGGGGAATCATTATTACAATGTGTGTGTTTTAGGGGATCCATTACTGCAGTGTCTTGGCTTTATTACATAATTTAAAATAACAAAAACAATTATCCTTCAGAATAAAGGAGACTTTGAAGACACTGAGTTATACGTCACTGCCTGTGTATTTGTCAGGCCAGGCGCACCCTGGCTTGGCTGTTAGAAACTGAGTAAAATGCAGGCATCAGAGGTAAATCTTGGGCAGCAACAGGAAAGCAGCAAGAGCTGGGTTCAGTGTTATCCACAGCAAAAGTGACTTCCACATCTCAGAGCTCGCCACTAGTGTCACCGTGCTGCTACATAGCTCAGGCTCAGCCTGGTTTTCCTCAGCTTTGTGTTTTCCCTGTGATGCAGGAAAGTGCAGAAGAGCAAGGGTGAATTTGTCCACAGTGGATGTCCTTTTCCTGCATAGCCATCCCATCAAGGCTCTGTCTGCAGATGCATTGGGACACAAAGATCAAGTGGAGATTCCTCTATTGGTACTGCTTCCCAGAATCTCAAGCTGGAAAATTTCTTCCAGAAACTACTTGAATGCTTTAGGACTCAATGCTTGTGACCCTTGTAGCAGTTCTGAGATGGCAACAGTGAAGTCCAAAAGGGAACCAGTGGGATCTGTGAGGTATCCTGCTCTTGAGTTAGGATTATTATGTAATTGCTTGATGCATATGCATGGGAGTGACTTGGATCTGAGCATGAGGGCATTTTCCCTCACATCTTTCCCTTCTGTAACACTGACTTGCTGTATGACTTGCATAATACCGTGGGTATTGGAAACTGCAGAGACTCAGAATTTTTGAAAATGAGAACGTGCTTCCTGAGCCTTCAGTATAGATTTAGTTGTCTAACTTCAACCTTCCAACTTTGTAAATGTCAACTTTCACTTACTTGTCTCAAAAAAGACTTGGGAAACCCAATCAAATCAGTAATGCGCCTACCAGACACTGCATAAAATGTGCTACTTACATGCAAATTATTAGCGATTATGTATTATTTTGTCTATATTAAAATATATCAACACTGAACATATTGTCATATCTATTGGAGGACGTGAGAGGGCTACACAGGCAAGTTGTCTTTATAAAATACCATGTGTTTGGCATGAAAGTTAACTGAGGCAAACGTTCTGCTTCAGTAGATGTCATAGAGCCACCAGTGTGTGGAGCTGACCCTCTCCCACACTAACACAGTCTTGAAGGACTGGCATTATGGAAAGCATCCCAGTTTCAGAATGCTGGACCACTTTCATCTCCGTTGCACACTGCAAACTCCTCTTGAAGTCAGTGGGTGGTTGGTCCTAAAAGAAATGCTGCGTCGAGAGCTGTGTTTTTCTTAGATAAAAGTTACATAGAAACTTGCTCTCTGTCTCTTCCTCTGCCTTCCCTAAGTATCAGCATCAGCAACTATTTGTATTGGCCACACCATTATTTTAAACAGAAGGGGCTGACTTGCACACAGCCCACACACAATCAAAATCACCATGTAGCATAAAGCTGATGTCACCTCTTGCTGCTACTCATATAATGGATTTTGTTTTCAGTCTGTGCAGCAGTACAAAATTTACTAGGCAAAATTGTTCCAAAGGAAAGAAATTATTGAATCAAAGCAGGCTGAAAGATTACCAAAATTCAAAAATGAAATGAAAAATACAAAGCCGTCACATGAATGTTCTCCTAAAACTCCATCAGTTTGATTTTAACAATCCAATTTTCTTTTCAACCTATGGAACATCCCCATCTGAGAATTAAATGTTCACAAACTCCAGGCTCCTTTCCTTTTTCCCCAAAATAATCACTTTGTCACCAAGACACATAAGAGAAATTTGTGCCTGTCTCTGCTTGGCATCACTGCCACCTCATGGATTAATGAATTCTGTGTCCTCTAATTCCCCCACATTATGCACCTCTGTTTTATATGAGTAGCCAAATGTATCAAGATTCATTTTAATGAATGTGACTCATTCCCCTTATTCACAAGGCAGGGCTGTTATGTTGTAAGTAAGCACACCATTAGCTGTGCTAAAAATAAACAGGCATTACCTGCAGAAAAACCTATATGGTAAAAGTAAACACTGCTAAATAAATAAAAAAAAAATAAAAAAAAAAAAAAGAAAGAAAGAAAAAAGAAAAAATAAAAAGAAAAGAAAAAAAAAGAAGAAAAGACATGACGTGGAATGGTGTTCATGCTGTAGGGAAAGGAAACAGGACGGGTTGCTCAAGGTATCCACTGTATATTTCTTCCAATGTGTCTGAAAGCACAGTAGGACCTGAAGATTACCATGAAATACATTTTATTTAAGTTAATTTAATTGTTAGCGCTGAAAGAAAAATAAATGGCTGGTGCTCTTTAACACTGGTTTTCTTCTCTGTCTTGGTTGGTGTAAAGCAACTATTTCCTGTGTGGTTTGCTGAAGATTTCAAGGTTTGGAGATTCAAGTATTTCAAGGTCAGCCTGACGTTGCTCAAACAGAAAGCATGCATGGCTTAGCCATGTGGTATTTCTGTTCCATTATTTTCATGACTTTTAGTGTGGTGCAACAGGAAAGGCTCTGGTTGAGTCTCAGAAACCAAGCTCATAAATCAGTAAGTCAATCAACAAGTCTGGGGAACAATATGTTCTTCTATTTTAATTTCTTTGTGGGAAATGTGTAAATAGATACTGGCAATGAAGCTGGAGTATA
This sequence comes from Falco biarmicus, assembly GCF_023638135.1. Taxonomy (NCBI): domain Eukaryota; kingdom Metazoa; phylum Chordata; class Aves; order Falconiformes; family Falconidae; genus Falco; species Falco biarmicus. Next base: position 111,688,766 of record NC_079288.1, read on the forward strand.
ATGGGTACTTATAAATTAAGGCATCCAATGATTTATCTTCTCTACGTGCGATGTAAAAAGAGGTTATGCTTTCTGATCTGTTAAAAGACTATTTTTAAAATAATAAAACATCTCTATTTTTCAAGGATGAGAATTACTGTCTTCTGACTAGTTTCCAAAAATGTGGGAAGTTAACATACTGAGAAGAAAATTTAAAGACTCTCAGCAGAACGTTTCTACATGACTGTATGTTATCAGAGACCTACGGGCAGCGTGTCGTGCACCACACAACAGCACAGCAGCCTGCCCTGGGCAGGTATGGCACCGGCTAACGCAGGCTCAACCTGTCCTGGCAGTTCCCTCAATGCAGGACCTCTGCGTGTCTTTGTCCAGGTCTTTCCCACTGTAAAACTGGGTGAAGAACACCAGGCTTACTGGTCTCTCAGCAGTCTCTGGACACTAGTTAGCTAATGTTCATAATGAACTGATAAAGGTAGTCATAAACCATGAAATGCAAAACGTTTAGCAGAAGAAAGGAAAAAAGTTTAAAATCACTTTGTCTCTCTGCCTTTCTAATGAGTTTTTATGCGTATTTGAACAACTAAAGTGCTGTCTGTACAACTGATCCCAAACATCTAATTTAAGCCCCTCTTGCTGAAGTCCTTGTAAACAAAACAAACAAAATGTATTATATGCTGAAAATTCATTATGGAAAGAAACAGAAGTAATTTATAAAGTTACATCATCCATTCCAGGAAAATAATGCAGAACTCATGATTTAGGATGCCAAACACCAACCCTACATCAAAGAGTCAACAAAGTATTTACTACAAACAGCTGACAAATGGCAATTCATAACTCAAAAATGTCCACAAAACTGCTCGCCAACCTATTTTAAATAATTTTATGATTTTTTTTGTTGTTGTTTAAAAGGACCACATTTCTGGATAACTTACACATAGGAAAAAACCAGCATTTCAGAAATCATTTGTTTGCAAACAGTAGTCTGTCCTGCCCCGATGACCTGACTTTTAAGGTGTATTTGGTCAGGCAGACCACAAGTGGACTTCTCAAAAGCTTCAAAATATCTAAATGAGGTACCTATGAATTTTTAAAATCTCCTTTGTGCCTGTCCCAATCTTGGCATGCTTAAATGCCTTTAAAAGCTGATCCCATGTTTTTGCAACATGAAAGGCATTATCTGAAAGCTCATCTCCACCGCAAGAAGCACTTACTATGACTGTACCACAGTCATGTTCCTCTGATGAGGCCAACGAGAGTAAGCCAACATGACAAAGCAGCACGGCAACACACAGGGAGTTGCACTATTTTGGGCTGCTCCTACCGTTCTCACCAGAAGACCACCAGCTTGAGCGTTACCTCCTGTCTTCAGCCTGTTCTCTCAAACTGAAAGCTAGTTTAAGCTTAAACACAGACAAAATCGTGCAGAAAGAAGGATCTGGCAAGGCATGACAAGGTAGTGTCTCAGACTGGAGCGAGGAAGTTTCAGGTGACAAGTATTAATCAGATACATCTTCAGGCATGATTTAGTACTTGCGTTTCAATCTAAAACATGGAGGCCATCCTTCTACTTCCATAAAGATATATGGTATTTCTAAAAATAAAATTCCTGCTGAAGCCGACTGAAGAGTATGCCCTGTGTTCAGCCACAGATCTAAAGACTTAATATGGGATTTTTGAACCAGAGATACATTTTTTCCTTTTCAAAAATATGGAGGCCAGATGTGCCAGTGGTTGCTTGAAACCTAGTTACAAAAGTGCATAATTCAATCCTACTCTGAAGTGCAGCAGGTAATTCTTTACCTGAAAACAAAGTTATGAAACAGCAAATATACCAGCAGTTTAGAAGCTGCCCACTTGTATTTGTAAAATAAACAACAGCAAAACTAATTTGGAGTGGGATCTAAGAACTGAGCTGGGACCACTGGTGAAAGAGATGTTCCCTAGAAAACAAAAGGGTTCTCAGCTTCCCTTGGGAATGCAGTGACTAATTGAAACACAAAAGGAAAGGCCATGAAAAAAAAAAATCTAACAAAATATAAACAAACAAAAGAAATATGTCATGAACAGCACATTGCAGAAAAATCTGGCTGGCTCTGAACCCTGCCCATGATAATATAAAAAATGAAACCATTAACATAAAACAAGTATCTTTCATGAGTTTCTCTATTTTTCTTAATTTGTGACTTTTCCAGGTATATTTCTTGAATATACCTACCATGTAAAATGTTATTAGGTTTGGAATAAACTTTATATACAAATGTGTACATTTGTATATGAAGAGCTTTATGTATATATAAGCTTTATAAAAACACACAGCACTCACCACATTGTGGGTGTTATTATCATATAAATAGGTGATTTTCCTAGCCAAAATGGTCCATTCTTTGTCTTTATTGCAATGACATAAAAACTCAGAAGTAAAATCCAGCAAAAATTAGTGCACCTGAATTTAAAAATTAACTTTCCACCTATATTTTCAGTACTTTGGCAAACACTCCTTCTACTAAATTAATTTGCTGGAATATCCCTGTAATACAAATACAGAGCCAGATGCAAAACCAGAGGATGTAGATGATGTTAAAAACATAGCTGAATTATTAGCATCACAGCATTTGGTCAGCTACGCCATCACATTTTTCAGAACAACAAAGACTGGCCTGAGACCTGCAAGAACAGGCAGCTGCACAAGGTGTCTCCTTGCACTGAAATTACTTTCTGGGTGCTTTGTCAACAAAGTGGCTCCCCCTAGGCAAGTCTTGCTTGCCCTTGAAAGAGTTGCAAGACTCGTTCTGCACCATAAATATGATCAACGGATAGTGGGACAGATTTACTGCTTCTCAATCCTGCTTTAATCTCTTCCTAAAATATCATCAATACCCTCTGTTGCAAAATTTTCCTAGCACAACAGTGTGAGGATGAAAATGCTTGCTTTTGCTCTCCAGCAACTGAGGGGATGGGTCCTTGGTATCCTTGAGGAGGTCAGCTAGGGAATACGTACAGCAGATGTGAGTGGCATGGGGGTCTCCACAAGAGCTGATCAGGAAGGATGCCTTGAGCATCCTCAGCTGCCACCACAAGTTTGTCAAGGCCTTTGGACAACACAGTGACATTGCAGACATCTCAGCTTTATGAGGGGAAAAACCATGCAGCATACAAATCATGGTGCAGTCATGCAATTGTGTGCCAGCGGTGGAGGACTTAGAAGGCAGAAAAAGATCACAGGATTTCGGTTGCTCTTCTTTGTCCTGTGCTTCGTGGATTAACTTGGTTACTGCTGCTTCCTGCTCTAAAACTCCTGTTTGCCAGTGGGCTTCTCCCTTCTCATTTGCAGCAGGAGCTGTTACGCTGTCTGAAATAATTAGCATAAACGCTCTGTTTTTATTAATGTAGTTTCCTTGTTGCAGGTTCTGCTGTGATTGAAGGCTTTCAAAGGTCAGCCCAAGCATATCAGTGGGAGGGTGTGTCAAGGGATGTAGAAACACACTGAGAAGCCCTTTAACAGCTGCACTTTGAGGTGGGCAGACAGTGGAAGAAAAGCGGTATGAAACAACTTGGAATTGAATATGAGCAGGGTGCTGAAGTCTCAATTATCCAACAAAATTTCAGCTGCCTAAAGAGAAATCAGACCTTAGAGATTTCCACATTGTCAATGACATTTAAGTCACCGTGTTGGATTAAATTACAAACTTTTATAGATTAACTTCTTTTTACTTTTTTTTTCTAACTTCTTGGAATATACCAGAGGGTATTCAGATTGTAAGTTAAACAAATTTAGATGGATACATACTAACGAAACTAACAAGTTTTGGTGGCATTTCTCATAGGTTTTTTTTCCTCATATCTACCTACCTCTCTTCCTTCTGCAGATGGGCCCTGCTGAGGACAGCTGACCAGCTAGTCAGAAAACAAAACCATGACCTCTGATGCTGAAAGACATTCCTTTTGGATAGTCTCTGTGATGTATGCTATAGTGCAAGCAAACTAAATAATGTCCAAAAGTTTGTGTTTTTTCTTAATATAAGAAGTCCACCTATGTCTCTTATGTGCAGTACAAAATGTCCATCCTAATGCCTGTACTGAAGTGAGACAGGAGTCCTTAGAAGAAAACAAAAAGAAAAGAAAAAAGGTTGGCATCTTTTCTGAATGCAGGTCATGAAATCAATATAGACTTAAAATGAAACTACTCATCTGGACCTTTCATTAACAGTTGGACCTGATGATCTTAAAGGTCTTCTCCAACCTAAATGATTCTATGATCTTTCAGCAGTAAATCAAAACAGATAGGTAGGTATTTTTAAAGACAAATGTACAAGAAGACTGATGAAGTCTGGCAGGATGAGCGGTAACCATAGCTCTGTGTTTGACAGCCCTGTGTTGGAGTTTACCCTGTCTGTAGCTGAGACAGGAGCAGTTCTGAAAAGAAATAGCCAGAAACACAGGCATGCAAAACCCTGTCAGACCTAAGATAATAAACTAAAATTACGGAAGCTTAAGAAACCATACAACTTCTTTCAGCAGGCTATGTCGAATCTATCCTGAAGTAAAGTGCAATGTAAATTTGCTTCTTTTTTATCTTACATATGTAATGCCATTTGCTATATAGGCCAATTCTAATAGATTAATAATATGTGGAAGAAAGTTTTTCAGAAGAAACTTTGAAGGCCAATCTTTAGCTGTCAGCTGCTGTGCCTATTTTTCAATGCCTAGACCTTGTTGGAATTGAAGCCTCTTTGACCTATTTCAGAATATGTCCCCAAAACAATGCTCACATCTCAGAAATTGCCAAGCTCCTGACTGGTGACCTTATACTGTTTTCTCCCAAAGTACAGGTCTGACTTTGACTGATACACATGTAGGAAAAACAGAAGAGCTGGTTGTAGTTCAGTAAGGAAGCAAAAGTTCTCCCATATGTTTGGGTTTGATTTATATAAAATTGTGTGTATATTTAACCATCACTTTAGGATATTAGATCTGAACCCCAGTTTTTGGTATTATTAGCAATCAACTGACTGACCTGATGATAAACAATTTCCTTGCTACATCATATGTCTTAGCAGCAATAGTAATAATAAAGATAACAAAAAAACATAGTAAAAGAATTGTCAGGTAAATGGTTAATTTGTGAATTAATCCCTTGGTAAACCTTGCTCTTCTTATTGTCCATTAGTTGACAACTAATGGCCTTGAAGTTGTAACTGTACATTTGTTCTTACTTACTAACATCTGATCTCACTAGTCATAATGATTTTATTGACAATATCTGAATCGCAAAATCAATTTGCTTCTCTTAGGTTCATTTAATTAAAGTCAGGATTTAATAAGGGGGAAGCATTAACACTATCTGTCTGTTTCGTAATTACACTAAACAGCATGCCTTCATCTGTATACTTCCCCGTGGTTAAAAAAAAAAACACAATCACAACCAACATTGCATTAAAAGGGTTATATTTGTCATTGCTTCACTTCATCATTTGAATAGTTGTATATATTAAAATAGCAATAGCATGAAGAACAAGCATAGATACAAATCACCAAGGGAAGGCATCTCTGCAAATGTAACAGTGACGAGGGCCCAGCAAATCTTGGTTGTCTAATTGCTTCATTTACACAGACACTGATTGTCACAACAAAATATTGATTGTTATACTGGAAATGTCTCTGTGAATATGGTCAGAGTCAGATGAAGGTGGGCTAAAGTATATTCCACAAGCGGTTATCGAATGAAAACATGCCAAGAAGTTCTTTTTAAATTGACTCAAGAACCTAAAAGAAAGAGTAGCCCAGACAAACTAAGGAAAAGAGAGGACAGAGCCTGAATGAACCACACTCTGCAAGACTTTCATTAATAAAATACCATTGAAGATTACTGAAAGTAGGTTCAGTAAAAGAGCAGTTGCAGTTCTTTGGCCCCCAGATTTCCAAACCAGAGTGGTGGTCTACACACAAGTGCCCTCCCCAGGCACTGTGAGTTCAGCAGCCATGGCCTGGGGCCTGTGGGCAGTGATGCCAAACACCCTCTGCCTGCCTCTGTGGGGACAAAGAAGTCCCAGGGGTAGTGCACCTGTGGTAAGAGCATATAGGCAGTGAATATGGCTACATTGCTTTCATAAGTCTCATGATCCTGTGATCATGAAACCACTAGATTTCCTCATCTGCTGGCAGACCAGACTGTAGCATGAGAGCAAAGCCGAACTGTAAAGCATGCGATGTTTTAAATGCTGATTTTCCAATTCTAGGAATACCCTCAGGAAGAAAAAACACCCAATGGTACTAAATAAATAAGGAAAGCATGAGGCAGAGGATTAGTATATGAATATAGAAGTAATACAGAGGTAAATATTGCATCAGTATTGCAATAAATATTCTATCATTATAGAATAAAGTTACATGGTGGTTACCTCTGAGTAAGAACACAGGTATAGATAAGAAATACCTTTTTCCATCAGGAATTCTGGCAGTATAGTTTGTTACTTGCATGTTCTGCCATGAATAGAATAAACACATAATTATTTTTAGTAGCACTTGGCTTAATAATAGTGTCATACAGAGATTTGGTGCATAACATTTTTACGATAAGATGCCATATAGTTTAAAAGTAATGTGATGCCTTCTGTTTCTTGTGCAATGAACCTTGCTTTGAGAACAGTTGGGAAAAAAACAGTTGAAACAAACACACAATATTTTACTGTATATCACCTACAGCTTATGGAGTCAACATGCAGTTTTGCATGCCACATCATCTTAGTTGCAGGACTGACCGTAATAAAAGGTACCTTATTTAAGTGATGATTTTTTAGGCATCCCAGGCTTCAGTGGACAACAACAACAGAGCCTTTGTAGAGATTTGTAGAGACCTCTTTGTAGAGAACTTTAGGCACTAGCCCCAGAACTGCAATTAACTCAAAAAGACTGCAAAGAAAGGGAGAAAGATGAAGGCATGCCAAGGAAATAAGATGTGGATTTTGAATCCTACATCTACATATAAATGGAGGATTCCATTCCTAAAGTGAGTCTAGCTTCCATCATGTCTCAACAAGAGTCTATCTGCAGTATTTTTGTTACTCCTGAAATCTTCTGTGAGATTTACTTTAAATATTATATGATCCTTGACAGCTGAGAACAATCACACACAGTTCCCTCCAACTACAATTGTTTCCCATGCAAGTGATTAAAGGAGACATAAGGTACTTTATTGCCTGGAAGACTAGGACAGTTCCATTTAAAGTAAACAGAAAAGCACCCGGTGCCTTTGGTTGTATCCAGTCCGATCCCAGGGGAGCTCGCTCTCTCCTGCTGCTGCTGTTTCTAGTGACTCTGGCTTGTTATTGCTACTATGCCTCAAATAGGAGAGAACAAGCGAGCATTTCCCACCCCTTTGTCCATCACAAAATGGAAAGCAACAGCAGAACCTGTGAAATACACTTTCAGGAGAACATAGGGAAAATGCGGCCATTTAAGTTGTATTTATGGTCCTTTGTGACATAATGGCACATGTGCGCTACAGGCAGCGAAGGAAGGAACGCCTACATTGTTTAGTGAAGAAATATCCCCACAACTTATTGTCAAAAATAGGAGGCGGTTTGAATTCTGTCCCTGTTATTTGAACTTAACACTATAAGATCGGTAAGTAAAAAGTGAAAGTTGACCTGCTGCACTGAGGTGTGCTACACTCCCTACATACAAGTCACCACATAGCATATGTCTAAACTGCTTGATACGTGCACCAGCCCAAGTTGCCTAGATCCCGGTCCTTCTTTAGCCAGACTGTCTTGGCTTCATGTAGCTGGTTTTCCTCCCCCAGTGAACAGGGAACAGAGGAAGAGAGAAGTGTCTATATCCAAATCTGACCCCCCCGAAAGAGGGTGGCATCGGGATACACAACTTGATCTGTGATCTCGGAAGTACTTCCAGGTGCTGCATACTAAACATGCCCAAAGAGTGCTCTGGCAGAAAGCCTAGATCTTGTGGTATGGAAAAACTGTAATAAGCTGTTGACGATGCATATATGGAGATTGCATATACAAAATTTTCTAAAACTTCTTTAACTCAGCTTCTTCCAGAGCATTGGACACCCCATATGTTTTTTTCTTAATTGTTCCCTCAAAAAAAATAATTGTTAAATCCATACATATTTCACATGCATCCTCATAGGGGAGGAGCAGAACAAGCCCATACACAGCATTTTCAGGTTGAAAGCATCTAACAAGCATCAACTAATTATGCTATTTAGAATAAAAAGAAGAGGGACTCATCTGCATAGCTATAGACAAGCTAGTTACCCTTGTCTCCCTTTCAGTCAAATGGCATCTAGGCAATATAGACAAGAAAGTCTCGGGCACTCTTCATCTTATGCTAAAGCAGCCACCTAAAGTAGATCAAATATGTGTAACCTAAAAACACTTTTTTCTTTCTACTGATGGTGAATATACTCTGGCTGCCTTAACTATAGGACAATTTAGACATCCAAACATGACTGGGAATAAATTCATGTCCTATATCAGTTACATTCAGCTCAATTACATCCAGCTAAAAAAGCAATGGTTTCAAGAATTTAAATTGCCTGAAGAAGGAATAATAAATTTCAGATGTACAATAGAATATAGCCCAATAAGTATTTGTGAGCAATATGTTTTTCCTGGTAAATTCAGCAAATGGATTGAATATTGGTTGTTCTTACTGTGATTAATAGTCTCCAAAAGACCTTTTTGCTCTGCAGGGATTTTGTTTCATGTTACAAAGCATAACCCTAGTCTTTTCAGAACAAAATACTGATAACATTAGCTGTTTTAACTGTCCATGAAAGGTTAACTGTTTGACAGCAATCTGGTGGTCAAAACTGATTATCCCTATATACTTTCAAATTATATCATCATAATGATCATATTTTGTGCCATTCAAATATCCTGAATATCTCTTTCTTCTACAAGAATTAGTGTTCATTTGCTAGGAAAAAAAATATCTACTTAGAAAGAGGAGTCATGAAGAAGCAGCTGACATGCAAGTTAGTCATACTTCCTTGTGGCTTGTCTCCTAAAGGCATGCATGGCCAATCTGCTTGTAAAATCCACAGGCACACCGCTAATAGTGAGAAACACAAAGCCTACAGTTGTTAAACTTTTGGCCAATCTTCTCAAAGTTTCCAGGTAACAAATATAATAAGCAAAATATTAATGGTTCAGCAATAAAGAAGAAACAATCAAGAAGAGAAAGGTAGTGTCACATAACAATTTGGTAGCAGATGAGTCAATGAAGCCTGTTTGAGCTAAGGCTGTAGCCAATGCCACAACAAGCAGCAGTATTAGCCATATGGGAGTCTGGGATCTGGAAGGATGGTTGCAAGTACAAACCCACCCCCTCATCTCCTGGCTCCTGAGGGAAAAGGGCAGCAAAGCATCTCAATTTCAAATCTCACCCAGTTTTAAAGAATATGTAATTTTTTTTTTTTTTTTTTTCAGTCTTTGTGCATGAGCGTACAGCATTCACGCAGTGAGCCCTCTACTCCCCGGGAGCACGGAAGAAAGAATGACTCATAACTCAAGATGCTGCTGCTGCCTCGACAATGGGAGACGCTCCCACAGCAAAGCTCAGAGGTGCTCTATGGTCCTTTAATACAATTTAGGCCAACAACCAGCTGTCTTAAATTACACAAAGAAAGAGGCATATGAAGTAGCAATGAGCTACTTCATTGAGCAAGACCAATGAACTCTCTGTTCATGGAGAGTTGTAAGTCTTCTGATTGTAGGCTATCACAAAATCCCTCCAGGAAGAGACAATTAGCTTAGCTCACTGTTTTTTATTGTTTATGTATAGCCATAGATAGACAGATAGATAAACAGTGTCGCAAACATCTTCTATCACACAATATATTTGTCCTTATATGACAGCTTACTTCCATGCCTTTTCCTAATAAGCTTACAAATGAGAAAAAAAGTGTGATCTTGAAGGAGAAACAAGTTTGACAGCAAGAGAAAAAGGAGATGAGTAATACTTCTGTTTCTGCTTTTCAGAAGGTTTTATTTGAAAGCTCTCTTGTGCCCAGAGTGTTGACTCACCCATGACACTTTTCAGCATCTACATTTACCCTGTAGCACAGCAAACTTCTGTATGGGAAAGTTAAAAAGGGTCACAGTGGGGGGAGTGAGGGGTTCATGTAGTTTGTATATAGGAGTATAGTTTGAGAAGCTTAAAAATCTGCTTATTTCAGAAGAAAGATTTCTTTTTTTATTATTTTTTTAAAAAAAAGAAAACAGAAAAAATTTCCCTTCAACTCTCAGCCTGGAAAATTCAAGTTATAATACAAAAGTTAAACTGGATTTATTCCTTCCTGCACATTATTGCTGGTACCAAGGAGCCCAAGAGACAGATTACAGTACCAGTAGTCCTTCAGCAGCCCTACTGTCTTTAGAGTACACCTTCAGTGAGCTCTCAGCACCCTGGCTGCCATCGGTGGGTATGCACATGTGTGACCAGCTGTACCTTAGTGTGATGTACAGGGCTTACCCTACTAGCAGTGAACTGGGAGGAATGGGATGTGGCTCAGCCTTTTGGTCTGTATTGCTCATCAGGGTTAGTAAGTTTAAAGATCAGTAAAACTGTTTTTGTCACTAGGGTCAGCAGATGTCATTCTGAATGCAGACAGGCAGCAAAACTGGGGAAGAACTTGTCATTTTACATGGTCACTTTTCAAAGCAGAGCTACACCTTTCGAAGTCCCTTGTTCTTATGCAGGTGAACAGGCTGCAGCCTTCTCCCACTCCCGTTCTGCATAATAAACCTGGATCTTTTCTCTGGACTGTAAGTAAAATGGCAGCTTCCACTGGAACAAAGTAATTAGAAGAGTTTAGAAAATGGACAGCTATTTCTAGGAACTGTTGTGAAAATTTACTTTCAATAAATTTAGTATAATATGCATAATTTTTTCCTCACTATTATTTGTGCTTAATAATACTTTGTTATTTGCTGCAATTAATATTGTTTGCACTTAATTCACTGAAGTGAGTTAAATGTTGAGATGTTTTCAACTGTTTCAAGTAAAAATAGAAATTAGTAACTCTGATTAAAATTCATTCTCAACAAGAAAAATTCAGAGTCCAGTCTTGTGGCTACAAGCGTATTGTATATGAGTATGACAGCATATGAGTAATTTGACAGAATATTTGGAATTAATTTTGAAAGATCTGACTATTTGGGGAAAAAAATGAAATTTTATTGAATATGAAATACCACACTGGAAATATATATAAGTAATGTGAAAGATCAGAAATGTGATTTCTTTTGTATCTATTTTATTTGTCCTGTCAAGATTAAAGAACCATATGACTTCAGTGATCATTCACAGAGCATAAATAACAAATAATCAGAACAACCGTATTATAACTAGCAAGTATTCATTGACTACTTAGTAAAAAATTAACATATCTGCAGGAAAAAAAAAACCAACTCTGATAACAATTCACCACCAACAACAACAAAAACAAAAAAAGAACCAAAACTGTAAACTATGAGATGAGAAATAAGTAACTGTATGAGATCAAATGTTAAGACAGCATATATGAAAAAGAAAGACTGGGAGAACAAAGGACCCAGATTCAGGCTTCCAGGATCATGTATGTAGTAGCTATAACTGTGTCATGTCAGCTGGATCTGACAACACTTCAAATAATCCAGGCTGAGTTAATAATCACAAACATGAATTTGTTATCCATATCTGCAAAAGAATATCTAACCTCCTCAGCAGCAACATAACCACATTTTATCATTCATTCTGACAGCAGAATTATAATTAATTCACAAAATGCAGATTTAAAGGTGATGAAATACATACATATATATATAGATCTATAGATATATGAAAGGCACTGAGAAAAGAAAATATATATGCAGTACAACTAACCACTGATAACAAAAGTCTCCCAGAAGCTGTGTGTAAATCTCCTTACTGGAAGTCTGAAATAAGAGGAATGACAAGGGGAGTGAGTTACCTCTTTTTTTCATGCCTTTTCCCAGAATGCTTGGCAATGCCCATAGGGACTTGGAGATGAAGAGGTATCTGGACCAGAAGATGGGTGAGACATCCACACAAGGTTCAGCTTCAACTCTGAACGGCATCGATAACACTGTGCAAAATACCTGCTCCGATTCCCAGGACGGCAGTGCATAGGAAAGTTCTTAGCATCAAAGTTATTCAATTTGTTTCTAGGTAAGTGACTGCCTGCCTGGAAGGGGAGTGTGTATCTATACTATAGACCATAATGTCCCTGAATGCACACAGTAGAGCATTGCTAATCTGCATGAGGTCAGGTGTGCTTTTGGGGAGTAGCTTTTGCTGCACTGCAAGCTTGTTTGTATTTAGAGGTGAAACCAGTGTTAAGAAAAATATATGTTTTCTTCCAGTTTCATTTCCCACAGCTGCATTGGTCCTCCAGCGAAGATGTTGGTGAATAGCATGCAGGCATTGCCCTGCTCTAGTAGACTGATACCCAGGCAAGTGAGTGTAGCCAGACAGTTAAAAACAGACTTAATAAAATTACTTCTATTTACTTTACGCTCTCTCTCACCCAAATTAGGTGACAAGCCTCAGTTTTGATGGGAAGAATGAATGTCACTCATGCACAAGAATACTGTGTATTACAGTACCCTCTAGTGACTCCTACCATAGCTGGATTTTAGCTGGCGTTGAGCACATCCCAGGATAGATCCCACCACGGCAAAAGTGCAGTCCCCTGAGTTGTCCAGGGCTGCCCTTGAAGGTAGGGAAATCAGTCTCCAGCTTGCTTTCTTAGGCAGAGTAGCACCTAGTGTTGAGGATCCATTCATTTCTTGTTTGCTCCAGGGCTTGGCTTTCTTAGTTCCAAATACGCAGCCTTTAAAATCTATGTGAGCTAGCAGCGAGACACTCACTACTCTTTGATCTCACGGCATGAGCTTCCTACATAGCAGGAAGCGGCTATTTTTTTATGTCAAAATCCAGTCGTACCTCGGAGGGAAACAAAAATAAGCTCTTTCTTCTCTGCCCCAGTTTTCACCACAAAACCTTTGGCCCCTGTTGCTTTGCTAAGATCTTTCCTCCCTGTCTGACATATGAACTGTGGGAAATCTTTCCCAAGTGCGATTAAGCCCTTCCCATCAACCCATTCCAAAAGCTGCTTTGGATTCGGTGTCGCTCAATTCAAACGCTCCCTTCCCCTCCCGTGGGGTTTAACTCAGGAGCTGGCAAGAAGTATTAACATTACCTGAATGGCCTGGCCTTGAAAGGTCATTTTCAAAAGCATTGTAGCTCCCTTCTTGACCACCGTTCTACACAGAGACTGGAAAGAAAAGGAAACTTCAGCTAGCTTTGTACACGATTTCCTTACTTTTAACTGCATTTCTTTGTTGTCCCAGTTTCTTGAAAATAGTCAAAGACATTTTCTGGCTTAGATCACAGGTAACACAAAGAGATTGGTATTAGCAAAGTGAAACGGTATAATATCTGTAGGGTTCCATATCTGCTATACATTTTCAATAGTTGCAAAATCTACCCATGAGATCTAACTGCTTTGCTCTTCAAAGTTAACAGACCTCATGCTTTGAAACAGTTGCCTTTTAGTTAATGGACCATAAGGCCAGTTACAGTGTAGGCAAGGATGTTTTGAGGGATGAGGGTGAAGAGCTTTTGAGAGAGAGTTTCAGGTTTCCTTCAGAAACTTTGCAGCTCATGGCTGAACTGTTGTTTGTGCACGTGTTGCTGGAAGAATGTGCCGAGCAGGCTGTAGGAGAAGCACAAATGCTCCTCAAATGGATTTATGGATGGGTACCTGAGGGGTCAGCACTACATGATGGGGTATTGAGTTATTTTAATCCTTTACTCTGTCCATTTATGCCTTTGGTCCCATTCCCAGGGTGGCTGAGTCACCTTTACGAACTTATGGCAGAGAAGGACAGCGACTGGGAAGGAAGCAGGATGCCGATGTTTGAACCCTGAGCTAGGTTTGCTTATGGTAAGTCCCCTCCTTTCCTGGAACTAGCAGGGAAAACTGCATCTGATCTCTTTTATTTAATACTACAAGCCGCCCACCCAGCAAACAGCTCCCCACACCACCCTCCAGGGTACGGATCCAGCATCTCCAGGTTCTCCAAGTCCCCAGATATCAGCTGCAGAAGCTGTTCTGAATTTGAGCTTAGAGATGAGCAAACAGAAGCATGACAGGCAGCTATCATGACTCAACCTTGATACTAGGCAAATTGAGTAGTCAAATAATTCACTGTAATTCAGCCTAGCAATTCAAAATATTGCACACTCCTGATTTTCTGGCAAGCTATTTCACACAGGGTATGATATATTTTTTCAGCCTTTTCAAACTGCCAAAAATGTGGTATTATTTCTCAAACAGGAAACAAATTAATGAAGGATATGAGAGGTAAATGAAAACATGTCACAGAATGAAAACATAGTTCAAAAGCTCTTAATAAATTAAAAGTTACAAAAAGCAATTTACAGAGTGTTTTATGTATGTCACTACGATGAGGTTTTATTGGTGTGATATCATAATTTGGCTGTCTCTGATCCCTCTCTCTTGGCAGCTCTAGCTCCAAAGACATTATGTGCTGATCATGCCAGCTTGGAAAGCTGAATGCCAGAGGTCTGCTTTATTTGGGCAGTAATCAACGGGACTTGTAGGTTTACCTAAGAACTTCCACATCAATTCTCCAATCACTGGATCTTGGGGTCTTTCTTGTTTGACTTTAGCAACTGATTCCGTGCAGAGAAACTGAGTAAAATCATCAGGATTTGCCGCCCAAATTGCATTGGGTTTAGTTGTTTTCCAGATTTCCCATGGCATTATTTGTGTTGACAAATGTATCCAGATTTTACTTTGAACTTCCTCCCCTCCTCCTGCCTTTAAAGATAAATGAATTCCTAAACATGTTTGTACTTGCAAATTCATAGATTTATATACTTCATGCCACTTTAATCCCTATTAAACTAATGTGAAGTCATGTCAGGCCAACTATCCACAGTAAAATGGATTAGGCAAGCCAGTTGATCAGATATAGAAATTACTCTGGATGCTTTTTCTGTCTAGCCTCCATGCATTTAGAGTGCTATTTTCATACAAACAATTTTGTTCCCTTTAATTCCTTTGTGATTAAGCTAATTCACAAATAACATTGGTTCTTAGAGAATCATTAGTGTAAAGCAGAGCAGACAATGCTTTTAATTAGGGCTTTTCATACCTCTTCTACCCATTTGGTAATAAAATTACTTCTGTATTAATTGATTAGTTATTTTAATTTACACAGCAATAAGTGCTGATATACAGTAGCCATAAAACAACTTTGTTAAGTAATTTTTAAAGTACAAGCGATGTTTATTTCCTGGAGAAGTGGAAGGTGTTTTTTTGAAAAACTTCGTGATATATGTGCTGTAGCTCCCGACAATCCTTCTATCAGAACATAACAAACTTCTTAGTGAATCTTAAGGAACCTAACATATATTTCAACTTTATTTTTATTTCTGCTACAGACTTTTGTATTGCCAAAGGAATACATAGTTTCTTTGGATATCTGAAAATTATGTATAGGACTTTGTTGTACAAAGAGGGTCTCAGATTGCAAAAGAATGTTTATCTACTGAAAACCGATTTTTTGTTCTCAGTTTTATTTACACTTCCCTTAGTTTTTGACACAAAGAAAGAAATTAAAATACTTCAGCTCACCAAAGTGAATAGTCATTTAAAATGGTTGTTGGGAAACCAGTTTCTCACACATTTTTTAAACAGAACAAATCCACATTTGGAATAAGGAATTAACATTATTAGATCATGCACAAAATCTCTCTTCAGGTGGCTATGTCAACATGACTATATGATGAAAATATTTCTAAAATCTCACTTTCCACTTTTCATGTTGAGAACAATGGCCTGACTTCTCAGCTATGCTAAGTTCTTCATATCGAAGCATAGAAATGGGAAGGGTGTTCAGACTGATTAATTACCAATTACCTCACTCAAATGACCCCCTGTACTACTTGTTGGACATAACACAGTGTTGGTGCAAGCATTAATCAGGATCTGCTTCCTCTGCCTTTCCTCCGGAGAAGGAAAGCTGCTGGCCACATTGCCATTCACATCCTTTTGCAGCAAGGCAGCAGACTGAGCCAGTGTCCTCCATTCCCACCCCAAACCACTTATCCCTGTCCCTGGGGATGCCTGCTCCCTCCAGCAGGAATGGAGCTTTCACACTCACCTCGCTTCCACTGCAGTGTCATGCCATGGAAGATCAGTGAACGATATTCTGGCATTCCCCTCATCAGTTGAAAGGTTTGTCACATGGTACTGGCATGCATATGGTTATCTGATCATCTCTTACACTTGTAAATCAGGTGGAAAATGAAAGAATTCATGAGTTTTCTTCTCAAATTGCTGGTATACCCTTCATTGTCATGCCTTCAGGCCATTCTTTGGATCAAGATAGGAACTGAGTGAAAGCAAAACCAAAAATGAAATCTCCCAATAGAGTTTAAAGCAAAGTGTCTGATTCTCAAAAAAGACCAAAGTTGAGCTTAGACTTGCAGCCCATGTTCAGCAAGCTTACCACACTCAAACATACCTGTTCATAATAGCAGCCTTTTCTGAATGCTTCTCCAGGAACAGAAAAGCAAAAGTAACTAAGAAAAAGTAAGGATTAGTGAAATAATCTCCAATGTTATTTCCCATCTCATGGTAAAGCATAGGAAAAGGGCAGAGTAGTTAACATTTGGGGGGAAGAATGGCATTTAGTACTGTACAAGTCCATTTTATCTTCCTTATCAATTGATGAAGTGTCAAACATTTAGAACTTTCTGAAGCCAGATATGTGTTTCCAGTTGAATTTATTTAGTTTATTTGTTTCTCAAAAAGAGGCCAGCAGACAAAAAATACCATTTTCCCCCAATTAAAAACATCTCATTGAAGCATTTATTTTTACAACTTACAGCACTATGACATGGAAAAGTCATTAAGTGAATGTCACCCATTCTGCTCATTGAATGAGGCCAACATCCCCTGGGAAGAAAAAGGGAAAATAACATAAAATCATGTGGTCACAGGCTGCATATCTGGGGCATTTTGCAACTCTGGAATATTTGATTTTTGAAGATTTACTAATCCATTAAGATAGTTTTTGCATGCCTTGTTTATAGATCTGCTTTGTTCGTCTTCTTCCTTCCCCACGCCTTTTGTGTCTCCTAGCTGTTGCTTTACATCTGCCACAGGATTGAAACCCTTTAGGGCAGGAAATGTGTCTGTCTGAAAGTCTGGGTGAGAATCAGCAGTACCCCAACAGGTAAAACAGTGACAACCTGAGTTACCACTTCAAGCCATGAAAGGGAATTATTTTAGGAAAGAGGAGACATAGGAAGGTACTCTCTTCAGGAAATTGTTATTATGGTGTTCAAAGTCCTAGCATTCATGAAAAAGAAAAACATTTCCAAAAAGCTGATCTTATGGCTGAGTACTTGCTAGCTATTTTATAAATTTCCTGTACTTGGCCAGAGAAAATTAACAATGTAATTCCTTCATTCCGCTTGGTATTGCTGGTGTAACTTGTCCTAAAGAAGTCAGCAAAGTGATAGAAACAAATTCTCAAAGATAAGGAAGAGTCAGACTGCATTTTCTGGAGTATGTAAGTGATAATACTACCCAGCATCTCCAATCCATCGCATTTGGGAAGACTATATTAGGCATATACCCAGTATAGCATATGCCACAAATATGCCTAGTTGCTGTCAAGGTGAGCTTTGTACTGAGCCTTCAGGAAAGTTTTAACCCAAACAATGATAATCAACAGAGATAGTGACAAATGGAAAGGAAGTGGGGAAGAATAGTGACATTTGGTGCTGAACCATATGTGCGTGGTTTGAAAGACATGACTGAATTGTTTTTGGTGCTCTATTATTCTGACATTTAGAATGAGGCAAGTTTCCATTTCCATTAATGTACTGCCAACTCAAAGGGGAACTGTCGCAAATTTGAGACTAAAGAAAGCTGTTCCTCAAACTTCTTTTGAGCATAATCAATGCCCTCACTAAGCAACAGAGTAGTGTCACAATGTAGACTCTAAATGATTATTACGCTTTCTGCTTGTTGAATACAAGAATGTGTTTTATACCTTATGATGATACAGCATAAGCTGCTTTGACAAAAGGTCATGGATGTATACATGAATGGAGAGCAACCAATGCAAAGGAGCTCTTGTTGATAAGATTTTCTCATTGCTAACCTATATAACTTTATATATATATGTATATATACATCTCCATATATATACATATATGGCAAATATAAGCACCGATGAAGTGATCCAGCCTTAAGTGGAGGATGTTCAGGTGAAAGAACCTGAAAGCCTGAAATCTTTTCCAAAACTGTTTGGAGAAAAAGTGCAATGATCAGTTTCCTTTA